>NC_045426.1:695622961-696237336 GCF_902635505.1 Sarcophilus harrisii | reverse complement strand
GCTATTGACCTTGTAGGCATATGGACTCAGGATGAGTCCAGTGTGCTCATCTTCTCAAAGATTAAGGGAGGTTCAGAGAAAAGATTTTCTTACTTTTTCTGCTAGTATCTTTCTATAATAAAATAAAATTCTATAATGGAATAGAAATCTACTGTAGTGTAATTTCATTATCCTAATATTTCACCTGAATTATTACTGCAACAAAAAGAATCCAGGAATATAACTGTAAAGAGAAGTGAACTTAACATCTCCCTAAACGTTAAAAAAATTTTCCTTAATGGAGACTTAGAGCAATAAATGTATAACTTTTTGTCTTAACTCCCTAAAGTTGCAGAAAACTACTTGAGAATGGAATTGTAGGGGTCATTATATTATTGTCTTTAGATTTAAAGGAAGCTGATTTTTATAACAGGTTTTTTTTTATATAATATAACAATAATAGAGTATATCTTAAAAATTAACTTAGCTGCTGAAATGGTGATGGATAGTATTCCACGTTCTGGCATATACTCAGGGACAAGGAGTAGACCAGTTTGGCCAGAGCATAAAGTATAGTAATATGAGATAATAATGTGAGAAAAGTAAGATGGCGCCAGATTGTGACAGTTCTTGAATATCATGCCAAGGAATTTGAGATCCCCTAAGAGATAGGGACTCATTGATAATTTTTGAACATGGGAGAGAAATCACAAAATCTATTGGGAAAAAAGTTACTATTCTTGCAATTTATGAAGGAAAGAGTAGAAGGGAGAGAATGAAAGTGGGGGAATATATTAAAAGGGTATTGCAGTAATCCAGGTGACTGACTGGTAATGATCCCTATTCTAGGATAATGGCAGTGGGTACAAAGGAAAAATATTTTTTAATAGCATTTTATTGACAAAACATATGCATGGGTAATTTTTCAACATTGACCCTTGCAAAAACTTCTGTCCAACTTTTCCCCTCCTTCTCTACCCCCCCCTCCCCTGCTTCTCTAAATGGCAGGTAGTCCCATATATGTTAAATATATTAAAGTATATGTTAAATACAATATATATGTATACATATTTATACAGTTGTCTTGCTGCACAAGAAAAATCAGATTTAGAAAGAAGGTAAAAATAACCTGAGAAGAAAGATAAAATGCAAACATACAATAACAGAAAGAATGGAAATACTATGTTGTAGTCCACACTCATTTCCCAGAGTTCTTTCGCTGGGTAGAGCTGGTTCTGTTCATTACTGATCAATTGGACCTGATTTGTATCCTCTCATTGTTGAAGAGGGCCAGGTCCATCAGAATTCATCATCATACAGTATTGTCGTTGAAGTGTATAATGATCTCCTAGTTCTGCTCATTTCACTCAGCATTAGTTCATGAAGTCTCTTCAAGCATCCAGAGAAAAAATCTGAAAAGATCATAGATCAGGGCAGAGCCCAAATGTCATAGTAAAGGCAGGGAATTCGTTTGAACTCTCTCAAATTCACCACCTAACAACATTTAAATTGTTCTTAAAACAAATGCTCCAGCTGCAGAACCAACAAAAAGACAGGGTAAAATAATTTCCTAGTCTAAGACAACTTGGAAGGTTGATAGGAAAGGTCTGTCTCAGTGTAATGAGAGTAGAGCTCAATCCAGAACTAGCCTTGTCATTGCAAGCTGCACTGGGAGAACCAGCAACAGGCCCTGGAGTTAACTAAATCAGCAAGGTGGTAGTTTCTCAGCCCACAGATGGTAAGAGGATTGGACAATTTATAAGAATGAAATTATAGGGGACCCTTTCCTGCCACTACATGCAAGACTCTTATATTGTAGCAGCACAAAAAACCTGAAATTTAGGAGTGCCCTTTCCTCCCTGGGAGCAGAGTCAATTTTAATATAAAATTAAAAGTCAATCAATAAGCTGAAGAAAATGAGCAAACCACAGCAACAACAAAAGAACTTGACCATAGAAAGTTACTATGGTGACAGGGAAGACCAAAACACAAACTCAGAAGACAACAAAATCAAAGCAACGACATGCAGATCCTCAAAGAAAAGTGCCAATTGGTCTCAGACCCTGGAAGAGCTCAAAAAGAGTTTAAAGAATCATTTTAAAAAGGTAAAATAAGAATTGGGAAAAGAAATGAGAGTGATGCAAGAAAATTAGGGGAAAAAGTCAATAGCTCATTTTTTAAAAAATGGCATCAAAAATACTGAAGAAAATAATGCCTTAAAAAAAAAAAAAAAGAAGAATAGGACAAATTGCAAAAGAGTCACAAAAATTCACTGAAGACTAATTTCTTAAAAAGCAAAATTGGCCAAAAGATGTACAAAAATTCCCTGAAAAAAAAAAAAAAAAAACTCTTTAAAAAGTAAAATTGACCAAATAGAAAAGGATGTACTAAAGCTCACTGAAGAAAATAATGCCTTAAAAATTAGAATTGGGCAAGTACGAGCTGAGATATCAAGAAACAATAAAGCAAAATTAAAAGAATGAAAAAATAGAAGAAAATGTAAATTCTCACTGGAAAAACAACTGACTTATAAATAAAATAGATCTGGAATTTCTTTTTTTTTTTTTAGGGGAGGTGGGGAGAGACAATTGGGGTTAAGTGACTTTCCCAGGTTCACACAACTAGGAAGTATTAAGTGTCTGAGACCAAATTTTAAGTCCATCTGATTTCAGGGCTAATGCTTTATCCACTGTGCTGTCTCGATGCCCCTGTAAGATAGATCTGGGAGAGGTAATTTAAGAATGACTGGAGTGTCTGAAAGCCATGAAAAAGAATCTGGATACCATATTGTAGAAATTATCAAAGAAAATTCCTCTGATATCATAGAACCAAAGAGTTAAATTACTGTTTGGTCTTGGTTTTAAAGAGGACACATGAAATCACAGTGTGATATTTTGCTTTGAATATGAATTGGATTTAAATGAAACAGTTGCACAAAATCATCAGCCTCCTTTTTCTGCCAGTGGCAAGACAAAGGGAAAGATAACTGGCAATGGCATAGAAACAGTGGATGATCTTGGTATCTTTGATGTGTGACTAAGCTCTAAGCACTCCACAGTGTCTGCTTCATGGCCAGTGGAACCAGTTGTTCTCATTTGTCCATTCTGTAAGGGCAAATCTTAACAGAAAGAATTCTACTGCTCACTTCATAAAAGAAATTCCAAAATGAAAACTCCCAAGAATATTATAGCCAAATTCCAGTCTTTCAAGTGAAGGATAAAATGTTAGAAGCAGCCAGAAAGAAATAATTCAAATGTCATGGAGCCATAGTCAGAATCACACAAAATTTAGCAGCTTCTACCTTAAAGGAGTGGAGAGCTTGGAATATGTTATTCCAGGGAGCAAAAGAGTTAGGCTTACAACCAAGAATCACCTACCCAGGAAAACTTGAGTATAATCCTTCAAGGGAGACAAAATGAGCATTTAATGAAATATTTGTAATACCTAAGAACTTTGTTATTATTAGGCAGTTAGAAAGTATATACATAAAAAGAGGGCTAGATGCAAGATGACCATGTTGGGATTATAAATTAAAAAAAAAAAAAAAAGAGAGAAATAGTAAGAGAGAAAGGGTAAAGAAAAGATAGAATGGAGTAAATCATTTTATATAAAAAAGATACAAAAAAGATGCTCAGATTCAGAAATCTATCTTACACTACAGAAAAATAAAAGGGGAAAGGAAGAGGCTGATAGAAAGGAGGGTAGAGTACAGGAGATGGCAGTCAGAAGCAAAAACACTTTTAGCCTTTGATCAGGTAAAGGGGTGGGGTAATAAGAATGAATGGGAGGAAACAGGATGAAAAGAAATACATAATTAGTCTACATAACTGTGAATGTAAATGTGAATTTACCCATGAAATAGAGGTCGATGGCAGAATGAATTAAAAACCAGAATCCCACAAAATGTTGTCTATAAGAAACATTGTTGAAGCAGAGATACATGGAGTAATAATAAGGCACTAGAGCAAAATCTCTTATGCCTCTTCAGCTGAAATAAAAACAAGCTTAACCATCATGATCTCAGATGAAACAAAAGCAAATATAGATCTAATTAAAAGAGATGAGTAAGAAAACTGCAATTTGCTAAAAAGTACAATAGACAAAGAAGTAATAGCAATGTGAAACATATATCCAATTGGTATTTTATACAGTTTCTTAAAGGAAAAGTTAAATGAGTTATTGGAGGAAAATTTACAATAGAATTATATTAGTTGGGAACCTCAACATTCCTCTTTTAGAACTAGATAAATCTAGCCCTCCAAAAATAAAACTTAGAAGATGAAGAAAACGTTAGAAAAGTTAAAGACCTCTGGAAAACCTGAATGGAAAAACAAAGGAATATGCCTTTTTTACAGCAGTCCATGACACCTACACAAAAATTGACCATGTATTAGGACATAAAAACCTTATAGCTAAATGCAGAAAAAATGAAAATTAAATGCATCCTTTTCAGATCATAACAAAGCAAAATTTTCATTCAATAAAGATCCATGGTAGTATATCCTAAAAATTAATTGGAAATAAATAATCTAAGCCTAAAGAATGAGTGAATCAAAGAACAAATCCATAAAACAACCAAGAATTTCATTAAAGAGAATTATAACAATAAGACAGCATGTCAAAATTTATAGGATACAGCCAAAACCAATACCCTTTGATATAACACTATTAGGTCTGTATCCCAAAAACATTTTTCAAAAAATAGGAAAAGAACATACTTGTACAAAAATATTTATAGGGGCTCTCTTTGTGGTGGCAAAGAATTCGAAATTGAGGGGAGTCTTTAAATTGAGGAATGAATGAACTGGTTGTAATACATGATTGTGATGAGATACTATTGTGTCATAAGAAATGATGATGCTTTTAAAAGAACCTGAAAAGATTTGCATAAACTGATGCAAAGTGAAATGAGCAGAACATAATATTGTACAATAATCAATTGTGAATGATTTAGCTATTCTTAGCAATACAGTAATCTAAGACAATTCTGAAGGAGTCACATTAAAAAATGCTATCTACCTCCAGAGAAAACACTAATGAAGGCTGAATACAGATCGAAGCATACTTTTTTTTTTTTTAACCGAATTTATTTCTCTTGGGATTTTTTTTTTTTTTAGTTAGTTTTCTTTTACAACATGGTTAATATGGAAATGTTTTCCATGTATAAACTATGTAAAATTGGTTGCCATCTTAATTACATGAAATTGGAAAATAATGAAAATGACATTTTAAAAAATGATTATTGAATTGAAGGAGAAATGTCAGAAATCTAAAACAGTAAAAGGGTCTAAGGGGACCATGTAGACTGGATTAAACATATTTTAGATGTAGAATTGACAGGACTTGGCAACTGATTATATAAGAATCAAAATAATATGTCCATTTGCAGAACTGAGAGACTAGATAAATAGTGGGACCTCAGAAAGAGATAGGAGGAACAGGTGTGGGAGGAAAGCAAACAAGTTAAGTATGGGACTTTTGGTGTTTAACTTTTTTTCTTAAAATTAATCACACCAACACCTGTTTCAGTAAATAAACAATAGTAATTAACATTTATATATCATTCATATATATATATAATTTATATATCATATCATACATTAATATATATATCATATATATATATATATATATATATATCATAACACATTTGAAGTGTTTTTATTAGATATAATCTGCATTGATTCCCTCAACAACCTTGGGAAGGAAGTACTACTATTATCATCTCCATTTCATGTTAAAAAATGAGAATGAGAGAGGAGTTAAGGGACTTGCCCAGAATCAGAATGACACAGCTACTAAATATTTGAGACAAGATTTGAATTCGGGTTTTCCTCACTTCGCCTCCAATATTCTGTTCATTGTGCCATGTCACTGTTTGAAAAAGAGGAAAGGAGATAGAGTGGAGCTTGATGGTTATAAACCTGAACTCATCATGGATTGTCTTGGTAGAGTCAAGAAGTTTAAAATGCATCATTATTGGGCTCTGGTCAGAATCTTAATTTGCTATGCTGCAGAAAAAATTAAAAAGAGAGTTATGTGGCTTTTGCATTTTTATATGTTTGCATTTTAAACCAATGTGATGGATAGTTTTTTTTTTCTAATTTTTTTTTTAACACAATGAAAGCTGTAAAAATTAAGCAGATCTGTTGAAAGGGGAAGAAGCCAAGGCCCTCTATGAATCTCATATGACACATTTGACAGTTAAATATTTTTGAACTTGTTTATGACAAATTATGTGAGTCTAAATTTAATGTTTTCTTTTTAAAAACAGTGCTGTTAACAACCAAAAAGTATGCAAATAAGCTGGTCAATCAGCATTTGAAACTATCAAAAGTGATACCCTCTTATTAATAGAAACCTTGACAACAGGATGTTTTCCATAGCAACAGAACAACTGGCCTCTTTCATTTGACATTAACATAACTTCAGAATTGCAGAAGTCACTTTCTGGCAAGTGATAAAGAGCTGCTGATTTATAACCTAAAATCTGAATATTAGTTATCAGAATGTCTTTAATTGATTAATAATTCAGCCAAGATAATTTTTAAAAAAAAACTATCCCATGATTTCCCATGTATAAGTGATATAATTGTTTGCCTACTCAGTGAGTAGGAGAATGAGTGGGAGGAAGAGAATTTGGAACTTAAAATTTTAAAAGAAAAGGATGTCAAAAAATGTATTAATAAAAGAATTTTTAAAAAACACTTCAGAAGGAAAAAATAAACTATGCCAATTTTGACCTTTATTCTTCTAATGTAATTTTAAAACCCTCTGGATGAGGAAAACAAAATCCGCATTGGAAATAAGCTAACGATGAAGTATGTTTCTTTTTAGGTGCTGAAGGTTTATCAAGAACTCCTTTGTCAATGAAGGGAAAAACTGATTGGGATATTGACAAACAGAGGTTGTAATACTCTTCACCATGCGTAAAGGGGTGCCAAAGGACCCAGAGATAGCAGACCTGTTCTATAAGGAGGATCCTGAAGACATTTTTGTTGGTTTACATGAAATTGGACATGGAAGCTTTGGGGCTGTTTATTTTGTGAGTACCTTTATAAAAATCCATCACTTAATTAATGAGCATTCATTAACTGCCTACTGTATATCAGGCACTGTACAAGGGGCTAGGAATACAAATTCAGAGTATAAAATAATTCCCGTCCTCAGGCAGCTTACATTCTAACGAGAGAGACAAGTGGTACACGCCACAATA
Source organism: Sarcophilus harrisii (assembly GCF_902635505.1). NCBI lineage: Eukaryota > Metazoa > Chordata > Mammalia > Dasyuromorphia > Dasyuridae > Sarcophilus > Sarcophilus harrisii. Next base: position 696,230,141 of record NC_045426.1, on the reverse strand, counting down.
AAAGCAGCATAAGGACAAGGTGAATAAACACAGATATATACAAAATAGTTAGCTCTACTGGGGCTTTTTGTACTTCCACAGCATCTCTACTGTACATCTGCTTTTCTCCACTCCCGTAGCTGCCAGCAGCTCTCACAGCTATAATGATTTTCTGGTTGGTCTCCCTGTGTTGTCTCTTCTCAGTCCGTCCATCCACTCCTTAGATCCCCAGGTGATTATCTAGAGCTCAGGCAGGCCTGACCATGTCGCTCCTCTAGTCATTAAGCTCCAATATTACCTCCAGGACCCAGCCCAAACTCCTCTATTTGTCCTTTAAAGCCCTTCATCTTCTCTCCTTCACATGCTGGCCATGTCCCATCTCCCGACTCCATGCCTTTAGCCAAGCCAGGAAGGCTGCCCCCAGTCACCCCTTTCTCCCTGCTTCCCTGACTTCTTTCAAACTCATATCCAACCAGACTAGGGAGTCTTTCCCGATCACCCCTTCACCCTAGAATCCTTCTGCCTTCCCTCTGGGCTTACCTTCCATTTATACTCTAATTTTGTATGGATAGTGTGTGTGTGCGTGTGTGTGTGTGTGTGCACGTATGAGCACATGTTCTGTCTTCCCATTACAAGGAAAGCTTCTTGATAGTAGGGTCCATATTTTCCCTTTCTTTTTATCCCGATTGCCTGACACACACAGTAAGAGTATGATAAGTGCTTATTGACTGACTGGCAAGCAAAAGTTATACCTTTATGTATATTCTACCGTATGGAATTTTGTCTTTATTAAGAGCAAAAGTTCTGTTTGAAAGGAATCTCTTCATAGTTCCTCCCAAAGGTGGATCATTCGGCACAGCTGGTCAGAGAATGGGAACACAGACTTGGGTTCCATGGTTTCCATGAGAAAGGGAAGGAATCCAGCAATCATGGAAGCCTGTCTCCTGCTTGAGCTTCCCTCCCTAATTATGTGCTCCATTAGTGAGTGGACTTTCTCCCATTTACTCCAGCACATTGGGCCAGTTACAATGGGGTTAACTCCCTTCTCCACACCCTTGTGCTGCTGTGAGTCAGTTCCCTGTAGGTTCACTCCACCTAGAAGAACCAACCCTCAGGTCATCCTCCAGCTTCCCTCAAGTTGTCCACCACCTGGCTGGCTCATAGGCTTCCCCTCCACCCCAGTCTCTGCCCTCAGGCTCAGAGACTTCGTGTGATGTCTCTATGTTGTGGTGCTCTCAATAACCCTTGTTTTCTAGGAGCTCCGCCTTCCCAGCTTCCATGGTCTGTGCCTCCATTCTCTCTCAGCCATACATAGTGATAGTTTTCTCCTTGATCTCTTCAATTTCAGGGGCTTCTCATCCATGATCTAGGCCCAGAAACCTGTTCTCTTTGACTGATTCTCTTGTTTTCCATTTCTCCTTCCCTGGGGGTACCTGCCCTCCGTTCACTGCACCCTCCACTCACTTCTCCCCTCCTATGTCCCCTGGCCTCCCTTTCCTGCTTTTGAGATGGTGACCCTCTAATTGACTCCTCATCTTTGTCTCCCTAGACTCCCCAATATAAATCCCTGTTTTTGCTTTTAAAGCCCCCACACCCTGGCCCTGGGCTGTTTCCAGCCACATTCTGGCCTGTTCTCTGTTACTACCCCAAGGGCCCTGCCACCTGCCTGGCCTGTTCTCCTTCCTTCCCCTGACTTCCCTGCAGACAGCCTGGGGAGCATCTTCTGCAGGAAGACCTTCCTGGGCACTCTTTGTCGCCTCCAGGAAATTGTCTCCTCCTCATCCTGTGGCCCCAGCCCCCTTTTGGCATGGGACATGTAGTAGGCACCTAATAAGTGCTGGTGCAGTGCAATGGAGAGGAACGAAAGAACAGACATTTTTGCCTTCTGTGATGTGATTTTCATTGCCATGAAATGTGACCTTAGCCCCGAAAGCCATTTTACAGAAGAATTCAGTTGACTACAAGGAAGTTTCACGACCTCTCTGTGGGGAGAAGCCGGAGCTCCTCAGCTCTTAGTACTAGAAAAACTCCCCCAAGCTGGCCAGCCATTAAATGGGTCACTCGAACCAGTTCCCTGTATGTGGGACAGGCTTATCACAATGACTTCGAAGAAAGAAGCGTGACAAAGCAGCCTTTTAAGAAGAGATCTGAAGCCAACTGAAGTCTGCCTGGACCGTGCCAGGAGCAGAGGCGTCCCTTGTTAATCACAGGGCAGGAGAGCAGCCGGCTGCCTTCTGGGCACGAGCCTATACTGCAGGATTATTTTGACAGCAGCGTCTCAATGAGCCGACTGTGCCGTGGCGGGGCAGCCACGCCGTGAGGAGCTCGAACGTGTCCAGGCATTGGCCCTTCTTGGGCTGATCCAGCCTTGCCGTGGGGGCCCCAGCGGGTGATTAATTTTCCCTAGACCAGAGCTGAGCAGGGCCTAGGAGCCAGCAGCGGGCTCAGGGCAGATATTTACTTGAGCGAATCTTCGTCCTCAGGAGTTGTTCGGTCCTGCCTTTGGGGGCAGTTCAGGCCCAGACTGCCCGCTGCCGCCGAATGCCCTTCTTCTAGGTGGCACAGGGGGGTCAGATCAAAGCCACTTTGTAGCTGTGTGAGCCTGGGCAAGTCACTGCACCCCAGCTGCCTCCCAGGAAAACCAAAAACCTTCTTTTACTCTGGCCACGGCTCCAGAGCCGAGTGAAGCTGGGCAACAAAGGCTGGACTCTCCCTAGGGCCCAGGGTCCCAGAGGCGGGGCCTGTGTCCTGGTGGGAAGAGTGATGGCCAGAGCTCAGGCAGCACGTGTGGGAACACCTGGGAGGTGGTAACAATGGCCCTAACCTGCACATTTGGCCCCCAGAGCCTCAGTCCTAGGGCAGTGGGCGGCTGTAGAAGGATTTATCTTCACAGTCACAGAGCTGACTGAAAAGTCTCTGCACCGAATGTAAGATCTCAGTGAATGTGTCAGTCCTTAATTACATATATACTCCTATATATTGACTGCATAAGGCCGAACACGCCCTGCCCTCCAACACTGCATTTCTCAATCACACATTAAGATCAAACAAGAATCCTTGACAGATACAGTCACAGAAATAACGTGTTATGGTGATTCTCTGAGTCTGAGTCGTGATGCACGGGAACAACGCCCTGCACAAACCAAGCCCAGGCAGAAGAGGAATTCCTTAGAAATGATGAGGTTCTGCGGTGGCTCCCACTCGCGGAGGTCATCGAGCTGGTTACGTGCAGCCCCAGGATGCTGAGGAGCCGTCTCACCGAAACCTGGAGTGCCTCTAGTAGAGCATCAGAGGCTCCTTGAGGATGGGAGGACCTGCTCTTTTACCTTATCTCCGTAGGGTATAAATCTAGCAGCAGTATAGCTGGCCAGAGTAAGCACATTTTAACCATTATGAGAACTTGGTCCTGAATTACTTTCCGAAATAGCTAGATCAAGCCACAGTTCCATGGATGTACTACTGGGCCTACTTTCTGCTAGACTTCCCAACAATTGTCATTTTCATTTTTGTCAGCTTTGCTAAACTTGTGGGTATGAGAGAGAAGCTCACAGTTACTTTCATTTGCATTCCTATGATTAGTAGTGATTTGAAGCATTTTTCACATGATGCAGTTTTGTATGATTTATTGATCACTTGAATCAATAAGTAAATTTATTTATAGATTTCATTTCATGTGATTTTTCTGATCATTTGGTGGTTTTCCCTTAAGAAATAATCATATCCTTTGAGCATTTGTCATTTGGGAGATTTATTATTAGAAATTTGAATCAATTCCTTATATAACTTAGATATTAGACTTCTATCAGAGAAATTTGATGCCAAGTTTTTTTCCCTAGTTGTCATTTCCCCTTAGCTGTATTGGACTTGCCTGTGAAAAACCATTTTAATTCTATGTAATTAATTGTCCTTTGTATCTTCTGTGATCTTTTCGGTCCCTGTTTTGCCATAATTTCTTAGTGTCGTCTTGTTTCATTTGTAGGAAAAAATCAATACTGATACTGACGTGGTTCAATTCCTCTATTAGGATGGCACCTCATTGTTTTTTTGGCAATAATCTTACATTTCGAGCAGTAACAGTTTAATTAGTTTTTATAAACAAGATGAAAACTGTATGATTTTTACCACCATCTTTCCCTTTTTTGCCATTACATCATTATCAATGTGGGGGGGGGGGGGGGGAGAAGAAAGCCACATGGGATCAAAGGCCATTTTATATTAGTCTTTGTTCCATGGGATGCCATGGTCAGATAATTCATCTTGCCAGCAATAGAAGAACAGACAACCTTAAATTTGACTTAACCAAATAGCCAAAACCAATCAAAATAGGACTTCTTGACTTTTCTCTGTGTCATGGACCCCTTTGGGAGTTTAGCGCAGCTAATGGCTCTTCACAATGGATGGAAGTGATTAAGATACATCGGATTACAAAGGAAACCAATTAGATCAAAATATAGTTCCTAACTTTTTTTTTAAGTTCACGGGTTAAGACACCCTAAGTTGCAGAAATGGGCATTATATTATCCCAAAACATAGGAGGTGTTTATGTAAGGGGGTGGGGGTGGGGAAGAATACAATCAGGTGAACTATAGGTAAAAATGCACAATTTCTATTAGGGAATTTTTAATGGATTAGAGGCTTGAGTTGGAGGCTTTGAGAATCTCAAAGATACACTTTTGCACATCCCGTTCTACATCACAAATGAATCCTATAGCAGACTTGGCACCTTACATCGTAGTGTCCTGGAAGATGCCATCTATGCGCAGAAAAATTAGATTCAGGCCAGAAGATGTGATGTTTTATAGCATTTCTTATGGACTGCTTATGGATTCCAGCCATCTGGATAGACTATATAATGACCTGAATATGGCAATTGAAGCATTAAAATGTCAATACTACAATCCTGCTCCTTGACTCTTTAGTCACATCCTGACTACTTGGCAAAGGTAGATGCCAAGAAACCTACTTAGACTGATCAGCAGTCTGGCCCAGCTCCTGGAGCATCATTCAGATGAGAGTAGATGTGTAAAATCTCGAAAAAATAAATGGCTAGTTTTGAATAGAAGCAGATATTGGCCAATCAGATTAAAGTTTCCAAAAACATTTTGCCATATTTGAGGGATAAACCTTCTTCATCAACTATGAAAATAACTCCTTTCCATGGGTTTGGGTTTATATACACAAATTGAGAAGTTAATACAGGATTAAAAGATGAGTCATTATTGTATCTGGGATGAAAGAAAACAGGCCCAGGGATTAGCGTATTCATCTTGGATCTACTTCTATAAGACTCTAAAGGTATAGGTTTGTGGGGCTACTTTATTGAACTCAGAATACCTTCATTCACCCACATAATGCAAATAAGTACTCTTGTTGCCCCAATGCAAATACTTGGTAATTTGGATATTGAATTGGCTTTAGTTTTTCACATCTTTGTTCTTATTTCAAACTTCACTTAAGCTGGTCATCTCCTCAAACTTCTTACCTTCGCCCCCCACCCCTTTCACTGCCAAATTGTGATGGACCTGAAGTCTGGAGAACTTGAGTTCAAATCTTATTTCAGATACTCACTAACTGTGTGATCCTGGGCCAGTCACTTCATCCTGTTTACCTCAGTTTCTTCACCTGTAAAAAGATTACAATAACAGCATCTACTTCAGTAAGGTTGCTGTGTTCAAGTTCAAATGAGATGATGTGTAATACTTTACATTGTGAATCTTAACAGGTTTTCTAAATGTTGACTAGTAATTATTTTAAAAGGAGGTTAACACCTATTGCCTTTACTTTCTTGTCTTCCAGTCACTTCTCAAATCCTTAAAAACTGATTTCCAAGGGGGTAGCTTGATGGCACAATGGATAGAGCACTTGCCCTGACATCTATGTTCCACCTTTTTTCATGGTTACCCTATGATAGAATTATGGTCTCTATGTAGATGTGACTTCCCAATCAACATTTCTAGTCCTCCTGCCTCTCCTACCTTCCCAAATAGATCCAAGTGGGTAATCAACAGTCATTTTAGAACTCATCCTATCCAAAATAGAAATCATTCTCTTCCTCCCCACAAGCCAGCCATTCTTCAAATTTCCATGATTCAGTCAAGAGTACTATCCTTTCAGTTATCAAGTTCACAACCTTAGAGTCACCCTCAGCTCTCCTCTTTTCTTGATTATCTGCCATATGCAATCAATCCTGTCAATTATATTTTAATAATATCTCTCATCCATCCTATTGTCTCCATTTACCCAAATGACTTGCCACTTCAAACTCTCATCATCTCTCTTCTTGTCTATGACAGTATCCTCCTCAGTGAGCTCCCTGTTCCTATTCTCCCTTTGCAATCCATCCTGCACATAAGTGACACATTTGTAAAGAACAGGTTGTACTGTGGTATTTACCTTGCTCAGGAAGTTTCAGTGACTCCCTATTACCTTAAAGATAACAATTGCCTATCAATTACTCTCAACCTGACTTAACTCATCTGCCAAGACAGTAGATGTGGCCACTATGCACGCTGCTGTACAGCTTCTCGCCATGAATGTTGTGGGGTTGGGGGACCTCAGAGGGGTATGAGTAGCTCTGAAAAGGGCTTAGCAAGCCCTCCCACCAAAAGTTCTAGTTTTCTCTGAATATCTCATATACTTTAGAGAATTAGACCAAAGTATAAGCCTCCAACCCAGACACTGAGTCTACTTACATGAGCAACCAAAGAAATTGTCAAATAAGACAAAGAAATGGAAAGATGTCCAAGGGGTAAACCCAAAAAGAAAGAATAACTTTACAAATCTAAGTAGATCCTTAAGGGAAAAATATATATCTTGGCTATAAGGATATCCACCCGAAAAGAAATGAGATAGTAATAGAATGGCTTAGGAGGAAAGAAGAGCAAGAAGGAAACCTTAACTAAGACCTAAGTTTTTTACTGAAAACTAGACTAGGACAAAAAAAAAAAAATGAGACAACATGAAATATTAAAAACATAACCAAAAGATTGAGATTTTTTTAAAAAAGAAAATGTTGGAAATAAATTTTAAAACTGACTTAAAAAAAACAAATCAAGGAAAGAATCTTGGAATTATTAGATTACCTAGATATCACAACATCTAAGAAAACTTTGCAAATCTCTTAGAACTATAAAGTTAAAATGTAAAGAATTTACCAATCACTTGTGGGGGGGGGGGAAACGCCTGCAAAATCCAGAAATTTTATACCAAAACCCAGAACCCCCAGCTTAAAGAAAAATAATACTTCAAACAGGCAAAAAAGAAATAGTTCCATACCAAATAGCCACAGATAGGATCCAACAAGACTTGAGAGCTGCCACAAACAAGAAAAGGAGGGGTTGGAATACGATATTTTGAAAGATGAAGGCTTCACAACCAAGAATAACATCCATAAAAATCAAAGTATTCTACAGTGGAGGATATGCTCCTTTAATAAAACAGAAGGTTTCTAAGTATTCCTAACTAGACACTTTAATGTGGAAATGTAGAACTCAAGAGAAATACAGAAAGGTATACACTTTGTTCATTTTAAAGGAACTATATGGGGATGAATTGCTTATGTTCTAATAGATAAGATGAAATACCTTCTCAGAATCCTAATATCTTCAAGTATCATAAAGAATTATAATTAAGATCAATAAGGTCTAGAATAATTCTTCTCTGTTTTGATAACTTTAGAAGAAATGGGAAATGGAAAGTTAAGGACCTATATTATAGAGAAAAGGAAGACAAAAAAGAGGAAAGTCATTATCTCACATAATAGAGGTGGTAGAAGTAGAGGAGAATGAGCATTCCATGAACCTCACTTTCACCTGTAATGGATAATTTTAGATATTGCAAGATAGAAATATATTAAACTCCAAAGAATGGAAGAAATCAGAAAACAGTGGGTTATGAGGGGCAGGGCAGGAGAGATAGCAGAATACTTATGGGTTAAACATCCTGCAGTGAGGAGTGTGAGAGGGAATTAAAAGAAAAAGTAAAATCCTGGAAGTAGGAGCAGGACAATTCAGTAATATTCTGCTTATTTTAAAAAATACTTGAAACATAAAAATTTACATAGAATTAAAGTGAAAGACTTAAGCAGTATCTATTTTGCTTTATCTGAACTCAAAAAAACATAGGTAGCAATCATAATTTCAGATGCAGCTATAGTAAATATACAAATTACATTTCAGAGAAACTACATTACACTTAAAATCACCATAAGTAATAAATCAATATCAATGTGTAATAACTATACATGAAACACTTAAAAGTTAATCAGATGATAGGAGAAAGTAGATATTAAGACTATAATATTAGAGAACCTTAATGTGCTTCTTTCAGACTTTAAAAAATATGTAATCAAAACATAAATCAGAAGGAATTCAAGGGTCTAAACAAAACTTTAGAAAAAATAGAGAATAATTGTCATTCATTAAATGAGAACAGAATGCTTCTCAGCCATTCATGTACTTGAACTTAAAAACCTCACCAATAATTCAAAAAACAGAAATATTCAACCTATGATTTATTGATCATTAGCAATAAAAAAACATGTTTAATACAAGTCCTTTGAGGAAAGATTAACAATCAATTAGAGCCTAAATAACTTAACCTTAGGAACTGATAGATCAAAGAATAAATTAGAAAAATAATAGAAAATTTCATCAAAATGATAGTAATGAAACAGTATACCAGAACTATGGAATATAACTCACACAGTCATTAGGAGACAATTTGCATCTCTAGAACTCATCAACAACAAAAAAAGAAAGAACAAGTTAATGAATTAGACATGCAGTAGAAAATGTTAAATAAGAATAAATCAAAAAATCCAACTAAACAACAAAATAAAACTTTGGGAAATCAGAGATTTTAAAAATGAAAGAAAAAAACACATTGAATTAATAAATAAAACAAAGAACTGTTTAACTGTTTGTTTTATTTTTCTATTTTTTCAATTAATCTGGTTCAAAAAAGAGAGGAAGACCAATTTTTAATACCAAAAATGTAAAAGAGTAATTCCAATAATTGCCACAGTAAAGTAATTATCAGAAAATATTTTGCCTAATTTTATGTTGATACTTATAACTTAAGTGAAATGGATAAATATTTGTCGTACTATAAAACAATCATATCAGCAAGAAAAAAAAATTAGTTTAAAAGCCCAATATTTGAAAAAGAAATTGAAAAGGCCATAAATTAAGTCACAAATAAAATCTCCAGGATGAGATGGATTTTCAAGTGATTTCCCTTCTAAGAACAGTTAATACTAACACTATGTAAATTGTTTTAATAAACACAGGAGGTAGGAGAAGAGAACTTTTCCAGTTTCTTTCTACGATAGAAATATAATATTGATACCTAAACCAGGAAGAGACAAAGCAGAAATAAAACTAGAGAATAATATCCCTGATGGAGATTGACATAAAACTTTGGAATAAATGTTAGAATATATTAAAATGATTATACATGCAGATTTGTATTTGGGATGCAGACTTGGCCCAATATAAAAGAAATTATGAATATTTTTAAAATCAGCAGTGTTAATAATAAAACCTCATTTATATCAGTAGATGCTAAAAGAACTTTTAACAAAATCCAACATTTATTTCTGTGTGTATGTATATGTCAGAAAACATAGGAATAAATGATTTTTTCCTTAATATATTCAATAATCTATCTGAAACAAAGATCAAAAAGCATGTTGTAGAAAAAATGTAGAGGCCTTTCCAATAAAATCAGAGGTAAAATAAAGATTCTCCTTATCCCCATTACTATTTAATATAGATCTGGAAATTCTTACTGTAACAATAAGAGTAGAAAGAGAAATCAAGGGGGTAAATATAGCCAGAGAGGAGAAAAAAAAATAACACTTTTTACAGATGATATAATTATCTATTTTTTTTTATTTAATAGCCTTTTATTTACAGGATATATGCATGGGTAACTTTACAGCATTAACAATTGCCAAACCTCTTGTTCCAATTTTTCACCTCTTACCCCCCACCCCCTCCCCCAGATGGCAGGATGACCAGTAGATGTTAAATATATTAAAATATAAATTAGATACACAATAAGTATACATGACCAAACCGTTATTTTGCTGTACAAAAAGAATCAGACTCTGAAATATTGTACAATTAGCTTGTGAAGGAAATCAAAAATGCAGGTGGGCAAAAATATAGGGATTGGGAGTTCAATGTAATGGTTTTTAGTCATCTCCCAGAGTTCTTTCTCTGGGCATAGCTGGTTCAGTTCATTACTGCTCCATTGGAAATGATTTGGTTGATCTCGTTGCTGAGGATGGCCTGGTCCATCAGAACTGGTCAATGATATAATTATCTAGCAAAGCTTAGTCAACTAAAAATTAATTGAAACTGTATGGAAAATTGTATGTGTATAATTATTTCAAATTGCTGGCCTTTTTAGGCAGGGGGGAGATGAGAAAAGGAGGGAGAAAAAAATTGGAACAAAAATGAATGTTGAAAACTATCTTTATATGTAATTGAAAACGTAAAATATTATTAAGGAAATTGTAAAACAAAGTCAGGCCAGTAAACATTTACTGACCTACTGTATACCAGGTATTATTTTAGCATTAGTGATAGATAAAGAGGTAAAACACAGTCTCTATCCTCAAGGAGCTCGCAATCTAAACCCAGAAGAAAGAGATTAAAAAACAAAATTCTATTCAAAATAACTAAGAAAATACAATGTTTGGGGGACTATCTACTGAAGCACAACCAAGAATTATATAAATTCAACTCTGAAATAGAAGTATTTACAGAAATAGAAATATTAATCATCAAGACTATTGGTATTAGTTTAAAAAAGAAAGGTTGATACAAAAGCAAACAAACACAGTAGCATAGTGTTTGATGAATCTGAGGTCCCAGTTATTGGGGAAGGGAATCACTCAAAAAACAACCTTCTCTGGGAAAACTGGGAAGCACTCTGGCAGAAATTACACACCTCACACCCTGTACCACAGTAAATTCCAAAGGTATACATGAGCTAGAAAGGTGATATCATAAGCAAATTACAGGAGCAAGGAAGAAATACCTTTCTGAACTATGGGGAAGGGTAGATTTCACAATGGAACAAGGAACTGAGAAGATCACACAAGATAAAATGGACAATATTGATTGTATGACACTTAAAAACTTTTGCTCAAACAAAAGCAATGTAGTTAAAATTGGAAAAGAAACATTTGGGGAGGGATTAGAAAATTAAAAAGAAAAAAAATTTAAATATGTTTTCCTGGTAAACATCACATGTCTAAGATATAGAAAAATTTATTTTCAAAACATGTGCATGGGGGCAGCTAGATGGTGTAGTGAATAGAGCACTTGCCCTGGACTCAAGATCTGCCTCACACATTTAATGCTTCCTAGCTGTGTGACCCTAGACAAGTCACTTAATCCCACATGCCTTGGGGCGGGGGGGGGGGGCGGGAATATATATATATATTCATGGATAATTTTTCAACTTTAACCCTTGCAAAATCTTGTGTTCCCATTTTCCACCCCCTTCTTCCTATCCCGTCCCCTAGATGCCAAGTAATCCAATATATGTTAAACATGGTAAAAATATATGTTAAATCCAATATATGCATACATATTTATACAATTATCTTGCTATACAAGAAAAATCAAATCATAAAGGGAAAAGATGAGAAAGAAATAAAATGCATACAATAACAGAAAAAGTAAAAATGTTATGTTGTGATCTACACTCAGTTCCCACAGTCTCTCTTTGGGTGCAGATGGCTCTCTTCATCACAACATCATTGGAAATGGCCTCAATCATCTCATTGTTGAAGAGAGCCGCATCCATCAGAATTGGTCATGGTATATTATTGTTGTTGCTGTGTATAATGATATCCTGGTTCTGCTCCTGCCTCCTGACCAGGAGGATGATTTCAGAGAGTCCTGAAGAGACTTACACGAACTGATGCTGAATGAAATGAGCAGGACCAGGAGATTATTATACACAGCAACAGGAAGATTATACAGATGATCAATTCTGATGGACGTGGCCCTCTTCAACAATGATATGATCTAAACCAGCTACACTCGGAGAGAGAACTATGGGAAATGAATAGACCACAACATAACATTTCCACTCTTTCTGTTATTGTTTGCTTGAATTTTTGTTTTCCCTCTCAGGTTTTTGTAACCTTCTTTCTAGATCCGATCTTTCTTGTGCAGCAAAATAACTGTATAAGTATTTTGTATTTAACATATACTTTAACATATTTAACATGTATTGGACTACCTGCCATCTAGGGGAGTAGGTGGGGGGAAGGAGAGGAAAAGTTGGAACAGAAGGTTTTGCAAGGTTCATTGTTGACAAATTACCCATGCCTATGTTTTGTAAATTAAAAGTTATAATAAAAAATATAAAATTCAATGATTCCTTCTTATTTTCAGGATAAAACATAAACTTTTCTATCATTTGAAATTTTTTGTCATTTGGTTGTAAAGTATCTTTCAGAGTGATCACATGTCACTCCCTGCTCATATATTCTACACTCCAAGCAACTACTTGATTTTTTCTCATATTTAACATTCTATCTCTTTCTTTGGCACTTTTGCCCATCACCCAAATCTGAAAGGCTTTCTCACCTTATTTCCAGCTCTCAGGATCTTTCATTTCCTTCAAAGCGTAGCTCAGGCTCCACATATTACTCATGATATAGGCAAAGGTGGCAAAAGAGAAAAATAATACAATTAGATTGGCCAGAGGAAAATCAGTCCACTTGTACATTGTTGATAGTGTTGTGAATTGGTCTAACCCAGGAGTCCTCAAACTTTTTAAATAGGGGGCCAGTTCACTGTCCCTCAGACTGCGGGAGGGCTGGATTATAGTAAAAACAAAAATTTTGTTTTGTGGGCCTTTAAATAAAGAAACTTCATAGCCCTGAGGGAGGGGGATAATCGTCCTCAGCTGCCACATCTGGCCCATGAGCCGTAGTTTGACGACCCCTGGTCTAACCATTCTGGTCAGCAGTTTAAAACTATGCTTAAAAAGTCACTAACCCATTTATACTTTAACTCGGCAAAACCACTATTACAGATAGTCCCAAAGACATCAGAGGAAGATGGAAAAGATCCTTGTGTATACAAATATATTTATAATAACTCTTCTTGTAGCAGTAATGAACAGATATTAATCTGGTGCGGAATGGATAAACAAATTGTGGTATATGGATGTGGAATCTAATTGAGTCATAAGAAATGATGAAGTCAACAAATGGCCTTTTTCCAATCTACTTCCTTCTCCCTCCCCAACACAGTGGCTAGCATCCCCTGCTTCCCTTATTTAAAAAACTTCTTCACTATGCACATACACTTACGCTATATCTGTGTGATTTTCAGATACTTACTAGTGTTAAAACACTATGAAGTTAGCTATTAAACCTATGAAGTTAAGTCTTAACAAAGGCAAGGGTAGACTGTGAAGATATAAATAATATAATGTGATATGATAGAATATAACATAATAATCTTTTACTTGTAGAAGTGCCTGTTCCTATTGGCTAGTTGAGTTATTCAGTCATATTTTATAGTCTTGAAATATTCTGTTAGATGAGATTGAAATTATTTAATATGGTCTCAGACTCGGAACCTGAGTTTGGATCCTGTTTCAGACAGTAGATGTGTATCCCTTGGCACATCACTTGATGTCACGCAGCCTGTTCTCTCACATGTGAATGAGGGGATGGGACTCTGTGGTCCCTCAAAGTCCCTTAAAATGCTCTGAACAGCTAGTCCATGGGCCTGAACCAGCTCAAATGTAGATCCTGGCGGATTTTAATGTCAATGTCTTCTTGTTTGTCCTTCACTCTTGAAGAGGTCCGTGACCTCAAAGAGGGGACGCTATGACATGCCAGTGAACTGGATTGAAGTGAGGGAGGACTGGGTGAGATTACTGGCCCCACTTTCTCCCTCTTGGCCTTCTGGATCCAGTGGCCAGATAGAGATGAGATAGCTGGACATGGCCCTGGATGCAGAGGGAGCCCCTGGCCTTTTTGAGCTAAGGTCTTTAAAGATCTCACTTTCACTGAGGTCAGGCCCATTCAGTGATTAAGGCTAAGTACAAAATGAGGCAGAAAATGCTAATGTATAAATAAAGGAAAAAAAGAATATCTAAAGTTGTATGGCTTTCCAAGTCAGAATGTGGCCTACAAGGACCTTTTATTTGATTCAATGGCCCTATTTCTATTTGAATTTGACAACAGTGCTTTAAATCTTTGTTCCTCTGACCTTCTCTTCCTTCCTGGTGCAGCAATAAAATTAATTCAGTTCATCACATAAGGCCCCAAATATGATGTGAGCTCCACCCAGGACACTGTTAACTCATAGTAGGCGCGTGGTAACAATTTTCAGAATTAGATTAAAATATTTGATCCAAAGCTTGCACAAATTTTGTTTAGAGATCTTGACAATAGAACTTTTCAATATGATTCTCTTAGTAATTACTCTGGACATCCATTAACTCTCTGGCTTAGAACTACCAAAGCTAGTCTTTCAGAATGGAATTAAACATGGAGCTCAGTTTCCAGATTCAAATCTTTTATTGGAATGTTTGAGGAGTTTCACATGTTTAGGTTGGGCTGATGGGAAGCCTTTGAAAGTATTTCTCTCTCTAACAAAAATTATTTTTTAATTTAAATTAACTAAACAAAGGGTAAACTTAATTCTTAAGTATACCTTATAAACTAGAAATTCTGTGTGGCTAGAGACAGACCGAAAGAAATTGATTTTCCAGTGCTACTTCCAGAATTTTATTTGTCACCCCCTCCCTTTCTCCCTAGATGCCCAAGTGATTTTCTGACAGTCTCAGTAAACTAGATGGTTTTGTGGGCAGGTGAACTTGTCAAGTTCAATTAACCACTACTTTGTAAATATTATTCTTGGTTTGGATGTGTTAAAGTTCATCAATGGGTTGTTTTCTTTTTTTTCTACTTTTCTGACTGCAAATCAACATTGATTATAAATAACCCTTAAGAACCCATTAGATAATAATATGGTTTAATTACATTTGAGTGGAAATGTGGTTTTCCTTTTTTAGCCATACTATTTCAAGCTTACCAGTCAAGATTCCACAGAAAGTCTGAAACTTCCCTAAGTTTTTCCCTTACTCTGTTTAATAGATTTCTAGTTTCTCTACAATTTGTATATTCCATATATTTACAATGCAGATTTGACCTCTCCCATCTCCATTAATATTACTCTTGCATTATCCTATACTTTTCCTTATTACTTTTATATAAGCACAGTTTTAAAGGGATTTTTTTTTTTCATTTTGTTTTTAAAGAATCAGGTTCCTGGATGCCTTACTAAGTGGGGACTAGGTGGAATAGTGTTTAGAGGATTGGACTTGGAATCAAGATTTGAGTTCTAATCTTACAAGCTATATGACCCAGGACAAGTTATTTAACTTAGATGAACTAAGTTAGGTAAACCCGTATACTTAATTAAGAAATGAGGAGAGTTGGAGTCAATTACCTCTTGGTTCTCCTTCTCTGTAACCACCTCTTCTTGGTCTCCTTTGCCGCATTTCATCCAGGTCATGCCATTTATTTATGGATATGTCCTAAGCCCTCTCTTCCCCAGTCTCTGTCCTGCTTCATTTGGTCATTCCTTGGGCTCCCATAAATTCAGTTATCCCCTATATATGAGGATTCTCAGATCCACCTGAGTAGCTCTGACCTCTGCTGATTTCCAGTCTCCTGTCTCCAACTGCCTGTTGAGCATCCCGTACGTGATGTTCCACCGACATCTTAAACATTTGTGCCAAACTGACCTCACTGGATTTCCCCCAAACCTTCATCTCCTCCTAATTTCCCTGTTGTTAAAAAGTGCTGCTGGCCTTCCCGTCCCCTCACGGCCTAGAGGTCTCCCTCTGCATGTCCGATCTCTTGCCAACAGATGGGCAGCGGGAGGAAAGGATCCTCTGCGTTCTGCTTTTATGAATAGTCTCTTTTCTCCTCTGACACCACTGTAGCCAGTGTGGGCCCTCCTGGCCTCATGCTGGATCACTGCACCAACCATTGGTGGGTCTGCCTGACAAGGGTCTCTCCCCACTCAGCCCAGAAGGTGATCTTTGTCAGCCTGGATCCGATGCTGTCGGCCCTGAAATGCTCTCACGCTTGAGGATTCCTAGTCTCTCTCTCTCTCTCTCTCTCACATACACACAATCACACATATACACTCACAATCACACAGACATTCAATACACACAATCACACGCTCACACACACCCCATACTCTGCAGCCAGTGTCTCCAGGTCTCCTAGACAAGAGTCCATCTGCCAACTCTGACTGTTCCCACTGCCTCTCCTCCATGCTGGAACTCTCCGATTCCTCGCTGCCCTGGTTGTCTTCAGGTCGCTGATAACATCTCACCATTTCCAAGGAGCCTTTCCCAGTCCCCCGTAATCCTGCCGTCTTTCCTCTGAGACCATCCCCAATTTATCGTGGGGGCAGCTTGCTGTACTTGGTTGCTTGCAGGTGTTGCCTTTCTTTATGTGCCCGTGCTTAGCACAGGGCCTGATGGCAGGCCCTGTCTGTGACCCTGTGAACAGCCCATAACCTGTGTGGGCCTGGTTGCTCAGACTTAGAGGCTTCTCTTAAAGAGAACTTAAGAGATGTACCTGGGAGTCACGCTGTCTGCAGATGCGTCATTTTCTTTGTGCCTCTGAAAATGCTCTTATATGGTCATTTTGCTTGTTTTTGACAGGCACAGGAAAGCAGAGTGAATCTTTACTCAAATGTCTCCCAAGTAATTGATTTAATTCATTAAAATGTATTGATATTCTCTCTACTATTTCCCTTGCTAAGCCAATCATATTAGAAAAGATGATCAAACAACTTCTCCAAAATTGGTTAGTCTAAATGTATGAGTCAGTTGCATTGTGTTGGATCGCTTACCTCAGAACCATGAATGTAGCTATACTGGGTCTTGATACATCAGAGGGAGGGAAAAAGGGAGGGGGAGAGAGAGACAGACACAGAGAAAAAGAGACAAGAGAGAAGCAGAGAAAGAGGGAGAGAGGGGAAAGAAAAAAGGGAAGGAAAGAAAGGAAAAGAAAAGACATGTCTTCGTTTGTCCAAAGACTTGCAATGTATGAACGTTCAAAGGTGGAATCTCTCAGTTCTCTGATCTGGAGTTTTTTAAGAGGTCGTTGAAAAACTTTAAGTTAAATATTTCATTTCACCTGCCTCCTCTCCTACTAATTCTCATTTCCCTTCTCTACCCTTCACGTAGGCCACAAATTCCCACACCAATGAAGTGGTGGCAATTAAGAAAATGTCTTACACTGGAAAACAAACCAATGAGGTAAGATCAAGGCAACTCTGTATTTAAACGGGTCTAAATCAAGCAAGTTACAGGGGATTTCCTGTAACAGTGGAAATGAGTTCTTCAGACACTCCTTTAACACGTCTTTTTTCTTTCCACACAAGGCTGTGACAAGTATGCCCATTGGTCTAGCTCACTCCAGTCTGTTTTGAAGTGGATTTAATTAAGTCAGAGGCAATGCAGATAGTATCAGGGTTAGTCGAATGGCTCTATTATCATATGTTGCATGAGAGATTGCATTTGCATATTTGAATTAAAGTAATAATAAAAGTTCATATAACACATTCATGGTTTTTGCAATGTCCTAAGTCGCTGTTTAGCCTATGTGCTATATAGATATTTTAAATATTGAATATAGTGCTGTAGATTTGAACATTTGAAATTAAAATACTTTTCTACTTAAACTAAAATTCTTTCCTGTCTGGTTCACTGCAGAAATGGCAGGATATTCTTAAGGAAGTCAAATTTTTACGTCAGTTGAAGCACCCCAATACCATTGAATATAAAGGCTGCTACTTGAAAGAACATACTGCCTGGGTAAGTTAGAGGTAACTGCTACTTATTTGCCCTGTCCTATTATTATTCTACTGGGGCAGGTAGATGATCCAGTGAATAAATAAGAGTTCTGGGCCTGGAGTCAGGAAGAGTCATCCGTATAAATTCAAACCCTGCCTCAGACATTTACTAGCTGTGTGACCCTGGGTAAGTCACTTAACCCTGTTTGCCTCAGTTTCCTCATCTGTCAGATGTGCTGGATAAGGAAATGGCAAACTACTCCATTATTTCAGCCAAGAAAACCCCACATGGAGTCATAAAAAATCAGACATGACTGATATGACTGAGCAACATTGTTATCCTCCAGTTATTTTTGTCGTTTATGTATGTTAGCCACCGAAAAAATATTATATGGGTTGCACTGTATGAAATTAAATATCCTTCAATCAATAATAGTCACAAATATTTATTTTGCTCTTACTATGTTCTTTGTGCTAGGTGTTTGTATACAAAGAAAGGTATATATGTTGTAAATGAAAGCTAGTCTCAAAGGGAACTGCTAGCATTGGGGAAATGACTAGAGAAGCTTCTTCTCTAAATAACTAAGGAGAAAAAATGGCAGATCCACTGGGATATTTTAAAGAAAGGTGCAGATGAGGACCTAAGTTGAAACAAGTAGCTTTTTGCTTCCATTTCATCAGAATTTTTATAATCAGAATTTATTAAATACTTCCCTTTGTTCACTATTTCATTTGCCATTTCTCTATTTACCAAGTGGGTATGATCTAGAAATTTAGAGTCCAGAATAAGAGAGGCAATCTTCTTGCTCTTTTGTGCTCTAGTTAGAATATATTCAAACTCACAACATTAACAAATCATTATATGTCCATGTGGGAAAGGGTGATGGGTTGGGTAGACTAGAGACCATGACCACTGGAGGATCAGATGAAAGTACTGGAGGATATTTTGGTCAGAGGGAGGTTCTGCTGGGAGGTGCTATCATTGTCTAAGATGATTGTTAGTAGAGCAGAATTATCAAATACCTGAGTGCCCCCCAACCAGACTTAAATATAATCAGGAAATACTTAACAAAATAAATACAAATATAATAATGTTAATTTGTGGTTTTCTAAGTTAATTTGTAGTCTTCAAGGACCCTTTCACTTTGAGTTTCACACCATCGAAATAGATTATGATTAAACTTGTTCTTCTTGATCCAGAAGACAGAAATATTGGGAGAAAGAATCTTGATGTCAAAAAAACCTTTTCATCCTTCCATGAAAACCATCTCACCGAGCAATGATTTGCCCCCAGGAGGAGGATGGGCTTCCCTTAAATGGAGGTCTTCCAGAGGCTGGGTGGCCACTTGTTAGGGAAGCCATGGAAGGGATTCCTGTCTTAAGTTTGGACTAAATTAGCCCTGCCAAGTTCCTTCCCACTGAGATTCTGTGATTCACAGATATGGCACTTAGCATAACACCCGGATGCTTAAAAAATACTTTTTAATGCTAATGAAACTTCCTTTGCAATACCCCACATCCCAAGTCTTTTTGCATATAATAATTGAGTGTCTTTTTTTTTTTTTTCTAGTTGGTCTTCCTAAGCATTCTTTGCTTCAGTGATCTCCCATTTAATATTCAGAATGAAATGTGGGCAGGCAGTTGTTCCCAAGATCTCCCTTCAGACAGCCTAGATGAGCTTGGGTTTGGGGAGCCAATTCTTCATAAACTGGGATCAGGTAGCTTGGAATAGTGAAAGAACACTGAGCTTGGACTCAGTAAAGAACTCTAAGATGAAAATCCCAGCTCTGGCATTATGTGATCTTGTATAAGCCTCATAGAAACCTCAGTTTCCTTAATCTTGAAAGTGGAAATAAAACACCATCTTGTAGACTACCTCTCTTCTAGGGTTTTGAGAAAAGTGCTTTGTAAACTTATATATAAATTATATATGAATATGGTTATTATTTTTATTATTACTTGCAACTTCAATAATTTCAAATATCCAAAAACCAAGAAAGCAACTTGTTCTTTTTGTTTTTATTTTTTGTTTAACCCTTTAGGCAACCAGATTAGAAAGACAAAACTCTTATGCTACAGCTGAAATAATTTTCCTCTGTACGCATAGGAAAGCTTCCCAGGTCCCCAGTTAGAATCTTTTTATCCTTAAGAATATAAATTCCTTGAAGATAAGGACTATGCCTTTTGTTTTTTGTTTTGTTTGTTTTGTTTTGGGAAGTAAATTTACCCAGGATCACACAGTTAGTAAATGTTTGAGGTCTTTTACACCCGTGCTGAAAATCCCTGGAAATTGCAGAGGCGGCTCGGCATACATAACAGAAAGCACTCCAGACTTGAATTCAGAAGAGTTTAATCCTTATTTTTGACAATGACCTGTCCAGAGCCTCAGTTTCCTCATCTGTCAAATGGGAATAATAATAATAATAATTAACCATAACTGTGGGATGTCCAATGAGATAATACATAAAAGCATTTTATTAATCTTAAGCAGCTACATAAATGTCGACTGTTATGAATTTACATAGCCAGATTAAGTAAGATAATATAGGCGAAATGCTTTGTAAATCATTAAGCACTATCTAAATACAAATTCTTACTGATATGATATTGCAGGTTATATTCTGGTTAGAGTATTTTTGTTGTTTAGGTGTTAGGAACATGTGACTATTGGTCATTAGCCCTTCTCGAATATATTTGATTTACTTCCATGGCTGCCAGAATACCTTCTCCTGGCTCATAGCTTATCAGCCATTCCACAGTTTGCAAAATCTTGTTTCCTCTGTCCACCTTGGCCCAAGCATGGCGATATTTAACAATTGAAATAATGCTTGTGGGCATTTCAGACTATCTACTTTCTGCACCTGCTGCTGCTATGATTAAGGTGCCTTCTATTATTATAACTCCAACAAAGTAATAAGAGATAGAGTTAATATACTAATTGGCCAGCTCCTGGAAGATGCGTACTGTCTTTGTTTTTCCTTTATACCCTCGTGAGACATATCACTGCACAGGGACAAACACCAGGCCTGAGAACCAGGAAGTCCCACGCTTGGGACTTTGTCTTTGATTGACATTCTGTAACAGGCCGCATAGCTTAATTGATAGGAAGATCTGGATTTGAACCCTGCCTCTGACTCTTACTGGCTGTGTGGCCTTTGGCAGCTCAGTTAACCTCTCAGTACCTTAACAGTTCTTTTAAGACCCTTAAGTGCAGAGAAGGTACTCACCTACATTGTTTGGAGGGAGTCACCCAGAAGTTCTCTAGGCCCAAGCCCTATCCCTATTTTTGTTCCCCCCATTACTTAGCTTAATGTCCAGTGTTCATTTTATGATTGATGATCAAGTATTATTCAGAACCAATATTCCTAAACAGTTATTCTTAGCTACTTAGCTACAAAAATTCTTGTTTTTGCTTTTTTTTTTTTAATTGGACAAAATCTGCATCTAATTAAACACAATATGTTATTATTCCTTTCTTAATTTTTCTTCTCTCCCATCACATTCTGAACCTTTAGTCTCACTTTAGTCTTCAACCTTATACACATGTGCGCACACACACACACATGACACCTAATTGGGGACCTGGACTCTAATTAATCTGGCTTCTTCTAATTACTTTATTCTATTACAGTTGGTGATGGAATACTGTTTAGGATCAGCTTCTGACTTACTAGAAGGTAAGACCAAAAACATTATTTCTTTGTGATAATCTGATTAGAATATTTTTTCCCCTTTGGCATTTTGTATGGAATACACTTCTAAAGGGGGGAAAAAAATTGGTGACGTCCTTGGCTGAAGGACTGCAGGTGGGAATACTCTATACACAAAAGTGATTGGCAAACTTTGTAGCACAGTGCCCATCTCTTGTTGGTATCATTCTCCCTAAAAGCATCTGAGGAGCAGTTTGAAGCACTGTCGCTACAAAAGACATGGCCAGGCTGGGGCTTGTCCAGAGAATGACAGCCTGAACCAGCCGAGGATCAGTTAAGAGAACTAGGATCTCTGACCCAGAGAAGATTTTGGGGGTTGGCTTCAATTATTCTCCAGTATACTTAATGTGCGCTTTTATCACTTCTGAGCTCTTGCTCTCACATCAACATCTTGATCTGAGATTGAGCAACTACTTTATCAAATAATCTACAGACTCTGAATCAATTAAAACTGCATAAAAGTTTAAAAATGATGACAGCATTTAAAGAAATTTAGTCTCCAATTTTACCCACCCTCCCCCAAAAAATTCTTCTCTAAGGGTATAGAGACAGAAATCCTTCTTGTAAACCATTTAATCTGAACAGCATAAAATGAATAATTAGACTTTAAATACAATATGATATTTTACAATGTGAGGTCCTACCTGACCATCTTTGAGCATTTGAAAGATCATTCTATATAGAAGAGTTCACTTTATTCTTTTTGGCCCCAGATTGTAGTTGTTGTTTGTCCTTCATTCTTGAAGGGGAGCAATGACCTTAGGAGGATGATATCTTGATTTTTAAGTGAATTGGATTTAATCGAGGCAGGACTGGGCCAAGTCATCACCCTCATTCTCTCCTCCAGTGGCCTTGGAGTCCAGTGGCAAGACACAGGTCAGGACAACTAGTGATGCAGTGGGAGACCATGGTCTTTTTAAACTAAGGCTTTTCCCAGGCCTCAGCTCGTCTGAGATAGTCCATTTGGTATAAGAAGTGAGACAAAAGATAGCCTACCTTGCCCTTTGCAAAAGAATCAGTCTGAGGGGAAGACCTCAGAGTTTCTGGCCAAAATGGAAACGATGGCCACAGAGAAAAGTTGACATTACAGAAAGATTTCATCTGTATACAGGAAAGACGTTTGCTGACAGTGAGGGCTGTCAAAGTAGAATGGGCTTTCCCTAAGTTATAGCAGACTTTCCCTCCCTGGAGGTCTCAGTTGACATCTGGATAACCACATGTCAAGGAAGATTGCACGTTTTAGGTGCACATTGGACAAGCTGACCTCGGGGTCTCCTCAGAGTCCTAGCTGCCATGTCCCTCTTTTGGCTGTTTGTGGTCCAAGTCTGCTTTTTCAAACCACCTGGGCGTGATGCACGATATTAGCAGCACAAAATTGGATCAGCTCAGCCCTCTCAAGGGCCCCGAGTCCTGAGAAACCCAGGAAGTTGGACTTGAATGGACAAGTCCATTTCCGGAGTACTCCACAATAGTGCCTACCTTTCCTGCTGTTCTCTTCCTCAAACCGTGATGTGCCAAAGACTTTTGGAAATTTGTCAAGCACCTGGAGAGAGTCGTCTAATTTGTACTTTAAAAAAAAAAAAAAGCAAAAAACATTCAACTTCTTTTTTTTTCCCTTCCCCTTTATATCCTCCTTGATAGCTGAATAGAAACTGCTGGCTGGCTGAGCACACAAATAATGAAAACCTGTAGTTAGAACAAATAATTATAGATGGTTTTAGAGCAGGGGAAGATAATGTGACCAAAAAACCCTCCAGGCAGGCAAAATGTCAGCAGGGACTAGGGCAGCATAACTCTGGCCTGTTGGATTTGGCCATCTAGGTAACTGGCCTTTCTCCAGAGCTCAGGTGGGTCCGAGACACAAGACAAGCACAGTCCCATGCTGGGATAGCCTTCCAAGGGCTGCGCTGGGCCTATCAGCAGCACTGCACCTCGGAAGCCAGAAGCCCCAGCCCCAAAGCCCCCCTCAGTTATCCAGAGGCCTGGCCACCTGACGCCCCCATTCTCCCTCCTCCCCCTCCACAATGATAGGGTGGAGGTCAGTGGCGTCCGGGGTCCCTGGGAGATGCTCCCATTTCAGGCTGTCTGCCATCCAACGAGAGTGTCTGGGGCGCTCACAGAAGTCACTGCTGACTGCTTTTTCCTCTTTAGTCCATAAGAAACCGCTTCAAGAAGTAGAGATTGCTGCCATCGCCCATGGTGCCTTGCAGGGCCTGGCCTACCTGCATTCTCATCTGTTGATTCATAGGTAAGGAGGGATGCTCTATTGCTTTCCTTGCCAGCACGCCAAAGGAGCCTCATTCACTCATATGGCTGGAGGCGGGCCCTGTGGAGGGCTGCTGCCTCCTGCCATGGAGGGCTGGGCTCTGGCCACCTTGCTCCTCCAAGTCCCAGAAACTTTCCCTCTCCTGTAGATCAGGGATTCTTCAGTGGATTCCCGGGAGTTTGTCAGTCAGTCAGTAAGCACTGATTAAGTTCCTTACTGTGGGCGCAGTGAGTCCCACACTGAGGAGCAAAGAGCCTGCCCTCAAGGAGCTGGTGGGATCCCCCATGGAAGGGCCCCTAACTGTCCTTAGATGTTCCCAGCTAAGCTCTGACCGTTCGCCAGACCCTTCAGAATCCCTTCCATGTTGGCCATCTCTCCACTGTGCCGCGTGACCTCCTATCCGCCCCTTCTCATTCGGTGCCCTTTATCTGACTCAAGTTGGCCTAGGTGGCTCTGAGTGCCTTTCAACCAGAGATCCTATTATTTCAATGAAAACTCCATCACTGGTGTCCAAAACACCTCTCCTAAATGCCTTCTAGAGAATGAAGTAGCTATTACTCACCGCATCCAATGAGGATGGACTGGATGTGCTCTAAGGGACCTTCCAGCTCCCAATCCCAAGATTCACAGATTTAGGGCCCATTCTTGACCCACTTAAGAGAAAATGAACAATCTTTTCTTTTTTTTTTTTTTAACATCTCTTTGTTTCCTCTCCCTTTTCTCCATCCTGCCTCCCCACCATATGCTTGAACAATGTTGAGTTCAACTACTTTGTTGAATAGAACAGGAGACAATGTCTTGACCTTGACACAGGTTAATTTTGCTCTTTGAGGGTTTTTTCTTTACTGTGTGGTATTATTTCTAATAGCACCTTTTATATAATTGCCTTAGAGCTACAATTACTGTTAAAGAGGGAGATAAAGGAGCTTGGACAAGAGAGAAATGAAATGTTTCCAGGTGAGGAAGTAGGTAGGTAGTAAATAGGAAGACATAATGGTTTTTTTCTCTAAAAGGTCAATGACATTGGGGAAAAGGAAAAAAAAAAAGAAAAAGAAAAAACCATTGCTACAAATGGCATAAATTTTCCCTACCCAAGGCACTCAGCCAGGTCAACTTCTATATTAAAAAGAAAACAAAGCATCCTAGTTTAGCAAATGAACCATGCTTTCCTTAACTCTCCCTTCCATCTGTGCCTCCTAGAATTTCTTCTCCTTAAAGGAAGCTGTCCCTTTAAGTAATTACTAGGACCCCTTAAACACCCCCAGGAATTGGGCTCCCTGACAGCTAGCAGTAATTACTAACTCCTCTTCTGGTTATCCGAGAAAGATTTAATCAACTTTGTTGTCTTATTAATTGCATATTCTGACCTATTCCTTAATCAAAATGGATAAAGTGGAATTTTTTTCTCTCCTCTGTCTGTCCTCATATCTTTTCCTCCAGGGATATTAAAGCTGGAAACATTCTCCTAACAGAGCCAGGTCAGGTGAAGCTGGCTGATTTTGGGTCTGCCTCGATAGCATCTCCTGCCAACTCCTTTGTGGGGACACCTTACTGGTAAGGCAGCACCAGCAAACCCCGTGAACCCCATCAGGGAGTGGAACAGACTCCATTTTCAAAAGCTGGGATTGTTGGGAATTTTGCTTAAAGGTCAGGGGTGATCACAGTAGAAGCGGGGGTCCATGCCAGAGTAGTGAGGGCGGCCCACCTGTTTCTGATCCTTTGTGCTAGGTCCATGCTGCCTTGTGTAAGGTGATCAGAGCGCTCCACCAAGGGACCACACCTAGACTTGGGGTTTCCTCTGGGGTTTCTTTTGATGTTTACTTTTGAGTAAAAGGCTCCTGGGCATCTACAAGGAGGCTCTTTAGCCTTCTCTGCTCAGCCAACAAGTACAAATGTTAGCTGTTCAGTGAAGGGGCGCCAAGATTCCATTCTGAGGTGATTTTTCTTCCTCCTAATTCCAAGTCGCTTGGTCTCCTAGCCTGTGCCCCTGTCTCCCATCACTTATAGATTGAAACTTGACTTCATCTTGGAAAAGAATTGAATAGAAAAATCACTTATCTAATGAGGAACTGAGTCATTTGCATTTTCTGCTTATCTTATCACCAGTGAGCTTCCTCTGTGGCTCATACTGCGCCAGACTCTGGACAAAGTGAATTAATCACCAAACTCCTACCGGGGAAAGGTCTGACCATCTATGGAGAACGGGAGGGAACACGCAAATGATGGAGACATGTGCCGTGTCTTACTCATGTTCATGATACTTGATAGTATTCCTTGGTCTGGTCCCATGAGTGATTTTACAGCTTGAGTTTGTCATCTATGTGTTGGAGAGTGAGAGAGACAGACAGACAGACAGACAGACTCAGACACATCCCTGAAGTCAGCACCAACTCTTTGCAAGTCACTTATTTCTTTGTATGTGTAGGCAACCAGAGAGTAAGTGCATTGTTGGCTGGGGTTTCCCCATCTGGAAGTTCCCTATATCCAGGGCTGCTCCAAGCTGTCTCGTAGGAGACAATTGTTAAATATTTTCAGTGGGAGCAGTTGCACCTCAGAAGGCAGCAAATACTGCAAACAAGACTTTGATTTATTGTTGATTGTTTAGACTTAAGAAAGTGATAGAGAAAATGTAGGCAAAGTAAGTCATAAAAGTGTGTGTGTGTGTGTGTGTGTGTGTGTGGAGAAAGAGAGAGGGAGTGAGAGACAGGTAAAGAGAGACAGAGACAAATTGAGAGATACAGAAAGAGAGAGAGACAGAGTCGGACAGAAATTGAAAGAGACAGAGAGACAAGGAGACAGAGAAAGAGATTGAGAGAGACAGAGACAGATTGAGAAATACAGAAAGAGATAGATGCCAAGAGAGAGACAAAGTCTCTCTGGTCTGACTCTGGTCAGACAGAAATTGAAAGAGAGAGAGAGAGAAGGAGACAGAGAAAGAGACAGACTGAGACAGATTAGAGATATATAGAGAGAGATACCAAGAGAGTCAGACAGAAATTGAGAGAGACAGAGACAGGGAAGAGAGAATGAGAATTTTCTGGAAAGCCAGTTATATATTTGCCCCTGTACCCCTATTTTAAAGTCCCATCCCTATCCTTGCATTCAAATTTATGAGCGAGGCATCATGGCCTAGTAGAGAGAGTTGGGTTCAAATCCTGCCCCTGCCCTGTCAGTTAACCTCTGAGTACCGTAAGTATTTCTCCCAAGCCTGTTGAGAGGAGGTGGCAGCCTGCACTGGTTGAGTTCACTGACCAATGAAGCCATAGGTCCCATACCCGTCCCTGTTCCCTAGTAAAAGGCCAGTATGGTTCCAAAACTCAGCGTTTGTGCATATATTTGAATAATAATAACAGATGTTCTGTGTGGTTCAGAGGGAAGTTTTTTCATTAAATCCAAGAGTATTGAAGGCAGTTTTGTGACTACTTCCCAGGAAGGCCTCTTCTTTCTCTCTGATGCTCACAGAGCTTCTCCTCTGAAACCTGAATCGTGTGTGTTTTTGATCAATAGGATGGCTCCAGAGGTCATCCTCGCTATGGATGAAGGACAGTATGATGGGAAGGTGGACGTCTGGTCTCTCGGAATTACGTGCATTGAGTTAGGTAAGCGGAACTGTCCCTTTCTTTGACACTTCTCCATCACCATACGCCATGGAGGTACATTCATTTTGCTTTTTTCTCTTGGGTTTCATACAGAATCAGAGGCTACTTCCTTCTTTTATTCCTAAAATCAAGGTCCTAGAATATGGAGTTGGGAAGGACCTTAGTGACTATGTAGACTATGCAGACTTAGACCATGTAGACTAGCAGTCTTCAAACTTTTGGAGCTTAAGATCCCTTTAACCTCTTTAAAATTATCGAGACACTTCCAATGAGCTTTTGTTTTTCTGGGTTATATTTATTTTTATTTACCATATTAGAAATTAAAATACCATAGTATCATTATAAACATAGCATTGATACCTAGGCATCCCCAGGTGATATTTAGAAAATCATTGATCTAACCAAACTCCAATCATTTTATAAATGTGAGCAGTTCGGTTGTTTCAGTTGTGACTGTCTCATTATGATCCCATTTGGGAGTTTCTTGGTAAAGATACTGCAGCCGTTTCCTCCTCCAACTCATTTGACAGATGAGGAAACTGAGGCAGCTCCGGTGAATTGACAGATCTGAACCCTGGTCTTGCTGATTTCAGGGCCAGCACTCTGCACTGCAGAGCCAGCGAGCTGCCCCATAGATGTGAGCGCTCAGGCCCAGGGAGTCGGATCACTTTTACAAGTTCCCATTTACTACGTGGCGCTCTGCCTCAGTCCTGGCCTTCCATCACTACCTCACTTCCTCACGCTGTCCCCAGCCGCAGCGGGGCTGCAGTGAGTGGATAGAGTGCCGGGCTTGGGAACACAAAGGTCTTGAGTTCAAGTCCTGGCTTACCTGTGGTCCTAGACAAATCTCTAAAACTCTCTCCACTTCAGGTGCAAACCGGGCAATTATGCACCCACCACACGAGGTTGTTGTGAAAATATCACATTTTGCAAACTTTTGAGCACTTTTATAAGTGCTGGCTATTTTTTTTTTTTTATTTAATAGCCTTTTATTTACAGGATATATACATGGGTAACTTTACAGCATTAACAATTGCCAAACCTCTTGTTCCAATTTTTCACCTCTTACCCCCCCCACCCCCTCCCCTAGATGGCAGGATGACCAGTAGATGTTAAATATATTAAAATATAACTTAGATACACAATAAGTATACATGACCAAAACATTATTTTGCTGTACAAAAAGAATCAGACTCTGAATTATTGTACAATTAGCTTGTGAAGGAAATCAAAAATGCATGTGTGCATAAATATAGGGATGGAATTCAATGTAATGGTTTTTAGTCATCTCCCAGAGTTCTTTTTCTGGGTATAGCTAGTTCAGTTCATTACTGCTCCATTAGAAATGATTTGGTTGATCTCGTTGCTGAGGATGGCCTGATCCATCAGAACTGGTCATCATCTAGTATTGTTGTTGAAGTATATAATGATCTCCTGGTCCTGCTCATTTCACTCAGCATCAGTTCGTGTAAGTCTCTCCAGGCCTTTCTGAAATCATCCTGTTGGTCATTTCCTACAGAACAGTAATATTCCATAATATTCATATACCACAATTTATTCAGCCATTCTCCAACTGATGGACATCCATTCAGTTTCCAGTTTCTAGCCACTACAAAAAGGGCTGCCACAAACATTCGTAGTGCTGGCTATTTTGTTAGAGATATTAAGAATAACAATAAAGGGTCCTATAAGCAGCATATTTTAAGGGCACAAGTCACATCAGCCAAAGCAGCCCCGGCATCTCCGCCATAAATGGCCCAGGTATCACTATCAGATGGACAGAACCGGCCTCTTCTCTGTGAGTGGTTGGGCCCAAACAAAGCAGGCTAGAGACAGGAGAATAAGGAATCTCCTTTCAAAGTGAGGGAGGCAGCTTGCAAGCACTTTAGACACTCATGCTGGAGTCTCACTCACCCAGTACAGGGGAGGAGGGGAGAGACCCAGGGTAGGGGGGAGATTGCAGTACTTACCCCAGCTAGTGGGGGTCACAGCCGCAATATGACACGGGGTCAAAGCAATTCAGAATGACGTGATTTTTGCCAGAGGGTGAACACAAAGAGTTGTTGTTATTCTGAGCTCAGGGCAAGGCCTGTTTGCTGAACTTTTGCTCTGGAAAACAAAGGATCTCCCAATAACTAGACCATCAGCAGTTGTCTGAATTGCCATTTCTCAAAATTCTCCCCTCTTAATCAGTTTTGCATTTAGAAAGTCACCATAGGGGCAGCTAGATGGTGCAGTGGATAGAGCTTTGGTCTTGAAGTCAGGAGGACCCGAGTGCAAATCTGACCAGAGACACTTAAGATTTGTCACTTAAGCCCAATTGTCTCACCAAATATATATATATATATATATGAGACAAAGTGAGATTGTCAGATAAGAGTTGCTCTTGACCCCAACTATGAACAAGCTTTAGCTTGAAGAAACCTAATTTTGCCTCATCTTTATATGTAACTATTATATTTTATATTGCCTTTTCTTTTGCTTTTTTTAAATGTTTAAAACTTTTTTTTAATGCCACCTTTGCAGAGCTAAAGTCCTGTGGCTGGTTGGTACATAAGTTGGTTTTACAGAACTTGTTTTTCTCTCCATTAATCACTCTTAGTTAGAAGGGAAAGGGAAAGGACAGCCAACTTGGGAAATGAATGTGATGTAAAACCAAATGACATCAGTGAGAAATTTATTTTTTTTTAAAGAAGAAAAGAAAGTATCACCATGACACACACATAATAGTTCATTAACATAAATAAATAGTTAATACACTAGATATATAGAATAATAGACACACAAGTGCATTATTGGGAGAACTGTGAATTGCTGCAGTTCAGAAAAGGTATTTTTAATTATGTGCATAAAATGATTAAAATATCTATACCTTTGACTCAGAGATTCCCCTGCTAGTCATATATACCCAGCAGGTCATTGTTGAGAAGAAATTCCCCATATACACTAGAATAGTCTTAGCAGCCACTTTCTGTTTAAACAAACAACTGAAAACAAGGTGG
Source organism: Sarcophilus harrisii (assembly GCF_902635505.1). NCBI lineage: Eukaryota > Metazoa > Chordata > Mammalia > Dasyuromorphia > Dasyuridae > Sarcophilus > Sarcophilus harrisii. The sequence goes on along the minus strand of NC_045426.1, from coordinate 696,199,715 downwards.
AAACCCATTATTTAGAGTGTAAGGAAACAAATTATGGTACATGAATACTTTGGGCTATTACTATTCCATAATAAATGATGAACTCAGAAAAACATAAGAGAGACTTCCATGAAAGAGTGCAAAATGAAATAGAATCAAGAAAATAATATGTAGTATAACTACAGCAATGAAATACAAGAACAAAAATAATGCCTAATATGAATATTGCAAAATTATAAAGCTAAGCTTGGATCCTAAGAAAAAACACAAGAAGATCCCTCTCTCCACCTTTGCAAAAGTGGAGGCTTACAACTGTGGAACATAGCATATTGTGTCAGTTTTAAAAATACATTTTAAGTAATTTTGATGATTTTTTTCTTTAAACATATGAAAAAGAGTTGCAGAAATATATAATGATAAAAGATAGAAATGAAAATCTGCTTTTAAAAGGAAAAAAATAAAAGTATATACCATGGTAATAACCAAAATTTCATATTTCATAGCAAGGAAAGAACAGAGAGAGGAAAAGAAAACTTTTTTTTTTTACTATTATAAATAATATAAAAGTATCTAATATTACTTAAATTATTATAAATAGTATTTTTATTGAACTAATTCTTTCCTTTAACATGTTGAGGTTTTCTTTTTCTCTCTTCTGAACTTTTTTTCTTCTGTATATTTTAAATTTTTTATTGATATTTATAAGCATAACACATATAAGGGAGGTAAGGAAGGAAAGAACATATGAAAGGCCCCTATGTAACAAAGTCCCTATTTCAACTTTTGCCTTCTCAATTTGCCCCTATTTGGAGGCTAATGGCAAAGAAAACTCGTTGTTGATATTCTGTAGGTCCAGTGCTAATTAAGCAAACTGATATTTGAGAAATCAAGGGCTAGTTTAGTGTCCCCTCCACGTCTACAGCATTCATCTGACTATATCCAGAAGATTGGATTTGATTTAAATTAATTCATTTAAAATGATGATTAAAAGCATTGCTTAGTGTTTTCCTATCAAAATCACACTCTTTACATTCTGTTATCATTGGAGGGAATAATATCCAGATCAATGAGATCACAGATCCAAAGGTATCTGTTAGTTTTGAGATACCTAAAGTGATTTTTAAAAATTATTCTTTTTTTAAAGTATATTTTAGTTTATTTATGTTTATGCCAAAGTCTTTATTTTTTAATAGTAGCTTTTTATTTTCAAAATACATGCAAAGGTAGTTCTCAACGCTCCTGCAAAACCTTGTGCTCCAAATTTCTCTTCCTTCCTTCCTCCCACTCCCCTTCCCTAGACAGCAAGTAATCCAATATAGATTAAACATGTGCAGTTATTCTAAACATAAAAAATGATTCTTTAACTACATAGACTTCAAAACAACTTAAGTAATAATTATGTCAATTAAATAAAATTCAGATACAATCCAACTTTTAAAAATTAACCTCCAGTCTTGTTGAAAGCTACAAATAAAGTTAAGTTTTCTTGATTGATCCTCTTTAGCCTGAAATTTTCTTCTTTTGAATCTTCTATTTTCACTACTCAATCTATCCAGTATCATCCCCTATCCACTTTTTTGTTTTGTTTTCCATTTGTTTTTCTTGGGCAGCTATATTCTTTGCCAGAATTCATGCTCTGCTTTGTTGTACCATGTCAGAAACACCTGTACATGTTTACCCAGTTCCCTAAATCCATTTCAAAATTTACAATGATTAACCTGGAATAGGAGTGTGAGTATTAATTGGTTCAATTCCTACTCCTTTATTTTTTAACTTATTTTTTGTAATTTAAAAAAAAAAAAACATTTTCCCCCTCACCCTTACCTTTAACCCTATATTGAAAGGAAAAGGAAAACCCTTGTAACAATTATACATAGTCAAACAAGACTATGGAGTTTGAAAAATGTATGCTTCATTCTGCATATTTGAAGAGAAGAACAGATTGCTTATTATTATTCTAAATCTTTTTAATCCAAGAGGTGTTACAAGGATTGCACTTGTAAAATCCCAAATCTTTAATATAATTCTAAGATAATATAAATGAATGGAATGGAAAAGTAATTCATTTATATCCTGAGAATATAACAGCAACATTGGAAATATATTTTCCTCAAAGAAAGTCCCGTAAAAAAAATTTTTTTTTAAGATTCAAAGAAGAGAACAGAAAGAAAAAGGCCACACAGAAGTCCAGAAAGCAATATAGCTTAGAAAACTACAGGTCAAACTTATTATATACTTAAAAAGAAAACCAAATTCCATATAATAGTTATGAATTTTAATGTACAGCCTCATTCTGTTTCATGTACATAGAAATGCCAATTTTATTTGGTGTTTCTTAGGTTCAGAATAAGAATCATTTTAAAAAACATATATATGTGTATCATATATATATATACAAATATACATATTATATATTTATACATCATATATTCTTTATTATATATCATATACATATTATATATGCATATATTATATATATGCACACATATATCTATACATTTACATACACACGGCATGAAATAGCTGCTATAATGAAAAGAACAGAGTACCATTCCTTATAATTGAGTTGGCACGGGTTCCTCTAGTCAGTTGTAAGCACTCTGAGGGCAAGGACCTTGCCATAATTCACTTGGCACCTCTCTTGTCTTCCAGCATAGTCTTAAGATTTTTGATTTGAAAGAGAATTTAGAGATTGCCTAATGTCTATTTATAGATGAGGCAGCTGATGATCAAAGTGGCTGAATCATTTCCCCAAGTGACCCTGTAAGAATTTAGTGCCCAAACATGTATCACAAACGTTGCGATAGTTGTCTTTCTCAACTCTGTTCTGCGTTCACCCAGAAAGCCTCTGATACAGAAACCAGCATCAAGTGGGTCGAGATGACGATGGTTAGGAATCTGTTACAGCGAGTAGACTCTAAATGCATGAAATGAAGAGGGCAGGGCAAGAGCCTTTGTTTTATTTTCTTATTCCTTTATTAGCTAAATGATTCTTTACTGACCTTCTACAATATATGTAGTTTGTGTCACGGTATAGGGTAGAAAGGGGAAATGAAAAGACAAAGATTGTGTAAATTGTGATCTTACTCTCGGGAAGTTTAATAAGATCTCTGATTTCCTCCCTTTCTTCCCTCTGATGCTCTCCAGTCTGCCATTGACCACTTTTTTTTTTGGTCTCTTTCTATGTCGATATAAATGTGTGTATATATGAGCATGTATATACATACACGTACATATCCATACATTTCTCTATACACATATATTTTTCATCTCCATTGCTCCCCTCTTCACTCATTCTCCCCAAATAGAAAGTCCCCCCTCATAACAAATAAGTCTGATCAAGTAAAACACGTTAACACTTTGACCACTACCGACAGGTGTGTCTCACTCTGCACTCCAGTGTATCACCTAGATTCCAAGAAATATATGGCAGGTAACGAGGAGGATGGTCGCATTTATCTAGAGCTGTGTGTTTGGCCAAGCTCTTTACCTGTGCTAACTCACTAAGTCCTCGTGAGAACCCTGGCTTGCCCAGGATCACGTAGTAAGGGTCTGAGACATGGGACTTGAATTCACTTCTTCCTGACTCTGGGCCCAGGCTTTATCCTCGGTACCACCTCGCTCTCTCCTTAATTTAGAGAATTAACAGGGTTAAAATAAGTCTCTGAGATGGAATGAGTGTCATGAGCCCAGAAGGACTCCAGTGTCACGGCCTCCTGAAAGAATTTCTGTAAAAGCATCATCCTTGGATTACGTTCTAAAATAGGCTGGATTCCATTTGGTGAGCATTTATTAAGCACCTACTGTATATTGGGCACAGTGATATAAATCTTGTGTGCTGAACCAAAAATGCCTTTCAGAAGTGCACAAAGGTAAATGATACATATTGAGGAGCTTCAGGAAGGAAAGGGGGCCAGTCACCAAAAGATCAGGGAAGTCCTTATGTAGGAAAATGGTACCCAAGCTGCATGTTGACTGAAGTTTGAGATTTGACAAGGAGGAAGTGGTGAGGAAGAAGACAGATGGGGGTCTATTTGTGCAGAGGGGAGAGGCAGGAGGCCTAGGGTGTGGACTTAGAACTGCTGGCTCCTCTACAGTGGGGTCATGAGGTTGGAGCCGGTCAGGCTTGGTTCTCAGGAAATCCCTGTTGGATATCAGGGAAAGAAGTCTGAACTTTGTTCAGATCTTGAAAGTGCCATTCACCAGCTACGTGACCTTGGACAAGGCCCTTCTCTTTCTATTGTCCAATGTGAGGTTGGACCTGCCATAGTTCTCAAACCAGAATCTATGTTTTTTTACATTATTTTGATAATAATATTTCAATAGAGTGGGTTTCTTTTTCCAATATGGTGGATGTGATCTCATGTGTTTTATTTGGGCCACTGGGGGCATCACGTGCACTGAGCCTAGAATCAGGAAGATTTGTTTTCATGAGTTCAAATCTGACCTCAGACATTTGACTAAGTGAGTCTCCTTGGGCAAAGTCATTTAACCCTGTGCGCCTCAATAAAATGAGCCAGGGAAGGAAATGGAAAATGCTCTAGTATCTCTGCCAAGAAAATCCCAAATAGGGTCAAAAGAATTGGACACACGGGGATGAGTTCAAATCTGGTCTCAGACACTTAACACTTCCTAAGCTTCCTTAATACTAACCCCAATTGCCTCAAGGGAAAAAATTACTCTGAAATGATTCAACTTCAACTGTATATGTTATTCATATAAAAACATTTCCCTGATAGGGAATCCATGGGATTCCACAGTCAGCCAGGAGTTCAGGATGCACAAAAAGGGTGAAGAGCCCCTTCCTCAATGAGCTCTAAGGCTCTTTCAGCTGCAGATCTCTGATCCCCTGACAATTCAAAAGCGATAATAAAACTTTTCTTCTAGGCTGAAATGAATCCCTTAAAAGGAGCTCTTTCAGGGTCCGTAGCTTCCTCCATTAAGATGACCAGCAGCTTCTCCTGAATGGCTGTCCTGGGCTGACCCAGGAGATTAAAATAAGTGGATTAGGTGCCATGACAACAGTAATGAGTTATTGATTTAGCAGCAAGGCTCTGCTCCTACTTCCTCATCTCTTTTTCTCACCGCTCTCCTTCAAGACCGGTATTAGCGCCTTTCTCTTGTCTCCTTCCAGCGGAACGGAAGCCCCCCCTTTTCAACATGAATGCAATGAGTGCCTTATATCACATAGCCCAGAATGACTCCCCGATGTTACAGTCAAATGAATGGTAAGATTGCTGGTATTTTGTTCTGTTTTGGTTTCTGGTTGGATTTCTCTCTCTGTCCACGGGTCCCTGTTTGCACCTTGTTAATAAACACTGGATGTGTTAGTTCCACCGGATGCCAGTCTGCGAGAAGTCAGAATATCCGCTGCTTTGGACAGAGGGCCGAGTCCTGCGGAGGCCTGAGGGTCCTGCTCTGGCTGTGAGGGTGCTGGGCTCCCAATCCGTGGGCACATAGTCGGTCCTCCAGCAGAGGTGGCCCCAGAGCCCCCTCCCACAACCTCACGTTTCTCTGCTCTCCCAGCGGGATTTCATTGTCTGTGTTTCATACTCACTCCAGGCCTCTGCCCATGAATCTCCCGTATCTTTTCTGGGAGGATGCGTGCGGCCATTGATCATGTCTTTACTGTACAGAGACTTAAGAGAAGGATATCAGTCCCTTGTACGGATATCTCACCCTGCTAACTCATAGGATTCTTAGTGTTGTGGGGCTGCTGTGTTATGTGATGAATCTGGGGCAAGGAGACAGGAACAGGACCTGGGGTTTCACTGTTCCGGGACCTCCCTCCAGTCCCCTTCTCTCCAACTTAAGAGTCCTACAAAGTTGCCTATTTCACTGAAATTAAAAGCATTGACCAAGCTCATGTGGTCAGTAATTGTCAGAGATAGTCCTTGAACCCAGGTCTTTCTCATGATAAAATATAGCAAATGTCAAACACTTTGCCAGCTAGAAACAGTATGTAAGTATGCAACTTGTTGTAATCATCACTATTCGTGGCTCCTCCGGTAGCTCAAAATCCATCGTGCTTTCTAGTAGGTTTGCTTAAAACGAGAGGGACAGAATGTAAAGGGCCTACGTGTCCTACGTGTCCTACATCACCTCCCTGCCAAAGACGTATGCCTTGTGATCCTTTCTTAGGTTGTTTAGAACCGTGTACTAGCAAGTCCCAAGATATAATTATCTTTGTCTTTTAGGGAGAAGTGCCTCAGATCTCATGGACTTTCCCAGCAAAAGCCCAAAAGTTTAACCCAGAAGCAAGGGCTGAGTTTATTCCTGATATCTCTAAAATAAAACTTCTTCTCCCCCCCCCCCCAAAAAAAAAAAAAACACCTCCCTTTCTTTAAACTCTAAAATGTCATTTGGATGCAAAGGAGAGTATGATACAGAGAGAAGAGTAGGGCATTTGGAGGCTAAAAACTTGGGTTCAAATCCTGGCTTTGTCATTGACTCACCATGTGATCTTGAGCAAGTTGCTTCCCTTTCTGAGCATTAGTTTCCTGAGTTTTGAAATGAGGGGTTTCCACTAGTCAATAAATAAGTCCTCTGGCCCTACAGTCTTTAAATTAATCCAATATACTTTATAGCTGCTGATTTTTATGAATTAATTAATACGGAGGTTCAACTAGTTAATAGTTGTGTTGAATAGTTGAACCTCTGGCCCTATTTCTGTGTTACTACTTTTTTTAAAATTTTTGTGTTACTACAAAATATTTTAAACTCCTCATTTTCTTCTTTTTTAGTTGATTGATTGTTTACTTTTTCTATATTTGTACCCACAGGACAGACTCCTTTAGGGGATTTGTTGATTACTGCTTACAGAAAATACCTCAGGAAAGGCCAACATCAGTGGACCTATTGCAGGTAATTTTCCCATTTTTTTGGTACCTGAGGAGGGGTTGAAGTCATTCTGTGATAGAGCTTAATCATAAATTATTCCCATGGCTGCTCAGAGTGGCAATCTCCTAACATACGTTGAACAAGTTGCTATAAACATAGGCCACCAGCCTTAAGCTGTATAGACTCTGTTTTGGCAATAGAGTGATTTTTGCCTATGGGTGTGAGGGTGGGGATTAAGGATAAAAGTCATTATTAAGAAAATGTCTAAGACTTATTCATATATTCCCTGCAACCATTAGTTGCTCCAATTTTGAGTTACTTTATCCTAGACCAAAAACTTTTTAGGAGTTCAAAATATTAATCAAGTACTTAAAAGTAATAATCAATAGCATAATGGCAGTTGTATTGCCTTCGGAATTACACAGAGCCATGAATTTCTTCAACATTTTCCTTGATAAAGATTGTAACTCCTCTATACATTATCCACCCCCCCCAAAAAAAAAATCATTTCCTCATGACCAACACAGTGATAAGCCTCTGAGAACTTAGTCTGATTGGTTTCCAGACAACACGATCCACTGGCAAGCCTTTGCCCAAAGTCCAACCCAAGCATGGTGGGCTCTCCAGAACTCTTCTCCCCCGGCATGGCTATGAAGGCCACAGGGTCACCTCCCCACCACATTGGCCATAATTTATACAGTTCATCAGTAATATTGAGTACTGATGTGCCGTTGTCAGTCAGCAAACATTTATAAAGTATTTATAAAGTACTACATTTGAGCTAAGTGCCACAGACATCAAGAACAATAAAAAATATGGTCCCTGCCCTCAAGGAACTCTCATTCAAATGAGAGATGGAGCATGTAAGGAACTAGATACTTAGAACATACATAGAAAGCAGAGGATAAGCAATCCCGGAATGAAACTGTAATAGGCAGTCAGAGAAATCAGGAAAAATCAGAGTTTTGGTGGTGGTTGTTTGCCCTTCATTCTCAAAGAGGACCTGGACATTAGGGAAGTGACGCCATGACAGGCAAGTGAATTGGACTGAAGTGAGGGAAAGCTGAGCAAGGTCACCTGCCTCACTTTCTCCTCCAGAGTCACTGGGTCCAGTGGCCAGATATAGATCTGGATGAAATGGGAGATCCTGACCTTTTTAAGCTAAATAATCTGAGTCTTAAAGGAAGCCAGGGAAATATTTGAGATAGGATTTTAGCTCAGCTGTCCCTGACTCCAGATCCAAGGTTCTCTTTTCACAGTGCCTTCCATGTTAGAGGCAAAACAATTCCAGCAAAGAAAAAGAAGGTGGTGTTTTGGTTCACTTTGGTGGATGCTGAGAAAACTCACCTACCTCCTTAGATCTTAAAAGAAGGGAAGGGAAACTAGAAGGAAGACAAAAGTATGGGACAGTCCTAAAAGATCAATGTCAAGAGTGTTCAATCTCAGAATAAGCCAACCTGGCAAGGAAAGCCAAACCATCAGCTTAGTAAAAAGTGTTGTTGGGTTTGCCCTCCTTTTAGCTATATGGAGTGGTGGGAGAAGGAAGATCAAAGAAAATCTGTGAATGCTGCTTGGGGTGAATGGGATTATAAACTAACAACAGAAGACAGAGCTCTTTTCATTCTCATGTTATTTCTGTTTTCTTTGCCAAGAGAAACTGGAAATGACTAGATAAAAATAGTCAGCAGAGAGCTGATCTCCCAAATTAATAAGGAGATAGTAAGAGAGCTTAGTCTCTGGCTCTGTGAATTCAAACCACCAGGCTCAAATGAATTATGTCTTGAGTTAGTAAAAGAACCGGCCCCTGGGATGCTGAACCACAGACGGTTATAGTTCTTCGTTCATGGAGAACAGGAAAGGGGCCATGGGCCCACAGAAGAGCAAACATCCTTAGCTTTACAAAAAAGGGAGCAAATAGAATCCAGTAAATTATAGGCCAGGGAACTTGACCTTGTTTCTAGCACATATTATTAAAGAGATGGTTAGTAAACATCTTGAGAAGAAAGCAACAATCACAAAGAATTGTTATGATTTTGTCAAGAAGAAAGATCACTCCCAAACAAGATCACTGAGTCTTGTTTACTTGTTTAAGAAGGGTAACAAACAGGAGGATTCTGTACATAGTCTATCTGTCTACATGTTAGCTAATTATTTGATAATATATCTCATGCTGCTTCTGGGAAAGATTCGGAAATGGGTTATATGTGGTAGTATAATTATGTGGATTTCAAACTGGGTGAATGGCCAGACCCAAAGGATTGTCACTGATAGTTCCAAGTCATCATGGAAGGGAGATGTCTAGGAACACCCCAAAGAATTGTGGTCATCTTGTGCTGTTTAACGTATTGATCATGTCTGGAATAAAGGCAGATCTGGCAGGATTAACATGTTCAGTTGTCACCAGGCTAGGAAGTACACTGGATGAGAGGAAGGAGTTTTCATGGGCTAAAGGCTAAATGAATCACTGGTATGAGGTGGCAGCCAAGGAAAGCTAAGACAATCTTGGGCCGTGTTAAGACAGGTAGATGTACCAGACATAGGAAAATGGTGGGTCTGCTTTTCTCTGCCCTGGCCAGCTCAGATTTGACCTATTATGCTATATGTTAAAAAAGACTATTGGTAAGATAGGAAGTGTCTAGCATAGAGCATTCAGAAGAATGATGGGCCTTTTGTACTAGCCATATGAGGACTGGTTGAAGGAACTAAGGATGTTTAGCCTAGAGAAGAAAAGATCTGTGGGTAAATAACAACTGTCCTCAATTATTTGAAAGGCTGCCTTGTGCAAGAGGGTTTAGAGGGCACGCCCAGAAGCAATGGGTGAGAGTTGCAAAGAGGCAGATCCAGACCTGATGTTAGGAAAAGCTTCCTAACAATTAGAGCTTTCCCACAGAGGAATGGGCTGTCTTGGCAGGCAGTTGATTTCCCCTTCTTGGAAGTCTTCAAGCAAAGGCTGGATGGCTACCTGTTGGGTATGTTGAAGAAGGGATTCCTTTTCATCTTCAAGTCGCATTCAATGACCTCCCTACTCCAAGTTCTGTGATACTGGGTAAACAAAAATCTCTGTCAATGAGAAGAAAGGCTATTACAAATCAGAGACATTAAAAGAAACCTTCATGGAGGAGGTAGCTTCAAATTGGTCTTCAAAATATGGGTAGGAAAAGGAAGTAAAGACTCAGAAAAACTTGAGTGCTCAGATTAATGCAATGACCAATTAAAATTCTAGAAAACTATCAGTGAAGTATGTTATCCATCCTTGAACAGAGAGAGATGATGGATTTAAGATGCAAAAATAAGATACGTGTCTTTGACAGTGTAGGAGGATAGAAATAAGATAGCAAAAGAAAGAAAAGAAACACGGAGACATTTTTTTTTTTTATTTCAAAGAAAAGAACAGAAGGAAAACCAGAAAGAACCATAAGTTAGCAAGATATTTTAGAGAGTTATAGCCTGAACTCATTGTATATTTAAAAGGGAAAACAACCCATACATAATAAAAAGCTTTAGTTTCTTGTACAACCCACTTTTCTGTTCTATCGTGTATATGGAAATACCCATTTCATTTAGTGTTTCTTAAGTGCAGAATAAAAATGAAATTATTAGAAGTAAGAGAGTATAAGAGAATTATTGTACAATGAGGCAAGGGTCAATCCATTTAGAATGAATGTCTAGATCACATTAATCTCTTATAAAAATTGCAATTTAATGAAGTATAATTATTTGCCAGCTCTTCCTTTTTTTTCATCCAACCTCTTCATAAGGCTTTTGATCATATCTTTGTGTTCAATATGCTCAGGATGCCCCTTCTTTCCCATTTTGTTGTGTCAAAGAGAGTGCACAGACTAATGACTTTTGGAGGGTAGTTTCGAAATGCTTTCCAGGATGACACGGCTCTTGCAGCCCCATCAACAGTGTGTTAGTCTATGTAGGAAAGGTTAAAAATTTTACTTAGTGGGATCTTATAGTCCCATTAAAGTACTTCTCATAGTTATTATCATGCGATATAGACGACCCACGTTTCTCAAAAACTGCCCCAGCAGCACATGATTTCCAGCAGGTCCTACTAAGCTAGATTGTCTTTGGGTCCAAGTTTACCAGTGGATTGTCACCTTAAGAACTAGCATAGCTCCATTCAAAGAAGCATATCGCTAAAAAATTATCTGCTGTACGAGATTTGGAAGAGATGAAAGGGAAAAAAAGGAAGCTCATGAAAATGTCTAATGAGGCTGGCCTAAAGAGGTTTTGATCCACATTAATGGGAGAGTATCCAGAATAATGGAAGCACAGGGTTGTAGTGGATGTATTGAAGGTGAACGATCTCTTCCCACTCTTTAGTGCCTGGCATAATACCTAGAACAACAAGTAGGCACTTGATGAATGCTTGTTGACTACAGCGATTCATTATGGATATTTATTCATAGGGTTATCTATTTTTCTATGCTCATTCAGAAATCAGTAATCTGTAAGTACTTGTTTTGGGTATGGATTGAAGAAAAAAATAATAGTTCTGTGTAACCTCTGACTTAAGGCTGCTTTCCCACTGAACACAAGGCCTCTTCAACTCTACTTATGACCGTTTCCTACTTTTGCACATCGGAAACAAAACAAAAAAATGTATTTGCCATTTTGGGGAAAATAGCCATTTATTTTTGTAATAGCTTTTAGTTGTGATGATTGCTGGCCTCCTGGTTCACGTGCAAGTCAGGCTCTACATCCATCTCCACATGTGAAGCTTTAATGGGTATACCCAAAGCTTGTCTTCAGGCTATGCTACACCTGGCCAAAATGTTTATTTTCCTGGTTCCTGATGTCATTTGGTTAATAAAAACACTTATAAGTGTTTCCTGTGTCCGGCACTGTGCTAAGGGCACAAAAAGAGGCAAAAACCAATCCCTGCCCTTGAAAAGCTTATGATCCAATTAGGAATCAACATGCACATTATGTACAAACTATAAACAGGAGAAATTGGAGAAAATCAGCAGATGAAGGGACTTGCATTGAGGGGGATCAAGAAAGGCTTCTTCTTGTGACCCAGAAGCCCTTCTGTTCTTTGGCTATAGCAGGGGCAATGAATCTGATGACTTCCCAGATCACAACTGTAGAATAGATAGATTATTTTTATGACACATATTAAAATTTCATAGTTAGTATACTATAAAGCCTTCATCAGTGTAGGTTGCCTCATAAGGCTAACTTTTACTGACCATTTTGTCGCTGGATAGTTTCCTCCATCTCAACTATTTTTACTCTGAAGCCACTGGCCTTGGAAAACAAGAATTATTCACAGAGGCTCCTACACACCTCTCTCAGTGTCATCAAATAAATGTAGCATGCCCTGATTACTTCTTCCCCTCTGCCTGTTGGTGGCCCCTTATTGAGGTCTCTCATTTTCAGTCAAAGGGTTTTAATTTGGTATTTCCATTTCTTAAACCTTCAGTTAAATTAAACTGACTTTTTTGGAGCATCTACTCTTCTTAAAGTGCTACATTAGCCATCACAGAAGATGCAAAGATGAGGAAGGCACAGCCCCCATCAGGGAGTCTGTGATCTGGTAGGCAATAACCATAGCAATAACCCTAAATTTCATAGACTCCACTGGGCTGGAGTCAAGAAGGCCCGAGTTCAAATTCAGCCTCAGACACCCCTGTCTTGGGCATATCGTTTAACCGGTTTGGCTCAGTTTCCTCATCCCTAAAATAAGGATCATAATAGCACCTCCACCACAGGGTTGTTGGGGATCACATGACGAGATACTTGTAAATTGCTTAGCACAGTGGGCAAAAATGCTAGCTATGTTGATGATGATTATTACTAGGCAAATTATTGCTAGGAGTTCTGGGCAAGGCAGAACCAACCCCCTATTGGTGAAGGAAGCAGCAAGCATTTGTTAAGCACCTACTTCAAGGAGAAGCGGGAATGTCAGTTAGACCTGTTAACAGACTGGGTCTCCTTAGAATCGACATATTTGAATTGTCCTGTAGGAAATCTCATCTGGCAGCATTTTGTAAGTTTGCTCAGAGCCAGTGTTGAATTCTGTGCTGGCTTTCCCTAAAAACAACCATCCTTCCAGGAGGCCTTCCACTACTGTTGGTTGGAACTCAGTTCAGATGGACATTCATTGAGCATCCTCAAAGGCTGGAAGTAGAAAGACTATTCAGTTCAACAAATAGTCAGTACCTCCACTGACAGGTGAAAATAATGGATATTTTGGTTTGCTTCGGTCATTCTCGGTTGGTCCCTGTTCTTCGGGACCACATTTGGGGGTTTTCCTAGCAGAGATATGACAGTAGTTTGTCATTTCTTCCTCTGGCTCATTTGATAGAGGAGGAAACTGAGACAAACAAGGCTAAGTCACTTGTTCAGGGTCATGCAGTCTGTGTGAGACCAGATTTAAACTCACAAAGATGAGCCTTCCTGTCTCCAGGTCCACCACCCTATGCACTGTGTCACTTGGCTGCCCCAGTTAATACCCAGGACATGGTAATTAAATTGGAAGAACGGTGACTCCTGGATTTCAAGCCTGGAACAATGCTGATACCAGTGGCCAAAATCAGGAAGTTAGGGAGAGAGATTAGGTAGAAAGATGATGATTTAGGAGTGGAGGATGGGGAAGGGAGGTGGTGATCGGTGAGATTGAGTTTATGGTACCAGTGCAGTTCCTAATTACACTCAATCTTCAGATATTGAATCCAAAAGGGAAGAGTAACTTGTGTCAACCTCAGTTTTCTTACCTATAAGATGGGAATAATAATAGGACCTAAATCACTGAATTGTTATGAGGAACAAGTGGAATCACATATATAAAGTGCTCTGTGAACATTATCATCCTATATAAAGGCTAGCTATTAGTATTATTACTGGAAAAAAAGCTACAGAGGGATTTCAAAGCTTAAAGGAGGGCAGTTTGGGAGCTCCTGTCAATTGGTCTTAATTTTCTCAGTGTAATATGATAGATTATAATCTAAAGGTGATTGGGAAAAGGATAACCCCAGGGCCTTGATGAAAATAAAAGGTTTTTCGCAGCAGTTGTAGGGAAAGTTCCTCTTTGCTTTTGTGATTTCAGACAAGGAGAGAGGGAGGGAAAAGGCTTACCACCTTATAGAGTTCTCATCTTTTTGGTAGTACTGTGATTGATTAGATTAGCCTTAGTCATTTTAACCTAAATCCTAGAACAGGAAGCTATGATGGTTTTAGGGGGGAAAGAAGAAGAAAATAATCCTCATTCCCATTTGGTTTTTGCATGCTGGGTAGGGGGTAATAACTATCCACAAAAATCCACCCAACTGCCTTAAGGAACTACATTTATTTTCTTCTGCACACGTGACAGAGACGCCAAACATTCCATGACCACTTGCTTCTTTTTATCCTTCATTCAGCATGACTTTGTTCGGCGAGATCGGCCACTGCGGGTCCTAATTGACCTCATACAGAGGACGAAAGATGCTGTTCGTGAGCTGGACAATTTACAGTATCGGAAAATGAAGAAAATCCTGTTCCAAGAGACCCGGAACGGACCCTTGAATGAGTCACAGGAGGATGAAGAAGTAGGTTCAGCCTTTGGGGGTGGGTAAAAGGAGGGTGCAGTGCTTTGGCTCGTCCCGAGTCGGGCCAGAAGAAGAGACTTCTCTGATTTGCACCTGTCTGATTTGTTTCTAACATCCGTTACCACTTCCAAGTGGAGAGAGAATCCATCTTAGTCTTTCTCTTTAAAATAAAAGAATACAAGACTATGATATTAGCTATCGTCCATAAGACCCTGGCTCTAGAACTGGAAGGGGTCCCCGAAGCCATTTCGTCCCACGTTGTCCCCATCACCGTCATCAAAAAATGCAGTGTCTAAAGTTTGCAAAATGATCTGCATTGACGACGTGGGAGATGGCTGCTCGTTCTATCCCCATTTTACATGGGGGGAAATTGAACCTGGCTCGACTCGGGTGATTTGTCCAGGGGTCACAGCTGGAGTGTCCAGGGCAGGATTCAGGTTCCCGAGGCCGGGTACAGGCCTTTGCTTTGTCTGAAAATGAGGACCAGCGGAGGGAAGGAGGGCAGCTTTCCCTAGGCCGCACAGGCAGGAAATGAGCTTCCCTAAGCCGTGTGGGTCAGCAAGCATCCGGGAGCAGCCTTGGACCACAGTGCTCCGACTCTAGAGATAATGTTCTTTGCACTCTCCCATGCTGCCTCCTATTGGTACAAAAATGTAATTCAGAAAACTGTACCAGGCCTTAAAATCAGTGAGAAATATTTGTTGTAATCAGGTACATACGGTCCACTCCACACACCATCCATAGCTAATTCTGAAGGCCGGGCCTGCCTCCTCCTCAGACCAGTCACCCTTCCAACTGGTCTTCCATTCTACTGGTTGTAGCTCGGTTCAAGTGGGCATTTAGTAAATGTCTGCTCTGAGCAGTGGAATTTCAGGCAGATAAAAGAGGGAGGGAGAGCCAGTCTTGGAAAAAAGAAGTAAGTACTGGATTCAGTTCTGTCTCTAACACACCAAGTGACCAGTGTCTGATCCCAAGCAGCTTTCTAGTGCTGAACTCGCAGGTCTCAAACTACTCAGTCAACCAGCATGTGTTAAGCACCGAATGTTTGCTGGGCATTTGTGTTACGCACTAGGCATCTTAAAAAAAAATGCAAAAATCATCCCTGCCCTGCAGGAGCTGAGATTCTAACAGGGGAAACAATATCTACATAAATTTAGATAAATCATAGAACTAGAGAGAAAGAAATAGATGATAGACAGGTTGTTGTTGTTTAGTTTCAATCTTGTCTGACTCTTTATGACCCTATTTGGGGATTTCTTGGCAAAGATGCTGGAAAGGGTTTCCCTTTCCTTCTCCAGCCCATTTGATGGGTAAATAAACTAAGACAGAGGAAAAGTGACTTGCCAGGGTCACACAGCTAGTAAGCATCTGAGACTGGATTTGAACCCAAGATTAATCTTGACTACAGGCCCAGTATTCTGAACACTGAGTTCCCTACCTGCTAGGAGAGGCAGAACAAGAGAAAGGGAGGGAAGAGGAAGAGAGATTGACATATATTGATATAAGATATAAACAGAGTAGATGGAAAGCACTTTTCACAAAAGTATTTTATTTTTCTAAATACATGTATAGATAGTTTTCAACATTCATTTTTGTAAAATTTTATGTTCCAATTTTTTCTCCTTATCTCCTCCCTCCCCAAGACAACAAAGCAATCTGATATGTTAAATATGTGCAATTCTTTTAACCGTATTTCCATATTTGTCATGTTGTGCGAGAAAAATCAAATCAAAAAGAAAAAAGCAAACACACAACAAGAACAACAAAAAGTAAAATATTATATTGTGATCAACATTCAGTCCCCACAGTCCTCTCTCTGGATGTGGATGGCTCTCTTTATCACAAGTCTATTGGAATGGCCTTGAATCACCTCATTGTTGAAAAGAGCCACGTTCATCAGAGTTGATCATCACATGATCTTGTTGTTCCTGTGTACAATGTTCTCTTGGTTCCGCTTACTTCACTCAGTTCACGTGGGCCTGGAAAGTAATTTTTAAAGAATTATAATAAATTTATAAAGCATTGTGCTGTAAGTGGAAAGAGAAAAATAATAAAGACACAGTCCATCCTCTCGAGGAGTTTCTCGTACAATGCAGGGAAATGACTAGACTACAAGGATAGATGTGATAAATGCATGGGAGAAGTATAAGCAAAGTGAGTGTTGTGAGGAACAAAGAGTCAGGATATAGTTATCCTAGTGAGTAATATTGCTCTGAAGGGAACCAATAAAGCACAGCTCAGCAACTTGGGAACTGCCTCTTGTGGTTTTTAATAGACAGATAGATACAAAGATACATACATACACACTTATGAAAATGTAATTGGTTTCCCTCCTAATCCTTCATGATTTTTTTTTGCCTTTAATAGGCTTTTATCAGACTGCCAAAGCAGTCCATGACACTCTAAAAGGGGAAGAACCTTTCATCTAAGGAAAACACAGAAAAAAATAAATCTAATGGAAAATCATAATGATAGAGCACTGGGCCTGGAGTCAAGAAGATCTGAATTCAAATCCAGTCTCAGACGCTTTTTAACTGCATGACCCCAGCAAGGCACTTAACCCCTGTTTGCCTCGGTTTCCTCAACTTTAAAATGAGGGTGATAATAATGCTTACATCCCAAGGTGGTTGTGAGAATCGAATGGGCTAATTTTTGTAAAGTGCTTAGCACAGTGCCTGGCATATAGGAGGTGCTTAATAAATGCTTATTACTTTTTCTTCCTTTTTCACTCTTATAGACTGTCCATATTTATCCATTCCAATGATTTCCAACTGGCCTCTATACCCAGTTTTATTTTAAGTTGTATCTGGAGGGAGAGCAGGTCAGGGAACGCCCAGGGGAGGAAACTCTCTGCTCATGCAGATAGGACCTTTTCCATGCAGTTCAGTCTTGCCTAAAGTCCCAGGTCGCAAGGCAGAACCCAGGTTCTCCACTCAGGCTCTCATTAAAATGGCTTTAACAGACACCAAACGAGATAATAAGTAAAGTCCTTTGCAAACCTCGAAGTGCTGGATCAACATTAGCTATTGTTTTACTGACTTCAGGAAAGGGTCTTAAGTTTTTGTATCCTGAACCTCCTTCACACATGAGGAAAATGTAGAGACCCTTCTCAGAATAATGTTTCTTGATGTATAATTACCAGGAAAACCGATTGTGTTTTCATAGAGAGACAGACAGAGAGATCCGCATGTGTCTGGGGGTGTTTTAAACAAGGTCGGAGACCCCACTTAATGCCTCATATTAGATCCTTTAAAGTTTCCCATAATGTCTTTCACCAAATCCCGTCCAGAGTGCAGAACCAACTGCACAGCGGCACAATTGAGCTCCTCCTTACTCAGAGGGGAGAAGAATCTGATATCCCTCCACGGTGGCAGAGGAGCTGGCTGCGGCAGCTAGTGAGACCCGGTTCAGATGGGACTCCAGACCCGCGGCTTTGGCGCTCGGGGCCTCGGTGCCCTCGGCCATCAAATGGATGAGTTGGACCGAGGGGCTTAGAAGACCCTTCCAGCTCCAGGTCTGTGATGTGCAACAAACAGTTTAATACACACACACACACTCTTTCTCTCTCTCTCTCTCTCTGTCTCCTTCCTTTAACTTTAGTTAACTAAAGTTAACTTCCTTTAACTCCTTAAGCTACTTGCAACTTGGGATCCAGCTTTGACTCCTCCCTTTGGCTTACCTTCCATATTTGATCAGTGGCCCAGAGATGTCTATTTTTTGTGCTTCCACAGTATCTCTCTCATTTATTCTTACCTTTATGTTCCCTCTATTCTCTCCTTACTCCACCCACCTTACCTCTTACTATAAAGGATCTCTTAACTGGTCTCCTGTTTTTCCCATTCCAGCCCATGCTCTATATTTTAAGGTTTGCAAAGCATTCTGTTTCCTTTGGTCTTCACAACAACCCTGAGAGATAGATACCATGATCATTATCCCCATTTCACAGATGAGGAACCTGAGGCCCACAGAGATTATGAGGATTCCTAGTGCCTTTGATCTCTAGGTATATGTAGCAGAATTTGAACTCAGATCCTCCTGCCTCTAAGCCCTCTGCTCTACAGGCTGTGCCTCCAAGCTGCCTCTCCTAGAGTTGTCTGCCTGATAAAAGCCCCATCCTGGTGCCCTCTGCCTACCAGGAAAGTCCAGAGTCTCCATTCTGGCATTTAAGGTCTCCCCCATGGTCTGGCCACAGCCAGTTCTTCCGGCCTTGTTTCATGGTACTTTCTCTCTCCCTCTCCTCATGCATTCCCCTCAGTCCCTCCTGCTACGTCCCTGCCTGGCTCTGAGCCGGCACACCACCTGCATTGCTCCCTCCCCACCCTTGTCTTGAGGTCTTTCCAGGCCTGGAAGCCTGGATCAGCCTCCCACCCTCAGTGATGGGGACACCTTCCCCGACACCCCCGACTGGAAGTCATCCTTCCTCCATCCCTGGCCTCTGGTGGAACAAGAATGCATAGGAGAGGTCTAGAGGCCCAGTGCAGTGTCACTTGTTTGTACAGTTGTCTGACTGCTGCACTCTCTTATTATCTCACTGACTCCTCCAGCATCTCACCCAAGGAAGGGAACCGGTCAGCCCGCATTTGTAAAGAGCTCCTGTCTCCGGAGCAGAGGGCGCAGGTACAAAGAGGGCTCTGCCTTCCATCAGGGCACGCGGTGAGCCCAGAGAATTAGCTCCCGTTTCAAGAGAAGGGGAGACCCTGCAGTCGAGGGGTCATGAAAAGCTTCTTCTGTAGGGGATGGGGTTTGAGCTTGGCTTTGATGCAAATGATAGTCTAAGAAGAGAGATCTGGAGAGAGCCCAGGCCAGGCATGGAGAACTGTGCGGGCCAAGATCCAGAGAGGAGAGATGGGATGGTGGGTCTGAGCTTCATCAAGAAGGCCAGTGCAAAGAATGGAAGGATGGAAGGATAAATAGACAGATGGATGGATTGATGGATCGATGGATGGATAAATGGAAGGATAGATGGATGGATAAATGGATGGTTGGATGGATGGATGGATAAATAGATGAATGGATAAATGGATCAATGGATTGATGGATGGATGGATGGTTGGATAAATGGATGGATGGATGGATCAATGCATGGATAGATGGATGGATGGATAGATAAATAGATAGATGAATAAATGGATGGGTGGATGGATAGATGGATGGATGGGTGGATGGATAGATAAATGGATGGATGGATGCATAAATAGACATGGATGGATGGATGTATAAATGGATGGACAAATGGATAAATAGAAGTATAAATGGATGGATGAATGGATAAATAGATGGATGTACAGACGGATGGATAAGAGACAGATTTGACAGATAAGATAGACAGATAAATAAATGATAGACAAGACAGATACAGAGAGATACTTGATAGATAAAACAAATAGATGATAGATAAGACAGAGAGACAACTAAATAGATAGGAAAACAAATGGAAAATTAGAATGGTGGATGGAGCATTTATTAAGTGTGTTTTATTTTCCTGATACTAAAGATACAAATACATAAATGAAACAATCTATACTCACTCAATAATGACTTTTTGTAATGAAAAGAGCAATGAACATGGGATCAAGTTTTGACTTAGAAACTTGTCAGCTCTTAGGAAAAGCACTTTGCCTCTCTGTGTCTCAGTTTCTACAACTGGGAAATGGAGCTGAGGATATTTACACTTCCAGGGTTGTGATACAGAAAGACAAAACTTCTTTAAGTCTCAGCCTTCTATTAATGTAAGTTCTTGTTTTAATATTATAAATTAATTTTTCATTGTTGAAGTCAGTCATTATTTCCTACAGAAGAAACCCTCAGCTTACCCAAGAGTTCTGTCTTTCTTCTTTGCCATTCAAGTCTTCCTTTCCTTGAGGCATTGCTTTTAGTTTTAAGGCAGCTGGGTGGCACATTAGGTAGATCACTGGGCCTGGAGTCAGGAGAACCTGAGTTCAAATCCAGCCTCAAACAGACAGTTACTACGACCCTGGGTAAATCACTGAATCTCTGTCTGCCTCAGTTTCCTCAGATATAAAATGTAGGTCATATTAGCACCCACTTTTAATAGTTATTGTGAGGATCAAAAGAAATAACCGCAGAGCATCCTGCAAACCTTCTGTCGCTATAGAAATGTCAGCCGTCGTTGTTGCCGGTCACTCTGATTGTCCGGGCCCCAAAGCTCTCCTCGGCCACTTCGGGGTCCCAGAAGCTTAGCAGGCCTCGTCACAGAGCTGCCGGCGAGTCCTTTCCAAAGGCCTCCATCCGCTCTGCTGGTCTCTGTAAGACAGCTGGGCATGAAGGGGGAGCCCAGGCTCCCAGAACCTTACGACCCCTGTCCAGAGCGGCCTCTGGGGAAGACGGACGAGTGGATCTGAGATGCCTGGAGATGGGAGGCAGAGGCTACGACATAAAAAGTTTTATCTTTGCAGATTCGGCAGAAAATCTACTTGGCGCTGCAGAATTGAGTGGGTTTAATAGCTCAGTCAATGGATTGTCACTTTTCTCTCCAGTCTTCCTTTTTTTTTTTTCTTTTAACCCCGATGCCCCGTTTTTATAGGAGAGTGAACATGGAACAAGCCTGAGCATAAACATGGACAGCCTGGGCAGCAATCACTCCATCCCGAGCGTGTCTGTGAGCACGGGCAGTCAGAGCAGCAGTGTTAACAGCATGCAGGAGGTGCTGGAGGACAGCGGCTCCGACCTGCTCACGCCTCTTGAAGACGACAGCTCCATTAGTTTCACCCCCTCTGTGCCGCACAAGAAGGTAGGTCAGGGGCCGCGCTCCGCGGTGTCCTCCAGGACCCGTCCTGTGAGGGGGTAGCTCAAGCCGCCAAGCTCTCAGCCGGAGCGCACCAGAGTAAGTGGGAGCGAGCCCCCCAGCTGGAGGCCGGGGGAGACTTGCCCATCCTCTCACCCGCTTCTTACAACATCTCCCTCCTCACTGAAGTCCCACCCCCCTGACCTAGCAAAGCTGGCTTAAAACATCGGCCCTGACATTATAGGCCTTCCCCAGTGTTTCCCACTCTTCCAGAACGAAGCCATCCTTGTCCAAAGGCTACAAGTTGATAGATCCCTGGGGTAAAGACCAAAGCGGGAGAGCAGAGAATGAGAAGCTTCCTATTAAGGAGCACTGGGAGAGTCTCCTCCCAGAACTTGAGTCCTCCCGCTGTTTCTGGCTCTTCCCTCTGGGACCAAACAACTTCTCTAATTCCCCTTCCATAGGACTGACCTTTGGACACTTGAATATCATTATGGCCACTTTAGTCCCAATTTGTCTTTCCTCCATTTGTCTAAACAACCCCAGTTTCATCAGTAAATCAATCCTCATATATCTTGAAACAAGGCACTCACCACTTCTGGCTGCCCTGCTCTAGACGGGGCACTTGGTGCCAACTGTGACCCCCCAGAAGGGAACCTTGTCCAGGTGGGAGCAAGCTTCTAGTCACTGAACACCCCAGCTGGACTTGGACCGAGACCCCCACAGGGCCTGAGATGGCTTGGCTTATTTGGCTCTCTAGGACACTGTTGTTGACCCATTGAGCTTTCTGTCTTCCAAACATCCCAGGTCTTTCTCAAACAAAATTGATTTTGTAGCCATGCTTCCTGCCATTTTGGGCTCACAAGGCTGATTTCTATAACCCAAAAATGAAACCCTCCTTTTTATAGGTGGAGTGGGGGAGGCATTTGTTCTATTACTGCCAATTAACATCTCATTTCTAAATTTAGTTTTAAAGAGTTGACTGAGGAATTGAGAATTTAAGTGATGAGTAGGTCTTACAATCCAAGCCTTCCGACTCTAAGACTAGACCTCCAGTCCTTACCTTGTTCTGCCTTTCAAGACTAAACTTTTACCCCTAATAAATTCTGTCTTACTAAATTTGGCCCCAGTGTTCTAACCTATCAAGATCCACGTTTCACATCCTTACTCAATTCTCCAGATTCCTGGAACCCTCCAGGGGAGACTTCTTTCTAAATCTTTTCTAAACTGATATGAAACCATTACTCAGTATTCTATGTCCGATTATTCATCCATTTCCAAACCTACTAAATTATAGAATTGTTTGCTTAAGATCAATTAAAATAGGCATTTATTAAGTGTCAGGCACTGGGAATACAAAAAACAAAACTAGTACAGACCGTAATCTCAAGAAGACTTTGTTCTACTGGGAAACACATTATCTATAATAAGCAAAAATAAGAGTAAATACAAGGACAGCTGGATGGTGTAGTGGATAGAACACCAGCCCTGAAGTCAGGAGGACCTGAGTTCAAGTCAAGCCTCAGATAACATAACACTTCCTAGCTATGTCACCATAGACAAGTCAATTAACCCCAATTGCCTCACCAAAAAAATAATAATAATAAAATAAAATAAAAATTCAAACAAACAAAAAAGCCAAAGGGAGAGAGGACAGTCAGGAAAGTTTTTTTTTTTTTTTTTAATTTCTCTCCATTTTTTTTCACAAGAAAAGTATGATAGACTGAGAGGGGAAGGAAAAAAAAATTTTTGTGTTGCCAAATCTAAGAAATATGTACACCAAAATTATGATAGGAACACTTTTTGTGATAGTAAAAAATTGGAAACAAAGTGGGTGCCCAAGCAAATGAAGAATGGCCAAACAAACTGCAACTAACAAATGTATGATTGTGAGGAATTCAAAGGAACATAGGAAGACCTGAATGAAGTGATCCACAGTGAAGAAAAGAGAATCAAGAAAGTGAAAATGAGAAGCTTCTGTGAATTCTGATCAATCGCAATGTGTGATCTTGGTCTTTGATGGTAAATCACACCTCCCTATTTTCGGTAGAGAGGAGGATGCTATTGGTGTTGAATGTCACCAGAACTCTAAGATATGATTACTTTGTTGGCCAATTGGGTTTTTCTTGTTGTTGCAGAGAAGAAATCAATAAGGAATAGATGTATAAGGAAATGATTGGTGTTTTTTAAGACAATCGTACATATAAAAAGAAATGAAAATAAAATCTAGACAAATTATATACAGTATTTCCCTGAGCCAATATTTTATTAACCTATCAAAAAACAAAAATATATACTAAGGTTGGTCTCTCACGACTTTGATGAAATTATGTTGACTTTTTGTGATGTTTCCTAACTATCCCTTCAATAATAAATTCTGGCATTTTACCAATAATCAAAGTCAGGCTCATAAGACTGAGTATTCAGGCTCCATTCTCTTCTCTCCCCTCCTCCTTTAAAAAAAAAAAATAGAGCATTTGCTTTTCCCCAGCCTTCTAGGGTCTCTTTACTTCTCCACAGTGTTTCAAACAATGACAGTCATGGCTCATCCCTCAGTTCTTTCAGTACTAATCAATGTATGTGGGGTAGGTGACTTAAAGTTCTCAAGGGTAGTTAACTAATTTCTTTATATTTTACATAATTGCACATGTATAATCTAAATCTAATTGCTCACCATCTCAGGGAGGGAGAAAGTGATAGAATTTGAAACTCAAAACTTGAAATAAAAATGTCCCCAAATTGGAAAGAAAACAGTAAAAATTAAATTGGACATCTCTTAACAAAGGTGAATTAGATCAATTTTATATGAAATTGACCCTATCTTAAACTGAGCCACATGATTTTTTTTAAAAAGTGAAATTGTATCTTAAACAGAATTACATGATTAATTTTTAAATGTTATTGGCCTTATCTAAGCACATTGATCCATATGTTTTTTTTAAATAAAATTGGCCATATCTTAACAAACTGAATCATGTGATTTTTTTAAAAAAAGATGAAATTGACCATATCTGAAAAAACTGAACTACATGATTAAAAAATATAAAATTGTCCATATCTTAAACAAACAGGAAATGGCTATTTCCTGAAAAGGAAGTCATTTCTGAATCAGCTGTCATATCTTTGACAAGTTAGAGCAAAAGCTAAAATTGAAATAATGAAAGTAAAGAAACAGCTTCAACCCAGTCCATTAAATGAGACATTATCTCTAAAACAATCTATCAGTCAATTGAGCATTTAAGACAAAAAATGAAATAATTCTTGCTCTCAAGCAACTTACATTCGAAAATGTGTTCTTATTTAAATAAGTCCAGTTGTAATTAGGGAGGGCACTTGCTCTTGGGGAATCAAGGATGCTAATTCAATAATCTAGATAAGAACTGATATGGACCTGAATCTGGGTAATAGCTCTTAGGAATGGAAGGAAGGAAACAGATGTGAGAACTTTTGTGGACATAGAGTCTAAAAGTCTTAGCAGCTGGGTGGGATGAGGTAGAAGGTGGAACTGAAGATGGTTTCAAGGTATCAAGACTGGGTGACTAAGAAAATATTTCTGTTTTAAAAAGAGAATTTTGGAAGAAGAGTGAGTTTGGAAGAAAGATAATCAGTTTTGATTTGAAGTGTCTGTAGGATAGCTCACTGAAAATATGAGACTAGATTTTAGGATAGGAATAAGGTCTGTTTAGTCTAGAAGTTACAGTGTAGAGATGATCATTAAACCTAGTAAAAATAACGAGCTTGCCAAGAGAGTCTAGAAAGAAAAAAAGAAGGGGGAAAAAGTAAATAGGTAAAAGTAAAAATAGTGATTCTGATAATCATAATTTCTTAAAAAGTTTAACTGATGTAAAGCACTTACTTGCCAAAATGAGGAAGCCAGTAGAGCCAGAGAAACTATCAACCAGGAAATGCTTCATCTTCTAGCCAAGCAGAGAGAGATGCTGGCCAACGGCAACACAAGTGTTATTTTTTGTTGATTAAAAAAAGGGAGATTTAATTCTGTAGAAGACACAGTCATCAAGACTCCTTCAACAAGATGTTGCCCATGCATATGTCTGAATCATACAAGTACACCCAGAAGAAATCCACTAGAGGTGATGTGGTTTTGAAGAGACTCGGGGATTAATTTTCAGAAAAAAATCATAAGTGGTGTTATCATACACAAAAACGAGTTAAGAAAGAATTGACTACCAAACTATATACCTATTTTTTCATCACTATAAAATATGACAATGATTTACACGTGTATTGAAGTCATCCTTAATGAAGATCTGTAAGGAAATAGCAGGTTTTCACAGCTTATTTTCTATAGTAAACCACTTATCTCCATAGTCACACATGTGATTCATATGTACAGAAAATATGTGTTGGGTTTACTAAATTCCTAAAGCAACTTTAAAGGCCCCAGTACCATGTTCCCTATATATGTTATAAGCTTCCAAGTAGATGCATCCATAGAGATAATAGCATTCAGCAATCTTTTAATTATTAGTCAACAAGTATTTATTAACTGCCTACTGTGTACCATACACTGTGCCAAAACCTGATGCTATAAGGAAAGGCAAAAATAGTCCATGCTCTCAGGGACATCCCAGTCTAATGGAGAAGAACATAAAATGAGAAATGGTTTTCTCTGTTGCCTGAAAGATGCCCAACATCCAGGCGAACTAGAAGACAGACAGATTCCCTTTAGATAGTAACAATTTCTATCTCTCCTTGCTTGTCAATAATATTTTGATGATTCCTTTGAGCTGGAGAACACTACAGAACCTCCTCAATGAGACCCCAAGCTACTTAAAAGAAATGAACTTTAACAATCCATACAGAACAAAACAAAGTAGGTAAGCATTCATCCTACATAGGAAATGACGTCCTGTTGTCTGGGCATCCCGTTGACATAGTTCATCAGAGAACCATATTATCTTGGAAAGCCCTAATGATGTGCAGTGAACTTAAATAGGAGATATTAAATCATAGAATTTTGAAGATGGAAAAGACATCAAATGTCATTTAATCCAAACCATACTCGAAAACGAGTTCCTTCTATAACACATCCCAGAAATGGTCATCTAGTTTTGATCTAAAGATCCCTAGGGAGGGGGTGCCCACTCCATCCAAAGGCATGTCCATTCCACTTGGGACAATCCCTAAATCAAACTTAAATTGTCCTGTCTGCAGCCTAAACTCATCACTATTTTTTCTGCCCTCTGGGATTAAACAAAGAAATATCCTTGAATAGAGGTATAATGTTCTCTCCTTACCCCAAAATCTTTCTCTGACCAAACATCCCTTTCTCCTTCAATTGATCTAAATGAAATATGAACTCATAGTCCTTCACTATCCTGTTTGACCTTAATGTGGATACTCTCAAGGTCATCCATTTCTTAAAACCCAAATGCCATGCTGTAGATATAGTTTAACCAGGGCAAGATACATCCTTAGAGGCTCTTCCCCTCTAAATGCTGCCCAAGCTTCTTTGGAGAAGTGTGGCAGAAAATCGCCAGCAGTATGACCTCATAAAAACAGTGTAATCATTGACACATCTCACTGTTTGATTGCATTGAGCTTATGGCCCACCAAACACCTCCCATGATATTTTTAGTTGTTATCCAGCCATGCCTTTTCCCCTTTTGTATGTGCAGAGATTGTTGTCAACCCCAATGTAAGCCTTTACATTTACCTTTATTGAATTTCATCATTTTTTAATTCGGCCCAATATTCAAGCCTGACAATATCCTCCTGGATCCTGATTTTGTCATTCACTATGTTAACTTTCTGAAAACATTTGGGCATTGTCTAAAAATGTGAAAGTATATAATATATCTATATAATGCTAAATAATACAGGACCAAGCTCAGAAACTTGGAGCACTCTATTGAAGACCTTTTACCATGTTTTCATAGAACCACAAATAACTACTCTTTGGATCCAGCCATTCAATCATTTCTAAATCTAATTATATTATCACCTGCCCCACATCTCTCCATCTTCTTCACAAAAATAGGATGAGAGTTAATCAAATTGCTTTGCTAAAAATATAAGTATCCTGAAGGGCAGACTAAGAAGAAGAATGGTTTCCCCAATGATTACAATGCCATAAATTAAAACAACCATAATTGACGGTTGAATTTTAATGAATTGTAATGCTCAGTCTTGGTCCTTGTTAGCTTTCTTTTAAAGCTATCAAGTAAAGTGGTAAAGGGAATATGGATTCAGAATGTAGCATATGTTGTCCAATCGGGTTGTTGGGGCAGTTGATTTTGCTCAGATGTTTCTCTTGGTTACAGTGGGAACATCGAATGAGAAGAGGTACTGGCTGCTGTAAAACAAATGCATAATAAAACTTTTAAAAAATAAATTCAATCAGTCAGTCTAGGTAAATTCAATCAGACACATCCCCTAGAAATAGCATTTTAGTAGACGTGAAGAAGAGGAAATACGGTTGGTCTGGCGTGACTTGTTCTGGATGGAGTCATGCTGCTCTTTTGTCACCACAGATTCCTGATTAAATGTTCAGCCACTCCCTATAATGGATGGATTCTAGAATTCTGCTAGGAATCAGTCAAGCTCACTTGCCCGTTGTTTACAGGTTCCATTCTCTTTCCTCTTTGGGAAACTGGGCAACGCTTGCCCGTCCCCAGGCATAGAACCAACAGTATGGAGCTGGAAAAAACCTTTGAAGGTCTTCTAGATCAATGTTCTCATTTTACAGATCTGTGAATGTGCAGGTGGTCAAGATTTTAATAAGTGGCTCCTGAGGCTCACCAGAGCTTCAGTCCTCCCCATGGTAGACCAGCAGATAATGATGACACAATAGTCATTCATCTCTAGGGAATGTGATTCATCTACCTGAAATTGGGGACTTAGTGCTCCCTTATTCACCTTACTTAATTTAGTTATCAACTTCCTGTTAGCCAGTTTTGTTTTGTTCCTTCCATTCCAAATGTCACTCCTGACCTGAGAAAACAGAAGCCAAATTTCAAAAGTGAGCCATGGGGCTCTAATGGGTAGAATAATGGCCCTGAACTCAGGAGGACCTGAGTTCAAATCCAGCCTCAAACACTTAACACTGTGACCCCGAGCAAGTCACTTAACCCCAATTGCCTCAACAAAAATAAAAAGATTTGCTTCAGAACCTTGCTAGGTGTATAACTCTAAACAAGTCCCTTGACCTCTTTCATCAATTTTTTCATATGCAAATGGGGATTACCTGCTTCCAGGATTGCTATGAGGATGGCATGTGTAAACAAAGCATTTTGCGCATCTCAAAGCACTTTATAAATTATAAGGATTTTATTTTTGGCCAGGCAGTTGGGCTGATATTCTGTCCATTGCACCATCTAACTGTCCCCTAAAACTTCTTTTAAAATCTCTTCTTCTAGTTTATCCTGAGAGAAACTAGGATTACCTCCATGATCCCAATTAGACATTGCATAATTTAAGAGACCTGGTTGTGCCTTTGTTTACCTTGTTGTTCCATTAGCATACACTATTGCCTGGAAGTTGTGCTTCTTCTGCTTCTTTATTTGCAAGCGGAAGGGAGGGAGATGTTGTTGGAACCACCAGGCCCACAGGACAGGGGAAAAGAAGCCTTTATCACCTGAGAGTCCATCTCCTCCACTGCTCTGAGCCCAATAGTGGAAGATTGCTGGCCTGTGGGCAGGGGTGGGGGAAACAAGCAAAAGGAAGCTCCTGCAGACAAGTATTACCCAGTCGGCGGTGCCCAGGTTGCCTTTGGGAAGACTGTTAAAAACTCACCTTGAAAGAGAGCAAAAGGATGCATGTTGCCCTATTCTTGTCACTGTGGCTCAGTTTTTCCTAAGTTCTAACTTCAATAATTTACTGCCTATGTGATCTCAGGCTAGTCACTTAATAATAAACAGAAGAGCAGGAGTGGAGGTGGAAGTGGTAACAGGAGGAGGACTTAGGAGTAGTAATAGTAGTAGTTGTAGTAGAATCATCATCATCATCACTAGCATTATATAGCATTTTAAATGTATGTATTTATAATATATATAAATTATCTCATTAGATCCTCCCCATAACCCAGACATAGAGATACTACTAATACATCCTATAAACTGATCTCAATAGGTCAATTGGCTTGCTGGAATCATACAGTTAAGTGGGTATCTGAGGCAGGATTTGAACTCAGATATTCCTGTCACCAAGTCCAGAACTTTCTCTCAATATGCCATCTAGCTGTTTATCATCTCAGTTTCCTCACCTGTAAAATCAAGAGATTAAAGTAGATGTCCCCTGAAATCCCTTCCAGATCTATGATCTTTTTTCTTCATTTCATATACATATGAAATTTATGTATATTTGAAATATCTGTTTTATATGTACACATACATACATAATATATGCATGTATGTGTATATTCATATATATAAAATTTGTTTACTGAGTGCTGGTTGTTATATTTCTGCAATATTCCTTGTCTACATTCCTACGCCAAATACTTCCTGTCATTAACCCTAATTACCACTTTCCTTAATACAGCCTGCCAATAAATCTTTCTGCCTCCACCTCTTCCAGTCCAGTTTAGCCTTCATGTTACACTATACTTACCTTCCTTATGTACTCATCCACTCATGCTCTTGCTTCTTCCCAGAAGCCTTCAGTGTGCCTTTGTTTCCAACCCAATAAACCTCAAGTTTCTTGATCTGGCAATCAGTCTTCCAAAGTCTAGGGCCATGACTCTCTGCATTAGATGTTCTAACCCAGGGATTCTTACCCATTTTTTGTTTCTTTGTCATGACTTCCTTTAGAAATCCAGGGAAGCCTCTGGACTTTTTTAGAATAACTTTTTTTTTTTTCAATAAGTGAAGGAAATGTTAAATTTCATTTAGAAAACAGTGAAAATTTAAAATGTGATCTTTCCCCCATCTAAGTTCATGGAACCTGTGAAATCTACCCATAAACTCTACAGACTCTGGAATAAAGTCAGTTCAGCTTCTCCCTTCTCAGTTCCTTCTGGCTAATAACAGTTTTTCTCTTCAAACTTCACATAGCACAATAAGACTCTTCTCTGGTGAGCCCATAAGACATTTACACTTACTTGAAATTTGGCATATGTGTAGTACTCCCTCCAATAAATGCAATTATGCATTTAGTTAGTTGTGCTCCATTCATGTCATGTAGTTTAGTTATTTGTAGAAGTGTAATCTCTCCCTACTAGATACTAAGGTCCATAATACAGAACCTGAGTCTCTTCTAAATAGTTCATTCCCCCTCGCCACTTAACACAGTATCATATGCTTTAAAAATGTCTGCTGAATTTAAATTTATCTAAATATTATATTCCTCTCCAGAGCTACCCCATTGTTCTGCACAGAACAATCTGAATTGATTGGCCTAGGGGGCTGATTCTAACCTTCAAGGTCACTACTTCTGGACTTTTTAAAATGTGAAGAAAAAGACTCGAACATTGAATAAGATGAGGTGGGACGGGGCAGATAAGAGAATCAGAGAATCTTAAAAATTGAAAGAAGCCTTACCCAATAAAGGGATCCCTTCTCTAAAATCTCTGACACATAGTTATCTGATGACAGCCCATCCCACTTTTGGACAGCTCTACTTTCATGAGAGCTTTCTGACTCAAGCATAGATGTTGCACTTTGCAACTTCTGTCCAATGGTCCTAGTTTTGTCACCTGAGAATTAATTAGAACAAGATTAATCCTTCTTCTACAAAACAACTCTTCAAATACTTGAGAACAGCTGTTATGCTCATCCCATACCACAACCATGTCTGTTCTTCAAACTAAACAGCTAAACATGATGTAAAAAAAAGATGATGATGATTAAATAAAAAACAAAAAACCCACTGGTCTTTATGTAGCATAAATTCCTTTGGATGCCTTCCCCTGATCCATGTCCTTCCTAAAACACAATTCTCAGACATGAATACAGGACCACAGATATGGTCTGTCCAAAATGGAAGAGAGCAGGTTCATCTTCCTAGATTCAGTCCCTCTATTAATGCAGCCCAAAATCACATGAGCTATTGGGGGCTTCCATGTTTACATATGGGACTCATAGTCTCCTTGTCTTCCACTAAAGCACCCCAACTTTTTTAACTGAAAGACTATGTATGTCCAAAACAGTATTCATAGCTCCTGGTTATACCTTCTTCAATTTCACATTTGAAATTGATTTTTTGAACCCTATTCTAAGACTTTATATTGAGCCCTATGCAATTTCATCATATTAGATTTGTTCCAGTGTTCCAGTTTATTAACACTTCCAGACCCTGGCTTTGATCCAGTGTGTTTCATCCCCCCCTAGCTTTATGCCATCTTTAGTTCTGATAAGCACACCATCCGAATCATTTATGAAAATGTGAAAACAGTACAAAACCAACTTGGAGCATCCCAATGGAGAGCTCCTTCCAAACTGATATAGGTTCATTAGATTAATCACAACTTTATGGGTCTGATCTTTAAACCAATAACGAAACAACCTACCTGTACTTTTAACTAACTCCCTTTGACAAGAATAAGATGAGAGAATTTGTCAAATGCTCAACTTCAATTTAGGGAAATGATAGCTTTCCATCCCCTTGACCTACCCATCTGGTAATGTGATCAAAAAAAGGAAATGAGCTGTTTCTGCCATGACTTCCTCTTGATGTAGTCATCCTCTATCTTTGAGATCGTACTTTCCTTTTCTAGAAGTTTGTAACCGACCCTTTACTGATCCCTCTTTAAAATGTTGATAAGTCAAACTTACTGACCCATTTTATAGACTTTATTCTCTTCCCTTTTAAAATCAGGACATCTGCCCTTCTCTAATCCTTTCATCATAGTCTTCCGTCTTTCAAATATCACTAAAGATTCAATCTTTTAAGTCGCTTAGTAGGTAGTTCATCTGGGCTGGATGACTTTCATCAAGAATAGCCAGATACTTTCTTACTGTCTCAATATCTACTAGTATTAACTTTTCCTGGCCATTTTTTAAATTTTTTCTTTCCTGTGCAAAGCTCATTTACCTTGATAAAGAAAATAATTTAATGAGAAGAATGTGTTCAATAATATTAGATTCAACCTGAACTATTTAAACAAGCTGTCAACTCAAAAAAAAAAAAAAAAAGAAAGGAAAGAAAATCATCTAAGATGAGTCAACCTTCCTCAATATACTGCTTTCTCATAGCTCTCTTCCTAGCCATCTGACTTCTCTACCTTAGACGCCTTTGTTGGATCAACATCCCTCTACAGAGGGACCCAGGAGACTCCCCAAAGACTACTTACCGGAAAATCTCATTAGCATCCATAGGTTCAACTATCAGCTTTGGAAGTGACAACTGGAAGACATGATTCACAAAGTTTAGTCAGTGACTGAAATCACAGTGCAAAAGCACAGAGGATGTGATTCAAATCTCACCTCTGCCCTTTATTATTGATACGATGTTGGGTAAGATGATCCACCTCTCTATGGCTTAGTTTCTTCTTCTGTAAAATGATGGGATTGGACTAGATGTCCTCAAAGATTCCCTCTACTTCCAATTCTCGGATCCTATGATCCGTACATCTCCTCTGTTCTCCAATCCCACATCACCCAGTATGGGATAATTCCGTATTTCTTCCTGGGTAACTCCGTAAGTATGTCAAGCTCAGTGCATCTAAAACTTATAAATTTCCCTTACTACTTAACACAGTGTTGTATGCTTTAAAAAATGTCTGCTGAATTTGAATTTATCTAAACATTATATTTCTCTCCAGAACTAGGCCATTGTTCTGCACAGAGCAGTCTGAATTCAGTGGCCTAAGAAAAAGTTATAGATTGATTCTAACCTTCAAGATCACTACTTCTGGACTCTAAAAATGTAAAGAAAAAGTATTTAGGTCTTTTTCTTCTAGGGCTTACCCCTACCTTTTTTCTTAACCAGGTTTCTATCCATGGTGTCATAGTCTACCCTTTTTTTCTCACTTGCCATAGCCAATCAGTTCTTATAGATTCTCCCTCCCTCCCCAGCATCTCTTGCATCCATCCCTTTGTCACCATTGACATGGTCAACTCCTAAAATCAAGATTTCATTACCTTTCATCTACACTATTTCAATAGCCTCTTAATTGAGTCCTAGGCTCCAGCATCTCCTTCCCCCAAATCATTTTCCATACACCTGCCAGAATAATCCTATTCATTGTAGACGTGGTAGATGGAGTTTCCATGGAAAGGTTTGCCTACATCATTGAGTCACAAAGAGTGAGTTGAAAGGAATCTTAGCAGCTATCTTCTTTTATAGAAGAGGAAACTGAGTCCCAGGGAAACTAATGATTTACTTACCCTAAATTATAATGGCAGTGAACATCAAGAATTGTATTTGAACTGAGGTCCTCGGACTCCACATAGGGTACATTTTCCATATCTACCACCTCCCCTAACTTGACTTTTTTAGAAACCTGTCTCCATTTGGAGTTGAACCAGAGAGCTTTAACAAGGGAGGCAAATGTGTCAACTGTTACACTTCAGAAATCCATCAGAATGTAAGAATAAACATGGTCAAGATAAAGATGGAGAATTTTCTTCTCTTTGGAATATTTGACCTTAAATTCCATGTTCTGAAATGGAGTAAGGGATATATTTTAAGGGTAACTTTGAGAGACCAACTGTAGCGAAAGAGTTCGTGTTGCCTCCATTTTAGCAAAATGCTTTCACTTTCACAAAATCATATCCCCAAAATGTTTACAAGTAGGCCCAGTTGAAAACCTTTTGGCATTCAGATTTCAGATTTTTCCTTCCCCTTCATCTCCTATTTCTTTTCAAAAGTCTTTCCCAGATGTTACCTTGAAAACATGGTGATTGGACTAGAACCCATCCAATCTAACAAAAGAAATTTCAGATTCTTCCATTTCCCTTTAGACCAGCCTTACCATGCTGTTTTTCTCATCAAGGGACAAGATTGTTCCATAAAGTAAAGTCTGGTGGGCGTCTGTGGCCATATACTTGTCAATGGGCATCTTAGGCTTGTTCAGATGGTCAACTTTGAACCTTCATAGTTGCCTTTGCCAGCATGATTCTACACCTTTGTCAGATGAGTTTGTATATGAGAATGCAGATGAATTTCAGTATCAGTCTCAACAAATGATTCAGAATGGATACAACTATCAACTTTTTATTTTGTTTTGTTGTTGGACTTGAAAGGCCAGAGGTTCAAATCCTGTTATATACTTACTAGCTATGGGATCTTGGACAAACAACGTAACTTCTCTGGGTCCCAGTTTTTTCATCTTTAAAATGAGAAGATTTGATTAAATGACTTCGAAGGTTTCTTCCAGCTCTACATTGATAATCCTGTGCCCCTATAATCTTATGACCCACTTCACAAGGTTTTTATGGGAAAAGCAATTTGCATACCCTGACACAGTACTGAAATGAGTCATTTATCATTATTCTTTCAGTCAAAAATCAATTATCTACACTATAATGCCTTCCATGGATAATCTAAAATTGTTATGTATTAAAAAAAATTGACCTCTCATTAATTTCAGTGTTCCTAAGAAGCCCATTTCTGAACCTTTTCTTTAAGAAAAATTCAGACATAATTTCCTTGATAGCTGTCCAAAGCAATAACCAATGTTTTTGCTTGACTCCTGCATTGTAGTGAATGGAACATGTATTGGGTTTGGAGCCCAAAGACCCAGATTCAAATCCTCTTAAAGCCTATATGACTCTATACAAGGTCTGGGCCTCTCAGGTTCCTCATGTACAAATGATGGTTTAAATAAGAGTACATGACTTGGAAGGTGCCTTCCAGATTTAAACCTATGCTACAATAATGACCCTGTCATAACATTTTCTTTAAAATCAAACAAGTAAATGAAGATCTTTCAGCACTTCCATGGGGAAGGAAAAAAAGTGTTCTTGAGGGGATAAGATGTTCTAGTTTGATTTCACTGCTTCAATAAAAATCCTTTTTACTGAATGTGGAGGGGGTGCTTTGACTCTTTCTTTCTTAAAGATTTTTGATGCCTTTTGTCTTTACATCAGTCATTTCCAAGTATACCCATCACCACCTACCTACCCAATGGTGAGTCTACCTTATAACAAATAAGGGAATATGGTTAAATAAATAGAACAGACACACTGACCATATCTGTCAGTGTATGGGATATTCCTAACTCATTATCCCTCCCTCCCATCCCATCTTCCAAAAGGAGAGAGATAGTTCCTCCTATCTTCCCCAGGGCCCAATTGGTCATTAGAAATACTAGCATTCATGTTCATTTTATTTACATGACTGTCATCCCTGTGTATTACTGTTCTTCTGGTTCTTCTTCCTCTTCTTGGTTCATTAGATAATCTTTGAGTCAGGTTTAGCAAATATTACATCCATACATATATGTGTGTGTATATGCATAAATATCTATGTCAATTCCTCAGTGGCAGTACGTGCTCATCAGTGTTAATGTTGTCTCCCCCATTGTACGTAGCCATCCATCCATGCTGAACCATGTTCTTCATCTGTCCAGAGCACCCACCTTACTGGGTTATTTCCTTTAGTTCTCTTATGAACGTCGTGTAGACACCATTGGAGTTCACAGATTCTTCACCAGCCATTTCACCTTTTCATTACGTGATCTGGGCTCTCGTGTTCTATTAACTTTGTTGGATGGTGTTTCTCCTAAGCTAAGACATACGACTCTGGAGAATCTTCATCCCTCTTTGGTTCCACCTTGTCTCTCCGTTATCACTCCATATATCGGTCTTCTCATTCATCACTTCCTTCCAGTCCAGCCACATAGGCCTATTTGCCATTTCTCACACTTGACAGTCCATCTCTCATCTCTTTGTGTCTCCGCATTGGTTGTCCCCTAGGCCTAGAAGGCGTTCCTTCTGCTTCTTTCACAACATCAGCTACTTTCTGAGCTCCCTTCCAAGATCACCTGGATCTGCTCTGTGTGTCTTATTTATGCAGCTCAAAGGGGCCTCAGAGCCAGGTAATTAAGAAAACCAAGACTGGGACAAAGGAGCCAAGTGAGTTCCCTGAGGTTCCCCAGCTAGTAATTGGGACAAAAGAAGGGAATAAAAACAAGAGCAGAGCCATGGTTCTCTTCCTACTTGACTGGTTATGCCATTTAAGACTTCTTTCGTGAAATAATATCTCCCTAAGCTATGAGAGTACCCGTATCTCAAGCAGGATTTGAACTCGGGTCTTCCTGGGTCCAAATCCAATGCTTTATCTGCTCTATTTCCTGACATCCTTCCTCAGGGGAATAATAGTAAAATTATTTGGACCTCATATTGCATGTGTTTCTCTACATCACCTGAGGTCCATCACTCTTTACTCAAGTCCAGCAAGAGAGGCCTTGGCTTTTTGTTGAAAAAAAAAAAAAAAATGGAAGAACATTGTTCATTTAATGAGTAAACAAAGTCCTCATTAAGAACTTTTGAGGAGCCATGCTATTTCTAAGCATTATTTTGTTTCTACTTGACTAATAGTATATAAAAGTCAAGTCTTCCACCTTGGTTAGAACATATGTACTTTATGGAAAAATATTTTAGTTCTGATTTGTTCTTTCTTGTAATTCATGAAACTTATGGGGTTCATTCTTTTGAAATTGACTATTTTGTGATTACGGATTTTTCTTTATCATTTTCACTTTTTATCACTGGTTATCACTAGTATTATATGGTGAAATATTTTTGTTTCGATCTGCTCCTTATAATTCATGGGATTTATGGGACTCATTCTTTTGAAACTGATTATTTTGTGATTCTGGATTTTTCTTTATCATTTTCACTTTTTCTTTATCACCATTTAGCCCAAAGGAAGAACATTTAACTTTCAATAGCAACAACGGATTTAGACCAAGTGACTACCTTACATGGGTCTCCATTTCCTCAATCTGTAAAATGAAGGCTTGGGTGAAATGATCTGTAGGGTCCCTTCCAACTGTTATCACCCAAAGGAAAGGATGGCAGCTCATGTCATCCATTATTCTCTAAGACAGTCAATAATAGTATGCTGGGTATACCCCATGGGGAATATTTGTAGGAAGCCATGGATAAGTCACACTAAATGGCAGAGGATGGATGAGTTGTGATCTGTACCTTTGAAGGACAGTTACACATTGATGAAAACAATGGCATCAACTGGTCAAAATGGATAGAGAGGTGTTTTTTTTTCATATCAATTGCCTACTTCAAAAGTGATGTTATGAAGAACAGCCTTCCTAAGCCATCAAGCACTTATTAAATGTGGCCTAAATTTTTGTCAGCCTTCATGCATCTTTTAATTTATTTTTTATTCATTATTAATATTTATTACTGATCAGTCATATGCAACTCTTCATGATCCCATTTTGGGTTTGCTTAGTGTCATTTGCCACTTCTTCTCTAGCTTATTTTACAGATGAGGAAACTGAGATAAATAGGATTAAATGTCTCACAGTTACTAAGTATGTGAAGACAAATTTGAATTCAAGTCCTCCCGACTCTAGGCCCAGCACTCTATCCACTGCACTACCTAGCTGTGAACTTTTAAAAGGTTTTAGATGAGATGAACACAAAGCAAACCCTGTTTAATTTTTGCCTTTCCTCCCTCCCCCCCTTTTTTAAAGAAAATTTTAACAAGTTCACCACCACTACTTTTTTTCATTGAAACTGAATTCTGTGTACCTATGACTAAGCTAGACCCGGCAGAAAAGATGAGAGAATGTGCCTCCTTCCTTTCTTTGCCAAAGTGGGAGATGATGCATGTGGATCATTGCCCGCTCATGGGTAGGAAAGGGAAAAGCGATATATTTATAAATTAAAATGATGTAATCAACAAGATCAGGGTAGGAATAGGAACTAGACCTGGGATTTCATAGGTATAAGGGAACTCCAGAATGAGACAATCCCAAATCCATACATCTCCCTGGCAATGGGAAAGTGGCCTAGAGACCAGCTTCTTAAACTGGTGTTGTCACCCCATATGGATGCTCATAATTGAATGTGGAGGTCGCAAAATAATGATTTACATCAGTCAATGTTTGATTTGTGTACCTATTTTATAGAACAATATGCCGAGGATCACATAAAAATTTCTCGGGTGAAAAGGGATCTCGAGTGGAAAAAAATTTAAGCATCCCTGGCCTAGAGCATTGAAAGGGGATTTCTATAAAGTCCTACAGCCAGAATGTGTCACTGGTGGGACTTGAATCTGGGTCTTCCTGCTTCCCAAGGCTGGATGTTCAGCAGCCACCCACCAGCCTGACCCCCCTGGTAATTAGCACCAAAGCTTGGACCCTTCCATAGGCAACTTGTTGTCCCCCACTCTCTATAGTCAGGCCAGATTTAGTGCAAACACTCAGTTGGGCCCAGAATTCCTGAACTCAAGAGAGCCAAGCAGCCTCAGTTGGGTTTACAGGCACGAGTCCAAGACTGAAGAAGGTCAAATGACTTCTGAGGTCACAGAGATATCATATCATAGATAGAGCTGTGCCCCGTCAGCCATCTGACTCATGGCCGCTTTTGTGCTGTTCCTCCTGCACAGTTCTTCCTTGGTTGTTCCCACAGTGAATTTCTCCATCACCCTTTGGGTGACATTCAGCTTTAATTCTCCAGAGACTTTGGCCTTTCATGATTTGCAACCATGTGACAGTGCCAAAAGAATATTTATTAACAAACATTCGGGGATTATTAAAAGGACTCTTAACTTTCCAAAGACAATCCAACCCACTGGTCTCCAAATGTCTAAATCTGAACCCCATCTATCAAATGTTTAATGAGATCCCATATTTAAAAGAATGTCTGACTTCTGGAAGAACCCATTGAAAATGAAATGGCTCCCTATTGTTGAACTGGATTTTTTCTCCATTTTGTGGTCTCATGTATTCTCTTGTAAGCTTTAGATGTTGAGTTCAGTTAAGGAGCCAGTCTCAGGAAATAAAAGCAATGTTACAAAAGAAAAAGAATTTTAACAGAAAGAAAAGAAATATATCATTTGTACTTATTCCTTAATAAGTACATCATATTTAAAATCTATATTATTTTTGGATTGGTCTTTTAAATGCCTTTCTCACCCTCTTCCCTGAAAAATCACACAAGTTAATTGACTAGAGAAATTGTCCACTCACATGGACATGTGAGTTAGAAACTATTCATTTTTTATTACATAAAATGTTGTTTGATTTGAATAAAAATGGAAATCTAGTATCTAGTATGGCTTTTAATTTGATACAAAAGGGTCTGTTTTCATAGAAAAGACAAGTCAATAAATGACTAAGTCCAAGGTTATGCAAAAGGACTGTTTGGGGACACTTTTTTCTCATTGACGTAAGGACAAGCCTTACGTTTTGGTTTGGAATGCCAAATGTTGTATCAGAGACTCTGGTTCTTTGGTTATATCTGTAAATTAAGAGATGGTGTGGTTTAATAAAAATAGTACTAAAGTAAAATAATACTAAAATCTGGCTTTGTTTCTGCCTATTTGAGTTTGGGCCCGACAGCTCTTCTTACTTTCAGATGGCTCGTCTAAAAAATAATGGAGTTGGATTAGTGTTCTGGGCCCTCTTGTCTTTCCACTCTGTATTCTTGTAGTGACCTCATATCAACCTCCATGAGTTCTCTAAATAGCCAGCCTTTATCATTCTGCCGAGCTCTAGTTCCTGACCAACTGTCCCCATTTGAATATCCCATAGACGCCTCATGGTTAACATATCTGACACAGAAGTCACAGTCTCATTAAATTCACCCTTCTTCTTAATTTCTCTGTTTCCATCAAAGGCCCATCCATCTTTTCAATCAACAAACCAGGTTTTATTCTTGATTCTTCCTTCTCTTTCTCTCTCTCCCTTTGCATATTGGGTTCTCAAATCTCATGGATTCTATCCCCACAACATCTAAGCTATATCTCCTCTTCCATCACCGAACCATCAACTCTCACCTGGAGAATACTACCATAATTTCTTCTTTTGTTTCTCTACCACCTTTATTTGTCTTCTCCAATCCATCTGCCATACAACTAGCAAAATAATCTCCCTAAAGCACACTTCTGGCCATGTCCATCAATCTCCTACTCAAGAAATTCTAAGGGTTCCTTTGTTGCTATGATATGTTTATCAGCTCTTCCCAATTTGGCTCCAGTATATCCTTCTAGACCGACTTCATGGTCTGACCAGATCAGCCAACGTGGCCTTCCTTCCACGGGACAGTCCATCTTCCTCCTGCCTGCCTGACCATAAGCTCATGCTAAGAAGGCTCTCCCTCTTCACCTCTGCTTCCTAGAATCCCTAACTCCTTTCAGGTTCCAGCTAAAGTGCCCACGGCCACATGAGGCCTTTTTATTTATTTTGTATTTACTTATCTAAGGGCATGTCCTTTCTCCACAGGAAAAATATAAGCTGCTCAAGGTCAAAGACCGTTTCTTTTTTGTTTTTCTGTCCCTGGCTCCTAGCACAGAACATGGCACAGAGAAAGTTCTTGATAAATCCTTGCGGAATTGAATTGAGAGGTCCCTTCCAGCTCGAAAATCCCCAAATCCTCAATTATTCCATTTTGAAACTCGGCCGCTGCCACATACTTTTGCTCCTCCTTTTGCTAAAAGGCACCTAAAATGTTGAAAACCGACCCGCGCTGAGCTTAGGACTCGTCGCAGTAGACCTGGTCTCTCTTTCGTTTCCGAATTCATGGCACCTGGAAACAGCTTTACTTCTCCACCAGAGACCTTGAGATTGAGGGACCTAAAGGCCGAGCGTTGAGGCTTTTGAGACAGTGATGTCTCAGCAGCTGCGGTGGGAGGGTGCTTGAGCCTGCTAGAACCCAAGACCCAGCCCGCTTTGCTTCACCTCGTGTTCCTGGGCGTTGGTGGGTGCCCGAGTCATTGGTGGCCGTGGTGTAGGGCCCGAGGGCCGGCCACGCGCCGTGTCTGGAGTCCGGGTGGCCGCCAGGGGCCGACCCCAGAGCCCCAGAACATGCACCCAGAAGCCAACATCTCACAGCTGGTGTCATGGCCCGTTCCAGAGGGGGTGACACCCAGGAAGTGGGGCCCACCCAATGCAGCCAGCGTGTAGCACTCGGAGGAGAGCTCTCCCCTGGACCCAGCTATCTAAATTTTGGGGGAAATGCAGCCGAATGAGGAGACACAGATTTGATCTCGAGTCCCCACGTTTCCATCCATACCTTGGACTCGAAGGTCCGGGTTTGGACTCTCCCGAAGGCCCAAACACCATGGAATTCGGGGAGTTCTCATTCCTAGCCTCGGGATAAGGGAAGCTCATTAAATAAACCCCCCTCCCCACAGCCATGACCACAAAATGAAACTTCTTGCGGATGGCCCCTGCAGAAGCCCCGGGGCAGGGGGAGAATGTTATCCCTTCCCCCCACCCCACCCCCCCCCGCCGGTGGCCGGGGCCTGAAGCCGGTGGTTTGTCGGGTTCCTGCCCGGGGCCCCTGAAAGAGTCCCCTTGGAGGCCATCCCCCTCCCCAGCCCCAGAGGTGATTAAGAGCCAGGCGTTCTCATTCATCCTGGGGACGGCTCCAGTCGGAGGGCCTCCCCCCCCCTCCCCGGAGCCGATGTTGGTCGAGGACCCTCCATTCCAGTTCCACCCCCTCCCCCCACGCTCCAGTGACCATGCCCATGCCGAGTGGGGGCGGGGGGCGGGGGGAGAATCTGGGAAAGCGCTGTTCCATTCCAACTGTGCATCTGTCTCTTTAAATATAAAAAAAAAAAAAATCCTTTCCGAAGCTATAGAGAGAAGGTGCTAGAATTGTGTCCGATCATGACTGGAAAGCAGGATCCCTGCTCAGTGCCCGCCGAGCGCTCCCCGCGGCAGAGCGAGAGGCGGCTGGCCGGCGGCCGGAGCGGGCACTAGGCGGCTCGGAGGCCGACGCCGTCCCGGCAGCCGACCGAGCGCGGCTCCTGCGAGGGGATGAGGCAGAAGCCCGCGCCTGGGTCCACAGCCGCCAGCGTCCTCCCGAGAAGGCATGGACATGACATTTGCAAAGGGAGCCTCCGGCTGCAGCAGCGTCCTGAGCGGGCGGGCTTGAGGCATCTGTACGTGGCCCCGGCTCTCTCTTCCCTCCTTGCTTGGGCATTGATGTAATTCTGGAGGCAAAGGGGGAAAAAACCCTGCCAGGGATTCCGAAGGCATCCCACTAGCGATCAGCTGACATTTCTCACTGAAGGCTGCAATGTGCTCCTTATTCATTTTGGACTGTGGGAGCTGCGGGGACTAGCCGAGAGCTAAACTATGCATTTCAAACAGCCGTGCTTGTGCAGAAAGAGGGGTGAGAGAGAGGCGGCCGCCAAGGGAAGAGCAGAGCTGGACTTTCTCCTTGTTTTTATCCATTTCTGCAGGATCATGTATTCATAAGGGATGAGGTGGGCCACAGGGATTCCAGGCCTGATCTGCGGCCTACCCAGTCAGTCCAGAGTCAGGCCCTCCACTACCGGAACCGAGAGCGCTTTGCCACTATCAAATCAGCATCTTTGGTAAGCAGACACCCCTCTGCCCATCTTCCCTTCCCTCCCCTCCTCCCCATCCCTCAACCCCTCTCTCTCCCTGAGCCGCTCTCCCTCTGCCATGGGTGGGGAAGAGGAGGCAAGAATTGGGGGGGTGGGGGGTGGGGGTGGACATTTTCCTGCTGATCATTTTTTCCTTTAATCCCCCTCCTCAAAAAAAAAAAAAAAATCTGTTGGCATAGCAACTGTATTTTAGCCGGGTATGTGACATGGGGGGAAAAAAAAAACCTTTGTGTGTGTATATATGTGTGTGTGTGTGTCGATCTGTGCCATATGTGCCGAAGAAAATGCCTTTGGGGTGAAGTTGGTATTCTTTCAGGTTTTCTAAAAGCCATTTGC
Source organism: Sarcophilus harrisii (assembly GCF_902635505.1). Lineage (NCBI taxonomy): Eukaryota > Metazoa > Chordata > Mammalia > Dasyuromorphia > Dasyuridae > Sarcophilus > Sarcophilus harrisii. Next base: position 696,156,821 of record NC_045426.1, on the reverse strand, counting down.
CTTTTCATTGAGTGAAATAATAGCAGGGAGATGATGCTTTTTTTTTTTTTTTTTTTTTTAAGAGGCGGATGTACATGTGTGCAGTGTACAGTGTTTCTTTGGTATACGGGCATGTGGGGGGCTGTATGTATTTTAAACACACCGAACTCAATGTGAAATAGGGATCTATACATATGTATATTTTTTTTAAATCGGCGATTGTCCGTGCATCCGATTGCAGAAAATGAGATCCTTGCTCCCCGGGGTTGGATGGCTAGCTCTTTATGGTTCATTCATTCATTTATTTATTGCAACAGCGCTATCAGCTGTATTTCTCCATTTTAACCCCTTCTACAATTTCCCGGGACCAGAAAGCACGAAGGGCTTTGTAGGGAGGGATCGGGGTGGTTACCAAGGCAAAGAGACGGGGCCGGGTTCTTCAGCATTTTTACTATTGCAAATGTGATTGCTGGATGCCCTTGTAGTAAGAAAAGGGGTGTGTGCTGGAAGAGTTAGTTTTCATGCCTCCTCCCCTCACCCCCCCACGCGTGCGCACACACTCACACTCACACACACACTCACACACACACACACACACTCACACACACACGTACTCGCCTCCTCCGAGCCTTGACACGGGAAACTGTCTCATCTCCCGCTTTGGATTCAAGGCTCAAAAAGGGGGGGACGATCAGGCAGGAGGCCCCTTGCCCAGATCGATGCTAGAGGTCACATGGGCGAGCAGAGTTAGTGTCCACTGCTTGGCTATCAGATGTAGAACCTGTGATGACATCATCCGAGGCCGACCCAGAAATTACCGTTTTTTCTTGTCCTTTCTAACAGACCTGCTTCCCCACCCTGATTGTGTGCTGAGCTTGAGGGACGGGTGAGATTGACAATGGTTTGCAGCTCTCAGAGAGTAGATTGCTCGCTGTGTGTGTGTGTGTGTGTGTGTGTGTGTGTGTGTGTAGAATCTCCTTCGATGTGTGTCTCAGAGGCCCTGCTCAGCAGGTAATTGTTTCCCTTAAAGAATGGGCTATGTGCTATTTTTAAAAAAATTTTTCCAATGTATTGATTACTAATGCATGAAAAGCCTTTCGAATATTATGCTTCTTCTGAGCCTCTAAAATAAAGAAGCATGACATTATTAGTTAAATAACACTCATTTTAAGGCCATGCTCTCAAAGGTAACCAAAAGGTAGGACCTCATCCTTTTTTTTTTTTTTAATTACTCACCATAGAATCTTCACCTTTGAATCCCATTCATTTTTAAACGAGAGAAGAAATGACAAATGGCTACTGAGTCTCCTCTCATCCCAAACAGGTATCCAATAGAAAACTGACATCACACTAACTGAAATGATTTTTTTTTCCTCTGAGAGGAGTTAGATTTTCATTTCACAGGCCTTGCTCAGATTCCCACATGACATATCCATGGCCTCCCTTAGCTATTACTACTATCTCCCCTGGCTGGTCCCAAGCTTACTCGCCTTTCTGAGTTCCCCCAGGGAGGGCTTCTCTGCCTGTCCCCAGGAAGCAGAACCTTCATCTCCATGAATATGAACCCTCCGCCTTCCATATTCCCCTTGCCCAGCTCTCCGGGCGGGGGCACCCAGAAGCCCTCTGGAATTTCCCTTTCTTTGTGCCTCTTTCCCACCGGCACTGTTGACAAGATTTTGATTTGCTGAAAGTTCCCTGCCTCAGTACTTAGTACCAAGAAGAGTAGCTGGTGGGTTCCCGCTTTAGCAAGAAGAAGGACTCGGCGCAGATGAGGTTATTTGTTTATAAAGGGTCACTTTCTAAGATGGAATGCATTTGGGGTCGTGGTAGGATTGGTTGGAGTTTATATGAGGTCAGTGTTTCCTATGGGGAAGAAATGAATAGGGGTGAATAGTAATGATGCTGTTTGGCTAATGTTCTCCATACTGACCAACCCAAAACCCATTAGGGAGAAGTTATAAGTCATTTTTGTATTTTTTTTAAATCTAGGCTTTTAAAGATTTCAACCCCTTACAATTTGGGGTAACTTTCCAGCGCCTTCTTATCTATTGTAGTATTTTAAAGATCAATTCCAGGAAGGACTTTTTAAAAATTCAGTCCTACCTCTTGTGGAACATGGATCTTAATTCAAGCCAAAATGACATAAATATTTGGGTTACTGGAAAATCTCATCCTGATATTAACTGATAATCAACACGCAATATAATAGAGAAATAATATCAAAATTTTGAGTCTTTGTTGCAACCCACAACCAATGGCACACACTAAATTCATTTCATTGTAGCCTCTAATGCAGGAAGAGAAATAATCCAGTGGCACTAGGAGACTAGAGACAAGGCAGATGGCGGAATAGAACAAAAAAATGCTAGATTTGGGAACCAAAGATCTGAATGTATAAAACCCAAATCTCTCATTTTACTCTTTATATGACCTTAGTTATTTTTACCTTGCTGGGACTCAGTTTCTTCATCTGTAAAACAATTGGATTAAATTATTTTTAAGATTGATCCAATTCCAAATCCTTGGATTCTCATTATTTAATGTATAATTTCAGATCGCCACCAAAAATTGGCAGAAACTTTAACCAACTCGCCTTTCTTCAACATAGAACTTTGCTTGCCCAGGAGCAAATAACCTATTGCAATGCTGAAAATTTTTAAATCAATTATTTTTTCCTCTCCTGTATAATTTCCCTCAAAATAGTAGTTTCTGATTGAAGGGAAATGAAGGATGAGTGTCTATAGGCAGTTGCTTTCCTACTTTATTATTTAGACAACTTGAAATGGAGGTTGTTCCCCATTGTATGAAACTGGAAATTATTATAAAAAAGACACCGAGGGGCCTTCGCACCAGAAGAATATTTCTGAGAATTTCAGAATTTCTGCTTTCTGCTCCATGCAGGAATAAGAGGTTCATAGAATCAGGGCCGGAAGGAACCTTAAAGGTCATCCACCCCATTTTATGAGGGAGGAAACTGAGACCCAGAGAAGCTAAGTGAGATCACACGGCTTATCAGCGGGCAAAGCTAGGATCTGAACTCAGGTCTTCCACTCCCAAGTTCAGGACTCTTCTTACCTCCTCCGGTCTCAGCTGTGAAAAGTCAGGGAAAGGAGGGACGCCTTCAGAAATCTTCCAGAGTCGGGTCCCTTTTTCCCTACTTCCCAAGATTTCTTTTCTTTAGTTAAGAGTTAGGAGACTCGCCGAGGGTCACGCAGCTGCCGAGGGTCACGCAGCTAACGAGTGTCCGAGGCCACATTTTAACTCGGTCCCCCTGACTCCGGGGCAGCGCCCTGTTCACTGCGCCGTCCGCTGCCCTTGGAGGTTTCGTAGTAGGTGGCAGATTGGTGAGGATAAGAAGGCGGCATGGAGCCCTCCTGGGCGCTGCTCTGAGGGGCGAGCCTCTGAGTCCTCGCCGCCTTCGGCCACCAGGAGTTTCCATGCCGGGGACCGCCGAGGAGGTTTCGGCCGGTGCTCCTCCTAACGCGGCTTCCTCCGAAGCGTCGGGTCGTGGATTCCTGCTGTTAGCAGAGGTTCGCACCTAAAGCGACAAAGGGCACGTTTCCCCCAGAAAAGAAGCTCATGCAAAGCACTGTGCAAACCTTAAGGCACCATACGAGTGTCTGTGTGTGTGTGTAATTTATATTTATATGTGTATGTATAATGTACATATTACCTGTGTGTATATGTGTGTGTGTGTGCGCATAGAGTCATTTCAGTCACGTCCAATTCTTTGTGACTCCGTCTGGTGTTTTTCGGGGCAGATAATTTGCCTTTTCCTTTTCCAACCCATTTTACAGATGAGGAAACTGAGGCAAAAGGGTTAGGTGACTTGCCCAGGGTCACACAGCTAGTGAGTGTCTGAGGTCAGATTCGAGCTCAGGACGCCGATTCTTCCTGACTCTTGCATGTCTGTGGGTAGCAGGACGGAGGGTCCGTGCGTACATGCCTGCTTCTCTGGGGGCCCATGGAGTGGGAGACGCGTTGTGAAGGCTCTTCCCCCCAGGCCTCCCCAGTGTTAGCTCCCTGAGGCACAATGTCGGAAACGGGGCCGGGGACTGCTTGCCTCTGCGCCTCTGTCCCCAGAGCATCACTTGTTCTGGGTTTGTTTTCCCGGGGGGGGGGGTTCAGTGTCCTGTCCGGGGTCCCATGGCCAGCAAGTGTTAAGTGTCTGAGGCCGGCTCTGAACCCAGGTCCTCCTGACTCAGGGCTGTCCCATGGGCCCCCTGGCTGCCCCTAGCATCAGCCACTAGTAATTACCAGGCTGAGCGGCCCTCGCTGCTTGCTCCGGCTCCTCGCGACTCTGGGACCGCGGCCCTGCAGGGCCGTGCAGGGGTTTCTGGGCGGACGCTGGGGAGTTTGCCCTTCCCCACTCCGAGGGGTCGCCGCTTGTCAGCCTCTGCTGCTCCCGCACCGCGAGGCAGAGGGACTTAAGTGCCCGGCCCAGGGTCGCACGGTTAGGCTGAATTCGAACCCGGGCCTTCCCGGTCCTCCTGACCCCCCCCCCCATTCCCCCCGTCAGCCTCGTGGCCATGCTGAAACGACCCCCCGGGCCGGGGTGGGACCCTGCGCTCTCCAGCCCCCAGGAAGGGATGTGGCAGAAAGCCCTGGCTCTGCCCTCACCCAGAGGTGGCCGGCCCCGAACGACCCGCCCTGGGGGCTCCGGGGTTCCCGCAGGCCTCGGGGAGAAACGCCGGCTCCGCTCTGTCCCTTTGCCACCCAGCTCGGGCCCGGGAGTGACCGTCCCCTCTCCGTGTCCCTCGGGCCTGGGACGCATCTTCCCCCCCCCCCCCCCCAGAGCGTCCACCTGAATCATTTGTGCTGCCTCTGTGCATTTTGAGGGTATTTGTTTATTTGGGTACACATGCTTCCATCCCCTCCCCACCCCCCATGAATATAAGCTGCTTGAAAGCAGGAACATTTCGGTTTTATGTCTGAATCTCCAGAACTTAGCCTAAAACCTGGTGCAGAGGAGAGCCTTCAAAGGTACTTGTTGAATGAATGAGTGAATGAATGAATGAACGAACAAATGAATGAATGAATGAATGAATGAACATGAGCTCCCTGGAGGAGTTAAAGCCATCCTGGGCACAGTCCGGGTTCCTGGGGCCCCTCGAGGCGTGCTCCCCTCACCACAAGCCCGGGGACGGGGGTGTGAGCCTTCTGTGCTCAGGGGCCCCGGGGCCGGCCAGCGAGGGACCCTCGGAGCCTCAGACCTAGGTCTCCAGGCTCAGCCACTTGTGGCACTTTGCGTGTTGCCCTTGGAAAACTCATCAGAAGTAGTAAGTCCCCTGCCCACAAGCCCCCCCTTTCGGTGGTTTAAAATGGTGTCTCCCCAGCACTTAAGGAACTTTGTGTGAGTCCAGTTTGGAGCCTCGTTCTTGATCCGAGCCCCGTTCGGTGGCTCTCACCTGCCTGGGGAGCGTGTCCCTGCTGGGCCACACGGCTCCTGGGCAACCTTAGGGGCTCCCCCCACCCCCTTTCTGGGCTCTCAGAGCTGCCCGTCACAGCCATGAGAGTCCGCACTGCATGTGTCCCCGCCACTACCACCGCCCTCGGGACCCAAAGCGTGAACAGCCAACGCCCTTATCCAAGAAGTGACTCACAGCCTTTAGTGAGCTTTGCATGGTCTCATTTGTTCTAAGTACTTAAATGGCACCTTTCTTTATACCCATTACTTTTATTCTTACAGAGACAGTCTGAGGGCTGGCTTTGATATCTTAGGATACTAATAATAGCTAGCATTGGCAGAGCGCTCACAAAGCTCTTACACAATTATCTCATTGTATCCTCACGCTGGTGCTTTTATTATCCCATTCTTACAGATGAGTAAACTGAGACTCAGGGAAGTTGAATAACTTGCCCAGTAGGTATCTAAAGCTGAATTTGAACTCGGGTCTTCTTGACTCTAACACTTTACCACCCAGCTCCCTAAGAGATACATTATCACCCGTCACCCTCCTAGTTCTTTTTCAATAAGCTAGTTATTGTCCATTTTGAATAGACTGTAAACCCCCTGAGAACAGAACTAGCTTTTTTTTTCTGCCTTTGAAGTCCCCGGGCCTGGTGCATTTCCTGGGCATTCAGTAGATGCTTAATAAATGCATGCATGAGTGAATGAATGACTCGAGGCTTTGTTCAAACAGTGGATTGAACTTGGAAGGTGTTTCTAGATTGATGCTGACTTGATTTAAGCCGGGAGGTCGCTTTTGATGGAGGGATTTAAGCAAATGAGATGGGAAGGCTGTAAAAATGAAACATCACATTCTACTAGACAGGAGGCCGGACTGGAAGCCAGGAAGAGCTCAGACACTTGTGAGCCGGGTGACCCCGAGTAAGGAGCTCTTTTCTCTGGGCCCCAGGCCTTCCCCTGGTAAGCTAGCCTAGAAGCTCGGCCTAGAAGCCGAGGGTGGGAAGGGATTTCGGGAGCCAATAAGTCCGACCCCAGATGATCTCCCGGTAGCAGGGAAGCGGACTGAGACATCCAAATTTTCCTTCTTGTCCCTGAAAGTCGCCCCCGCCTCCTTCTCTTTTCTCTCTGCTTCCGACATACCTGGAATTGCCTCTTGCACCAATCCCCCAGCAAATGGCGGCCAGTGACACGGCTCTCCTGCAGAAGGGAGCCACGGGGGTCAGGCTCGAGCAAAGTCTCCTAGAAATCTCCATAGACTACATGGCGTTAAAAGCATCACCGCTGTAATGGAAGCCGTGGCAACCACCATTGCTGTGAACGTCCTCCATTCTTAGCCTTGCCATTTTTCCTCTTGTTTCTTAGCTCTTAAGACCCTCTAGGCTCAGATGCACAGGGCAGAGCTCAGAGGGGTGGGCGGGAGTTAGATGGAGCTTCCCTTCAAGAAGAGTGCCTTAGAATTAAAGTTGTCAAGTGATCAACAAGCATTCATTTAGTACCTACTGTATACCAGGCACCAGGGTTCCTGAGACAGAAGTGATACAGTCTCTGCTTTTGAGGAGACCACCTTTTATTGGGAAAATAAGTAGAATATGAGAGGACAGAGAAAGCGAGAAACAGAGAGAAGAGGAGAGGAGAGGGAAAGAGAGAGAAAGAGAAAGGGAAAGAGAGGGGGAGAGAAAGAGAGAAACAGAAGGAGAGAAGTGTGTATGTATATCCGTAGGTGTACACATGCATGTGTGTATGTATAGATCTGTGTGTGTATATATGTGTAAATACAAATATATAATGTGTAGGTTTGCAAAATCTACATAAGGTGATTTGGTAAGACAAGATACCTGCAACCAGGGACACTGGAGAAGGGGCAGGGAATAGAACAAGCGTTTACACATGCCCTCGATGTGCCAGGCATTGTGCCAAGTGTTTTTTACATATATTATCTCATTTGTGCTTCCCAATAACCTGAGAAGCAAACACAGTTATGATCCCCATTTTACAATGAAAGAACCTGAAGCAAACCGAGGTTAAGTTGGGAGTGCCATGTGGGAAGACCAGTAATAAATCCAGTTTGATATCTCTGTAGAGGGCACAAAGGGGACAAATGTATAATAAGGCCAGAAAGGTAAATCAGGGCCAGATTTTGAGGGGTTTTAAATGCCAGAAAGAAGACTCGCTATTTGTCCCGAGATGATAACAAACCACTAGAGTTTATTGAGTAAGGATATGACTGGTCATTAAAAGGAATTGGATCTAAGATAGGGAGTTGCCTGTCACCAGGTGGATCTTCAAGTAAAAGCTGGATGCCTTGGTACCAAGGATGTAGGCGAGGTAGCTCCTGTACAAGGCAATGGTTGGCCCAGACAACTCCTGGAGTCCCAGTCCATGCTTCCACTGCCTCCCAGCTTGGGCATCTTTGGGTGGTGATTTTGCCTGACAACACGTAATCCTTCCCTTCTGCCTTGGTGATACGTCACCCGTTCAGCTGGGGAACGTCCCAACAGCAAGACAACTTTATTGCGAGCCGTCCAGCCACCCAGTCCCTGAAACCGGCCAGGCGGCAGCCAAACTCCCGCTCCCTCAGGGCCATTGTCACAGGGTTTGATGACTAAGACGTGACCTCCAAATTCAGGGAAAATCACCATATCCAAGAAAAATGGCTTTCTCATAATTAGACTCCCAAGGCTTCCCCGCCGTCCCCTCTCACTTTGGCGCCTTTTACTCTTCTCTCGTGCACATCAGCTTTCACTGTGGGCACGAGTCCATAAGTTGTTAGAAATGAACAGCTTGATGTTCACTTGGGATTGGCTGACCAGGGGGCGGCTCATTGGGCCTTTTATTTTGAGCTAAATCAAAGCAAAGCCAGAGGTGTGCCTGGGAGTATACGTCCTTGGGGCAAAAGGCAGGAGAGAAACCCTCAGTTAGGGGAAAGAGGAAGATGGATACACAGGGGGTGAGGGGAGGGCAGGTCACTTATCCTCCCTCAGTTTCATCATCTGTAGAGTAAGGAATGGTCTCTCTGAGGTTCCTTAAAGTTCCAGACCCATAGGTAGGAAAGGAGGCACCCAGGTGGTTTTCGGTAGTCTAATAAACTATTATTATGGTGTCTGTTTTCTGGAGTGTTTTAAAGAACACTCTGCTCAGTCCAGTCCAACAAGCATTTATTAAACATTTCTATATGAGAGAGAATATAGCTTATGAACAATGGATAGATACATGACCATTTAAGAAGGGAGAAAGCCCTAACAGTTAAGTGGAAGAAGAGCAGCTTCCCTTCGGAGATGACCCTGAGCTGAACCTGGCAGGACACCAACCATTCTCGGGCATGGGGGCAAGCACCCGCTTTGGGAGATTGGAAGCTGAGTTTGGGTAAGAGCAATTGGGCCAAATTCATCAGAATAGCATAGACACAAAGGGAGGTGATGTCAAGTAATCCTTGAAAGACAGACAGAAATTAGGTTGTCAAAGGTTTTAAAAGTTTAGCAGAAGAGTTCCTCCTAGTGCCCATGGAGAGCCACTGGCGGTTCTTGAGAGCAGGCGTGCCATGGTTTGAGTTGTACTTAATGAAGGTTATTTCAGTAATCATATGGAAGATGGTTTATTGAAGGAGGAGGTGCTAGAAATTAATAAAGTCGTCTAGAATCCCAGCTTCTTAAACTGTGGGTCATGACCCCATATGGGGTCTCATCACTGAATGTCTGGGTGGCAAAATTATGGTTTATTGTCAGTCAATGTCAGATTTGTGTCCCTATTTTATATACCTACATCCCCAGATATAAACTGAAAATTTCTCTGGCAGAAAGGGGTTGTGAGTAGAAAAGCTGAAGGAGCTCCAGTGTAGATGAGAGATGTGGCCATCCTTGGGAGCCTAGGGCATTATGGAGGTAGCATCTGTAAGACTTGGATAGTAAATGATATACGTAGGTCAGGGACAGGAAAAGCAGGAGGAGGATCCAGGACTGAACCCCCGAGGCGCTAGAAGCATGGCAGGGCCCCTAGAAACAGAGAAGTTTGGAGAAGGGATGGAAGATCGAGAGTTCTGTTTTGGACAAATTGTGTCCAATTTATGGGACGTCCGGCAGACGGTTAGTGATGTGGGAGAGATGAGACCTGAATATGTCACCATAGGAACCCTGAGCCCATAAACCCAAACAAGACCACCAAGAGCTGGATTATAGAAGAGAAAAGACTCAGGGTCCATGCTGAAGGCGTAAAGGGGGACACTTATTCAGCAGACGGTACCCAGGTGGGGAGAAGCGGCTCACAGAGCCTGGGGGCCAGGCAGCAGGGTCAGGACCCACAGCCTAATCCAGAAGGCCAGTGGATGTACCCCATGAGGGGCCTCTGGACACCCCGCAGGGGGCAGTGCCCTCGGGTGGCAAGTAGGAAGCAAAATGAGGGGTAGAAATGTAGACCCAGAGTAGAGGATGCTTATTCTAAGAACTTGGCTGCGAAGGAGAAGATAGCTTCCTATTTTAAGCGGTTGTTTTCGCTAACTAGGTGCTAATTAGTTGTGTTCAGAATGGCAGGTGTGGGAGGGGGGAAGATCTGATGTCAAACATGCTTCCTCTACAACCCAGCTCTCCACTCTGCGGGTGTCTTCCCCGTCCAAAGGCAGATACGGCCTCCGGCCTCGGTTTCTCTCTGTGCTGATGGCAAAGGAGGGCTGGCCTAAGAAAGGGGCTGGTAAAGGGCCAGGAAGCCCCTACAGAGGATCAAGAATGGTGGGAGGACAAGTCGGCCATCCCACTCACTGGGTGGAGTGGTTACATCCCTAGTGTTCTCATCCCTCCTCCTAGAGGAGCGGCACTGTGATAGGCCTGCAGCCTGGCCACCCATCTCCTCCTGCTCTTGGGGAGGCTCAGATGGGCTAAAAGGGAATGGGAGCTTGTGGCAGGGCCACCCTGTGCCCCCCGGCCACCTACTCCTAGCAAGCTCCTTGCTCCTGACTTCTCCTCCCTGCTTAGTCTAAGTCTCCTGTGAGTTCAACACTGGGAGGAGACTGGCCCTTGCAAAGTCCATCTCTGAAGGATGAGGGGGACAATTCTGCGTGTGTGTGTGTGTGTGAGCTCTGTCCCTTTCCCAACTTGTCCCCCTAGGAACTTTAAAAACCAGACCTTACTGTCACTATCTGCACCCTCCGTGCCCTCAGGAGGTTCCTACAGCCTTGTGACGAAAAGGGCAAAGTGAACTTGAGCACCCTCTCCTTGACTTCCCCTCATCTTGGTGAAAGGAAAAAGAATAGGATGTTGGTCATCCAGTTAGGCGTCCTGGTCACCCTTGCCAGCAGAACAGCGTCTCCAGGTTGTTCCTCCAATACCGGAGGGACCAGTCCAGCGCCCTCCCAGTGTGGCCATGCTTGGGGCAAACCCCGGGTTAGCCCAACCTGGTTATCACTCTATTGTGAGCCGGAGTCCCATGGGCCACATTATCTCATAGTGAGAAGGAAAGTGAAATGGAACATTATGGCGTATTTTTCAAATGGCGCTCAGGAAGGCCGTTCGGCCCAAAGCCCCAACCCGGTAATTTCGGGAATGCCTTCCATAGTATCCTCTCCCCACACATGCATTTTTCCAGCTGGGATCCAAAGAAATGTTAGCTAGCTATGTTTCTACCATGATTCATTTGTTGGCCGTGTGCCAACCAAGATCCATTATTTGAAAGTTCTGGCTTTCGTTTTAAGTTCTGAAACTTGGCATCCCTATGTTAGGTGGCGTGAGAGCTATCACCCATTTGGAAGTCTTCCAGAATTCATTTATCTAGCGCGGTTCTCCGTGGTCCTGGACCCCCTCCCCCCGAACAGTCAATCTTATTAAACTGTGAACCTCTTCTCAAAGTCATGTTTTTAAATATATCAAGGAAAATAGATTTATAATTATATTAAAATGCAGTGATCAGAATAGACAAAGTTCTGTGTCGATAGACCTCCCAAAATCTCTCCATGGACCCCGCCCAAGAACCCCCTATCTAAAAACTACTTGTACTGGGGCAGTGAGACCTTGCTGAGCTTCCTTGGTGTCTGAACTCATTTCCATCCTGTAAGATCCAGTCTGCAATAGTGCCGACCCAGCTGTCAACTAGAACATGGGCTGGGAGAAATTCTACCCGGCCCCTCTTGGGGACAGGCAATCTGGGGAAACAGGCACTTCAAACAAAGCTTATACCTCTTGTCCCTCCCTTCTCTGAAAGTCTAACATTAGATTCAGAGCTGGCGGGGACACGTCTGCCTCTATGGCAAGTGAAGCAAGATTGGGGAGGGGGGACAAAATAAGGGAAAAGAATAAGCATTTATATGCCACTTACTCTGTGTCAGACCCTGAGCGAAGCATTTGTGAGTTTGGTTTTTTTATTTTTTCCCCACAATAATTATCTCATTTCAGCCTCACAACCACCTTGAGAGAGAGATAGGTGCTCTTATGATCCTCATTTTACAGTTGAGGAAACTAAGGCAAACTAAGGTTAAATGAGTTGCTTGAGTTCACAGCTACATGTGAAGAAGAACTAACTCGCTAAGTGACTTAGGATTATTTTCTCATTTGGTTCCCCACAACCTCCGGAGGTAAGTGCTTTTATTATGCCCATTTTACAGATGAAAAAACTGGGTTAAATGACTTGCCCAGAGTCACACAGCTAAAAAGTGTCTGAGACCGCATTCTCTATTCATTGGGCCACCCGGCTGTCTCTTCACAGTGTTGAGAAAAGGAAAGAAACCACCTCTAAAGACTGTATCTTCTGACAGTTACTGTCAAATGTCCACTGTGCATTGCCATCACTAAGATACAGGGAGAGTCAGGCAAGATGGCTAGCTTCCTTCTGTAGATCGGATTATTTTGGGAAGACTTTTGGATAGAATGAGTTTAAATAAGGGAAAGGTCTTTGTATTCACGAGAAAAGGAAACAGAATCCTGACCTTACCCCTTCTTCTCCCCCACCACTCCAAGTAGCCCCAGTTTTTAAAGTCATTCATCTGTGAAGTACAAATAGATTACCCACTTTCTTTTGTTTTTTAGTCAATGGAGGATTCAGTTTTTCTGGAGATGCTCCCCTTCCAAATGAGTGAGCACTTCCAAGGGCATTTTCCATTTTTAATTCTTCATCCGTCCGCCGCCTCTTGTTCCCCACACTTTAAAGAGGATTGTGTCTACTTAGGCCCGAGAAATGGACCAGCGCCCCGAGTGATTTTCAGCTGGAAAGTTGTCCAAGATGGGCTAATGTTTAATGGGCTTCTCCAGTTATAGAAGAGCGCGTCTTTGCTCCGAAGGCCTCAGCCTAGCACCCAGGGACACCTTCCAGAGGAAGCAGGGGAACAAGGTGCTCTTTGTACCTCAAAGAACCTTGACCCATACTTGGGAAAGAAGGGATAGGACATGGCCAAGAGAGACCCATTGGGAAGAGAGGGGGAAGGGGGAATGTACAGAAAACAGTATGAAAAGGTTTTCTGCAAAATCATCCATGACTTCTCTAAGGTGACGGAGAGATAATCATTTTGCAAGAATATTATAATGATAATATTAATAGCTACCATTTATATAACACTTTAAGATTTGCAAAGAGCTTTATAAATATCAGCTCTTTTGCTCCTCACAATCACTCTGGGAGGTTGCTTTATTATATAATTTATTTATTTCTTAGTTGGCCCTATTTTGCAAATGAGGAAACTGAGACAAAAAGAGCCTTAAGTGACTCGCTCAGGGTCACAGCAGCTAGTAATGCCTAAGGAAGGATTTGAACTCCATTTTTCCTGACTCCAAATCCATCAATCTATCTACCATAACATCAGGAGGGGATCTTAGGAGATACCCACTCAAAAATATACATAGCAGTATTATATGTAATTGTCAACCCCCCAAAAAACATTGAAATGTACTCTTCCCACTGGCTGATTAATGAACAGCCTATGACATATCAGTGAAAGGATGTCTGGAATAGTAGGTGAGGAATATTCGGGTCTTAGCCCTTCCCTAATACTTAATTAGCTTATAAACCTAGGCTGGTTACTCAGGGGATCAGTGATACCGCCCTCCATCAGGTACATCCTTAAGACTGGAAGTCACAACCCCATTGAGTGTTTGCTTTCATGGAGGGAGCCTCTAGACCAGGAGCTCCCCAACTTCATGTACATCGTAGGTCCAGACCAAAAAATACTCAGAGAAATAAATCAGTCTAATGAGATGCTCTGACACTGCTGAAAAATATCAGCAATGTAATTCGGAAAGGTCTCGATGATATAAACAAAGCCAAAAGGGAAAAAAAAAAAATCCCAGAGCTAGAAGTACTGTTTCCATGCCATTAATATTGTAAAAGAATAAGATGGAGATGGGCTCCATTGCTATAGGGTATTCCCAGATGAGGAAGACCTCCTGCCAGTGCATGTAAGCATCTCCGCTGTAGTTTGTCACTTGAGAGGGTTGTCCAAGACACTGAGACCCGAAGTGACTTGCTCAGGGTCCCACAGACAGCATGTAGCAAAGGTGGGGCAAGTACCCAAGTCCAAGGCTCAGTCTGGCTGATTCTCCATCCATTCAGCAGCATTCTCCAGTTGTTGAGTCATTTTAGTCATGTTCAACTCTCTCATGACCCCAATTTAGGGTTTTTTTTGGCAAAGATGTTAGAAAGGTTTGGCATTTCCTTATCCAACTCATTTTACAGAAGAGGAAACTGAGGCAAGCAGGGTGAAGCGACTTGCCCAGGGTCACCCAGCTTGTAAATGTCTGAGGCTGGATTTGAACTCAGGAAGGAGAGCCTTCCTGGTTCCAGGCCCAGTGCTCAGTGTATTCTGGAACCCCCTAGCTATCTTCCACTATGTAGTATTACCTGTAAAAGAATACACAGATGACTTTACAAAAGTGGGGGACGGGGAGCTCTCAGAGTATTCACTACTAATATGTAAAAATGCAGTGTTAAAAGCAGGTAGCTTGCAGGTAAAGGCTTGCTGAGTCCCTTGTTTCAAGTGAAGTTCAGTCATGTATATTTATGCGTGCAATGGTGAGAGAAAATAAAGGTGGGAAAGGGGTCAAAAGGCAAAGCATCTTAAATGAAAACCTAGGAATCAGAGGAGAGGCAGAAAGAAGGAAACAGATACAACTATGGGATTTAGGGAACCCACGACAAGAGAAATTTCCAAACCAGATCTGTATCTAAAGAGAGTCCTAAAAGCGAGAAGGGAGAACAGACAATCGGGACAGCTTAGAAAGGGAAATGTTTGACGTTACTTATCAGAAAAAAGAAGCTGCGTTTAACAGAGATCAGCAGTCTGTGTACCATCCCCTTTTTGTGTTCAACCTTACACATGGAAATGCTCATTTTACTTGGTGTTTATTAAATATAGGATTTTTTTTAAGCTGTATCAGAAAGTCATATAAGCAGCTTTTGTGGATACATTCATTACCTTAATTATGTCTCATCTGTTTTCCTAATGGAGCAGGTGGTTTAAAAGGGAAAGCTGTCAAGCCCCTATAAGTAAGTTTGGGTTTGGGTTTTGAGTATTTCTCTGGTGTGTGTTTGCATGTATGTGTGTTTTAAATTCACATTAAGAGTGAGAAAAAAGGTTTCATCTCCCCCCCAAAAAAGCCAACTTATTTTTAGGGTATGTGAAGAATGAGCTAGTATTGGGAACAAGAGTGCCCCAGCCTCCTCTGCCCTAGCCAGATCACACGGCATGAGTAGCGAGCACCGTGTAGGAAGAACGTTGACCAATTGAGATTTCTTGGGAGGTGACCATGATGGCGAGGGAGCTGGAAGACCGAGTCAGCAAAAAATCCATTGGAAAAACTGGATGGGGGCTATTGTGCAGAAGGGGAATCAAACTCGTTCTGTTTGTCTCCAGAGGAACAGTGGGCAGATGTTGCCAGGAGACAGCTGGGTTGAACACTAGTAGTAGGTGCAATGGGGCTTTGCCTTGAAAGGGACTGGGTTCCTTGGAATTATTGGAGTTCAAGTGAAGGCAAAGCGTTGGGGAGCGTTTGTTCAGCTATGGCAGAGCCTGGATAACTCGTAAAGTTCCTGCTAACTCTTGGGCTCCTGTTCCATGGTCCCTGGGACTCTGCTAGGGGACTTGTGCCCATTTATTAGCTCTTGTTGGGGACTTGCAAGGACATCCCACGGGGTCCCCCAGTCGTGGCCCTGAGGCTTGCCAGGGTGGAGAGTGCTGAGTGACTGGGTAAGTGGCAGGACCTCCCTGAACTCCAGCTCTCTTTTGTAGGAAGAGGGAGTGGGATTAGACCCAGCTCTGAGACTGCGGCCCTCGGTTTCCTCCTCTGTCCCAAGCCTCCAAGGCCCCCGAGCTCTGCCGTCCTCACCTGGCTTTTGGCCCTTCCACAATCTAGGTTACACGGCAGATCCATGAGCATGAGCAGGAGAACGAGTTGCGGGAACAGATGTCAGGATATAAGCGGATGCGGCGCCAGCACCAGAAGCAGCTGATTGCCCTGGAGAACAAGCTGAAGGCTGAGATGGACGAGCACCGCCTCAAGCTGCAGAAGGAGGTGGAGACGCACGCCAACAACGCGTCCATCGAGCTGGAGAAGCTGGCCAAGAAGCAAGTGGCCATCATAGAGAAGGAGGTCAGTCGGGGGCCCCGGGGCCCGAAACTGGGCCAGCCAGGGCTTGGCCCAGATGGCCGGCCAGCACATGGTCACAGGCGTTTCCGGGGGTGGCTGAGGAGCGCTCGGCCCAAACGCCCCATCTGGGCCCGAGTCGCTTACCTTTGAAATTTTGGCTCCCCAGCGCTTGGGTTTTCAAGGAAAGGTGTTAAGGCATATTTATTACATTAGCCATTATTACAACAGGAAGCTAAGGGGAAGGGAAATCCTCACTACATAACTCCTTTATCTTGCTAAAGCTACTTTACAAGGAAATCCTCAAGGTGTGACCGTTGCCCACAGCACCCAGTTTCCATGATTTAAGCATCTCATGCAAGTTGGGTGGTCCAGCAGCCATAGAGCCTCTTCCTTACTTCCCAGTACTTAAAATTCCCTCCCTTTTCTCTTCTCATTCTCCCTCTCTCTCTCTCCCACTGGTCCTCTTTTACCTGAGACTATTTCCTGTGCCCTCATCTCCCCACCAGGTAGGGTGGGGTCCTTAGAGTCAGCATTAGTGATGGTCTGGGAAATGAGGAACAAAACCGCCCTTGACTGCTCCTCCAGCCCTCCCAGAGATGTCACCCCCAACCCCAGAGATGACTACAGGTTGAGCATCTTCAGGTCCACTTCCATATTCTCACTTCCCCACAAAAAGCTCTTTCCTGATCCATGGCCCAGTCCCTTGATTACTATGAAATATCCAACCTGGCCCAGGTATGGACAGCTCTTTGAAACAGAACTAAATTTTATTCTTACATACCCAGAAATCCATCATTATTATTTGTGGGTACCTTTGTCCTTCCCTACAGAGTCTTGCAGAGTTATACACAGATCAGGGTCCATGTTTAATGTGTACCTTCCCATGTTCAATGTATACCTATGGTGATGGTTAGGAGGAAGAAGCCTTAACATCCTTCACTGAAATCCCTGTCTCCATCACTAACGACACCCTCCCTAAATCTAATAGAGCCCTTATCCCAGGCTACAAAAGCTACTGCCAATGGCTTGCTTACAAAGTTCCAAGTAAGGGAGGGACAGAAAATCTTGGTCTCTAGGAGAGTCGGGAAGATATGTACCTGGAGTCCCAAAATGCCATTCTGAATCTAACTTCCTATAGAAACATCATACCTGGTACTCTTCTACATCTGATCCATTATGAGTCTCAGATTTTTGTGGGCTCGCCTGGGAACCTAACCACTCTTTCCAACATTATCTCTCTGAGATAATGATTTGGGAATTCCCAACTTACTGATGAATTTTTGGAAAATAACTTATTCCTAAATTAAAGACTGCCTGTGTTCGAGAAAAACTTGATTCTTAGAAGAAGACCTATCATTTAAATAACCCCAACACCTTGGAATTTTCACTTTTTCCCTTCCTCCATTTCCATATGTTGTAAATTTGTACACGCTGACTACATATGTGGTCACGTAGATATTTGTTTATATTATATATAGCCGGTTTAAGGAAAATCTTCCTATAATCAGAATTTCATCTTTAAAAAGTAAAGTTTTGATTAAATCTAGCATTTCTATCCTGATCCACAAGTGAGAAGAGTCATTCTGGACACTTTTCTATTGACGTCTCTAATCATTGACTGATAAATGGTCTCGCAATAGAACACTTCATGATTCAGGTGGAGCAGACCAGGTTTTTTCCTGTGTCACTTTGGAAAGAGACAACCAAGTGTAGCTTGGAGGTGTACGTATCTATCTTGCATATCTGTCTGGAATAAGTCACTGGAGTTTTGGGTCTGATTTTGTTTTGTTTTGTAGGCAAAGGCGGCTGCAGCAGATGAAAGGAAGTTCCAGCAACAGATCTTGGCTCAGCAGAAGAAAGACTTGACAACTTTCTTAGAAAGTCAGAAGAAGCAATATAAGCTTTGCAAGGAAAAAATAAAGGAGGCAAGTAACCAAAGGCCCTACATGGTCCAAAGTATCGGGGGACGGAGCCAGGCAGAGAGAAAACATCCTGGTCGCTA
This sequence comes from Sarcophilus harrisii, assembly GCF_902635505.1. NCBI lineage: Eukaryota > Metazoa > Chordata > Mammalia > Dasyuromorphia > Dasyuridae > Sarcophilus > Sarcophilus harrisii. Next base: position 696,138,877 of record NC_045426.1, on the reverse strand, counting down.
AGCCTTACTAGCAAAACCCATCGTAAGGGTCGGAGCCAAGAGCTCACTCTTTTATCATGAATTTCATTCTGTTGCATTCTTATCAAAAGTACAGGGAAAGAAAAGTTATATTTGATCTGCCCCAGTCTAAGTCTTGCCAGAGAAAGTCCCAGAAAGGCAGACTAGAGGGAAAGAGAGAAACTTGAGCAGCGATAACTTGAATTCCAAGTTATTTCAGAAAGCATTTATTAAGGAGGCCTCCTACGAGCTGGCAGCTGGGTGGTGTAGTGGGTAGAGCACTGAGCTTGGAATCAGGAAGATTCATCTTCAGGAGTTCAAATCCAGCTTCAGACACTCCCTAACTGTAATCTTGGGCAAGTCATTTAACCCTGTTCATCTCAGTTCCTCCTCTCTAAAATAAGCTGGAGATAATAAGCCTCTCAATTATCTTTGCCAAGAAAACCCCAAGATCATTTGCAACTAAAATGACTAAACAACCATAAAATTATGTGCTAGACCCTGTACTAAATCGTCTGGATACAGAGTAAATCCAAAATAGCCTCTGCCCTCAGGGAGCTTCCATTTTAGTGGAAATCTAGAATTCTTTGGATATGGCTGGATCCAAGGGATCATTGCCCCAAGCCAGATGCTCCTAGAAAGACTTACTCCAGCATTTCCTCCAGGGACTCCAGGAGCTCTGATCCTCATCCTCGCGGCCTTTAGCTTGCCCTGCTCCTGCAGAAGCTGAAGAGATGCTCTTGAAAAGCACAGACTTTGGTTTTCCTTTACTTAGGCAGGCGGTCATTTTAGATTCAACATTCTTTGGGCTCGCAAAAGACCACAGCCTAAAATCTTCTGTGGCGCAGTGCAGAATAAAAACTCCAAGTCACCTCGCACAGCCCCAGGAGGAAGAAATAAGGAGCCTTTATATCGTACCTTACGGTTTGTGAAGTGCTCTAGAAAGATTCCATTTTACCTGTTTAACAACTATGAGAGATAGATGCTAATATTACCCCTATTTTATAGATGAGGAAACTGAGGCTTTGAACTGAGGTCTTCCTGACTCCAGATCCAGCACTAAGCACTGTGCTATCTAGAAGACTTTCTCCTGCCAACTCAATAATCCTTTCAAAAATAAAACCAGGTTTGGGGGAAGGAAGGAGAGGAGAGGATGGGGGAGATAGACTTTTAAAGTATTGTATAGATTTACCCATCAATATATGGTTGTGATTAAAGTAAGTGGTTCTTAGATCTCAATGATCCTCATCCCTGGAGTGCAGCAAAAGGGCGAACACGTCCAAATAATTATTTTATACTTGATTTTGCAATGAGTCTTTGTACCTGCATTTAAACATGAGTGTGGATGCACTTTAAACAAAAATCAGGAAACCGTACCTTGAAAATTTAGCTCAGGGCAAACTGAAAAGCCCCCATTAGTGGACTCCTGTTTACCTCTGACTTGCTAACGCTAAAAGCAAACTTGTTTTCTTAAATGATCTTCAGTAAAAAAAAATAAATATATAAATGATCTTCAGTGATACAGGGAAGGGATTAAGTGTCTGGATCACCTAGATTTGGAATTTGAATGAAAGAAGAGAAATGTTGACAAACAAGAAGATAACGGGTGTGGCCGTCCAAAACACATTTCAACTAAGTAAATAATCAGGCAAAGGTTATCCATGGAGCCATTTTGAAAAAAGCAGGTTTTGCACTAGAAGCAACATAGATGATCAAAAGTTGAGTCATTGGTCCCCTTACTTTCCCCCAAAGTTAACTGAAAGTCTCTTCTGACATTTGGATTTCTTACGTAGTTCTACAGGAGTAAGTTCTTTGATTGTATGTGCCCATTAATAAATATTTCTGAGCATCTGCCCCTAATATTTATCTTTCGGTAAACTACAAATATATAATACACTACATAGATGTATAATAGCAAATGGACATATGTATATTAAGCATGTACATTATAAACACATATATAAATAGGCTTTTTTTATAGTTAAAGATGAAGTAATAATTGACCAGTGGAAACCAGTGGAGTTTTTTGGGTAAGGAAATGACATGGTCACACCTGTGCTGATTGGTTGAACATACACCCTTTGGGGTCATGCTATGACCTATTATTTATACACAGCTTCCATTTTGGGGCCTGCTGCACCAGTTATATGGTTTTTCTGTTATCTGCGTGGTACCTCCCTCTTGGAAGTTTTTGCGTAGCATTGGCATTTTAACACTTGAGGGGACGTCCCCTCGTAGATGATCAAGAGCTGGACGAGCCCTTTGGGACTTTTTTTTAGTCCTTTTCTTCCACAGATAAAAGTTAGGTACAAAGAGTTCTGACTTGCCCCAAATCACCCAGGTAGTTGACAGTGAACCAAGTCTACAGGCCTCCTGACAGGTATTTTTGCCTCCTATTAGACTGGGATTCTAAGAGCCCATATCTAGGTCTGGAAAGGCCGTCAGGTCCAGCCCTCCACTTCACAAACTGGGGTCATCAGAGGGAAAGTGATTTGCCCAGAATCCCACAGCCAGAAAGTGCCTAGGTTGACTTAAACTGAAGCCTCAGGAGGGGTTCAAGTCACACAGGCTTTCATCTGTGTCCTGGAAGCTTGCTCACAGATGCAGCGTGGGGGGCAGATAGGTCCGGGACCCCTGGGCCTCCGGAGGCGCTTCCCAGCCTGGCTGGGTCTCTAAAAGCAGGGGTCTCAGAGGCCCCGAGGGGCCGTTCCCTCGTCCCCACTGACCGTGTTTCCTTTTGTTCCCCGGGGCTGCGGTCCGGCGCTGGTACAGGAGATGAACGAGGACCACAGCACACCCAAGAAAGAGAAGCAAGAGCGTATATCGAAGCATAAGGAGAATCTTCAGCACAGCCAGGCCGAAGAGGAAGCCCACCTCCTCACCCAGCAGAGACTGTACTATGATAAGCACTGCCGTTCCTTCAAACGGAAAGCCATGCTCAAAAGGCACGAGATGGAGCAGCAGAACATCCGGGAGGTATTTCTGACGGCCATGGCCCCGTAGAGAGCCCCGCCGGCCTCGGGGACGCCTCCCCGGGGGCCGTGCCTTATCTCGGCCGGGGATTTGCCGAGCATCTCCAGGGGGTCTGCCCCCAGCCTTGGGAAGGATTCGGAAGCTCCCCAGAAAGAATGAGAAGGGCTGTCAGAGATCTGCTCCAGATCCTCCTTCTGCAGATGAAGGACCAGGATTGGGGGAGCAGGTTTAGAGGCCTTTGAATCCCAATCCCTCATGTACAGAGCAAGAAGGGGGTTCAAAGGGGTTAAGTGAATCGTTCAGGGTTGAGCAATGAGTAAGTTTCAGGGCTGAGAATGGAACCCAAATCTATCCGGCCCTAGATCCTATTCTTCCTCCACTACCCTGCCCAGGGGCGCACCAAATAGTTCATTTTAGAACCAGGACCCAGGACTAAGGGTTCCAATGACAGCTGTTCTGGCTGGGCTCTGGGGGTCATAGGGACCACAAGATCAGTGTAAAGCGGTTGTATGCTATGGCAGCCCAGAAAGGTCGTGAAATTTCAGGCTTCAGTGAGAGGCAAGAATGAGAAAGTCATCAGAACACAGTGGGGTATTGTGTTCCACTCTGAACCCCACAATTTAGGGGGTGTATTGACAGTCTAGAGGAGGATGGGGCAGCGAGGTGGCACAGTGGGTAGAGGCCCAGCTCTGGAATCAAGAAGACCCGAGTTCCAATCTGGCCTCAGACCCTTGACAAGTCCCTTAATCCTGATTGCCTCAAAAAACTCCGAGTCTAGAGAGTGGCTCAAGGACCCGGCTGCAGGGGCCCGAGAGTCAGACTGTGTGAAGGTGGCCGTGGGTCCCTTGGAGCGGGCTCGGAGATCACCTGATCACGGGCTTGTCCCCCGTGGGCCTAGAGGCTCTAGTGGGAGAGCTGCCCCCCATGAAATGGGGCGGAGAGAGGATGGACCAAGGGGCATGAGAAATAGGGAATTCTAATTCACATACGGCTACACCTTCCAACTCTGGGGCTTCCCAGTCCTAATTTCTTCTCATCCTCACCAATCAAACAGCATTTATTAAGCACCCACTGTGTACCAGGTACTGTGCTGAGTGTTAGGGATATACAGAAATGAAAAACCAGCCCTTGTTTTCAGAGAACTCACAGTCTAGTGGAAGAGACAGAATGGCTGGAGCTCTGGCCGGGAGTCAGTCATCTCCCGGAGTTCAAATCCGGCCTCAGACCCTTCCTAGCTGAGTGGCTCTGGGTGCCTCAGTTTCTTTCTCTGTAAAATGAGCTGGAGAAGGAATGGCAAACCGCTCCTGTATCTCTGCCAAGAAAGCCCCAAACGAGATCACAAAGAGTCAGCTATGACTGAAAAGTGACTGAACAACAAAATAGAGAAGCCGGGCACATACAGGCTGAATTGGGGTAGTCTCAGAGGGAGGGTGTAGAAAGGCTTCTTACCCAAGGGTGAACCTTAGCTGAGACTTGCAGGAAATCGGGAAAGTCAGGAGGCGGAGAGAGAGGAAGAAGGAGAAAGTTCCAGGGATGGCGGTAGCAAGCGAAAATGGCCAGAATCCAGCCCCGAAGGCCCAGCAAGGAGCCCAGTGTCCATAGATCTCCGAGAAAGGAGAGGAGCTTAGGTGTAAGAAGACCGGAATGGTACCAAAGGACCCGCTTAAGCAGGGGTTTTAAAGAGGATTTTATCTTAGCTCCTGGAAGGAATAGGGACCCATGGAGTGGATTGAATGGGGGTGAGGGAGGGGTCAGGGTGACAGCCGAGCAGAGGATGGGTAGGGAGACCCACGGGAGAGCCCAGGAGTGCTGTATAATCCAATCATTCAGTCTGTTAATGACGGGAAGTCTAGGACAGGAAACATCACACTTAGCAGTTTCCTTTTTGATCTGGTAAGGCTGTAAATCATGTTAGAAAGTACACAGGGATTGAATTTTTTTTTCTTTTGTTGAGTTAAAATCCACAAAATACAAGTGAGGTTTTACCTCATGGAGAAATTCCCATCTGAGGAAGAAAAAGGCTTTGGTTCCTTAACTACTGTGAAGGAATTTGTAATCCCCTTGGGAAGACATGACTAACCCCCGTGAAGACATCCAGGAGCCGGATCCGACAATGTAGGATCCCTCCATTCATTCAGCCAGCTTACAATGTCCTGTGACAGGTAAGGCAGGACACGCATTTACAGTCCCAGGGCACCCCAGAGGTCAGCTCAGAGAGACTCCCTGGCCCGCGGATGAGGAAACAGGCCCAGAAAGGCCCAGTTAATGAGGGACCGGGCCCAGAAAGGTCCAGGATGAGGGAACGGGCCCAGAAAGATCCAGTCGATGAGGGAATGGGCCCAGAAAGGCCCAAATGACTTTGTTATAGCCAGGATCTGAACCCAAATCTAATCCCCTCTGCCACCTTAGACTGGGATCAAAGTTCCAAGAGTTGTTATTTGTCAGTCATAGCTAACTCCTCAAGACCCCCAGAGACTGCAGAACTCCAGAACTGCTCTGAGGGCTTCTTGGCAGAGATATTGGAGCAGTTGGCCATTTTCTTCTCCAGCTCATTTTACAGATGGGGAAACTGAGGCACACAGGGTGAAGGGGCCTGCCTAGGGTCACACAGCTGGTAAGTAAGTGTCTGAGCTCTCTAACCGCTGAGCCACCTCTCTGTCTCTCCCCAAGGCCACGAGATAGGTACTGAGCAAAAGCCATGCAGAGTGTGGGTGTCCAAGAGGCAGACGGCCTCCTGGAGAGAGCTGGGCAGGCAAAGACCCTGGGGATCCCTGACATTAAGGGGTGGGGGTGGGGAAGAGGACCTTCAGGCAAGAAGAGGAGGCTCAGCTCCCTGGATGATCAGCCCAGGCCATAACCATGAGAAGCGGGCCAAAGTCTTTGGCCTTGGGAACCCCTCTAAGGAATTCCCACGTTCTCTTGGGATGTCACAAAAGCCTTCTGAGCAAGAGAGGGCCATGAGGAAAGCAGCATTGTAGGCAGAGGCCCAGAGTCCAGGCTGGAATAGAGAGGGGAGGAGTCAGAAGCAGGAACAACATTTGAGATGCTTTTCTAGGGGTTCTTAGCCTATTTGTGTTATCTTGGGCGCCTTGGGGAATCAGGCAAAGTCTATGGACCTCTGCTTAGAATCATGGTTTTAAATGCGTAAAATAAAATGCAAAAGATTACAGAGGAAACCAATTAGAGTGAAATACAGCTTCAGGGGAGAGCTAGTCCCATCCCACCCCCCTTTTGCAGAAGGCGGGTAAAGGGAAGGGGGCAGGGAACTTAAATGACTTGCCCAAGATCCCACAGTTTGTATTTAGCAGAAGTGAGATTTGAACCCAGGACCTCTGATCCCAGGGCCAGAATTCTCCCATTGTGCATCAAAGGAAATTTAAGGATTGAAAGAAGGGGAGGAGATGAAGTGCGAGAAAGGAAAATGAAAAGATGTTTCTAAGGGAGACACAACAGGATCCAGTATCTAAATAGGCAGAGAGGAGGAGGAATAGGAAGAGAGACCCCAAGCCTCTGACTTTGGGGGACAGGGAAGCTGGGACTTCCAGGGGCCGCCATCTGTTTTTGAGAAGGGTCAGAGTCGTAACTGGGGGCGTGAGGAAGGACCCCCGCTGACGGGTCACAACATCCCTGACCTCAGCTTCCTCCTTTGTTCATTTGAATTTATCAGACCCACAAAGGCCTGTCCAGTGAGAAAGTTGGGGGGGCGGGAGCCTCTCAGCGCAGGGAGCGCATCGTCCTTGGGGAGCTTTGCCACGGCGCCCAAGCTGGGGCTGTGGGGCCAGGCCTGGGCTTCGGCTGCCATTCTCCTTCTCCCTCCGTCCTGGGCCGCGGAGGATTACTGGACCTTGAGAGGGGTCTCAGAGTTGAGGTGGGCTGGCTCCCAGGCCGGCTCTCGGTCCACCATGGTACCGGCCTCCCGAGCCGAGCCACTGTGATTAGTGCTGCAGGTTGTCTATCGGGATCATGAAGGGTTTGTCTCAGGAAGGGAGCAAACAACTCAGATTCATGGGAAATAAGAAGAGGGAACAGCCAGGTGTTGCAGCCAGGGCCCATCCTGGGAGCGGGAGGCTCTCTCCCTCCTTTCTGCCCCCCACACCCCGTCTGTGTCTCAGTCTCAATCTATCTCTATGACTCTCGGTCTCACAGTCTTTCTGCTTCCATCTCTATTTCTGTCTCTGTCTTGTCTTTTCCTCTTCCCCTGCCATCTCTTTTTTCCATTTGTCTCTCTCTCTCTCTCTCTCTCTCTCTCTCTCTCTCTCTCTATATATATATATATATATATATATATATGTCTCCATATCTTTATATAAAGAGATATAGATACTTATATGTTTATATTTGTCTCTCTCCTTACCCCTCTCTTTCTATCTATCTATATAATCTGTATCTATCTCCATCTCTTACATATATCCATAGATATGTGTTTATCTCTTTTTGCCTCTCTATATAAATATATGTAGATATAAATATATGTCTATATCTGTCACGTATCTATATATAGCTGTAGATATATAGATATCTGCCTCTCTCTATATATGTATATGTAAATATATATGCCTATGTCCATCTCTGTATCTCTATATATCTGCATGTTTCCCCATCTCTCTCCTTATCTTTCTGTCTTTCTCTGTATCCTTGTGTCTGTCTCCCTTTGTGTCTCTCTCTCTGTTTCTCCGTCTGTGTGTGTATGCACATATATATAAAGAGAGCTCATCCAATATATATATATATGTGTGTGTGTGTCTATATGTGTCTCTATATTTGTCTCATATAGATACAGATATATCTATCTATGTCATCTCTATCTCTAAATATATATATGTGTGTGTGTGCATATATGTACATATGTGTATACACGCACATATATATACATGTCTATCACTGTCTATTTTTTCCTCTCTGTCACTTCAGCTATATTTCTACCTATCACTATCTCTCTATATGTCTCTTCTCTGTCTCTCTGTCCCTGTCTCTTTTTCTCCCTCTCACCCTCCCTCCTTCTCTCTCTGTCTCTGTCTCTCTCTTTCTCTGTCCCTCTGTCTCCTTCCCTCTCTCCTTCCTCCTGTCTCTCTCTCTGTCTCTGTCTCTCTCCCTCTGTTTCCCTCCTCCCTCCTTCTGCTCTCTCTCAGTCTCTCTCTTTGTGTCTTCTCCCCCCCCTTTCCCTATATCTTTCTGTTTATCACTGTCTCTTTATTTCTTCCTCTCTTTCTCTTCTGTGTGTCTGTTTTTCCCACTCTCCTTATTTACCGTGGCTTTTCCAAAAGCTTTCGGGAAACACAGAATGAGGGACTTGAATAAAGAGTAGCAACAATAATAATACCTCTATTCGTATAATATTTCAGATAGATAAATATGAACATACAAATATACAGATATAATACCTTAATATAAGACATACTACTTTAAGCAGCCAGGTCACTTAGGGGAAATATGACTCCAGAGTCAGGCAGTCCTAAATGCAAATCCAGCCCCAGGCACTCACTAGTTATGTGACCCAAGGCAAGATCCTTCTGTTTGCTTTAGTTTGCCCACTTGTAAAATGCAGATAACAGTAACAGCATCTATCTGTGCCAGGGTTATTTTTAGGATCAAATGAGATAATATTTATAAAATACTTAGCACAGTGCCTTGCATACAGCAGGTGCTATATAAAATGCAAGTTATGATTACACAGGAAGAGCCACGTGGTAATTAGTAGGTTTTATCCTAGATTTGGAACCAGGGAATTTTGGGTGCCTTTTGACATCATGCTACACGTGTGACTGTGAACAAGTAACTTAATAGACCCCACCTTATAAGAGGGGACCTCACTTACATGCCTACAGAGTGACCCCCTTCAAACACTCTAATCTCCCTATTCCTCAACCAGCTCCTTCTCAGGAGCTTCTCGTCCACCTCACTTCAGCTACACACAAGACGGTCATGCCCTTGAGCTTGCCATCAGGCATTTGTGGCTCCGTATTCATGAATTCTGAAATCTCAGTAACAAGCCACAGTCCACTTGTCTGTCCTGCTCTCCTTCTGCATTCTCTCACAAAACCCTTCTCTTCACATACACTGTCTGGACCTCTTGGTACCGCTAATGCCCATCTGGACCCCCCCTGATGCCTCTGATGCCCATCTGGACTCCTTGTTGAACCAGTTCACCTCCACTTTGTCTTTCTTGACTCCTTCACCCGCTTCTTGTAACACCGATTGTGCCCAGCCAAGCCTCAGCCTCGGACACCTACAGAGCTGCCCCCAGGCTCACATGAGCATTCTCACTGGGCCTGTTCCAAAGTGTGGGTACACAGCCCCAGCTGGGTCCTCACCACTGCCCGGCAAGGCTTTCATTCCGCCCTCATTTCCCACAAATACTCTCTCCTCCACTTTTCCTCTTCTGCTTTCAGATGCCCTTTGCCATCCCCTCCTGCTTCATGGCTAAATGCCGTTTGCCACCCCCTCCTCCTTCACAACCGGATGCCCTTTATCACTCCCTCTTCCTTCACGGTGTCTCCATGATGAGAGTCATCTCCTTCCCGAGGGTCACCCCTCTTGTGTTCCCTTCCGTCTCTTCCACCAAATTGCCCATCCCTTGCCATCCCCACTTTCTCTCTGATCTCCTGTCTACGTGCTGCTTCCCGGCTGTTTAGAAATATGCCCTCTTGGTCCTTCTGGGCTCTCTCGGTCCCCTGTCAGCTTTGCTGGCTCAGCTCCCCAAGCACAGCATCCGCAATGGGGGTCTTCATGTCCTCTCTTCCCAGTCTCTTCTCGCCCCTCTGTCTGGTTTCCAGCCTGTTCGTTGAGCTAATAAGCCCATTCTCTCCAAAGCTATTAATGATCTCTCCTCTACCAAGTCCAAAGCCTTCTCCTCCTTCCCCCATTGGTAGCTTGTGATGCTGTCCATGGCCCTCTTCTCCCTAGAACATCATTTCATCTTTCAGAACATCATCCTGCCCTCTCCCGCTGACCCCTCTTCAGCCTCCTTTGCCAGTCTTCCTCCAGCCCATGCCCACTAACCATCCATGTTCTGGGTTCTCTTTTCTTTGCCCTTCATTCTATCTCACTTGGGGATCTCCTCAGCTCCCAGGGATTCATTTCCTTAGGCCAGTGATTCTCAGATCTGCTTCTCCAGATCCCATCTCTCTGCTGATCTCTGGTTCCAGTCACTTACTGAGCCGGTCCTATAGACGTTTTAAACTTGACGTGTCCTAAACTGATCTAGTGTCCTCTTCCCAAACTCTCTCCCCTTCTAACGTTCCCTGCTACTCTCAAGGACATCACCGTCCTCCTAGTCCCCCAGGCTCACAGCTTAGGAGTCATCTCAGACTCCTCACTGTCTCTCAATCTCCCAAGTCAATCTGTCCACTTCCTCTCTGCAGCATCTCTCCACCATGCCCCCTTCTCCCCTGCCTCCACCCTGTGTCAGGCCCTCATCCCCTCACCTGTTTCACGTCTCTCCCTGCTCCAACCCCTTCCCCATTTAGTCACCAAAGGGATTTTCCTAAGCTCCAGGTCTGACCTCTCCTACTCAGTAAGCTGCAGTAGCTCCCTATCACCTTCAGAATTAAATACAAAAATTCCCTTTTGAGGATTCAGACCCTTTGTAACCCAGTCTCCTCCTACTGTCCAGGCTTCTTGCACCACATGCACAGTCACAGTCACATGCTCACATATACACTGTCAAGGAAGGCTTTGTGGAGAAGGTAGCACTTAATCTGAGCCTTGAAGGGAACTAGAGGCAGAGATGCAAAAAGCCTGGGGGCTAGTCTGGGGAAAGTTATGGAGAAGGAGAAGCATGTATAGAAACAACCCGGCAGTTAGTAGAGTTAGCAGAGGGAGGGAATGTGTGAGGCTGGAATTAGATTGTAAGGGGCTCTTATATTCAGTAGAAAACCTTGTCCCTGATCCCTGGAGACAGTAGGGAGCCATTGATGCTTCTGGAGCAGAAATGTGGCAAATGGGCTTCTCATCATATCAGGTAACATAGCCAGACCCATGCTGGGCTCACAGACACAGTCACATTTACACATATATAGTCACACACTCAGAATATCCAGGCGAGGGATGGAGGCTGTTGCAGTCCAAGTGAGAGGGAATGGGACCTTCACTGCAAATTCACGTTCTTATGGCAGCAAGGCCATCCTTTCCCTCATTTTGTCCCCACTGATTCTCTTTCCTACCCTGACTGCCTCCAACCTTTTCCTCCATGCTCTGGCCGCCCACACGGCACCCTCTCAGTCAGTGTCAGGAGCCCTGATTTTATGGATGAGGCAGACAAGGTACTACAGCGGGGAGCAGCCTGCCCAGGCCACACCAATAATGGGTGCCCACATGGGACTGAAGTCCTCCGACTTCAAAACCGCCGCACCTCCCCTATCACCTCCTAGCTGAACCCAAGGAGGTTCATGAGATGCCTGGGAGAAGGTCCAGAGAAAGAGGAGAAAGGCCCTGGACAGTTTGGAGATTTAACCCATGAATAGAGGCAGGGCATGGACTGTCATATTACAGGGAGAACATTGGTCAGACGGGGAGGAGGAGACCCTGGAAAGACAGGTATCCCCAATATGTATACAGTCCAGAAGCAAGGAGCAAGGAACAGTGTCCTGTTCTTCAGAGAGATCAAGGAGAAGGACCAAGAAATGCCTTCTGGGTTTAGTAGTAATCATCATCTTCACCACAGTAACTAATGTTTATATAATGTTTACTGTCTGACAAGCACTTCACAATTATTATCTCATCTGAGCTTTACAACAAGCCTTAAAGTGTCATTATCATTTTGATTTTTATTATCATCTGCATTTTACAGATGAGGAAACTGAGGCAAATAGAGATTAAGTGGCTTGCCCAGGAGCAACACAGTTATTAAGTTTTCCTGTCTCCAGGCCCATCGCTTTATCTCCTGACCACCAAACTGGAAGTATGGATAGCCTCGGTTCCCTCATCTGTAAAAGGGGGAAATAGTACTGCCTACCTCAGAAGGATACTAGGAGGCTCACATGAGATAATGTATAAAAGTTCTTTGAGTAATTTATTATTTTATTTCATTTCTAAATTGATAACTGCATTTCTTTCTCACTAGGATGGTAGGAAATGTGGCTATTAGCCCTGTTTTATGATTGAACACACAAAGACCCACAGTTCAAAGATGCTTACCCAGGATCACCCATTATTATGTCATCAGGGAGGCTAGTGACAGGCCTATAGTCCTTCCATTAGAGAAGACAAAAAGACTTGGATTGTTCAAGGAAAGAAGGAAGGAAGGAAGGAAAGAAAAAGAGAAGAAAGAATGGAGTCAAGGAAGGAAAGGAAAGAAGGCTTTGTAAGCAAAGATGGTCCCCAGGGGCTGCCCGCTGTTTTGTGGCTCAAGGTTCTAAACTAACCAATTTGGGGGCTAGTGAGATCGCAGAACTGGACCAATTAGGAGGCTGTTGCAGTCCCATTTTGTCCCCACTGATTCTCTTTCCCATCCTGACTGCCTTTTTAGTTGTTTAGTTGGAGTAGTAGCCTCCAAACATAGTAGTGTTTTGGGAAACTAAGTAGTAGGTAATAATAGGATTTGAATCCAGACCTAATAACTCCAATTCTGGTATCCTTTCCACTGGTTCTTAGTTTTAAATTCTATGATCCTTCATGTCCTCCAGAGGTATTCTCTCTCTGCGTGTCTCTTTTTCTTCCTCCCTGTCTCCAGAAGTTTATTCTCTCTCATTCATATTCTTTCCCTCCCCTCCCTCCCTTTCTTTCTCTTCTCTTCTCTTCTCTTCTCTTCTCTTCTCTTCTCTTCTCTTCTCTTCTCTTCTCTTCTCTTCTCTTCTCTCTTCTCTTCCTCTCTCTGTCTCTGTCTCTTTCTGTCTCTCTCTGTCTCTCTCTATTTCTCTATCGATCTTTCCCCCTCCCTTCCTTTAGTCTCTCTCATTTGCTCTCTTCTCTTTTTTTCACTCTCTGTAGCTTTCTCTGTCTCCCCACTATTTTGAATTCCTGTTTAGGTCATTCTTGTGTGATCCAGCCAAGGTGCTTTGTGCTTTGTTTTCTGTGTTCCTTTCTTTACTCCCCTAATCAATTCCGCTCCGAGTATGGGGACTCCCCTTCCCAAAGTCCCCTGCAATGCCGTCTCACTAGCTCTTATTCCTAGAAAACCCTTAGTATTTGAAAGAACCAGTGCACGAGCCATGTGACTCTAACAAGGGGCCCTGGCACGATAGGGTTAACCACTCGGTGGCCTGACAAGGACCCACATCCATAGGAAGCATCCTATTGGATTCCTCCTGGTCCCCCGGAGCAAGGTATGGAGTGATGGCAGGATGCTCTGGGGATGACTGGTTACCCTTTGGTGCCATCTAGGGGGCAAATGGGGATTGGAAAAACATGACTACCCAGGAAAAGAATTTATTTCTTGGGCTGGGAAGAAAACCAAACATTTCCCAAAACACACACACACACACACACACACACACACACACACACACACAATTTAAAAAAAAAAAAAACTAGTTTTTTTTTTTTTTTTTTTCAGAGACCGGAGGCACTTTGGCAGCGGGTGCTCTCCAAAGGACATTTACTCAGAGAGACAGAAAGCCCAAATTTGCAGTTCTCCTCCTGTATCGTTCAGTTTATCTCAGCAAACACTTATTTTTAATAGTATTTTATATTTCCAATTACATGTAAATGATGAACTCATCATTCTGTTTGCAAGATTTTGAGTTCCAAATTTTTTCCTCCCTCCCTTGCCTCTCCCCTCCCCAGAACATCAAACAACCCAATTTAGATTATATGTGTACAATCATTTTTAAACATATTTCCGTATTAGTTGTGTTATTAAAGAAAAATCAGAACCAAAAAAAAGCACAAAAAAGAACCAAAAAAAAGGCTGAAAATAGTATGCTTCGATCCTTATTCAGTCTCCATCTTGCTCTATAGAGGGCATTTTCCATCCAAGTCTATTGGAATTGTTTTGGATCACCACATTGCTGAGAAGAGCTAAGTCTGTTATAGTTGATCATCACACAATCTTGCCTTTACTGGGGTTCTCCTGCCTCTTAGCAGACACTTAAGAAAGTGCCTGCTATGGATAGATATAGACATGATGTTACAGATAAAATTAGGAATTGAAGGGATTTGTGTATTTTCTGCCTTGATGGATTATGGGAGAAAAATGAGCTGCCAGGATTTTCTTCTCTCCCAGCAGTCCCGAGCCCCTCTCTCCCTGTCCCATCATCCTGCCCTCTAGCTCTTCAAAAAGAATATAGTCAAAAAAAAAAAAGAAAAAAAAAAAAAACAGGAAAAATTAAAATAAACCCAGACAGGGAAGCTTTCAAACTCTTTAAGTTCTGGCTTTATCCACTAAACTGCCCCTGGTTCTGAGATTTCAGGTAAAAGGAAGGGAAGGAAATAAGAATTTATTAAGTACCTGTGATATACGAGGCACTTTAAAAATACTATCTCATTTGATCCTCACAATAATCCTGAGAGGAAGGAAGTGCTATTAATATCCCCGAAGCTAAGTGACTTTCCCAGAACCACCTAGCTAGTTGAGTGTCTGAGGACAGCTTTTTCCCTCCCTCTTTCAGGCTGCCATCTAGCTAGTACATATAAAAATAGAATATTTCCAATAAATTCAGGAAATTTACAGACGTTTCTCAGAAAAACATTTTTGAGCACCTTCTGTGTGTTATTGGGGCTGTATAAGTATGTCAGTTTTGTGAAGTTAGCTTGGGCGTGAGGTGGTGGTCCCAGTTCACAGAGATAGAATCACAGCCTGGAGGCTAAGGGGTGGCCCGTGGCCTCAAGCCTCTGGACTGATTGTTCCATCTCATTGAAGCACATTGCCAAATACCGATGGGTCTCATTGGGGGACAGTTAGCCACACACCCCGGTCTGTCATCCCCATGTCTGCCTCCGTTGATCTCCCGCCCGTTTGTCTCCCTCTGCGAATGCAGGAGCTCAATAAGAAGAGGACGCAGAAGGAGATGGAGCACGCCATGCTGATCCGGCACGACGAGTCGACGCGGGAGCTGGAGTACAGGCAGCTGCACACGCTGCAGAAGCTCCGCATGGACCTGATCCGCCTGCAGCACCAGACCGAGCTGGAGAACCAGCTGGAGTACAACAAGAGGCGCGAGCGGGAGCTGCACCGGAAACACGTCATGGAGCTTCGGCAGCAGCCCAAGAACCTCAAGGTATGGCGGCTGGGGGGAAGGTGTCCAAGGAGCCTACCCAGAGCCCAGAAACCTGCCCCTCACATGTAGCTGGAGGCAGCCCTTGAACCCAGCACTTTCTGGTTCTGAATGGCTCACTAGCCACTGCACTACCCTGCCTTTCACAGGCAGAGGAATGGACCATATGACTTCTCCAATGGTCTTCGAGCCTTGTAAAGTATCTTCTTCAGGGCCTTTCTTCCAGCCTTCCAACCACTGACTTCCAGTTTGCTTGAGGGGAAAACTCAAACTCTTATCTTTGGCATCTAAAGCCTCTTCAAAATCTGACTTTCCAGATTTCATGGTGTTCTCAATCAAATGAGTTAACAAGAATAAAACAAACCCTCGAGCACTTTGTTCAAGCCATATCCATGTCTATCGTTATAAGTATCTACGTGTGTACACACATACACACACATGTTATCTCTATATATAGATAGATGTAGATTTAGATACAGATAAAAATCAGGGAGGTAGAGGATGGACAGTCATGTTCAAGAATAGCTATGGAATAGTCACGGACATGGATGTGCAATAGCTATGGACAAGTCATGTTCAAGAATAATATGGTTATAATGTGCAGTGTGTAAAGAAAAGTGTAGACAGATAGATGGATGGTTGTATAAATGGGTACACAGAGGGATGGATAGATAGGTAAATGACTGAGAGCTAGATATAGTTTGATTTAGGGATAGATAGATGATTGATTTAGGAATGGAAGGATGGATGGATAGATGGGTGAGTGGGTAGATAGAGAATAAATGGGTGGACAGAGAAATAGATAGGGATTGGGTTAGATAGATGATTGATAGCTAGAGGGATAGATTGATTTGGGGATATATGATTGATTTAGAAATAGATAAATGGATGGATGAATCAAGAGATGGAGGAGAGACATACAGAGACAGAGAGAGGGAGAATGCAAGCCTGCACTGAGAGCTCTCTTAGCCAGATGGATAGAGAGATGAGTGGATGGATGGATGATGGATAGACTGATATATCAATTAGATAAATAGATACATTATATATATATATATATATATATATATATATATATATATATATATATGTATATATATATACGTATATATATATATATATATACATACATACACATACACATATGCTCTCTTTTCCTGATTATTATCTCTGAACAGGACTGCCCCTCTCCCACCTCCAGGCCTTGGCAGAGGCCAGCTAGGGCCTAGAACGTGCCCCCTCCCCACCACTACCTTCTAAAGCCCCAAGCTTCCTTCAGAGTTCCACACTGACACCTTCCCAGAGCCTCCAGTTACAGCACCTCCTTGCACAATTACTTTGTGTTTCTCTTTATGGACGTGGTCTGTTTTGAGAGCCAGCCTCAAAGCCAGACCTGGGTCAACTCCATTTTGACTACAACCAAGAGATAGAATTCAGGTAGTGCCCATTGATGGGCCAGTTTTTGTAATATATCTTGGTGCTCTGTTTGCTAGGGAAACAGAATCCTAATTGGGCAATTTATTTTTATGCAGCTTAAGTTCAAAATTCTTTGTCCAATTCATTTAATTTATTTAAAACAAAATTTATCTATAATTATCATAAACGTATCATATTTTTTCATCTGTCAAAATACCACATACTGGATCATCAAACATCACTCAGTCAACAAGTACCTACTGTATGTCAAGCCCTATGCTAAGCACTCAGGATACAGAGACAATCAATCAGTTATCACTTGTTAAGCACCTATTGTATATTGGGCAGAGGCAGAGGATACAAAGAATGATACAGTCAAGGAGCTCAGATTCTTATGGGGGAAACAGCAAGTCTATTTTTGCTTTTATTTGTATCTCTTGAGCTTAAAACAGTGTCTGGCACATAGTAGGTCCTTAATAAGCACTTTTGACTTGACAAGTATGTAAATAAGTATCTATTTTGCACAGAAGCAAAAGAAATGCTCCTCGTTGCTTTAGTTCATCCATAAAAGCGAAAATCTGATGTAGCTATTCTTGATTTACTCCTTATGTCTCTTCTGCCATCTTTCCACACAGGCCATGGAGATGCAGATCAAGAAGCAGTTTCAGGACACTTGCAAAGTCCAGACCAAACAGTATAAAGCACTCAAGAATCACCAGTTGGAAGTTACTCCAAAGAATGAGCACAAAACAATCTTGAAGACACTGAAAGATGAGCAGACAAGGAAACTGGCCATTTTGGCAGAACAGTATGAGCAGAGTATTAATGAAATGATGGCCTCTCAAGCGGTAAGCATTTACCACACTTCAGGAAAATATTCCAAAATGGAATGGTCTTTCCAGGCTCCCAGATCCCACAACTCTGAGAAGTTGGCGAATAGCTTCAAGCCTCGTATTTACTATCTAGTCATTGGGATAGCCGGGATGAAGGTGGCGGTGTGTTCGACAAGAATAACGATCCGACAGAAAGCCAGACCCAGAGCATGGATCTCGGTTGTCTCGTCTGTAAAATGGGAGAGATCAATTCACTGATCCATTAATATCTAAGGTTCTTTCTATTTCTGTGACACCTGGTGCCAGTTGGGCATTTGCTTAAGGCTGCCTTTTAATGTAGACCAGGGAAAATGATAACTACATAACATGGTAACTACGTAGTCATTATCCTCTTCCCAGCAGGTACTCTAAGGGTAAGATGACCTCCCTAATATCACCTTTAAGTACGGTGATACAGCCCAAAGAATAAGGCTCTGTTTGATAACACATGCTTTTCTCCCATTCATTACGCCACAAGGGAAACTTCCTATTCTGCTTGTTCCATAATCCCATCGGTGGCAAAACTCCCTCTGCTGTGCAATGTGCCAACTCATCTGTGCCCTCTCTTAGGCAGTTTTTGTCTAAAACATCATAAAACCTCCATAAAGAAGTTGCCCATCCAAAGTCTTCCACTACTAATTTTTTTTAATTTTGTGGAAACCGGTACTTTTGACTTGTGTGTGAGAGCTCCTGCTCTAAAACTGCCCTATATTTTTTTTTTCCAAATTCGCGCCCTTGAAATCTTCTGTGTCTATTTGCTGGATATGAGACTGTTTATGTCCATTCCATATCTTTCCGTTGTCTTTTTGGTGACCTGAAATTTTGCTTCTTGAGAGAACATGGCATCCCTTGATAAAAGTTCCTGGGGCATCCTTAGAGCATGCAGGTTTTTTTGTTTTTTTTTTTAAGTTCTTGGGTAACAGGAAACAGCTGGAAATCACTTAAATACTGTCATTTCCCAAATAAAATCTGCCATTCCCTGCTCTTCCTATTCAATTCTGGACCCACCTTGGGCATCTGCAGTGCCTATTGAAGATCTATATACCAATGGCCTAAATGATCAGTTATCTGCCCATCTAACCATAGGTCATAATCTGGAAATGGGTATTCTTTTTCTCCTTGGTTTTTCTGGTAGGCCCAGCCAGACCTATCTCTTCTGCAGTTTCGGTCCAATGTTCCCAGTAAATAGGAACATCTGTACAATTCCACACTCTAGAGCAGAGCTGTCACATTTGCAGCCAACACAAATAGTTAGATCCAGGCTCTAAGTATAACTGGGAAATAAATAAAAATACTGTACAATGTGATATACATTTGTAGTTTACAAAGTCAGAATGCAGCTAGTGGAATCCATTCCTGTTTGAATTTGACCCCACTGCTCTAGAACAGAAGTCCTTCATCTTTCTAGAGTCATGGGTCCCTTTGGCAATCTAGAGAAGTCTCAGTCTTCTCTTAAGTTCACAGAACTCATTAAGAACCCCTATTCTTTGTGGAATCCCTCTTCCATCTGACATCTTCCATGACAGTCGTAAGCACTTTCAGCAAAGATGTGTCGTTTATGTCTCATTTGATTGTAAGAGTCATCTCTAGGAAGTTGCAGGTATTAATGGGTCTTGTATGATGTTGCCATATGTGTGAGAGATGCTCACTGAAGGAGATCAGATTCACTATTTGCTCAGTATTATGAGATAGTGGGCATTTCTTTAGTGTTTGACTTGGGCTTCCTCTCTGACTCTCAAATTATATGATTCCATGATCCTAAAAAACCAAATACCTTTTAAAAAAAATCAACAAACATTAGACCAAATGGGATCTTATATTCTTTCTACCTCACAGCAAACTGTGTGGCTGTGGAGCTATTATCTGCTGGAGAGAATTATCTCTGAAAACCTACTTGCTCCTTTCTCTTATTTCCAATGTTTGCAAAGTTTCTTTTTGAAAAAAATTTAAGAGATCAGAAAGCAGGAATAGAGATTGCCAATTGCTTATATTATCTCAATTGCCTTTTTGGGGTAAAAATAAAAATACCCTTTATAACTTTTTGTGTTCTCAAAGAATTTTGCCCTCTTTGAGATTTCTTGAAAACTGGACTCCTTGAAAGTTCTCTCCTCCAATCCAGATCTTCTCTGCATGTCTGTGGTCTGAAATCTTTGCAGCTTCATTTTCTTGAGTGTTCTTTTCTCTTCTTGAGAAGGAATGAAGGGTTAGAAGCCAGATGTGTTCACCCCACTGTTTGCTCATAGTAAAATTCAATCACTAGAGAAATCATACTTTTTGTTAATCAGTCATCCACGATCTAGTTCCATCTATAAATGGGGATGATCGGGAACTGTTCTTATTACAAGCTTTGTGCAGACTTGTCTTCCCTTCACTGCTTTGTACCGCGTGGCGAGACAACGTTGTTCAAAATCTTCCCTTGTCATCTTCCTTAATCTTTTGTAGATGAGTTTACATTCAAACTCAGACTTGTCCTTGGCTGTCTTAGCTTTTCGAGGTGACTTGTTTGTTGGCAAAAGAGGTCCCCGGGTTCTTTTATATTACTTGTATATCCATAAATTCAACAAAAGTTTCAACAAACATTTATGTGCCAGGCAATGGCACAGGATCTTGAGATTCAACGATGTTAATGAAATAGTCCTTTCTCCAAAGGGGATATAGCTTGTCCCCAAGTAAGTAAAGACAAGATAATTTGAGGAGCTAGGAAACACTAAAAATTGTTTGGGTTAGGGAAAGCTTCATGGAGCCGACCTTCAAAGGTAAGAATTCTGAGAAACTTAGATAAGATTTCAAGCACAAGAGACATTGTCTGCCCCATCGGAGATGGGAAATGAAATGTTGCGTTTGTGGGACTGGACGGGAGAAAGGAGTGGAGATACGTGAAAAGGAATTGGGTAAGATAAGTTGAGGAAGGGAGTTTGGGGTCCAACTGAGGAGGGAAGGGATGAGGGCATCCAAGGATCAAGACTTAGCTCTGATTTCACCATCAGCTCAATAAGGAGGGAGGCTTTTGAGCAGAAGGTTGGGGGCGTGGGAGTGGGAGGCAACTGTTCAGGCCTTGGAGTCATTGATAAGTTGGGGAACATCCAGGAGTCTACTGTGGCCAACTAGCGGACAGAGCACTGGGCTTGGAGGCAAAAAAGAGTTTGAACCTAGCCTCATATTAGCTGTGTAACCTTGGAGCTCTGGGTCGCTAATCCAGAAAATGAAGATAACCAGTACTTTTAGTAACTCCCTGACGGTTATCGTGAAACTCAAGAGACATGAGAATAAAAGCATTGATTGATTACTGGCGCACTGAGACTTTGGGGATACCCCATAATAATGTTTGGACAACTTTACAGCGCTGCCCCCATGGCAGTTATCGATGCTGCTGTTATTATTATCGTTAGTGTTGTTCTCTTGGAAGCTGGGTCTGGGAGACCGGATTGGAGGAAGGAGAACCTTGAAGATGAGAGACAGATTTAAGAAAGAAAGTATTAAGATAATGAGTCCAAGTGAGAGAGAATAAGCTCCTAAACCACTGTGGGAAAAGAGAAGGGGCCAGTGGCGAGGTGTGAGGCAGCGAGCCTTTGGAAGGGGGAGGAAGTGGGGAAACACAGATCTGAGCAGTGACTGAATCTAACCTTGGTTGTTCGCTGGGAAGCCTCCATGATGGGAGCTGTCGCTTCCCAAGGTGACTCATTCTCCTTTGCATTAGTTAGAAAGGTTTTCTTTACATCGAATTTACCTTTTTCTCTCTGCAAATTCTGTCTGTCTGATTCCTAGTTCTCTTCCCTGAGACCAGAGGACAAATCTAATCCCCTATGAAGGGCCTGGAAGAAGCTCCGGCAAGGCAAAATAGCGGCATTTATTCAGCACTTAATATATTGTGCTGAGGGGCAGCTGGGTGGTGCAGTGGCTAGAGCTCCAGCCCTGAAGTCAGGAGGACCCGAGTTCTAATCTGGTCTTAGACACTTAACATTTCCTAGCTTGTGACCCTGGGCAAGTCACTTAGTCCCAATTATCTCCAAAAAAAAAAAAAAAAAATATATATATATATATATATATATATATATATATATATATATTATACTGAGTTTGGGGGATACAAATAAAACTATCTCTGCCTTCAAGGAGCTTCCATTCTAATAGGAAGAGAGAGGAAGGAGAGAAGGAATAATGGAGAAAGAAGTCTGGAGAGTCAGAAGAAGGTCCCAGAGGGGAATAAAGAAAGCCCGTCTGGGGGTCCTCCTTTTAAAAGAGAAGTTCTGGAAGGAAATGAGAATCGGAAGGGGCTACAGGGCCAAGGCAGCTTCTGGGGCAAGGAGGCTGCTGGAACCAAACCCAGAAGGAAATAAAGGAGTGAAGGAAACCGGAACGTCCCTCCTGAGTCTCCATTTCTGGGGCTAAATATCCCCAATTCCTTCAGTTGGTCTTCACACGGCACAGGCCTTTCAGCATCCTGGTCGCAGGTCTCTGGGACAGGAATATTGACAGCGCGCTTTTATAACCCCCCTGAAGCTTGTGAAACATCTCATTCTGTCTTCACCACAGCCATGGGAGGAGACGCTGTTTGAACCTATTTTGCAGATGAGGAAACTGAGACAGACTCACCTGACTAGGACATGTCTGAGGCCAGGTTTGAGTTCGTGACTCCGGGCCCAGTGCTCTGCCTGCTGTGCCACCCAGCCGCTTGTGACATGCCCGGAAGTGCTCTGCCCCGCAGGTGCTTTCCAGACGTGAGCTAACCGGCACAGAGGTCAGAGGGACTATCACATCCCTACCCTCGGTCCCGTCCTGCTGAAACGCAGCTGAAAACCGCGCTGCCAGCGGAGGCTGCCACGTCCCAGCCCTCTGAGAGTCCCAGATTTTGTCGTAGGGTGAGCCGTTGTCTAGCTTCCTCTCCCCCATCTTGTCCCCGAGAAGTGATTTTGGAGCCAAAGTGGAATCTTTGCATTAATCCAATTTCACCTGAGAGTGTGCAGTGGAAGTAGCCAGCAAACACCGAGAACGAGGGGCGTGGATTGGGAGGCAGGGAGAGAGCCCATCAAGTAGCATCGCCGAAGCCCCTCTGTGGGCCCAGTGCTGTGCCAAGTACTGAAGATGCAAAAAACAAAAAAAGCAGGAGCCGGTCCCTGATGGGGGAGAACAATCCATAGAGTTAAAAGGAGCAAAGTGCGGGGACAGATGGAGGGATGGGTGATAGCATCAGAAAGGAAGATTATGGAGCTCAAGAACCTACTCAGTTATGACTGACGGTGAGATCCATGTGGACGGCCCAGGGCAAGGGAAGGTGTTGGCCCTAAAGCCGAGGACTGATCAACTAAGCGGTGGTCGAGATTTCTGAGGAGACAATGACTTATTTAATAATCTCCGAGAAGGAAGGCAGAGGGAGAAAGGAAGAGAAAGACGGAGTCAGATGTTGGACTCCAGGACACGGGGGGAGAATGACCTAGAAACTAGGTGTATGGTAGCAGCAAAGACTTAGAATGCACTTCAGAGGAGAAGAGAGATGGCAGCAGAGGGAGTTCTAGAAGGGGAGAGGAAACAAGGAGTAAGCCCACTCCCCTCTCCGTGGGGCCTGGAGTTGTGTATGGGAGAAAACAGGCCACCCGAGAGAGAGACAGGCCAGGAAGGCTGAGTGCTTGGGAGAGAATCCCGTTTCTAGAAGCTACAGACGATGAAGAGGGTGGGAGGAAGTGATCAAAGCTCAAGGGGACTTTATTATTATTTTTGTTCTTAATTATATGGTTGGTTTTTCTCCAAAATCCACAAAAATCCACCTTTCTCCTTCCCACCCTAACCCTTCCCTCCACAAAGTGAGACCAAAGGAAAAAGAAAACTGCCTTTAGAAATGTCTCATTTTGTACTCAGCGCCCTTCACCTCTCTCCCTCCTGGAGGTGAATAGTATATTTCATCATGAATTCTCTGGAATAGGTGATTACACCAATTCAGAGTTTCTAATTTTCTCAAAATTGTCTGTTATATTGCTGTAATTGCACAATTTTTTCTCTTAGTTCTATTCACTTTCACCTCTGCACCAATTCCTACAAGTCTCTTGAGACTTCTCTGATATCATCCCCTTCATGATTTCTTCTTTTTTTTCCCCCTGAGGCAATTGGGATTAAGTGACTTGCCCAGGGTCACACAATTAGGAGGCATTAAGTGTTTGAGGCTGGATTTGAACTCAGGTCCTCCTGACCAGGGCCAAGACTATCCATTGTGCCCTTCATGATTTCTTATCTCCTATACTGAATAAACTGTAATTTATGCATTCCCCAGTTAACGGGCATCCTCTCAGATTCTCTTTGCCCCCCCAAAAAAGAGCTATATTTCCCCACATATTTAGAGCTTTATTTGCTTAAGACTAATTTCTTCCATTAATTCTTCTCCCTTCTTTTCTTCCATTTCCCTGTTGAAAAAGATATACTTTATTTCCAACAATGTATGTATTTATCCTGTTCTTCTACAATCTCCTTGCTTATATGAATATCTGCTTGGAACCTGACTTCTCTAGGGCAGTTTCTTAATGATAGAGAAGGGTTTCCTTCATGCATGATGGAATGGGAGGGCAAATAAAGGTGTGGATTAGAACAGAGTGGGGCAGTGGATAGGGATGAAAGAAACAAAACGAAATAGGGAAAAGGGATATTCTTGTTGAAGAGATGACCACTCTGGATGGAGATAACCCAGAGAACCAATAGATCAGAGTACCCCGGGCCTTCTGGGGTTCTGTGTTCATTAGAATCAGTTGGAAGAGACTCATTGGCTCCCACAGCTTGTCACCCCAAACAATGCATCTGTGGAGCTGAAAGTCAAAAGCATTTATGAAGCTCTTATCATGTTCCAGGTACTATGCTAACACCTGGAGATTAAAGCAAAACAAAGCAAAATAAACACAAAAAAATAGCCCCTGGCTTCATGGAGCTTACAATCTAATGCAGGAGACAACATGGGAAACAAAGGTTTACATATAAGACATTTATAAGAGAGGGGGGAGAAGAACAGAGAAAGACAGAGAAAGTAATAGGATTACAGAAGGGAGTTAGGATTTAGCTTACTATATAGTAGAAATGGGAGTTGATTTAAGAGAAGGCTCTCATAGGGTGGGGGATAGGGAGGGTGAAATGCTTCCTAGAGAAGGTGGATTTGAGCTAAGTCTTAAAGGAAGCCAGGAGACAGAGATGAGGAACTAGAGTCCCCAGGCACTGGGGATGGCCAGTGAAAATATAGTCAAGAGGATGGAGTGTTGGATCGTGGAACAGCAAGGAGGCCAGTGTAGCTTTATCATTAGGAAAGAGAGAAAAGTGTAAGAAAACTGGAGAAGTAGGGGTGGAGCCGGTTATGAAGAAATTTAAATTTCAGCCAGATGAGCTTTTTATATTTGATCCTTGAGGCAATAAGCAGCCACTGGAAGTCACTGAGTAGTGAGTGACACAGTCGGACATGCTTTAGGAGAATCAGTCTGACAGCCGAGTGGAGGATGGACTAGAGAGGGGAGAGCTGGGAAAGCAGACCCAACAGCAGGCAGTTAATAGTTCAGACAGGAGTTCGGGCTTGAGAGTGGTAGCAGTGTCGGGGGAAAGAAGGGGGGTACGTATGAGAGATATTATGAAGATCGAATCAACAAGGCTTGGCGATAGATGAGTATAAAAGTTGGGGGAGGGCTCTAAAGAATAAGGAGTCGAGAATGACACCGAAATTGTGAACCTGGGTGACTGGGAGGGTGACGATACCCATGACAGTGTATAGATATAGAATAGAAAATAGATATAGAAAGGTTGTGTAATATAGAGTTCTGGTTAGAACATACTGAATTTAAGATGTCAATGGAACATCCAGTTCAAGATATTCAAGAGGCAGTCAGTAATGTATGATGATAGCTCATCAAAGAGATGTGGCTTGTATATGTAGAGTAGGAATTATTTGCATAAGAATGATAATTGAACCCATGGGAACTGATTGAAGCAGAAATTAGCAGCACAGCCATTTGATTCTAGAATGACTCCTACATTAGTTGTCCTGTTGCTCTAAGGAAGACATCGTTTTATTTTATTTTTTTGTGATGTTCAGTGCCCACCATGGCCAAAAAAGTCAAGGCTTCTGGGTGACCTGCAAGCCTTTGGTCTCTTGGGTTGTTTAATGTCAAATTATAGTTTCCAACATAACTTTCACCATCTTCCTCTGGGCCCACTTTTGCATTGAGAGCCCCGAGCTCAATGTTTGACTCAGTGTCAATATTGAGAAGGTCCTTTTTGTAGACTTGCTTTGAAACAGTTATTAGACCACAAAGATGATCTCTTCACTCATGCTCATCATGTATGAACCCTATAAAGTAAGGTGACCAAGGGGTCCATGCTTGAAATTACACTTCTTATTAACTTTTGATCACTAGATGAAATCAGCTCTTGTATATCCAGGCCTCGATTAGTATGACTAATTAATCCCCAGAAGTGATCACATTACTACATTGGGCGGGAACCAGTTACTCTATTTTGTATAATTATAACTTTAAATTTTGTGAATCTGAGTACTTGCAACCATTTCCAGGGATGGATACATTTTTCACACTAATCAGGACCTGTAGAGAACCTGTAAGCTGTCCTTCTATTTAATGACAATTTATTTGCCTTCAAATTTTAATTATTACAAAAGAATATCCATATGGATATGATTTATTTCATCTTCATTATTACTAGCATTTATATAATGCTAACAGTATATCAGGCACTGTACTAACAACTTATCATTATTAGCTCATTCAATAATAATAATAGCTAACACATAGAACTTATTACATACCAGGCACTTTGTTAAGAACTTTATAATTATTATCTTATTAAATAATAATAGCTAACATTTGTAGAGCGCTTGGTATGTGCCAGACACTACGTTAGGCATGGGGTATCAAAAATAAAAGCAAATAGAGCATGCCCTCAAGGAGCATACATTTAATAAGGGCAGAAAACATGTACATATAGAGAGAGATATACAAAATATATGGGATTTGAGAGAAGTGGGAAACAGTCATAAAGGAAGTCTTCATGTAAAAGGTGTCAGTAGAACTGATTCTTTAGGAATCTTCAGAGGAGGGAATAATGCGTGAGAATGTTTAAAGTAGGTTCAAGATCCGAGCAAAGCCCCAGAAAAGGGGGAAAAGAATATCAAATAGCAGGAACAGTAAGAACTTCAGTTTGACCTTGCAGTGAAGGGAATGACGTATAATAGGGCTGGAAAGGAAAGCTGAGGCCAGATTGTGAAGAGATTTAATGCTTAGAAAGTTTTGTTGTTGTAGCAAAACTGAATCCACGCCCCTCCCTTTTTTCTCTCTCTCGCTTTCTCTTTCTCTCTCTTCTAATTTCCACCCAATCATCCTCATTCTGTCAATGGGACCAAGAATAACCAGTCAGAATTCCAGAATTCCTCCTTTGGGACTGATCTCTGCAACCACCTACTCCAACCCACACCGGAACATGAGGTCCCTCTTCTGCAACAGTGTCCTTGATAAGGCCTTGGGGGAGCTCCCCACCTCCCCTGCCCAGCCCATTTTTGCAAAGCTCTAATTGTCAGGAAGTCTTTGGGGTTCCCCCCTTATATCAGCCTGAAACCTGCCTGCATTTTCTCTTCCCCAGGCACGAACCCCCATTTCCTTTCTCCCTGCTTGGTATGGTCTTGAGACTCCTGGCCATCTCAGCCATCCTCCTCTGGTCACTAGTCTGTTGGCGTCCTTCCCAAAGCCACGGCCGCCCGGCAGCCCCCGGACCCAAACGCTCGGCCTCTCGTGAGGGGGCTTTCAGTGGCACTTATTCTCTGAGTCGCCGTGTCACGCTGCCGTCTCACCCTGGCGTTTCCATCCACCAAAATCTCTGGATCCTTTTCACACAAATCACTGTTCAGGCAGCGCCTCACTTAGTGTAAAGCCCATTTCTGAACCCAGGAGTGGCTCCAAGGTCCTGGCCTGTGGATCCTGGTGAGAAGGTCCAGTCCCAGGCTGTCCTTCACTTTGGTGCAGACTGTAAATGTGTCACTACAACTTTACCCAGAAAATGCTGCGTGATTTCTTTGGGGTGGGAGCTCCCCTCTGCCATGCAGACCAGAATCCATAGTGGTCATCTTCCACTTCACTCCCTGCATATCCTGCATCCTTTAGCATCACTGGTCCTCCTGCAGTTCCTGCTCCATCTCCTACCTCACTGCTTTTGCGTGGCCGTGTCTCTCATGCCTAAAATACTCTGCCCTCTCACTCCTGCCTTTCATTTTCCTCTAGCTTCTCACCCCACCCACCCACTCCCTGGTACCTTCCTCTATAGATCTGTGGATACAGATAAGTAGAGGGTATAGCTATATTTATAAATCTTTGTATAGAGAGAATATGTGTAAAAAGATAGATAGACAGGAAAGACAGATGGATAGATAGAGAAGGCAAGCAGATAAATGGACAGATGGATGGACAGGCAGACAGACAGACGGACAGGTTAGTGGATGGATGGATGGGCAGGCAGATAGACTAGATGGACAGATGGATAGAAGGACAGGCAGGATAGATAGATAGATATGGATGGACAAACAGACAGGCAGACCAACTAGACAGATACTTGAATATATGACAGAAGGACAGGAGAGAAAGAGAGAATCTTCTATGTACCTATGTATCTAACATGTTGTCTCCTCCATTAGAATGTGAGTTCTTTGTGAGCAGGGACGCTGTCTGTCTTTCTTTGTAACTCCAGAGTCAGCACATAATAAGTACTTAAAAATGTTTATCAACTCATTCAATGGGGTAGTATCTGTCCATTCTTTTCACCCCTTATCTGTCCCTTCCATATAAAGGGTTTCACCCCATGTGCTGGAGCCTTCTCGGTTCTTGGTTCACTTTGCAGAGAGACCAGTGACTTCGTGATTCTCCCTAGTTCTTGCTTGTCTTCTTCCGCTCAAACATTGCTTTGATGAAATCCTTCATGCCGCTTCTTCAGAATTCCATGTTTGTCACATGTCACCCAAATGACTGAGAAATACTAAGCATTGCTTGGCCAAGCACAGGATCCCTGGGGGTCTCCGCCAGTGTCCTCCCACCAAGTTGGCACGGAACCATGGATGTGCACTCTTTCAGTCCAGCCATTCAACTCCTTCCCAATCCACCTGCCTAGGCCATTGCCCGGCCCTTCTGTTCTCCACTTGTCCAGGACAAGCCTATCCTAAAGCCTAATTAACCTATATCTATGTTATTCCTTGTATATCCTAGTTTGGAGACTCACAAAGAAAAAGAAAGATTCATCTTCCATATTCTATACTTGCTGCAACTAGGCTGGCTCTATGTAATTACCTCTTCTTTTTTTAAATGTCCACTAGTCGTCCCTTTCATAATAGTTGTAAAATTTTAATCATAGTTAAAGTCTAGCTTACCTAGCAGGCATTTTGAAAACTTGACTTTTTTGCAAATCTGTTCATTCAATATGCATTTGTAAGTATCTACTATATGAAAGATCTCATACTAAACACTGAATATGCAAAGACAAAAAAGAAAAAAGCATGCCTGCCCTCAAAGTATTATTATTATGACTAGTTAAGTAATGATCATAATATCTCATGCAGGTGTGGCTGTGTGTAGCACTATTAGGCTTGTAAGTATTTCACAAATATTATTTAATTCTCACAACAACCCTGTAAGGTTTTATTATCCCCATTTTACAGTTAGGGAAACAGAGGCTAATGGAAGTTAAATGGCTTGCTCAGGTCTCACAGGATCTGACTTCCTTACTTCAAGTCTAATACTCTATTCACTGAACCAAGAAAATACATTTAAACCTAAATGAATACAGTATAATTTGAGTTGAGGGAGAGAACATCAACAATAGGGAATGAGAAAAGACTTCCTGTGGGAGGTGACACTTTAGATGAGTGTGACAGGGAATTAAGGGATCTGAGAGGCCGAGGCAAGGCTCAAGCGCGTCCCAGGTGTGTAGACAATTTGTGCAGAGTCATGGAGGTGGGAGCCGTCGGTAAGCTAGTTGGGCCGAAACAAAGAAGCAAACCAGTCTGGAAAGCTGGCAAGGGCTTTGAATGCAAGGCTGAAGAAATCTGTTTAATCCTTGTAACCTCAAGGAGGCACCTAATCTCCAAGCCAGTTTGCTTGCTCAGTAATCACATCCACCAGTTCTTTCAGTGCTTTATGGTGTGTCCCATAATCCAGCCAAGCAGGGCTGCTTCCAGTCCCACTCTGATGCCCTGCCCTCGGCCTTCACGGCTGTGCCCCCTGCCCATCGTGGGAACAGCCTGGGCCTTCACCCCCTCTGCGGAGAGTCTCTCCCTTCTCAGAGGATAGCCCCAGCCTCCCAGGACCCCGACCAGTTGTCCACCTCAAATATTCTAAGCGTTTTGTCTAGTTCCCCACATAGAGGTTCCCACTTTACTGCGTTAAATGTTCCCTTCAGACCCCACTGCCATTCCCTTCAGTTCTCATCCCTCTCTCCTCCCTTCCTCAGCCAACATTTCCCTGTCTCTACTTCCTTTCCCCTCTTCTCAATCCTTTGCAATATGGCTCCCAACTTCATCACATAAATGACACTCCTCTTTACAGAGTTACTAGTAATCATTTAAATGCCAGATCTAATGACCCTTTCTCTCTTTTTAAAAAATAGGTATTGATTTTAGACATTCTTTTTTTTTTTTTTTTTTTGAGTCCCAAATTCTGTCCTCCTGCCCTTTCCCCACCCATGGAGAAGGCAGGTTATAAGATATCAATTATACCTGTGAAATCCTGCTAAAGATATTTCCATTTTAACCATAATGCCACAAGAATAAAGGGAGAAAACTATACCTCGATCTGCACTTATAGTTTATCAGTTCTCTCTTTCTGGAGGTAGATGGCATTTTTCACAATGGGTCCTTTGGAATAGTCTTGAGTCATCGTATTGATAAGAGTAGCTAAGTCTTTGACAGTTGATCATCAATTCAACATTACTATTACTGTACACAGTGATCTCCTAGTTCTAGTCACTTCGCTTTACATCAGTTCATTTAGGTCTTCCTTGTCATTTCTTAAAGCACAATAGTATTCCATCACATTCATATACCATAGCTTGTTCAGTATTCTCCAACTGATGGGCATCCACTCAATTTCCATTTCTTTGGCACCATAGAAAAAAAATGTTGCTATATTTTTTTACATATAGGTCTTTTGAATATTCTTTTCTTTTTCTTTTTTTTTCTTTTTTCTTTCTTTTTTTTTCCCCCTGAGGCAATTGGGATTGTGACTTGTCCAGGGGCACATGGCTAGGAAGTGTTAAGTGTCTGAAGCCAAATTTGAACTCAGGTCCTCCTGACTTCAGGGCTGGTTCTCTATCCACTGTACCACCTAGCTGGCCCCCTACTTATAGGTCTTTTTTCTTTTTCTTTGATCTCCTTGAACCTGTAATGTTGGGTCAAAAGGTATAAACGGTTTTATAACCGTTATTTTCTGGAATAGTTGGACTAGTTGACAACTCCACCAAAAATTTGTGTGTGCATACTTTCCCCTAACCCTTCCAGCATATTTTTCATTTCTGATAAATGTGAGGTGATATCTCACAGTTGTTTTGTCTCTCCTTTTCAGTAGTAATTTAGAGCATATGACTCTTTATAAATATATATAGTTTTCCTATAACCATAGCTTTGATTTCTTTTTCTGAAACTGCCATTTCATGTCCATTAAAATTTATCAATTATGGAATGCCTCTTATTTTTATAAATTTGAGTCAGTTCCCTATATATTTGAGCAAAGAGGTCTTTATCAGAGGAACTTGGCTTAAAAAAATGTGGTATCATTTCATTGTCTATGATATCTTTTATCAAAATAGTTTCCCTGATTCTCTCTTTTAATTAGATCTATTTTTACTTTTACTTTATCTGAGATCCTGATTGCTATTTCTGCCTTTTTTTCCTTCAACTGAAGCATAATAAATTCTGCTAACTATTTTAACTCTACGTGTGTCTTTTTCAAGTATGTCTCTTGTAAACATCTGGTTTCTATTCTATTCCGCTATCTGCTCCATTTTATAGGTGAGTTCATCTCATTCACAGTTATGGTTACTAAAAATGTATTTCCCTTCATCTTATTTTCTTCTGTTTCTTTTCTTTTTATCCTATCCCTTTTCTAAAGGCTATTTTGTTTCTGACTTTTCCTAATCTTTCTTCCCTTTTAAACCCCCCACCCCTTTCTCTCATCCCTTTCCCCTCCTATTTCCTTGTTGGATAAGATAGATTTTTATACCTAAGCGAGTGTGATGATTATATATATAAAATATTATGTGTCTATATATACAAATATGTGTATGTGTATTCTTTTCTCTTTGAACTAATTCTGATGAGAGTGGGGCTCAAGAACTGCCTTCCATCACCCGCCATTGACCTCTCCTCTCAAAACTCTTGTGTGCCCTCTTTTATGTAATATGTAATTACATATATAATTATATAATGTGTTACATAATCCCTTCTCCGAGCATATTCCTCCTTTCTCACTCCCATTTTATTTGACATCATCCCAAGATAACTGACTCACACTTATGCCCTCGATCTTTGTAGACTGCTTCTAAATGACTTAATAATCATAAAGTTCTTAGGAATTATATGTGTAATCCTCCCATATAAGAATGTAAATAGTTTAACCCTACTGAATCTCTTATGTTTTCCTCTATTCTGTGCCCTTTGAGTCTCTGTTTGAATATCATATTTTCTGCTCAATTCTGGTCTTTTATCAGGAATGCTTCAAAGTTCTCTATTTTATTAAATATCCATTTTTTCCCCCTGAAGGATTATACTATTTTCCTGGGTGAGTTATTCTTGGTTATAATCCTGATTCCTTTGCCTTCTGGAATATTATATTCCAAACCCTTTCCTCCTTTATCTTGGAAGCTGCTAAATCTTATGTGATCCTGACTGTGACTAGTTTTCCTGGGAGTTGTCATTTTGGGATCTTTCAGAAGGGACTAGTGGATTCTTTCAAGTCCTATTTTAACTTCTGGATCTGAGATACAGAGACAGTTTTCCTTTATAATTTTTGAGGTATGATGTGTAGGCTTTTTTTTTTTGATCAGAGCTTTCAGGTAGTCCAATAATTATTAAATTATCTTTCCTCAATCTATTTTCCAGGTCAGTTGTTTTTCTGATGAGATATTTCATATTTTCTTCTATTTTTTCCATTCTTTTGACTGTTTTATTGTTCCTTAATGTCTCATGGAGTCATTAGTTTCTACTTGCTCAATTCTAATGTTTAAGGTGGTATTATATTCTTCATTGAGCTTTTGTAGCTCTTTTACCATTAGACCGACCAATTCTGGTTTTTAAGGTGTTTTCTTTAGCATTTTTTGTGCCTTTTTTGCCAAGCTGTTATTCTCTCTTCATAATTTATTTCAACATTCTCTTTCCCAGTTTTTCCTCTGTCGCTCTTCTCTCTTTCTCTTCTAGTAATTCTCAGTGGGCTTGTGCCCTGTTAGCATGTTTCTCTGAGGCTTTGGTTTAGGGGTTTTCACAGTATGTTCTGAGTATCTCGGTCTTTTTATGGTCAATTCTTTTTTGGTTATTGACTCACTTTCCCCAGCCCACTTCTTGACTTGAACTTAATATTAAAATTGGGCTCTGCTCACTTGGGAGTAGGGGGGTACTCTCTCTGTAATGGTGCCTCTGTCCCTTTCAGCCACTCTCTCCTCTATGAGTGTTCGTGACTCTGGTTCTCCTTCTGTCTGAATATTGGATTTAAACTGAGAAGGCCTGGGTTCCAAACTCTGTATGTAAACAAAGAGACTGCCCTAGAAAGACCTCTCGGGTCCCTCCTGGCTCCCTGGAGGGAAGATGGGAACTTACTTACAAAGCAAATCAGGACCAACTGGGCCATAAGTTTCTGGAGATGCTATTATTGCCCCAAACCCACCCTGGAACTCTGGATAAGAAGCCTTTGCCCCTTCATCCCGAACCTGTTTCATCCTCAGAAAATTCAGGACAGAATTCCACATGAGTATGAAGAAGAATTAAGCAGGAAGTGATTTAAAATCACCTTGGATACAGAGCGGCCATTTCCTTTTAGACACTAAATGTCTGTGACGTCCTCCCCCTCAAGTCCCCACAAGAGGCACGGGCTGACCCTTTTTTATTCTTACTTTGGCAATTAGAGACACTGGGTGAAGCAGGAGGCGAGCGGCAGGGGAGACAGGGGAGGCAGGGGCCCGCCTTTCTAGCCCTAGGCTGGCTGAGCAGCTTCAGGAAGGGGCAGTCATTCAATGGGGATACCTCGGGACCTTTTCCCAGAATGCTTTTAAATGCACCAGACAAAATACACACAGGATAACAAAGAACGTTAAAAATAATAATGATAAAAAAAGTTTAAGCTCATAGAATCCAGGTTAAGAAGTCCCCAGTCTCTCCTAAGAGCCAACCACCAGCAGACTGTAGTGTTTGCTGTCTCTCTGTTCAATGGGGTGGTGTAGTGGTTAGAGCTCTGACCCTGGAGTCTGACCCTGCCTCAGTTTCCTCAACTGTAAAATGAGAACGGAGGCACCTCTGTCCCAGATCTGTTGGATCACATGAGATGTTTCCAAAGAGCTTAGTAAAATACTTAGCACAGAGTAGGAGCAATATAAATGCTAGTTATAATAATAATAATAACTGTTGTTATTATTATTATTATTATTATTATACCTGCATCAGACCGAGGGACTTCCGGGCGTGCTGGAATCTCCCACAGTGTCCCCAGGGCTGCTGCTGGCCCATTCCCCGGTCTGTGGCCTTGTGCTTGGCCCTCGGCGTAAGCACTGACGTCAGGGGCCGCTGGCTGGACACCCAAGGCCAGGCTCGGCCCACTGTCCCTCACGTGTCCCCTTGGCTTGCATCAGCGCAGGGAGTTTTCACAGAAGGAATCTTTACCTTGAAGAACTCCCAGGGTCAGACAAAAAAGAAAACAAAAATGAGTCTTACCCCATGTGACTGGATGCTGAGGGAGCCCCAGTGGAAAATTCCCACCAGGAACCCAAGTCCCTGGGCCCCTGCGTTGGCGGAAGAACCGGACGCTGGGGAGGTAGCTCAGAGTTGCCCCGAAGTGCGGTGTAGAAGAGCGGCTGGGTCTGTGGGGTGGAAGCGCGGGCTCTGGCACATCTGCCTTGTGTGAACTTGAACGAGATGTTTTTCTGCCTCTGGCCTCAGTTTCCCTGTCTGTAAAATAAGGGGTTTCACCAATGGTTTGCTAGATTTGCTTCCGGCTCAAAATCCTGTGGTCTTAGTTCTTCTTCAATTCAATTTGACCAAAGTTTATTTTTAAGAACGCTTTTGACTCCAGCCCTCTCAACTGCTCAAGTTGAAGGCAGGGTTCAGCCTCGGACCTCAGCTCTAAAGCAGCAGGCAAAGGCCCTGCCAGGTCCAAGAAGCCCCCAATCTAGGACTCTGATACCAGCTCCCTTTCCGCCTCTTAGGGCTCTGTGGAATGGCTCTGCCGGGCCCCTCTCAACCCTTCCCCCACCACTTCATTACAAAATGAGAATTCCCAGTGGGTCAGTTCTGCCCCCCTCTGTGGGGCAAACTGCCCTCGGAAAGCTCCCGGTCTGGGGGGAGGGGAGGAGGGCGTGGAGGCAAGCTAAGGCCTGGGCCCGGTGCTGAGGCTCCGCTCGGCCTTCTCTGCCCCACAGCTGAGGCTGGACGAGGCCCAGGAAGCCGAGTGCCAGGCCCTAAGGCTGCAGCTACAGCAGGAGATGGAGCTGCTCAACGCCTACCAGAGCAAAATCAAGATGCAGACGGAGGCCCAGCACGAGCGCGAGCTCCAGAAGCTGGAGCAGAGAGTGTCTCTCCGGAGGGCACATCTTGAGCAAAAGGTAGGTGCTCTGGGGGCTGCTTCGCCCGGGGCAGAGGGAGGACACTCGGGCTCCCGGGCTCCCTGGCTCCCTGTGGTGTGAGCCGGGCCTGGGGCAGAGGGGAGGACACTCGGGCTCCCGGGCTCCCTGTGGTGTGGGCTGGGCCTGGGGCAGAGGGAGGACACTCGGGCTCCCGGGCTCCCTGTGGTGTGGGCTGGGCTCAGGACTGAGAGGAAGGACACTTGGGCTCCTGGGCCCACTGTGGTGTGGGCCAGGCCTGGGGCAGAAGGAGGACACTTGGGCTCCCAGGCTCCCTGGCTCCCTGTGGTGTGAGCCGGGCCTGGGGCAGGGGGAGGACACTCGGGCTCCCGGGCCCACTGTGGTGTGGGCCAGGCCTGGGGCAGAAGGAGGACACTTGGGCTCCCAGGCTCCCTGGCTCCCTGTGGTGTGAGCCGGGCCTGGGGCAGAGGGGGAGGACACTCAGGTTCCCAGGCTCCCTGTGGTGTGGGCCAGGCCTGTTTGCTCACCTGTGGGACCTTGGAAATGACCTGGGGAAACTCCAAGCTGGCTCTGGGATCCTTTCTGGCCTAGGCCCGTCCACTCTGGACAATGATGGCCTGGGAGGGCCCTTCGGGAGCGATGGAAGCCTCCAGCTCAGGTCCCCACTGACCGACCGGGGCTGGGGAGGGGGGTCCGGGCGGGAACCGGGGCGACCCGGCCTGCAAGACCCCAAGGCCCGTATCTGTTCCAGATTGAAGAGGAGCTGGCCGCCCTTCAGAAGGAACGCAGCGAGAGGATCAAGTTTCTATTGGAAAGACAAGAGCGTGAGATTGAAACTTTTGACATGGAGAGCCTTCGAATGGGATTTGGGAATTTGGTTACATTAGATTACCCTAAGGAGGACTATAGATGAGATTAAATTTTTTTGCCATTTACAAAAAAAAAAAAAAAACAAAAAACAAAAAAAACGAAAAAAGAAAATTAAAATCCTGCAAAACCACATTCCCCATTGGAACGGGCGTCGCTCTCGCTCTCTCTCTCTCTTACTCTTACTGACATTGTGTCGGACTAGTGCCTGTACATTCTTACTCCATCAGGGGCCCCTTCCTCCCCCGTGTCAAGTTTCAGTGCTGGCCACCCCCCGGGCCACTCTTTTATCCATAGTACGTCACAGTATTGATGTGATTATAAAATGTTTCAGTGAAAACTTTGGAGACAGTTTTAACAAAACCAACTGACCAACAAATAATTTTTTTAAAGTGGATGTATGTTTCTTTAAAGCAATCACTCATTACCACCAACCTATGAAAGTCAAGCAAAAAAATATATATATACATATACGTAAATATATATGTATATATATATATATATAAAATGATGAAAAAAAAATTCTAAATGCCAAGGGGGAGAGAGACACAATATCCGCAGCCTTACACCTTAAATAGCTGCTGCATTCTTCTTTCTTTCCTTTTCTTTCTTTTCTTTTACTTTTTCTTTTTTTTTTTTTTCGGGTATTTATTCATCAGGAATTTAAAAAACAAAGTTTTATTAAAGATTGAGAAATTTGATACATTTTACAGAATCTAATTGTGATGTACATATCAGTGGTGACATATTAATTACTTTTTTGGGGATTGGGGTTGGGAGGGGGGGGTGGGCAGGGGGCGGGGCAGAGATATTGTGATTTTTAAGAACCTGCTGGCAAGGGTTTCGCTTGCCTTCAGCATATTCTGATTGTATCATAATCATTTTCTGCTGTTGCAGAGAATGTGAATACATTTAAAAAGCTCACAGATTCCCAGTAGCACAAATTGGGCTTAAGCAAATCGTGTATTTTGTGTATAGAAGGAATTTAAGGAGAGGTATGACTTATTTTCATATTGTATTTTAACTGTTTCTCTGATCAAAATTTTTTTACTTCCTCCTCCTCGTCCTCTTCCTCCCCCCCCCCACCCTTTTCCACTTCAATATTTGGAATCCAACACTGTCTCTCAAACAAATGACCTTGATCTTTTTTTCTTTCTATCTCCTTCCCCCGCCTCCCATTACCCCCCAATCCCATCTCTCGGTCATAAATATTACATTATTCACACTTTCAAACTGTGTATTTTCTTACAATAAAAAACGGTTTAAAAGAAATGCTTTACTTCTTTTGCATGCACTTTAAAAAACAAACAAAAAAACCCTTTTCAGGTTCCAAGGAAGAGCATGATAACTGTCAGAGCTTTTAATTATATTTGTAAATAAAAGTGTTCATCACAACGTCTCGCTGTGTCATTGGAGCAGGTTTTGCTTTGAGCTTGTCCTGGGGGGGGGGGGGGGGGGAACGACACACATCCTAAAGTGAGAAGAGGCCTTCGTCACCTTCTAGAGAAATGGGGGCATTTGTCGGGGTGTTTCCCGCTCCCCACAGGGCATGGAACATG
Organism: Sarcophilus harrisii; assembly: GCF_902635505.1. NCBI lineage: Eukaryota > Metazoa > Chordata > Mammalia > Dasyuromorphia > Dasyuridae > Sarcophilus > Sarcophilus harrisii. Next base: position 696,101,251 of record NC_045426.1, on the reverse strand, counting down.
GTGGCCGGGTCAGCCCTTGTCTTCTGGGACCCAAAGCAAGGGCAGGAGTCTGGGAAACACGGAGACTGGGGAGGGGGGTAAACGCCCTGCTGAGGTGGGAGAACCTCCCAAGCCGGCTGCGGGGGGACAGTCGGCCGGCACCGAAGGCCCCCAGATTGGGGGCCAGCACTGAGCCGGCGGCCGGAGGGAGAGCCAGAGCACAGGTAAGTGGGGACTCGCCGTAGGGCCGGGGGGACCGGGGGGATCCTGGGCCCTGCCTTCCCCTGTCACCGGCCTCTGCCTCGGTTAGCCAGAACCCTCACCAATGGGAGGCCCAGAGCCTGCCTCGGTGTCCCTCTCTGTAATCGAAGAGGGTTCGTAAACTTCCAGAGGTCAGGGGGTAAGCAAGGTGCAGAATGAGCCCAATGCCTGAGGAAGAATGTTTTCTCTATGTTCTGGGAGGGAAAGAAAAGAGATTTTGGCCTTTTTTTTTAAATACGCTGGAGGCGGCAGACTGGACGGTCCCGAAGTTCCAGACAGGCCCAGGGCCTGGGGAAGAGGGCAGTGCCAGCCTGCCCAGCCTTGGGCCTTACCAGGCTGAGAGGTCACCGAAAACCGCCCCGAGATCCCGCGAGATCTCCCTCCAATCAGGTACTGATGGCTGGCGGCCGGGGCTTTGCAGCCTGCAGTGTCTCAGGTGTTAGGCCTGAGTCGGGCCCTGCGATGTGCCCCAAGTCAGCCCCGCCCCCTCCCAGGGGCTCTAGGAGTCTGGGGGGGGGAGAGAAGGGTAGTGATCTTCCCAGGGAAGCGTTCCCTTGGAAAGAAGTCATGGGAGGGCCGCTTCCCGCCCAGGCCTGAATGCTCCTGGGTCCCTCCCTGGCCCTCGAGGTGATGGGGCCTGTCTGCACTGAGCTGCCCCCAAGCCTGGACAGAGCCCAAGACTCAGTTCTTATCATAGGCCCCAAGGACACCTCAGAAAGTTTTCTGCTTCCGTAACTGGGTCCCCTTCTAATCCAACGCTGTGCTTCCTTTCCTGCATTTAAGGACAGGATTGGAGTGGGGGGGGCCAGGAGGGCCCAGCATGTTGTGGCCTTTGGGCCCCTGCAGTTCCGAGAGCCGCAGCCGTCCAACTCCATCTGGCTTCCCACGGTTGCCCCAAGTCCTTACTCCTTGTCCCCAGCTGACTGCCATCCTCCCCATCCTGGGGGTCTCTGTGCTGTGCCGGAGGGGTGGGGAAGAGGGTCTCTGTGCTATGCCGGGGGGCACTGGGCTGTTTGGGGGGGAAGGGGGTGCCTGCTGTGCCGAGGGGACTCTGTGTTGTGCTGGGGTCTCAGTGCTGTGCCAGGGGGCGGGCAGAGGAAACAGGAGCTCAGGAATATTGCCAGCCCTCGAAGCTCCCCGCTCCCCAATGGCGGTCCTGGCCCGTGTTTGGCCAATGACTGACCGGACCCCGCCGACTGGCCCGGGGCTGCTTGGCCCCTACTGAGAGGAAGGCCCAGCCCAAGGTGCCCCCCATCCCAGCCCGCAGTAGCCAGACGGGGCTCGGTTCAATGTCCCAGCAGGTCAGCTCCTGAGCGGGCTAAGAGCTGGCATCATGGCCACAGCCAAATCGCAGGGTACTTTATTTCATGCAAACTCTTGTTGCCCAGGGCTCAGAGGGGCCCCTTGGGGGCACGCTCCAAAGCCTCCCCGGAGCCTCAGTTTCCCTGCCTGTGAAACCGGGTCAGGTGATGGGCACCAAGGACCCTGCCCGCTCTGGGCCTGTGGCCTCTGCCGGAAGCTGAGCGCTGGCTCGGTGTGACCCTAAACTGACTGAACTCAGTGATGGAGGCCTGCACGACCGGGGCCTTGCTTACAGTGACCAGAGACGGGTCCGACTCCTGCCACTGGCCCCCGGCATCTCCGGCCTCTCACTTCCCCTCTCTGGGCCTCAGATCAGAGCTGGAGATCTAAGATCCCATGGCCCTCTGGCCTCCTTGAGGCAGGACCCCCTCCGGGCCCGTGGGACCCCGGCCCCAGCTGCAGCATCAGTAAGAACCAGGAGCCAGGTTATTCCAGTCCATTTTTTTATTCAACAATAAGCAAACAAGCAGAATTAAACAAATGTTGGTAAGTTAACTTCTTACAACCACAAAGCAGCAGATTCAACACCAAAATGTGAGCACAACAAACAACTTGAACCCAAAACGTGGCCACGGTGGCCACAGGCGCCCAACTGGGGGGACACGGAGGGGAGGGGAATTCAGCAACCCCCCCCCACCTTCCAGCTGCAAATGACACCCCCAAACAGCTTCCCAGGAAATAAGAGGACAAAGGTGGGTTTAAATCGGCTTCAATTCTTTTTACATGACACGCTGGCCAAGAACCCCATCGATGTGGTTCTTTTGGAAGAGAAAACTTCCCATGAAAAAGGATCTTGGACCTTCCAGATTCTGATTCTGTCCATTAACATACCAGAAGAAAAGAATGGGGCAATGGGAACAGGAAGTGCAGGCAGAGGAAGCCAGGGGCTTCTTTTCAGATTATTTTATTTCTCCCCCAGGATGCTACAAATCAAACCATGACTTTTACTAACATCGACTCCCTCCCCCCTTCCCCTCCCCCCATTTGCTAACACACTAAGCCAGCAAGTCCCCTCCCCCACTAGAAAGACGGTGCCAGTTGATGCCCGAACAAGTGGCACCTATGGAAACAAGGGGGAGGGGCATCTGCTCCCATTGCCCAGGGAGGGGTCACCCCATGACAGGGCCCTACTTCCCGGCCAGCTGCTCGTACAGCCGGGGCACGTAATCATCCCATTCGGCCTGGTAGCACGTGCCGGCAACGGGGGACCCCAGCTTGTACTTGTTCCGGAAGGTGGCCACCTTGAACTTGCCGCGGTGGTCCCCAGAACGGTTGGACAGGATCCGTTCATCGCACTTGAGAGGCCCACTCTGCTCGTAAACCAGCCACACGTAGCGGTGAAGACCTGGGGGAAAGCAGAGGACACAGTGGGCACGGTTGTCAGTGCCAAACCACGCCCCTGTGGGGCCCTGTAGACTCTTCTTCATTTCCCCTGCCTCCCCACCCCCCACCCTGCCAGGGTCCCTGCCAGGCTGTGCCCAGGGTACTGGGCTGGCAGGGTTTTTTAAATGAGAGCATGCCGCCTGCTTGTGAGAATGGCCCTTCCCTGTGGGAGAAATGAATGATCCCAGGAGATACCCTCCCCCTTCAGGTGCCCAGCTGTGCTGGGCGCGGCAGACTCGTGTCAGCGGTCACCCAGGAAGATGCCCTTCCTGAAGCCAGCCGGGCAACCATCTGTTCCCCAGACAGGCTGGCTCCATGGGGGGAAAGCAGCCGCTGCGGCTGCCTGGCTCCCGGCCCCGCTTCTTGCTCAGGGCCCCAGGTAATGACCGAGAACAAGGGTTCTTCACCCTGAGTATCCCGGGGTCCTTGGGGTCTGGAAGGCCAAGGGACAGACCCCTTTTCTGAACTGTGTTCAAGAGAATAAAAAAATACCCTGGATTACCAAGGCAACTCCTTCACGTCACTAAAGAAGTTCTTTTGTTCTATGCCAGCTGAGGGGTTCCCTGAAATCCCTCCACAGCCGCCATGATGGTTTGGGGGTAAAGGCTTCTTGGAGCCCAGCTTAGGCAAAGCAGGATGAAAATGTAAGTGCTTTGCAAATGCTCCATCCTTGCCCTTCTCAAGCCTGGCCCAAAGCTGCACCATGCTTAACTCGGGCAGGGGTCTTGTAGTCTGCGGTCATCTTCAATACCGGGGGATTCCCAGATCCACCAAAGGTCCCGAAACACCCAGAGAGCCCGGGCACAAACCCTGCCCACGGCGCTCATTGCCTGAGGACACCGCCTGAGCCCGGGCACAAACCCCACCCGAGCTCTCAAGGGGAAGCACCAGCCCCTCGGGGAGCTTCTGCAGGAGCCAAAATGCGGAAATCATGGCCAGGGAATAGCAGGAGCAAGAGTCCCCAGCTGCTCCCCAGGACCCCCCAGCCTCGGCTCCATCCCTGCCTGCTTGAGTTGGGCGCCTGCTCCCTGCACTGACAAACCGAGGAGGTACCAGAGTGGCCAGGCCAGGCTGGGGGGGCTCAGAGCCGGGCCCTTGGAAGGAGCATGGAGGTGGGGGGGAGAGAGAGCTGTCACCAAGGAGGATGCCTGATGCAGTGGGAAAAACCAGAGCTCCTTCAGCCAGAGGACGAGGAGTCAGTTCCCCCTTGGGTGACTTGCCAGCTCCCCCAGACTCTGGGCTGGTTTCATCAGGTATGAAAGGGGAAGGGCTGAACCTGCAGCCAGGCCTGACCCTGGGAGGGGACCCCCAAGCAGCACTGCCTCTCCCCGCTCAGAACATCAGCTCCTCCCGGGCAGGTCTCCCTACTAGCATACAAGAAGGGGCCACAAAAGGGGCCCTTGGGAAAGACCAGCTCAAGACCCCAACTCCCCCTTGAGCCCGCTCTCTCCTTAGTACCAAGGCCACAAGAGCAGGGGGTGGGGGGCCCTCCAACTCTCAGACAGTTCCATCCATGGCTTCCTTGCACCCCACTGACACACCGCCCTCCCAGGGCCCCCAGCTCTTCCTCCAGGTGGCGCACTCAGCTTAGCCCCGGACTCACCTGTTCCCTTGGGTGGGCCGGAGCCCACGTAATCCGAGAGGACAGTCCCGCTGCTGATGTCGCTGCCTTTCATGTTGACCACCAGGAAGTGGTGCCATTCCCTGCAGGGGGAAAAAGGGGTCAGAACCCCAGGAGGCTCCTGGCCACGCCTGCCCCACAGCAGCCTCTCTGGCCCAGGAAAGGCTGGGGGGAGGCCCCCCAGCAGCCCAGGTAGGGCAGGAGCCACCAGGCTAGAGGAGGGGACCCGACTCCCAGGGCCAGCGCTGCAGCTTTCCCCTGGGGGCCTCTCTGGGCCACAGGATCCTCGAGCTGGAAGGGCTGCAGGGGGACACCTGCTCTCCCGTCCCCACGGCCACCAGGCCCAGCCACACTTTCCTAAGGGCTTCCAGGCGACCTTCTGAGACTAGGTCCCCCTTCCCTCGCCCAGCCCCCAGGGACTTTGTCCAAGGCCTGTTAGGGCCTGTCTGCCCATGGGCAAAAGGTGGGGTGGGGATTCCCAGATCAGAGGGTGGAGGGCAAGCTGGTGACCTCTTCCTCAGCAGGTAACCACGGGCATTGCGGGAGGCGGTCACGTGGCTCATGGCAGGCCAGACAAGGGGAGGGGAAGCAGAAGGAAACAGGCTAGCCCGCACTTCTAATGGTACCCAGTGACTATCCTGTCTGTCGGAAAAGCCAGCTGAGCATCAGGGAGGCGCCTTTGTGGGAAAAAACACAAAATTCAGCGAGTGACGGGTGCCAGTAGCCCCCGAGGTCTGCGCCAGCTTTAGCCCAGTGATCCGTGCATCCCATGGCAGCTGAGCCTCCACTTCCTCATCTGTGAAATGGGCACAAGAGTCTTTCCAAGAGCTCCAACTCAGGGAGAAAGCCCAAGTTCTGGATCCCTGACCCCATTCGGCAGATGAAGAGAGCCTAGGTGATCTGCCCGCGTGGGGTCACCCCATCGGAGGCTGGCGGCACCTGCACCCAGGCTGCCAGAGCAGGCCCCACTCCCACTAGAGCACCGCCACCATCTTGTTTCTGAGGACCGGTCCAAAGGGGTCCGGGAGCCATTCCAAGGACAGACAGTGTCTCGTCACCCTCCCAAGGCTCCAGCACTCCTGACTAGCACCCGTGCCCTACCCCCTCCCGACTCACCGGAACTTGGGGTCCTTCCTGCTGGGGGCATCTGGGTCGGTGAGGACCAGGGTGTAGAGCTTTGAGGGGTCGCAGCCCTGCCAATCGATGCTGATGGGGCGGCCCTTCACCTGCAGGGAGACAGACAGGGGGGTGGTTGTGAGGTAGCTGGGGGAGGGGAGAACCCCGAGCTCTCCGGCAATGCTGCGGGATCCCAGAAGACAATGCCCCGCCTAGAACCAGGAAAGTGGGGGTGTCCTGGCTGCTGTCACGGCCCCCAGAGCTGCCCCAGGCGTGCAGGGAAGCTGGAGAGGCCTTTCCTCACTCTGGAGTGGAAGGAAGTCCGTTGGGGGCAGGGGCTGTTTCATTGACCTTTGTAAACCTAGCACCTGTAAGGCACTTAAACAAATGCTTGCTGACAGCAGCTCATATTTCTAAGACATTTAAAGTGGAAGAGGGCACTCCATGAGGTAGGGGAATAGCAGTTTTTAAGTCATTTTACAAAAAAGGAAACTGAGGCACCAAGAAATTACCCAGGATCCCGGGGCTCAAAAACATCACTGTCTAGACTCCAACCATGGACCCCGAGAGCACTTTCTGGACTAGGGGTTCACCCTGAAGTTCTTGGATGCCAGAAATGGGGCAGTTGGAAGAGAGGCCCCTGAAGTCCTCCCACTACAGCTCCAGGAGCCTCTGGAATGAGAGTAAGTGGCTCCTCGCGTAGCACTTTATAGTTTATTATGTATCTGACCCCATAAGGCTTGGAGAAAAGAAATGGGATCTGGCCCAGCTTCCACACAGCCCCATCTCCATCCTTAAGATTAGGCAGCTGTAAGAGCACAATGGCAGGAAGTGCCACATCCAAATTCTGACTGTGACTCTTACCACTGCTGTGACCTTGGGCAAATCACTTAACCTGCCTGCCTCAGTTTCCTTATTGGTAAAACAGGGATAAAAATAGCCCCTACCTCCTAAAGTGGTTATGAGAATCACATGAAAAATAACATGAAAAATACGTGTAATATGCCTGACAAACCTACAGCACTGTATAAATACTAGCTAGCAGGACTCACGATTTAGGGAAAGGGCCTTGCCCCAAGTCACACCAATTAAGTGGGAGGCTGGACTGACTGGCAGGCCCGTGTTCTGTGACCCACGATCCCTTAGCCTAGGCCAGACCTTCAGGACTGGTCCTCCCCACTCTCCTGGCCCTACTCCAGTGCGCCTGGTTCTCCCCTCCTCTCACTCCTTGATGCAATAAAAGAGAGAGCACCGGTCCCAGGGACCTCATCCCAAGCACCATCCGCCAAAGGACTCATTTCATGGTTCAGAAGCAGCCTCCTGATGGAGAGAGGGACGGCAGTGAGTCCTGCCTTTCAGCCCTTGGAGCTGCTGCCAAAGCCAGCCAAGAAAGGGCAGGAAAGGTCATGAATTTGTGCTTTCTCCCCTTCTCAGCAGGAGAGGGAAGAGGGAAAGCAGCAAAACCGGCCCAAGCTGTTTCACAGAATATTTATAAGAACTGCTACCAAGAGATGTCCCAACCGGGGACAAGAAGTGGGTGGGAATCCGGTGCCCTGTCTACTGGGCAGACCTGACGCAAAGCCCTTCTTTCTATCAGCCCAAGTTTCCTCCTGCGTAAGGTGAGGATCTCTGAGGGGCCGAAGGTTCTGAGCCGACGCTCCCTCCAGCCTCCTTTCACTTACTCGGTGACAAGCCACCAGGGGCAGGGAATTCAAAAGCATAAACTCTGCTTTTTAAAAGGACACATATGGATCTATGTGTATATTCCTATATCCGCCTATCTACGTACTTAGAGACACACTCACACATGTTTCAAACTGGGGTCAAGCCCTTCCAGGGAACAGGGAACTGATGAGAAAAGTCAGTCACTCAATAAACATTCTTCAGCTCCCCCAAAGGCCGGCACTATGCTAAGTCCTGGTGCCTCTGGCTCTGTCCTTGACCCCAACAAAGGAAGAGATCAAAAGCATTTATCACAGGCACTGACAATATGTCAATCAATAGTTATGAAGCCCCTCCTTCGTGCTAGGCTCTATGCTAAGCACTGGGTGGGCAAATACAAGATTTCCTGCCAGCAAGGAACTTACGATCTAATGGAGGAAGCAATATATAAACAACTAGGTACACACACACACACATATATAATGGAAATAACTAGGGGAGGAAGGGGAAGAGAATTAGGGACTGGGAGGGCTTCCAAGCCTTTGGAGCATCAAGATGGTGGAGTCGATATTTCCTCAGATTCCTAAAACCTCTCAATCCTCTAAAAGAGAAGCCAGAGCAACTTCAGCTGTCTCAATGATTCAGGACACCCAGAATCTAAATGGTTTGGGAAAAAAACCCACCAATGCACACCCACTTAACGCCTCTTTCCCAGCTCCCCACAGGCAGCTGCAGATGCCAGTGCCAGGGTGCCCAAGGCCACAGCGCCAGCCAAATAACTCTGAACTAAATGGAGGAAGAGGGAGCCGAGGCCACGAGTCACGGGCCAAGCCTGAGGAAAGAGCACCAAATCCTGCCAGGAGCCACTTCTGACCACCTCAAAATCACTCGTGGCAGAGACCCAGGCTAGTGAACCAGAGAGGAGCAGGTTTCAGTGCTTTAAAAGCCAGCCCTCAGAAAACCACCATTCAATGGGACAGAATTAGAAATGGGAAAGAGGGGAGAGACTGAAATTACCAAAGAACTCAGAAAAAGAAAATTCAAAGACCTAGACCCTAAGCAGATAAATCAGTAAGGAAAACCTTGACAACTGAAGGAAATATGGCCTCCAGACCTAGTAAAAGAATTCAAGTACAGGAATAAATAGGTGAGGCAAAGGAAAATGATCCAATGAGGCAGAGACCCTGTGGTGTATAAAGAAAACATGGAATGGTTCAAAAGAGAAATAGGAATTACGAAAGAACTGATGTCCTGCACAGCATAAAGAAAGAGCAGAATACAAAAAAGTGGAATCTGCAAAGTCAAACCTCACAAAATTAACAGGAAAGAAAAACCAATAGGTTGGGGATGGAAATAAAAAAGTGAAGGACAACCTAAAACAAGAGAAGAAGAAGAAGAAAAAAAAAAAAGCCAGGAACATTAACAGAAAATACACTATCTACGCAAGCAAAACATGATCTCAAAGGCAGGACATGTCTCCCAGAAGGACCAAAAACTTTCACACTATAACACAAGAAATAACATAGCAGAACTGCCCAGCACTTCTGAACAGAAAAAAGGAAATTTCTATTGAAAGAATTCATTTTACCTCCGAAAAAAAAAAAAAAAAGCCAAGACTACAAACTTCAAGACAGATAGTGGTTAAATTTAACAATTCAACTAAGAAAAATTAAGATATGATCAGAAGACTGACCTTCAATAAAAAAGGAGATTTGAATAACATAACACTATTTGCACCCATCAAAAAAACCCGTAGGAGGGAATGGAATAATGTGTTCTCAATAGCAAAGGAAGATCAGGATGCAACCAACTCAGGATGATCCATCTACAAATTTTAGCTTAACCACAATTTCTTTTAAAATGGATGTCAATAATGGGATATCTAAAACTTTTTTTTAAAGAAACGAAGAGTAAATGAAGAGAAGATTTATTTCTCAATCTGGGAAGGGAGGTGGGAAAACTGGAACACTAATACATTGCTGGTGGAGTTGTGAAATGATCCAATCATTCTGGAGAGCAATTTGGATCCATGCCTAAAGAGCTATCAAATTGTGCATATCCAGTATCTCAGAGAGATCATAAAAGAGGAAAAGGACCTCCATGTGCAAAAATATTTGTGGCAGCCCTTTTTGTAGTGACGAGGAACTGGAAACTGAGTGCATGCTCATCAATTGGGGAAGGGCTGAATAAGTTATGGAATATTATTGTTCTGTAAGAAACGATCAGCAGGATGATTTCAGAGAGGCCTGGGGAGACTTACATGAACTCATGCTAAGTGAGATGAACAGAATCAAGAAAACATTCCATAGCAACAAGAAGATTATGTGATGATCAACTCTGATGGACTTGGCTAAGATGATTCAAGGCAATTTCAATAGACTTGTGATGGAAAGAGCCATCTGCATCCAGAGAGAAGACTGAACTGAATGTGGATCAAAGCTTAGTGTTTTCAACCTCTTTTGTTGTTTGCTTGCATTTTTCCTTCCTTTTGGATTTTTTTCCTTTTGAGCTGACTTTTCTTGAGCAGAATGATGAAAATAGAAATATTTTTGGAAGAATTACACATGTTTAACTTATAGTGGATTGTTTGCTTTCTAGGGGAGAAGGGAAGGAGCAAGAGAGGGAGAAAAATTTGGAACACAAGGTTTTTCAAGGGTGAATGTTGAAAATTATCTTTACATATATTTGGAAAAATAAAAAAGTATAATAAAAATATTAAAAATAAAATAAAAATAATAGAGTGAGAAGAATTATATAAACAGAGAAAAGTAGGAGAGAAAAAGGAAGCAAAACTTCAAAGGGAAAAGGGGGTCAGGATTAGAAGTGAGCCAGTAGAAACAAGGCCATCATAAAAAAAAAAAAGAAGATTTAAGTAAAGTAACTCAAGGAAGATAATATTGTTCTTTACAAGGGGATAGTATTTTTTAATAGCAAATGAGGAGAAAACATCATAACTTGAGGGAAAAGCAATATTAGAGAAAAATTAGAAAAAATTAACCAGTCATAACTTTAAATGTGAAGGGATTAAACAATCCAATAAAATGAGATGGATAATGGATAAGAAATGGATAAGAAAACAAAACCCTACAATCTGTTGCTTAAAAGAAACAAAGACACATACAAAATAAAACAGGATGGAAAAAAATTCACTATGCAAGTGAATACAACAAAGTGGCCATCATGTTATCTGATAAAGCAAAAACATTCAAAAACTAACTAGTGACTAACAAGGAACCATAGATAACAAACCAATGTCAATAATAAAAAATTATCCAAATGCCTTGCATTCAAATTCATAAAGGAAACATCAGAGCTACAAAAAGACACAGATAGTGACAGAATAGTGACTGGACACTTTAATATCCCTCTCTCAGTTCTGGATAAGTCTAACAGAAAGATTTTAAGAGATCAGGGGAAAATAGAGAGGGAATATGGGAACTAAACAAATTCCTGTCTAAACTAGAATTAAGACTTTTTAAGATGGCCCAGTTCCCACTGGCTCTCTTCACCAAACCTTGACCTCATCTAATTTATTACCACTTTTCCCTCTGGGCTTCCTTTTTCTCTCCAGCTTTTATCTGGTTACATAATTCCTCCTTTTTTTCTTTTAGTTATAAATAGATTCCTCCCTCCTCGCCTCCACTTCAACTAGATCTGTTCATGAATTTTAAGATTTTTCATTACAGGATGAAAAGGATCTTGCCAAAAAGGATTTCTCATTCTCTTCATTACCTTTTTTTTGTCTTTTCTATTTTTTTTTCTCTTTCTGTCTATTCCATGCCCTCATTCTCTGATTCATTATCTCTATAATCATTTGGTCTCTTTTCTCTCATACAATCAGTTTTAATTCTTATTGTCTAAATAGGATAGCAGAAATACACATTTCTTAGTACTACATGGACTTTTATAGAGTCCAATAAAAATAGGTGGTTTAGGAAGCACAAACAAAAGACAGTCTCAAATGGAGACTTTCCAATGAAATTCTAAATAAGGAACAGGTCAAAGAACAAATTAGAGAAACAATAACTACAAAAGAGAAAATGATAAAAATTTCTAAAATGCAGCAAAAGGGGGGGGGGGGGAGAAACGTCTTTATAAAAACACATCAACACAATAGAAAAGGACTGGCTGTCACTATCCAGAAATGAAGATATTTTTATTTTATGCAGTGAGTCCCTGGAAAGGAGAGTAATATCTGATATATTAAGGTGATGTAAGAAACAGAAGGCATTAATTCCAATAGGGTTGTGACGGAGTGAGTCACCTGGCTCCAGAAAGAGCGTTGTAGGGACTGTATGTGGATCACAACATAGCATTTTCACCTTTTTGGTGGTTGCTTTTTTCCTTTTTTTTTTGCACTTTTTGATCTGACTTTTCTTGTGCAGCACATAATGCGTGAAATATGTATAGAAGAACTGCACCTGTTTAACCTATATTGCATTACTTGCTATCTAGGAGAAAGGAGAGAAGGGAGAAAATTCAAAACACAAGATTTTGCAAGGGTGAATGTTAAAAATTTTCTTTGCATGCATTTCGAAAATTAAAACCTACTATTTAAAAAGAAATAGAAAGCATCAATTAAAAGGTGTTTCTTTTTAAAGGGGAAAGGTTTCCTGTAGAAAGGGGGGAGGGGTTCTTCTGAGACCTGAAGGAGTCTGGAGGGGGAGAGAAAACAGTGGCGGACATGGGGGACACGCCTGGAGTGAAGAGAAGGGGGGGGGGCCTGTAGGAACAACCCGGAGGCCTGGGTCACCAAAGGGGAACAGGTGGGAGGGGGCCTCCCTCGCCCCAATTTCCCCGCCTGCAAGCGGAGACGGGGGAGGGGCAGCTCCAGATCCAGGATTCCCCGTCTGTAAGGGAGCGGCCAGAGCGCAGTCTGGTTCCCAGAGGATAACGGGGGCAGTTTTAGAACCAGGTCCCTCGGCCTCCCTGCTCTCAGTCTCCCCCGAGGGGCGGCCGCCCCGCCGGCCCCTCCCCCCCCCTCACGCCTCCCTCGGCCGCAGGGGGGCAGGCCGGCCCTAGGCCCCGCAGCAGGAGCCCCCGGCCCCGGGGCCGCCCCTGCAGGCCCCCCATTCCCGCGCCTCCCTCGGCCGCAGGGGCAGGCCGGCCCTAGGCCCCAGGCCAGGAGCCCCGGCCCTCCCCCACGCCTCCCTCGGCCGCAGGGGCAAGGCCAGGCCGGCCCTGGGCCCGCGCAGGAGCCTCCGCCCCCCATCCCCGCCTCCCTCGGCCCGCAGGGGCAGGCCAGCCCTGGGCCCGCAGCAGGGCCTCCGCCCCCCCATCCCCCGCGCCTCCCTCGGCCGCAGGGGGCCAGGCCGGCCCTGGGCCCCGCAGCAGGAGCCTCCGCCCCCCCCATCCCCCGCGCCTCCCTCGGCCGCAGGGGGGCAGGCCGGCCCTAGGCCCCGCAGCAGGAGCCCCGGCCCCGGGGCCGCCCTGCACGCAGGCCCCCCCCCCCCCCATTCCCGCGCCTCCCTCGGCCGCAGGGGGGCAGGCCGGGCCGGCCCTGGGCCCCGCAGCAGGAGCCTCCGCCCCCCCCCCATCCCCCGCGCCTCCCTCGGCCGCAGGGGGGCAGGCCGGCCCTGGGCCCCGCAGCAGGAGCCTCCGCCCCCCCCATCCCCCACGCCTCCCTCGGCCGCAGGGGGGCAGGCCGGGCCGGGTACCTGAGTGGGCGTCAGCACTTGGCCCAGCTCCTTGATCTCGCTGTCCGAGTACTTGACGGTGAGCGGGTGCTGCGGCTTCTCGTCCACTTCCCGCAGGGCCAAGGGCCCGTTCCATTGGCTCAGGTCCACCGGCATGGTGCACAAGAGGCGGCGGCGACGGCAGGAGCGGCCCCAACAGTCAACGACACGAGCAACGGAGCACGAATGCGCCGAGAGGTACCGAGTCCCGAGCCAAAGCACGCGCTGGGCCACGCCCCCCATCTCACGGTGGCCAATCAGGAGCCGGTACCCTCACCTTTCTGCAATACAATTGGATGAGAACCAGCCGTTCCCGGGGAACGCAAGGTCGAGCACGAGCTGGGCCATACCGCTACCTCGAGGTGGCCAATCAGAAGCCAGGCTCGCTCGCCATTCTGCGCTCTGATTGGGCTAGAGCCATAGCGAGAAGCCAGACCCTGGACTCCAGACGGATCGCACGCAGGACCACGCCTCCAAACTTAGCGGTCCAATAACAATCGAGCAGCCTTGCCTTTCTGCTCTCTGATTGGCTATCCCGATTACCCTCCCGCCTTCCTTTCCTCCCCTTCCCCGTCTCCCGCACGGCTCCCGTCCTTCCTGCACCCTGCACTGCAGCAAAGGCCCAAGCCTCGCAGGTGGGCAGCGTCTGGCCAGGCTTTTCACCTTCGCTTGCACACGCGCCCTGCCGCGGACATTTGCTGCCCGGGCTACGCCCTGGCGCCGACCCGCCCTTTACGTCTGATTTTTGCTGTTGCATCCCACAGTCCCCTTCTCCAGCTGCAGAAAATCCTCCGCTGCCAACAATAAGCGCGCGTCTGCGCAGGCCGGAGCCCTCCGCTCCCGCTCCCCGAACTTCTGTGACCCCCCCCCCCAAGGGCGACCTTTCTGCAATCTGGCCCCTTCCCTGCTTTTGGTGGGTTTTTTTTTTCTTTTAATTATAAACTCACCGTCATGAACGAAGAGCCGCAGTTATTTGACACAATCGATAACTTGATTTGTTTTACTATAAAGATTGTCCCAAAAAGGGAAGGGAGGAATCGCTTATTGGAAAAAGTATTGAAATTGATGCAAAACGATTTGGGTCGAAATCCCAGCTTTGTCACTTACTTTCTGCGTGATCGGAGACAAATCAATGCATTCCACCGAGCCTCAGTTCCCTTACCTGTCACATCAGGGAGCCGGGGTAGATGGAATCCGAAGTCCTTTCCAGTTTCGAATCTATGATCTGCTTTGGTGTCTCATTCCCCTACAAGTTCCGAGGGGTCAGGGACCCACTGCTGCTTCGCTGCCAAAAGTAGATAATAATTAAATGATGGTTTTATTTTTTTTAATGCACTGTAACCCTTTTTTTGGAAAAAAAAAAAAAGTCCTCCGGTGCTTCAGGGCCCTGACTTGGCAGTCGAACATGCCAGGTGAGTAGGGGGTGAACGAGGGGTCCCAAATGAGGGGACGTTCTCTGCAGGTGGGGATGGGGAGAGGCTGGAGAGAGAGAGAGATCAGATGAATCCAGCCTGCTCAAAGTTCACCTCCTCTGAGACATAGATCTGTGATTAACTCCACCCACTGCCAGGGAGACTTTGTTCTAGCCCAAAGGCACCCGATCCTGGTGGAGGATTTGCCAAGAAAAGCCGCAATCAACAAGGGATGTTGTAAGGTTCAAAAGAGATAATGGATATAAACCACTCTGCCAACCTTAAAGGCTATATAAACGCCAACTATCATTAATGTTATTATCATTATTAATTAGCTGATATCCAGTCTGGTGATGACTTCTATTTCCTGAGCCATCTGCTACACTCCTGTGCTCAAGTAATGTTTATAGAGCAATAAAGGTGTGTGCAAGTAAATATAACATGAGATTCAACGGAGGGGAAAAATATGCTTATGTACTTTAAGGTTAGTCTACATTATTAGCACTTTGTTAAGTCCAAATGATTAAAAAAACAAATCAGTCTTTGATTTGTTGCCATTGCCCATTTCTGAGAGATGCACACACACTGAAAATTTAACAACCAGCTCTCCCAAGCTAGTTAGAATTGACTCCCCTTTCTGAAAGAGACTTTTGGGAAGCAGAGAGATACATAGAAGTGAATTTCATGAGTTAACATGAACAATCATTTATCCTGCAGATTTTATATTTCTGTACTCCTTTGAGGTTTGCAAAGCACTTTACAACTTGTTTGAGTTGCATAACAACCCTCTGAGATAGATACTCATTATCCCCCATTTAAAGGTGGGAAACAGAGGCAGGAGTGAGTTGTCCAAGGATTTTTACTCCTTTACATCCTGTCCTGCACAGTTCCTCATTTGAAATGTCTTGCAGCTGCTTAAGCCCACCATGATTTGTCTCCACTTGGGTGGATCCTCAACTTGATTCTTCAGAGACAAGTGTTCCCTGAACCACAGACATAAACATCTGGAAGAATATTGTTTTTTAAAAGACAGGCCATTATTCCAGAGAAAACTCAAACTCAAAGAAAACTTTGCATTTTCCTAAGCATGATCCAGCTCTGTCTGCTTTTTTTGTTTAATTTTGAGGACCACTCACTATCCATTTACAGTATATTTAAGAGAGAGAAACTAAATTAGTTACACAGAGAGAAAGATAGTTACATGGCTAGATAGGCAGTCAAAGAGAGAGAGAAAGATAAAGACCAAAAAAAAAGACTAGACAGAAAAATAAAGACGGACAAAAAAAAAAAATACATAGATACACAGCTAGGTAATTAGATAAAAGGATGATAGATTAGATAGATAGATAGGCAAGATCTATAACAGGACTCCTTACCTTAGAGTCCAAAAACTTGTATAGACAGAAAGATAGATGTAGATATTTAATTTCTTTTGCAGTCCTATGTGCTTTTATTTTATGTATTTAAAAACATCATCAGACGGACAAAAAGGGCCATGATACAAAAAAATAGGTCAAAAACTCCTGCTCTACATGATGTCATGGAATTGCACACTGCATTTGAGGCTCTTCATAGACTGATGGAGTTAATTCAATTAAATTCACACAATCAACATTTATCAAGTGCCTGCCATGAGCTAGGCTCTGAGGACACAAAGATGAAGAGAGGACAAAAGAAAAGTTTTCTCTGATTTCAAAAAGCTTAAAATCTAACCTGGGGAACCTGTAAATACATAAATAAATTCAAAGTTGTGATGAAGAGTAGAGACTGAGGAGAGGTTTCATAGACTTTAGCCCCTCTTCGAGGAAGATAGGGAATCTGAAAGGCAGACTTGAGAAGGCTATGTGGGCAGCATATTCTAGCTATGCAGGACAGTGTGTACGAATGCATGGAGGCAAGAGATGGAGGGTGGACAAGTCCAGCCTGGCCAGAACATAATGTTACTCCTTAAAAAGCCCTGGAAGGCATTTTTCTAAGGGCAGAGAAAATTCAGCACTTGGCAACATGTCTCTGGGAGATCTAAGAACTTAATGAGTCTTAAAAGGACATTGATACTTCCTCCCCTTTTCCCCCTCTTGTTTTGGAAGATCTCATGTGCAAAGGAGAAAAGTGAAGAGAAATTCTGGGCCCCTAATCTGAGAGATGATCACTGAAGCACAAGATGCAGCCAGAGTTAAGCTGCTACTGAGCATTCCTTGGAGCTACCTCTGCCTATTCTGAGTTGGGATAGAATGGGCCTAAAAAAAAGAAGTAGGTCTAATTGTTATTGAAACACTTTTTTCATGTCTCTTTTCTACTTTTTCCCACTAGCTGAACCAGCTTATATTAAACTTTTTCTGTTCTTCAAAGTTCACTCACAATACCTGTTTTAATTAATATTGTCAACTTCTCTGGATAAAGATTTGACTCAACCCAGTTTTTCTAGTTTATATGCATCATTATAAGTGAGGATTTACAAAAGAGAGAGAAACAGTAATTGGTATATTACTCAAAAAGTGAAGAAAACAGAGATCTTTTTTTTTCAATATTACATGGGGGGTCCTGAACTACAAGAAAGAGAAATTTTATATTTAAAAATCTTCTTATTTGGAATTAAAAATGTATGGATTTGATCCTTTTTCTCTCCCCCTCCCATCTACTAAAAGAAATAGGAGCTTTAAAAAAAAAAAAAAAAAAGCAACTTGACTTTCTAGTAGGGGTTAGGTGGCCAGTTAACTCCACTGTTCTCTATTTATGCACCAAAAATATCTTCTGTAGAGGTGGGGCTAAAAGTATCTACTAATTGAAGTAAAAAGGGGGATCTTGGACAAGACAGGAAAGTCTACACTCCAGAAGTAGGAGGCAATAGTAAGAAACCCTCCTTTCCAATAGGCAAATTGTTCTATCTTATATAAAAAAATCCTCCCAGAAACACTTCTGTGCTCTGAAGAGGAATCATATTAAATCAGTCTGGTAAGGTAGTGACAGAGGAGCTTAAATACTGAACTGTGTTTTCATTTTTAACCCAGAGATAATAGGGATTCACAGAAGGTTCTCAGGAGTGGGCTGACTTAATCAGAGGTTTCATCCAGAATGTTAATTTAACAGCCTGTGAGAGATGTAAACCCAAGTATCAGTGAAAAGGATATTGGTGATATTGTTGGAGTAAATCAGGAAAGTTAGATCTAATGTCCAGCTTCTAGCACACAGGAGCTATAGACAGAGTAAGTGCTCATAACACTAGCTCAGACCAATGTAGAACTGGAAGAGGTCTTAGAACAGGGAATGCAGAACTAGAAGAAATTATAACATAGCCTTTATATTATATAATATATAATGTTTATATATAAATATATTTACATTTATATATTATATAATGTGCTTGACAATATATTTTATGTAATATTCATATATAAATATACTTATATTTATATATTGTGTATATATAATATACTATTTTATATATTATATTTATTTACATATATTATACTTATATAATATATTATAATTATTATACATATTATAAGATGTAATATTATATAATCCATTTATGATCAACATTCATCAAAGGCCTGAGTTAATATTTGGTTCAGACTTTGCTCCCAGAAAGGCAAAAGAAAAAGAAGAAACTGGATTCCCCAACCATCCAGGCTTCATATCCCAGTATCCCCATCTCACTCCACAAACATACCATTTAGAATCAAAATGTTTCTTGGTCTGACCTGTTGACTCCTGCAGAAATTCAGGGCAGGATCCTGCTTTTGGCTATTTCTCTCAGTCCCAAATTATTATATTGACTAAACCATTCCTTCTCATTGAAGATTTATCTAAATAATATCTGAATGAATGTATCACAGTGAAGCAAAGAGAATGTGACCTTTTAGGGAAGCTCTCACAATTGGATCCAGTTTGTGTTAATCGAGAGCTTAGAGGATGCAGGCGGGTCACCTTGGAACTCAGGTTATATGGGACACTTGTTTTTTCTTCCTGGCTAAATCATAGTTTCTTCCAGGACAATGGAAGCTTCCTCTGACCTGATTAGTTGACTGAGCAACTAAGAAGATGAAGGGCTTGGACTGAGAAATCTGACTAGTTCAAAGGCCCAAAAAACATCCACATGTCTTACATCATCCTTGGAAAGGTACCAGCCTGCAGGAGACCTTCAGAATATTGCTCAAGAACCATGAAACAAATCAACTGAAAGGCCACATACCAAGTTCCAAAGTCGTGGCTAAAATGGATGTTAGTTTATCTATCTCACAGTTTGTAAAGCTGTGGAGCTGGAGGGGCCTTAGAACAGGGGGCATCAGGGATGGGAGGGAGCTTAGAACAGGGAGTGTCAGGATGGGAGGGGGCTTAGACCAGGGGATGTCAGGGGTGGGAGGGGCCTTACAACAGGGGGTGTCAGGGCTGGAGGGGCCTTAGAACAGGGGGTGTCAGAGCTGAGAGGGGCCTTAGAATAGGGGGTGTCAGAACTGGGAGGGGCCTGAGAACAGGGCTGGGAGGAGGAACCTTAGAACAAGGAGTGTTGGGATGGGAGAGACTGTAGACTACAGAGTATGAAACGTTGTAGTTGGAAAGCAGAAGCCTAATGAGCCTGCCAAGAACCTTCCCCTTTGCCTTTCCAGCCCCTATCTGCAGCCACATCCCAGTGGGCTCCTGAAGGCCCAACAGAAAAGTCCTTGGAGACTCCCTTCCAGTGCCTCTCTGGCCCACACTGCTCAGCTCTGGGCAGGTGCTAGAAACACACACAAACTGGATCTCCATCCCCATCCAACCCACAGGCTCACTCCCCACTCCCCACAGTCACTGGCAATAAATGCTATTCACAGCACTCCAACAAAGGGGAGTCATCAGTGGCAGTCTTTCAGGAAGACCCTGCACCCCTGGGCCTTGCCATCAGCCTGCTGCCATCCCGGTCCTGACCCGCTCCTGCACCCAAGAAGTCCAGGGCTTTCCTCAGGTCCTGCAGCTCGGCCGCCCGTGAGTGTTTCCCTTCCCCTACTCCCATTCCCATTTAAAATGTGTGCTCCTTGAGAATCTCACCTCTCCATCTATCCGTCCCTTAGTTCAGAGCTTGCCCTTAATACACTGGATACAATTCTCTCCCTCCCCCAGAAAGAAGCTTAGACCATAAAACATCCAAGAATGAGTCACAAAGACAAGTAACAAAATTGTGACACTCCCCAGTGCACAGACTCGATCTGATTGGCTAATTATGTGATAAAAAAGACAGACTGTTATTAGGTGACTTAGAGTAGATTCAAAAGGTTTTAACCAACATTAAAAAAATGATATATTCAAGTGAGAAGACAAAGATTAATCTTTTGGGAGGAGGAGAGACTACCAGGACTCTCTCAATATGGTCCATAAACCTATGGTCCTATTATTCCTGTGTTGTGTCTATTATTTCTGCTTTTAGGTGAAGGATCTTAGAGATGAATAAGATCTTGTGAGATCTGGGAGCTGGAATCTATAATAGGACTTGCCAAAAGCCAGAGAAGCATCTGCCCATCCAGTCCTGAGCAGGTGAGATACACCCTCATCCATCCATTGGCTATACCACATTAGGAAGTGAACCCAGTAGAGCAAATTTGATAAGGAAATCACTTTAAGTCCAAGCTCACTCTCCCAAGACCAACCATAAATGGTGGGAGAAAATGTTTATAACTGCTTTTCTTGTTTATCTTCACAATAAATATCCTTAATAAAAGCTAACATATTTATTGTTTAAATAAAATTGGGACACTAAAAGTGGTTTTGGCTATACCGCTTCAGGAAGTGAACCCAGTAAAGCAAATTGATAAGGAAATCACTTTTAAGTTTGAGCTCACTCTCCCAAGAGCAACCATGAGTGTTGAGGGAAAATATTTATAAATGTCTTTCTTGTTTATCTTTGCAATAAGTATCCCTAATAAAAGCTAACTGATGTTCACTGTTTAAATAAAATCAGGACACTAAAGTTGTTCAGTCATGTCTGACACTTCATGACCCCATTTGGGGTTTTCTTGGCAAAGACACTCCAGGAATTCTCTCTGGCTCTCCCCAAAGCCTAGAGTGCTTGCCCTCCTCTGCACCAACTACTGACCTCCCTGGCCTTTTAAGTCACAACTAAAATCCCACCTCGAACAGGAAGGAAGTTTCCCAAATCCTTTTAATTCCAGTGCCTTCCCTCCATTAATGATTTTCTATTTGTCCTATATCTAGCCTCCTTGTATATATGTTTGTTTGCATGTTACTCCTTCCCTATTAGATTATAACCTCCTGGAGGGTACCCAACTATCTTGTGCCTTTATTCATATACCCAGTGCCTGGCACATAGAAAGTGCTTTAAACATATTTTTTAAATTGAATTCAGCTTTTGTTCCCAGTTTTATTTCCTTGCTAATCAAAATAGAGTTTAAGGTTCAGCTTAAAACACCAGCCTCCGAATAGCTCCTGTGGGTTTTGGGAAAGCACTGGACTCGGTTATGAGGACAAAGAATTCCAGTAAGAGATGTAAATGCAGTTAAAAGGAACTGCTTCTCTTTTCAACAATGAGGTGATTCAGGCCAATTCCAATGAACTTGTGATGGAGAGAGCCATCTGCAACCAGAGAGAGAATTATGGGGACAAAATGTGGATCACAACCTAGGATTTTCACCTACTTTGTTGTTGGGACTTGGTTGTTTCTTTTCCTCTCATTTTTTTTTCCTTTTTGATCTGATTTTTCTTGGGCAACATGATAAATGTGGCAATGTGTTTGGAAGAATTGCACATGTTTAACCTACACTGGATTGCTTGCTCTCTAGGGGAGGGAGGAGGGAGAAAAATAGGGAACAAGAGGTTCTGCAAGGGGGGATGTTGAAAACTATCTTTGCATGCATTTAAAAAAATAAAAAAAAAACTTAAAATTTTTTTTAAAAAGATTTAAACTAATTCTTGGAGGCAGCGAAGTGGTACATGCATAGAATACTGGGCCTAGAATTATTTCTCCTCTGCTTGAGTTTCTGTAAAATATGAATAAACAGGGATTGAGAAGGATCGATTTTACGAGCTTTTCCCTCTCCTGTGACTCGATTGGATGCGGATGCTCAAGAGAACGACGGCTCCCTGAGTCAGGGACGGCCAGCGGCCGCTCTGTCCCGGCAGATGGTAATTCAGGACAGAATTGGTCCTGCAGAGATGACACGGAAAGCCCAGCAGATGGCGACAGAGAGCGACTCAGCCGCCGCAGAAGTGGTCCAGGTGCTGTGGAGATGACCTCACGCGGAGGAGATAACGGCGGAGCCCAGAGATGATGAACCAGGAGGGAGCTCTCCCAGGGGCTGCCTCGGGGCAGCAGCGAGCTGTCAGCATGCACCTGCTTCCACACGGTCCTTGATTTCCTGGCAGAAGCCCCTCCCAAAAGGTCCCTCAACACGCTAGTTTGTCCCCGGGCCCCACTCCTGTTTCTGGTCTCACGTGTGTTCCGGAGGTGTTACCTTTCCCACTGGAGAATGGACTCCACGTGTCCGTGGGGAGTGACCTCGTTTATATTTGACTGTCTTTTATCTGGAATTAACGTTCAAAACATTGTGGCTGACTGCAAAAAGGGGACACACCTATGGGGGCTTATGGATCGCAGAGACCCATAAAAGTCCTCCTTTGTGGGGGAGCTTCGTGAACTGTGAGAACTGAGGTACACAGGCTGGATCTGGGATTTATTTAATTAATACAGGATATACTTCAGGCTAGGGGGGCTTCCTTCACCAGTGCAAATTGACGGGTTTTTGTTTTTTGGGATTTTTTTGTATGTGATTTTAGAAAGTTGCCTGGAAAATTGTGACTTTAAGTGACTTGCTCTGAGGTATCTGTCTCTCTCTCTGTTTCTCTCCTTTCTCTTCTTCTTTCTTCCTCATCTTCTTTCTATTTAAAATCTATCATAAATATATTAATTATTTTACAAGAAGTTTTCTTGGAGAAAAATTCTGGCCAATAGAATCCCCTTCTCCCATCGCCATAATCAGAGAACACTCGGACTCAAGGAATTTCTAACTCACATTTATAGGGGCCATGGAACAAAAGATGAAGACATTCCACAGGAACAGAAGTACATAGTTTTCCATTATGGTTTTGAATTATTTAACAAAAGGAACGATTGGACTGTGGACGTATCTTTGGGAAAGATCTGGCTTCTCTGAAAACTAAGTACACTCTGTCTCGATCAGGTCAAAGATTCTGACTTGTGGGGCTGGAGGAGTGAGGGCAAATTCTAATCTTGGTCCATGATTCAAAGGAAACCGAGGACATTAGACTAAGCATGTTCCTGCTATAATTGTTCTTCAATTTTTAACAGAAACACCTTAGTATGGTAGGCTTGGATGGAGTGGAGATCAGCCTGACCTTAACCCCACTTAAAGTAAGTGATATTATATATCCTAATATATATAGGATATTATATATTCTAATACTTTAACCAAGTGGGAACACATCCCAATCAACCAAAGACTTTAGACTAAGTAGGAAAAGTCCTTGAAAGTCTTTAATTAAACATGGTGAAGTTGTGTGGGAAGTGTGTTCAGGTTGGCTGAGGAAACCTAGTTACACCTGAATGAATCAGGAGCTGGTTTAGAAGGGGAAGGACTACAGTTAGCAGCAAGCTCCTTAAGAACAATGGTTCACAGGAGATCATTCTATACTTCAACAGTAATACAAATTCAACAGTACAATTTCAAATTACAGATTACAAATTCAACAGTAATAAAAATTGATGATCAGTTCTGATGGATGTGGCCCTCTTAAACAATGAGATGAACCAAATCAGTTCCAATAGAGCAGTAATGAATAGAACCAGCTTCACCCAGAGAAAGAACTCTGGGAGATGACTATGCACCACTACATAGAATTTCCAATCCCTCTATTTTTGTCCACCTGCATTTTTTATTTCCTTCACAAGTTAATTGTACACTATTTCAAAGTCTGATTCTTCTTGTACAGAAGACATGTATACATATATTGCATTTAACTTACACTTTAACATATTTAACAAGTATTGGTCAACCTGCCATCTGGGGGAAGGGATGGGGGGAAGGAGGGGAAAAGTTGGAACAAAAGGTTTGGCAGTTGTCAATGCTGAAAAATTATTCATGCATATATCTTATAAATAAAAAGCTATAATAAAAAAAAAGAACAATGGTTCATTCCCAATGGACAATGGGAATAAGTGGGAAGAAAATGTGACAGCTCCTCTCTTCTCCTCTCACCCTTAGAGAAGGACTTTGGGATTTCAGAAAGTTGGAGTATTTTGAGCACCTAGTATCTAGGTCAGCCACAGAATGAGCAGAGTTCAGGGGTTTATAAAGAGTCTAGTGGAAAAGACAGAAAAGGGGAGCCTCAAGAAAGGGAGAAAAAGATTTCCTGCACAAAGGTTCTGTGAATCACCACTTGGTCAGTGTGATCTCTAACCTTGAATTGACTTTCCCTAAGTACTGGAGAAAGACCAGGTCAAATTTTTAGGAGGAATGTTTTATACCAACCATAGCACCTTAGTAAAAGCCCCTTTCCAAAAGTTTATTGTCTGGTTAACTAATTGCTTTCAGTCAGTAGCTGGGTGCTATCTGTCCATTATATCATTATTCCTGAATTCAAATCCGGTCTTGGACATTTACAGACTGTGTCAACCTGGACAAGGCTCGTAACCTACTTTGCCTCAGTTTTCTCAGCTGTAAAATGAGCTAGAGAAGGAAATGGCAAACCACTCTGGTAGCTTTACCAAGAAGACCTCAGATGGGTCACAAAGAATCAGAGATTGACTGACAACAGCAAATATTAAGGGAGAGAAGAACACTGTTATAGTATTAGTAAGATACCTTCAACCCCTCAGGGATACCCCTAAATTCTGAGGAGAAAAGGTCTTTCTCTGGCGACCTGATCTACCAGAAAAAAGGGAATTTTGAAGGGAATAGCTACAGAGAATATACTAGATTTTTATATATAGATATTATTCTTCTATAGACATACATATGGGTGCATATGTGTCCACATACGTTGTGTATGTGTGTGTTTAGATAAAGTGTGTCTTCCAGTTTTATTCTCTGAAACAGAGGGTCCTAAGGGATATCCTGAGGGATTGGGGGGTACCTATCTTTTTATGCTATTAATTCAAGTTTCTGGTCTCCCCAAATTTAGATGCCAGTGATTAGCACTCATTTAGCCATTTACTATAAATTGCCTATTACAATATAATATTTATATCAGAAGTGATAGCAGATATACAAACATTAACCTCAATTCTTCAGAGGCTTCACATCCTCTATATCAGACATGATTACTCGTGCTTACACAAGCACGCTACCTAATGTGACCTGAACCATACTGAAATGTGCCTGGGAAATTTTTCAGCAAAAAAGATAAAAATACAGTACAATATAGATAGTGTGGATTTGTGGTTTTCTAAATCAATATACAATTACTAGGGTTGGTTTCTATTACAGTTTAATACCCCTGCCCTCTACCAAATCTAAACTTCAGTACGTTATCCTGGTCTCTGACAGCATAGGCTCAAATCTTAGCAAACTAATGGCAATGGTCCCTCCAAGTCCATGTCCAGATGAAGATAAATCCTTCTTCTGGTCTGGATCGCCAAAGCTCATTCTCAAAGACTGCTCCTTGAGCCAGCTTCCATTACCCAGCCTGGATTCTGAGTCAAGGATTCTTGTGATTCTCACTCCCAGGCAAAATCAAAGACGCTGCTCTGTTCACCTAGACTGGGAAAGAGCAAACAAAAAGCCATTGTTCCAGTTTCTTAGGGGTGGGGTGGGGTGTATGGACATCATAAGACATCCATCCCCCCTTCTGAGAGAGCTGCTGAAGACAATGAGGCAAAGAGCAGTAAATGGGAAGGAGCCAAAGTTGGCAGGCCTTTTTGAATGCCTCCAAAGCAGGGGGATGAAGGGGGAGAGCCAGCTGGAGCCAGCTCAGAGAGCCAATTGTTAAATTTTCTCAGAAATCAGCAAATGCTACAAATTGGGGCTTGACATTGTTTCACTGATTTTCTGGACTGAAGGAAGTAGTAAAGAAAATTAAGATTAAATTTAAAATTGGGATATAAATATATTTTTTTTGTTATTATTATTTCTCAAGAGCTGGTTGTTAAATACTGACTTGTACATCTCTGCTCCAAAATCAGTTAAAGACCTTCCTTTTCAGTATGTGGTTAGCGGACCAGAAGACAATTATCAAATGTCCTAATGTTTACAGTGTCTCCAATTCACTTCTCTTAAGCCATTTCCTTGGAAATAGAATCCTAATATCTTCCATATGAAGATGTCACTCTGCCAGATCCCTGTTATACACAAACACATTTATATATCATGTACATATATGTAAATAAATGCATATTTCACAATACACAAATATAGATATAAATAACATGTGTGGAAATGTGTATACATATGTAACAAATCTATGTGCATAAATGTTTATATATGCATTTATTTTAACAGATCCCCTTCACTTTTTGTCCTATACCATAGCAAAAGTTTACTAATTGCACTTCTGGCTTCCAGTAACTCCTGCCTCTCATCTATCATCCAAAATGGTTTTCCTAAAATACTGTCTTCACATGTAACTCTCCTGCTTGAGAAATTCAGCAACTCCCTATTGCCTCTAGGACTAAAATGCAGTTTGGTATTTAAAGCTATTTACAACCTGCTGAAATTGTACTTTGCCAGGCTCATTTTACATTAATGATCACCTTTGTGTACTCCTGCTAAACTTACTTGAGGCCCCCAAACACAATATTTCTTTTTCACTTTCATGTCTTTGCACGGGCTTTTGTGGGTTCATAGACATAAAATTTACATCCGCAAGAGATCTTAGAAAGCATTGAGTCCAACCCCCCCCCACTTTACAGATGAGTAAACTGAGGCTGAGGAGAGCTATTCTATAAAAGACTAGTTTCAGAGTCACATAACCAGTGTTTAAGCAGCATTCAAACTCATTTTTTCCTAATTCCAAATCCAACTCTCTATTCATTATGCCATCTTAGCTGTAATTTACTTGCAAGTCAAGACATCACCCTCCTGAAGTCATTGGATCTCTTTGAGCACAAAGGATGAACAACAGCAGCACCAGAATCCCTGCAATATGTTTTCTTTTTGACTGACTCTTAGATTCCCTAGATACTTTGAAAGTTTAACTTATGTGTCACCTCCGATGAAATTTCTCTTTTCTGACTCCCCGAATTGTTGTGTTCCCTATTTCCTCAAATCATCAAAGTTTCTTGGAAACTGCAGCTGGAAGAGATTTTGGAAATTATTCTTATTTTACAGATGAGAAAACTAAGGCCCAGAAAGGAAGGCCATTGGCCAAGGACACATGGGAAGGAAACCAGGGCTGTTGTGAGACTCAAAGAAGAAAATATATCTAAAATGTGAAAATCTTTTTTTTTCCTTTTTTAAAAAATGTTTTAATAGTTTTATTAAAATGTGAAAATCTTAAGATGTCATAAATATTAGCTATTAGTATTCATTTATTAAACATAAATGCAAATAGGAAGAATCAGATTTGTTTATCCATTTGTAGACGATAATTATCTCCCTCCTCATAGAGTTAAAAGCTGACTGCAGGTTAAGGTCAGATCAATAGACATCAAATACTCAGTTGGACATCGAGATATCATTCTTGGCAGCTAAGGTCTGGAAAGGTTAGGTCACTTAAATGCTTTGTTTGTTTATGCGTTTGCTTGGGAGTTTATGCTTTGATCAGATGGCATAGCAAGAATTCCTAGTTGGCCCAAACCCTAGAAAGTTGTTGACTTCATGCTCTGCCTTGTTTGTATGTCTTGGGAGAAAAGGAGGAGGAAGGGAGGCAAAGTTGTTCTAGGAAAAATGGTTTGTGATTATTTTAGCTGTGAAATATATGAAATATGGAGGTTTAAGGAGGCTGAATAGTAGAGAGGGAAGAACTCTCTTTCAGCCACTGACTCTGTGGGTAACTGAACAAACCATGTTGCTTTTCTGGGTCTTATTTTCTTCTTCTTCTAAAAAGACAGAGTGTAACTAGGTCAGGAGTTCTTAGTCTTTGAGGGACTCTGGTGAAGCCTTATGGCCCCTTCTCAGAATCATGTTTTTAAATTTATAAAATATAACGCATAGGACTATAAAGGAAACCAATTGTAGTGAAACATAATTATTCAAGGTTTTGTTTAATAAGGTAATTAGGGTTAAGTGATCTGTTCCAGGTCACACAATTAATAAATGTCACATTCCAGAGGCTATATTTGAACTCAGATCCTCCTGACTCCCGTGTTCTATCCACTGTGACATCTAGATGCCCCTTGAAGTGTTTTTAAAATAAGCTCATAGATGCCAAGTTAAATCCCCCTATCCCTAAAGACTCCAAGGTCTCTCTCAGCACTAACAGCCTATGATATTGAGACTGCTATAGGATCATGATTTCACTGATGGCCATCTACCCTCCATTCAGGGCTGAGTTTCCTGTGAACTTCTTATTTATGTCCTGCCATGAGGGTTCATCATCAGTGAATACTAGCCATCAATCTTCCTTTAGGAACAATGTGAATCAGCTGGAGAGAGTCCAGAGGAAAGCAAGCAGGAAAAAGCCCCTTGCCTGGGTAAGGATGAGTTAAGGGAATGTATTACTACTGCAACCTCTTCTACCTCCTCCAAGTAAGTAAGTCATTTGGATTATTATAATACCCAAATTAATTATAAAGTACTTATGAAGAAAAATACTATCTGCATCCAAAAAAAGAACTGACAAATAGAAGTATATATAAGTAACATTATCTGATAGAAGAAAATATGGTAGGTGGGTACCTTTTTTCAAATACAGAAGGCCCCTAATTGCTACCAATGATCTTTTAACTGATTAATTGGATAGTTTCTCCATCAATCCTTAACTTTTTCTTTCTTCCTTCCTTCCTTCCTTCCTTCCTTCCTTCCTTCCTTCCTTCCTTCCTTCCTTCTTTCCTTCCTTTTTCTTTCTTTCTTTCTTTTTCTTTCTTTCTTTCTTTCTTTCTTTCTTTCTTTCTTTTTTCTTTTTTCTTTTCTTCTTCCTCCCTTCCTCTCTCTCTCTCTCTCTCTCTCTCTCTCTCTCTCTCTTCTTTCTCTCTTTTTCTTTTCTTTCTTTTTTGTCACCTGCAACTTTTGACACTATTGATTACCGGATATTCTCTTCTCTGGATTTTGGCGACAATCCACTCTCTTACTTCTCCTCCTATTATCCATCTCATTATCCTTTGCTCTCTTTTTAGCCACATCTCATCTTCTATCTGTGGAAGTATCCCAAAGTTCTGTTTTGAAACTTTTAAAAATTATAAACTTAAACACCAAATGGAAGAAGCTTTTCCATACATATAGTAGACGGCAAAAGGAGGATTATATGGGAAACCACATCTTTTTTTAATGCTACTTCCTTTTAATATAGATAAATATGTATAATTATAATATTCTATATTATATACATTATATATAACATAGTATGTTATTTATAATATGTGATATGCATAGTATATATAATAATATGTACACTGCATATTGTTATGTATTATATAATGTATATGATACTAATTCTATATTTATCTAGAATAATATGATATTATGTAGAATACCACTATATATTATGATTATATAAAATAATATTAATATTAATATACATATTAATTCACTATGTTACTCTCAAAATTATTCCACTTGTTTGTGCTTCCTTCTGACCTTCATTTTTTTCCTAGGCATTTTGAAAATGTTTTAGTGTCCCCAATTCTTTGTATTACTATTACTATTTTTTTAAAAATCTGAAGGTGGGGAGTATGTTTGCAACAAATAAGTGTAGTCAAGCAAAATATACTCATACACTGACCCTCTTCCATAATGTATGTTCTCTCTCCTCCTTATATCCATCACCTCTCTGTTAGGAGGCAAGTAGCTTGTTTCATTCTCAACCCTCTTGAGACCTTATTAGCCACTGCATTGATTAGAGTTCTTAAGGCTTTCAAAATTTTGCCTTTATGAAAGTGTTTTTGTTATTGGATAAATTGTTTTCTTGGTTTTGCTCACTCTGCATCGGTTCATACTTCCCAGGATTTTCCAGAATCATCTCTTTGGGCATTTCTTATGGCACAGTAATATTCCACAGCATTCACACACTAAAACTTCACATTCACAACAAAATTCACATTGGTTCAGCCATTCCCAAAATGATCTGTACCCTCACCTTAGTTTCTAGTTACAAAAGTGCTGCCAGGTTTTGTGCGATACTGACTATGGATCCTTGATGCTTAAAAGATTTCTTTCTGGCTACTTCCCACATTTTTCTTTTGATGTGGACACTTGTTCGGCTGAGTCTAGCTCTTCATGATCCAGTGTGAGGTTTCCTTGGGAAAGATAAGGGAGTGGTTTGCCATTTCTGCTGGCCAGGAAAGTAAAGTGAACAGACCAGGATCACACAGCCAGTGAGTATCTTGGGCTAGAATTGATTTCAAGTGTTCCTAACTCAGGGCCTAGTGCTCTATCCATTGCTCCACCTAGCTACCTTCAATGTGGAATCTGCTCTCCCCATCCAAAGCCAGTTGTGACTGTTCCTCACACCATTCCTTGAGAATCCCCTGAGTCCAAAGATTCAAACCCACAGCTTCCCTCAAGCAGTCCTGTGAAGTAAGTGGGATAAATAGTA
The DNA here is from genome assembly GCF_902635505.1 of Sarcophilus harrisii. Lineage (NCBI taxonomy): Eukaryota > Metazoa > Chordata > Mammalia > Dasyuromorphia > Dasyuridae > Sarcophilus > Sarcophilus harrisii. The sequence goes on along the minus strand of NC_045426.1, from coordinate 696,071,144 downwards.
TTATCCCTCATTTGACAAATGAATAAACAGAGACCAGAGGAGGAGGAAGAACATGGGCAAAGTCACACAGCTAGCAAATCCTTGCCCCCATTTGCCCCCACTGCACGTCCAGCCCTCAGCTTCTCCTGTATACTCAATTCAGCTCATATTTCCTTGTCCTAAGACAGCTCAAGAGCCAGGACTCCTGATTCAGGGACTTGAGCCTCACCTTGTGACTCAGTCTGGCAAGTGAGATGTTTTTCCTTCCTCTCATGATGACTGGCAGGACAAGAGTAGCACCACCTTGGCCCTGAATTTCCTCTCTATCTCTTCACTCTCAGGCCAGATCCTTTTGCAAACTGAGTTTATCTTCTTGGAAAAAAAACAGGGTCATTCCTGGCCTTCCATTGCAGAAAGGCCCTTCCAAGGTCAGGGATGAACTGGGGCAGAAGCCAGACTCCCAAGGTCCCAGGCCTGATCTCTTCTCAAGACTTTTTTTGATTCTCTAAGCCAAGCTACAAGCTAACTTATGGCCTCTTACCCCAGTGTTGCAACATCCAGCGGGTATCTCCAGTTGTCCTTATGAGCATTGCAAAAATTTCAAAACAAGGCAAAATGTGGTAGGAAAAACATTGGCCCTAGAGACAGAGACACACATCTGTGTGACCTTGGGCAAATAATTTATAATCTCCGAGGGCCTCAGTATCTTTTTCTGTGAAAAGTGAGAGAATGTGGATGTGGATGAGATGGCTTCTAGGTGGGAGGTGATAAGGATCTGCACCAGAGTGCACTAGCATTAGGGGAGAAAAGGGGGCATGTTTGAGAGATGCTATGGAAGTGAAATCGACCAGAGATGTTGCAAAGGTGAAATGGACAAGAGATGCTGCAGAGGTGAAATGGACAAGAGATGCTGCAGAGGTGAAATCAACCAGAGACACTGCAAAAGCAAAATGGACGAGATGCTCCAGAGGTGAAATCAACCAGAGACACTGCAAAGGTGAAATGGACAAGAGATGCTGCAGAGGTGAAATCAACCAGAGACACTGCAAAAGCAAAATGGACGAGATGCGTCAGAGGTGAAATCAACCAGAGACACTGCAAAGGTGAAATGGACAAGAGATGCTGCAGAGGTGAAATCAACCAGAGACACTGCAAAGGTGAAATGGACAAGAGATGCTGCAGAGGTGAAATCAACCAGAGACACTGCAAAGGTGAAATGGACAAGAGATGCTGCAGAGGTGAAATCAACCAGAGACACTGCAAAGGTGAAATGGACAAGAGATGCTGCAGAGGTGAAATCAACCAGAGACACTGCAAAGGTGAAATGGACAAGAGATGCTGCAGAGGTGAAATCAACCAGAGACATTGCAATGGTGAAATGGACAAGAGATGCTGCAGAGGTGAAATCAACCAGAGACATTGCAATGGTGAAATGGACAAGAGATGCTGCAAAAGTAAAATAAAACTATATAGGCCTTGGCAACAGCTAGGATATTGATGGGGGTGGGAAGTAAGGGCTGACTCCTAGGTTGAGAGTCTCAGGGACTGGGAAGATGGTGGTGCTCTTGACAGTAATAAGAAAGTTTGGAAAGGAGAAAAGGTTGGGGATAAATCTAATGAGTTTAATTTTTTTACTGTTTATGGGACATCCAGTTTGAGATGCTAGTTGGAGTCATGCAGTTTTTGTTTGCTCTCTTCCGTCCCCATCCCTAAGGCAGTACATTCCACTTTGGAATAGCTCTAATTGTTAAGAAATTTCTCCTTTTGCCAAAAGCCTAAATCTGATTCCTCCCTTCCCCATATTGCTCCAAATTCTGCCTTCTGGGGCCAAACAACTATTCTAACCTCTCTTCCATGATTTAGCTTCTCAAATACAGGGAAACTCCTTTCTATCTTCCTCCCTTCCCCCATCCCCAATCTCTTTTACAGGTTAACCGTTCTTAGTTCCCTCAATTCATCCTCATTGGCACGGAAATTATGATACTCACAAACTACTTGAAATGAATTCCCATACAGACAGAATGGGAGAAAAGAAGCAGATGGACAGAGGTAGAAAGAGATGAAGAGGGGGTAAGAAAGAGAAGGGATGGGAGGGAGGAAGAGAGAGGAAAGCAGAAAAGGAATGGGAAGGAGGAAAGAGAGAAAGAGAGAAAGAGACAGAATAAGAGACAAAATGAGAGATTCTTTGGGGAAAGAGATAAAGGCAGAGACAGAAGCAGAGGGGCAAAGACAAGACCCAAAGAGGGAGGGAAGGGATAAGAGAGGGGGAGAGTCAGAAAGACAGAGAAGAAGAGAGAGAGCAAAATTGGAAGAGAGAGAATTGTTAGGCTTACCAAGTACCAACAAAGGGAATAAGCATTTATTAAGTGCCTATTATGTGTGGGGGTGGAGAGGCTGGGTAGTAAGTGCTTAACAAATATCTGAAAAGATCAGCATGGGAAGCTATAATAATAATTAACATCTATATTATGCCTTAAGCTTTACAGCCTACCTTCCTCACAATAACCTTATGAAGTCAGCACTGTAATTACTAACATCCCCATTTCACAAAGGTGGCCACTGAAACCCAGAGGCTTGTCCATGGTCATCCAGTTAGCAGTTACTAGAAAAGATATTGGCATCTTCTAACTCTAGATCTATGATCCTTCTCACTAGAGCAAATTGCTTCCCTCTTATTTCCAAATAAGCTTCAAACTACTTTTTCTTAGTAGTGAGAGATTTAAATTCTATTTAACTAACGCTTAATAATTGCCTGCTATGTGCAAAGCTATGGTCTCAACACTAGGGGGATGAAGATTGATGCAATGAAAAGAAAGATTGACTTGGAGTCAGAACACCTGAATTTTGAATCTGTGCCCTGCCACCTACTGACTACTTATATATCTCTTATCCACTCTGGGTGTCAGTTTTTTAATTTCTAAAATGAAGAGGACAGACAAGATGACTTTCTGAGGTCCCTCATTGCCATAAATCTAAGATTCCATTCGAAATAGCACAATCCCTTCCCTCAAGAGAATTCTAATCTAATGCATATTTTGATACCCCCAAGAGAGGATGTGGCAGGGATGACCTTTGACCAGAAGATTATTTGATTTAGATTAAGAAGGGATATCAGAAACCACCCAACCCAGCTCCTTTCTTTTACAGATGAGAAAACAGAAGCACAGAGCAAGAAAATTCTTGACCAAATAGCAGAGCCTGGATTGGATTCAAATCATCTGACCTAAAATCTAGTTATCCCTTTCCCATCATGATTTCAATCTACTGTGGGTCAACATAAGAAATTAAATGGGCAGGTAGGGGAGTTTTGTGGAAACTGCAAACAAGATGCCAGTAGATGACATAGAAAACTTTAAACACTCAGAAAAGCATAAATAAAAGCATACTGTATAATATCAACATATTCTATTTTTAATGACAAATATATTCAAATTTTACAATAAAGTATTTTAAACATCCCATAAAAGAAAAAATATTCAGACTTTTCTGGTACCAAGAGAGGGCCAAAAATTTTATGGAGATTTTTCACACTGTAGGGGCACTGTACCTCTAATTCTAGCAATGTGGAAGGGATAAATGTAGTGTTCTTTTGACCACCCCAGAGCTACATTTCAGCCCAAAGCCAGAGAGCCACTGGGATAGTAATAACAATAACAACTGACATTTAGGTAGTGCTTTAGAATTCACCAAAAAACATTCTATGGCATCTTGATTTGAGGTTCACAACAACCCTGTGACTTAGTAGTTCACAGAGGTGTTGTTACCCTCATTTTTCTGTTAATGAACCTGAACTTCAGAGCAGTTAAATGACTTGCCTATGGTCACATAACTTCCTAAGTGGCAGAGGCAGAAATGCAAGCTTCCCAGTTCCAAGTTTAAGACACTAAACAACAAGGAAACTTCTCACTGAACTGATATTCATTAGGGAGACATTATCTTTTAGAAATTTGTTTGGTCCAGACTGGTAACTGCATTGGTGTGAGAACCGCCTAGTGAGAAAACCGCCTCTACAAATGGAGATAGCTCCTCTACTACCTCGAGTCTCCAAGAGCTGCCAAGGGCACAAGTCAAGACCTCACTCTCTTGTTGTCATTGGCTCCCTTCAAGAAGGAAGGATGAACAACAATAACACAAAGGGATACATCCGTCCTGATTGATGGAATTACAGAATCTGAGAAAGCCAAGAAACATCATTTGAAGAGAACCAAAATGACCTCACTATGTTAGAGTAGAATTAGAGTGTGTCCGGTTGTGGCTGATCAAAACAATCCGAGCTCGATCAGCCAATCCGATCAGATACAAATAATCCCTATGAATATTTGGGGAGGACTCTAACTCTGCACATCTCCCATTTTTTCTGAGCTAATTCAAATCCACTTTGCTCATGGAGCACAGCACCTTCCCTGATGAGGGCCGGCTGTGCTGGGCAGCCCTGTGCCAAGTGTCTCCCGTGACATACAATCAATTCTTTTTTTTAAATTTTTTTCCTTTTCTTTTTAAAAATATAATCAATTCTAAAGTTGCTAACTCATACCCCCAAAGAATCCATACTATGAGTCATTTACCTCTACGATTACAGTTAGTAAACATCTGAGTATAGATTTGAACTCCGATCTTGCTAACTCTAAATCCTATGCTCTAATCAGTGTTCTACCCCAAATAATTTGCTCAAGCTTAAAGAGGAAATAAGATAGCAGAGTGAGGATTTGATCCTGGGTTCTCTGATTCCAAATCCAGGGTTTTCCCACAGCCAACTTTTTTTTTTTTTAATATTATCTTTATTTTCACATCATCTTCATTGCCAAGTATGTTGCAACTGCTACCTCCTCTCCCTGGAGCCATCTCTTGTAACAAATAATTTAAAGCAAAATAAAAGCAATTCAGCAAAATCAATCAAAACATCAAATGTTCACTATCACTTTCAATGAACTCTTGGATAAGGGAAGGGGAACATCAACAATCTTAAAGACAGTAACAATGGAGGAAAAACATAGAAGAAAACAAGTTGTGAAATCCAGTTGTAACTCACATTTTCCCTGAGCCAGTTGTTGATTGCCTCTGGCTGGGTTTGGGGCAAGTTCTCCTGCTTCTTATACTTCCACAATGATCACTCTCCCAGAACTGGTAAACTGAGGCTGGACATCTCGGTGGTCTCTTCAGTGTCTCCTCTTGGATAGAGGAGTCTTTTGAACTCACTCTGAGCTGCGGCTCCTTCATCACTTTGTCTCATCACCCCCATCTCTCTATGTGTCCCCTTTATGGCCTTCCTGGCTTTTTTCATGCCCTCCTCTCTCCCATAAGCTTACTTACTTTCCAGCCTCTGGGAGAATGATTCTGGCCTTCCGAGGTTGGGTCTAAGCTGTACCCTCAAGTTCCAATTTGCCATTATTCTCTTTGCTATCTTAGAAACTTGATTGATCCCAGAAATTCTTGCTTGAGTCTTTGGGTCCATCTTCTGGGTCGAAGGTAAAAACTGTATGACTTGTAGAGGCAAGGGGTGTCCCTTAGGGACATCGCGCAGTGGATGCCAGTCAGACCCCCTGACCCTACCTCTCTGTCTCAGTCTCCCTCTGAGATCCAGGAGCCTACAGAAGATACTGCTCCCCAGCTACCCCTGAGCCCTCTCTGACTGAGAGGCCCAAGGTATCACTCACCTGCTGTATCCCCCTGGAGAGTAATCCCCAGGTTGAACTGGGAGAGCAAGCCGTTGCTATGAAACCTTTCAGAATTTCCAGTGGGGCAGAGAGAAACAGAGAGAGACAAACAAGAGAAGTAGTAGACCAAAAATAATGGGATACAAGCAGGATGATTAACAAGCTGCCCCTGAGCCAAGCAGTTGGATTACTCACTCCTAATGGGTGTTGGGGGCTGTAACTTTACCCAGAAGGGAGATCATATTCTACACTTCCCTCCAGGGCTTCCATTGATGGGAAGCTGGGGAATTTTGTTATGCATCTCCCTAGAGAGAGGGGATGATCTCAACAACCAGAGCAAGACATATATTCAACTAATATGGGAGTTTGTTTACATACACAGGAGGATTTATCACAAATGTTTTCTTTGGGGGGGGGGCTTAGGTGGAAGAGAGAAAATTCATATTTGTAAATTTTGTAAAAATTTAAACGCAGTATTTTGTTTTAGGGAGATAAAAGAAATTGGACAGGAGTCTTTGAGGTCAAGAAGAGTGAAGATTAAGATGTTTTCTTCTGGCTAAGAAAAGTTAGATAGAAATGGTAGGTACATTGTAGATTGAAGTATATTATTTCTACTTTTTTTGTTTGTTTTTTCTTGTGATTTTCCCCCCTTTTGTTCTGATTTTTCTTTCACAACATGGCATTTATGGAAATATGTTTAAAATGATTGTACATGTATCATCTGTATCTGATTGTTTGCTATCTTGGAGAGGAGGGGAAGGAAGGGAAGGAGAAAAAAAATTGGAACTCAAAATCTTGCAAAAATGATTTTTGAAAATTATTTTGTAATTGGAAAAATAAAATAGTACCGAAATTTTAAGAATAAATAAATAGGTCAACATTTAAAAAGAAAAAAAGAAATGATAAATTGGAAGGAGTACTAGATTTAGAATTCAGGGGGCTTGAGTTCAAAGCCTAGTTCCACCACTTCCTACTTTCATGACCTTAGACTCTATCTCTCTGGGTCTCAGTTTCCTCATCTGTAAAGTGAAAACTGGATGGCCATGTTTTAGCCCAGTAATCTATGAAATGAGCTCATATCCCACGTCAGCCCCGCTACAATCTCAGTCACTAGAAGCAAATGACTTAATTTCTCTGAACCTCAATTTCTTTATCTGTAAAACAGAAAAGTAATAAGAGCTGAGAGACTTGAAAACTCTGATCAGCCCAGATGACCAATGGAGAACCATGCTAACCAAGTCCCAAAAGTAAATTAAAGTCAAGATGCAGAATGAGACATATATTTTTAGACACAGCCGATGGAGAGATTGTTTTGTGGGACTATGTTTGTTACAAGGCTTTGCTCTTTCTTTTCTTTTTTCCCCCTTGATGAGGGAGGAGGGAAAGAAGTAGGAGAGTTAGAAAATAAATGCCTGTTAACTGAAAAAAAATCAAAAAGTATTTATTAAGCATCTAACTGCAAGACCCTATGCTAATTGCTGAGAATATATAGAAAGATTAAAAAAAAAAAAAGATCCCAGTCCACCCTCAAAATGCTCATCATCTACAGATAAGATCTGCAAAAGATATTTTCGGGATAACTTGGAGGTAATCTTAGAGAGAAGTTCTAGGTTCTCTAGAATTCAAAAGATTCGGGAAAGACTTCACTTAGATTAGATGAGATTTTTAATTGGGTTCAAAGGAAGCCAGGTTCATGGCATGGGGGACAGCCAGAGAAAATCCCCAGAGCCGAGAGATGGAGAGTCTTGTCAATGGAAGAACCACGAGTCCAATGACTCTGGAGTGGAGAGTGGGAGTCTGGGAGGAACTCTGGAAATGTAGGAGAAGACCAGGTGTGATCAGCTTTAAAACAGGAGGAGTTGATATTTGATCTTGGAGGTCACAAGGAGACTCTGAAGGTGGTCTGAGGGAGAGGGTGACAAAGTTAGAGCTGGGCTCTAATAAGATCATTGTGGAGGACGGATAGGAATGGGGAGAGATTTGAGATGAGATTGTCCAGAAGACTGTCATGGTAATGATGGAGGGAGATGATGAACCTAATTTCTAACAGCAACAAAAAGAAGACTGGAAATATAGGAAGGGACTACCCTGAAGAATTTATGATGAAAAATGCTTCTCCATACCCGGAGAAGGAAGTGATTGTGTCAGAATACAGATCGAAGTATTCTCTCTTCTCTCTCTCTCTCTCTCTCTCTCTCTCTCTGTTTCTCTCTGTCTTTGTCTCTTTCTGTCTCTCTCCATCTCTCTCTATCTTTCTCTTTATTTTTAACTTAGTTTTTCTTGAGGGTTTTTATTTTCATTAGGGTGGGAGATCTATGTTTTCTTTCACAACTTGACTTTTATGGAGATGTTTTATATAATTTCACATGTGGTTTCTTAATTGGGATGGGGCTAAGGGAGAAAATCTGAAACTCAAAAATCTTAACAAATGTAAAAAATTGTTTTGAATGTAATGTGGGAAAATAAACTAAATTAATTAATTTAATTAAAAAAAAAGAAATATAGAAAGGGACCAGACAATGAAGGGTATTTAAAGCCAACAGAAGATAATAGAAAACAGAGAATGTCAAGTCTGGGAGGGGATTTAGAACAGGAGATGTCAGGGCTGGGAGGGGCCTTAGAACAAAGATTAGAAGAGCTGAGAGGGGTCTTAGAATAGAGAAGACTGGCCCTATTAACTATATTACCTTAGTGACCCAGACCTCTCTCAGAGGGTATGAATGCAGAACTAAATAAGTCCAGGAAGTTTCCTCTCTGAGAATTCTGAGCACCCAGGAAATCACATCCTGTAACAACTACAACAATACAAAAAGTCTGTCATCCCTACTCACAGGGTTGTTATAAGGCTCAAATAAGATGACTTCGAGCACTTTGACAAAGTTAATATTATAATTTATAAACAAAAGAGTCATATTGGGATGTGTGGTGGGGAGAGGGGATGGGATGAGGGGAAGAGGGAGACAGGGCTTAGGGTTATTTGATTAGGGAATCTTGAGAAAAATTTGTCTTTCCAGACTTTAAGTATCTCCTCTCCCTTGCACCAGGGTCAGAAATATGGAACCAGAGGGGCAAAAGAAATGGGGTTGCAGCTGGATGGAGCAGTGGGTAGAACAATACTCAGTGACGGGAAAACCTGAATTCCAGTGTTGCCTCAGATACCTACTAGGTGGGTGACCCTGAGAAGGCACCCTCTCAATCTCAGGTTCTTCATCTGTAAAATGGGAATAATGGCACTCATTTCACAGCATTATGAAGATCAAATGAGTTAATACAGATAAAAGCATTTTAATAAATGTTAAATATTGCTCATCAATTGGAGAATGGCTGAATAAATTGTGGTATATGAATATTATCGAATATTATTGTTCTGTAAGAAAGGACCAGCAGGATGATTTCAGAAAGGCCTGGAGAGACTTACATGAACTGATGCTGAGTGAGATGAACAGGACCAGAAGTTCATTATATACTTCAACAACAATACTATATGATAATCAGTTCTGATGGACGTGGCCCTCTTAAACATTGAGATGAACCAAATCAGTTCCAGTGGAGCAGGAATGAACTGAACCAGCTACACCCAGCGAAAGAACTATGGGAGATGACTATGAACCACTGCATAGAATTCCCAATCCCTCTATTTTTGTCCTCCTGCATTTTTTATTTTCTTCACAGGCTAATTGTACACTATTTCAAAGTCCAATTCTTTTTGTACAAAAAAATAACTGTTTGGACATGTATACATATATTGTATTTAATTTATACTTTAACATATTTAACATGTATTGGTCTACCTGCCATCTGGGGGAGGAGGGGGGAAGGAGGGGAAAAATTGGAACAAAAGGTTTGGCAATTGTCAATGCTGAAAAATTACCCATACATGTATCTTGTAAATAAAAAGCTATAATAAAAAAAGAAAAAAAAAAAGAAATGTTAGATATTGCTATTGACATCCTCACATAGAGAGCTGAAGGTCAATTCATCATCTAGGCCAAGGGGAGTGTCAAGGACCTCTTGGGCAGCCCGATGAAGCTCATTAACTCCTTCTCTGAGTGTTTTTATATATACAAAATAAAATACAAAAGATTGAAAAGAAAACCAATTATATTGAGATGGTTAGGAAATTATTATTTTTTAAAAATTAGATCTCCTTCTTAAGAACTTTTAATTCTAATCCAGTTCTCTTATTTTCCAGATGGAACTCGGAGAGATTAAAGCACTTGTCTGAAGTCACAATGAATAAGTGATAGATTTTGGACAAGAATCCAGATCAGAAAATTAATGTAGAATCATAGATTAAAAGCTAGAGTCCAACCCCCTTCTTTTACAGATGAGGAAACTGAGGTCCAGAAAAAGGAAATGACATCTACAATGCTCAGCTAGTAACTGCCAGAGGCAAGAATTACATCAAATGGTGCAGTACCCAGAGCATTGGGACTGGAGTCAGGAGGATCTAGGTTCAAATCTATTCTCAGCCACTTATTAGTTGTATGACCTTGGGTAAGTCACTTTACCCTGTTCGCCTCAGTTTTCCCATCTGTAAAATGAATTGGAAAGGAAATGGTGATCCATTACAGTATCTTTTCCAAGAAAACCCTATATGGGGTCACAAAGAATGGGACACGACTGGAAAACAATGGAACAATATTGATGAAACATGCTACTCACCTCCTGATAAAGGGAAAAAAGATTCAAAATGCAGAATGAGACACACTCACTTATTATTTTATTCTTGGCCAATGTGGAAATTTGCTTTGCTGTACCATTCATGTAGCAAGGGAGTTGTTTCATTCCCAGTGGGGTGGGCAATGGGAAGGAAAGAGGACATATTATTGTTCATAGGAAAAAAAATAATTCTAAATAAAGAGATAAATAAATGAACTGTGCCCGCCCAACCCAGTATAGTGCTCTGCATATAGTAGATGCTTCATAAATGTTTGATGTTTTTTAATTGTCAAGGATTCTCTCTTCCTCCTCATTCCCCTCCCCCTTTACCTCTCCAGGGGATTCTAGGCTATCTCATTGCCATCATTCATAGCCTATGGGGAATTCTACAAACTTCCAGCTCCTAGTGAGAATGACTTTCATTTGTTCTGGACTTTTATTTTGAATCCTAGGAATGTCAGGGCTGGGGGGTCCTTGGATAAGAAAATATCCTCTAAAGGAGGGACCTTGGAAAAGAGCTGACCCATGTAGGAGGGAACTTAGAGACTTAAAACCAGAACTGGCCCTATCACCCATCTAGCAGCCCATTTCTCTTATGTAATGGAGGAGGAATCTGAGACCTAGAGAAATTATTTTCTGAAGGTCACACAGCAAGTTGAGCATTATAGAGGCTGATCTTCCTATTACAGGTGGAATCAACAGAACCTCCACCATGAATTTAGAGCCAAGAGGAATGTCAGTCATCTAGTCCAGCCTTAATTTTCATAAAGGAAGAACTGACAGGTTAAGGCACACAGGTACTGATTTTTAAAAAATAGTAACAGCTTTTCATTTTCAAAATACATGTAAAGATAATTTTCAAAACTACTGATTGAGGTAGAATTCGAATCCAAGTTTTCCGGACTTCCAAATCTGGCATCCTATCCCCCAGTCACCTACCTGGGACTCAGCAGGAACTGAATGAATATTTGCTCAATGAGTTCCACTTCCCAACCACACCCAGGGTGGACCAAATTCCCTGCCCAGAGTATTCTGTCTGCAAAATCCTGAGCTCCACCACCAGACCTTCATTTTGGTGAGGGGAAGATTAAGCAAAGATCAATGTGTGAATTGTCATAAGAGTCAGAAAGGCTTTTATGGCTTCTGGTCCTTTTAATTGTTCAGTTATTTCTAACTCTTCATTACCTCATTTGGAGTTTTCTTGGGAAAGAGACTGGAGCAGTTGGCCATTTCCTTCTCCAGCTTATTTTACTGATGAGGAAACTGAGGCAAACAAGGTGAAGTGATATATTACACAGCAATAAATCTGAGACTGGATTTGAACTCATAAAGAGGAGTCTTCTTAACCACAAAACCAGTGTACCACCAAGCTACCTCAATTCCTCTTCTACTTCTCCTCCCTTTCCTCTGATTTCCCTTATTATATGAGATAAATTTCCCTTTTTTTCTCTTTCCCTCCCTACTGTGTACTTCCCTTCCTTTTCCATTCTTTTAAGATCAGGAATCAACCCCAGTCTTTCTGGCTGATATTATACCTAAGTCCTCTTTGCAGATGATATGATTGTATATTTAGAGAACCCTAGAAAATCAACTGAAAAGCTACTAGAAACATTCACAGCTTTAGCAAAATTGCAGGATACAAATAAATCCATATAAATCATCAACATTTTTGTATGATATACTTAAGTCAAGAGGGATATCCTGCTCTTGGGGCACCCCACAACATAAATGCTCTCCTTTTCAGATCATGAATTATCATAATTATGTGTGATAAAGAGTTGTGGAAAGATAAACTAAAAATTAATTGGAAACTAAACAATCTAATCTTATAGACTGAGTGGAGTGGATCAAGCAACAAATCATAGAAACTATCAATAATTTCATCAAAAGAATGACAATGAGAGACAGCATATAAAAACTTATCGAATGTAGCCAAAGCATTTCTTAAAGGAAATTTTATATCTCTAAATGTTTACATAAATAAAAGAGAGAAAAAGGAGATCAATGAACTGGGCATAAAACTAAAAAAGCTAAAAAAAGAACAAATTAAAAATCTCCAATTTAATACTAAATTAGAAATGAATTAATAAAAATTAATTAAATTGAAAGTAAGAAAACTGTTGAATCAATGTAAATGCTCCACTGAACAGCATTGAAAGTCAACTTACTTTAATTCAGCAAACTCACCAAGAAATTTTAACTAGGATATGGAATATAGATAAGCCACTATCATCAGAATGGTGGCATATTATTGTTGAGCCAATGTGGATACTACTAGCCTGGATTTTAGGTAATAAATAAATATGCATTAGTGTACATTTATGCATATTTTTCCTTGTTTTGCAGCATTGCAGCTACTGTTTAAAATAAAAAAAAAACTGATAATAAGGTTGACAAGAGATAGATGAGTTATTTCCTCACATTAAAATGAATGTAAGTAGTTCATCTTTGTTTAGTTTATCATTGCTTTTTCATGTTTATATTTTTATGTTTCTTTTAACTTTTGTGTTTGACCTTCCCATTTCTCTGCAGTTCTGGTCTTTTCATTAGGAATGCTTGGAAGCTCGCTCTTTTATTAAGAGTTTATTTTTTCCCAGTTGGATTATATTCAGTTTGGTTGTAAGCCTGGATCCTTTGCTTTTTGGCATATCCCATTCCAAGATTGCTGTTCCTTTATAGTGATGGCTGTTAAATTGTATGCAATTTCTACTGTGGCTCCTCAGTTCTTAAATTCTTTTTCTTTTTTTCAGACTGTTTGCAGTATTTTTTTCTTTGACCTAGAACCTCTGAATTTGGGCTAAAATGTTCCTAGGAATTTTCATTTGAGGATTTCTTCCAGGATATAACTGGTAGATTCTATTTCTACTTTGCTCTCTGGTTCTAAGAGATATGGACAATTTTCTTTTAATATTTCTTGAAAAAGGATGTCTAGACTCCATTTTTTTTTTTTTGCTTCTTTGTTTTTTGGCTTTTCAGAAAGCCTGTTTTTCCTCTTCAATCTATATTCTAGGCCAGTTTTTTTTTTTTTTTTTTTTTGTCATGAAATGAGCATACATTTTCTTCTGTTTCTTCGGTCTTTGCGCTTAAAAAATTTCTTGTCATTTCATGACACTATTTGGGGCCATTCTAATTTTCAGGGAATTTGTTGCTTGAGCAAGGTTTTATACCTTTTGGGTCAAATTGCAAATTCATGTTTGAATTCTTTCTTCCATAACTCTTGTTTCTTTTCCATTTTTCTCTCTTTAGTGCTTCTGTTCCATTTACAAAAAAAAACATGTAAAGCTCTTTCTCTCTCAAAACATTTAAAACTCTTTCTCTCTCTCTCTTTATCTCTTCCAGGGACTCTAACTGGGCCCATACTGTTTTTTTTCCTGAGGCTTTGCGTATAGATGTTTTGGAGTTATTCTCTTTGTGTCCTGAGTGTTTCTGTTACAAGACCTTTTTAAACTGGAGTTCTTTGTTTTGTTTGCTCATTTTTTCAGCCTATTTGATGTTAGATCTGAACTCTGCACATCTGGAGGGAACTTCTGGGCTGGTCCTGTGATGCTTTCTTGGGGGTATTGTTATTCTCGGCTCTCAGGGGCAGTTCAATCTGTGCACCACAAGCTTTCAGTTGTTTCCAAAGTGGACTGATCCAGGGTACAATCAGCTTGCTTTCCCTTCTTATCTGAGCTCTTCAAGTTCCTGGTTTTGGCTCTGGGCAACAGTAGATTGCTGATGAATCATTAACAAACTGGAAAGTTCTCTTGATTTGGAGTCCCAGAATTGTATTCTTTCTTTGGTCTAGAATTTCTGCCCTGGTTATTCCTCTACAGGCTTCTGATTAGGCCAGAAGATGATTCTGTTCCACTCCTGAGGTCTGAGCCACGCCACCACTTCTTGCTTCTATATGACTAGAAATTGGGACAGCTCCCTACCTAAGAATCCCCATTCTGCCCAGGATCTGTGACCCAGAAGTGGGATAATAAGCAACAAAGCTTCCTATTGGCACTTGCTTCCACAACCCAGACTAGGTCATACTCTTGTATGAGCCTGGGATCTCATCTTAGCTCTGGACACAGTCCTTGGGGGCAAGAATGTTCTGTAGTGCTCTCCTGGGTAGACTTCTTTCCCAGTTTGTACAGATTTCTTTATCTCCCTGTGTCAACCTGGACTGGGAAATGATCCATTGTGACCTATTTTGTTCAATATTTCCCAATTACATGTAAATTTTTTAACATTAATTTTAAAAATGTTGAGTTCCAAATTCTTTTCTTTCTTCTCACTCCTCCCTTACCCCTTGAGAAGGCAAGCAATATGATAGTGATCATATTTGAGGTCATGCAAAAAATATTTCCATATTAGCCATGATGCATATACACACACACATAAAGTAAAAAAAAAAAAGTGTGCTTTAATCTGCACTGTTAAAGTTCATTTTTCTTACTGAAAGTTAATGGCATTTTTCTTTTTTTTTAATTATTAAAGCTTTTTATTTACAAGACATATGCGTGGGTAATTTTTCAACACTGACCCTTGCAAAATCTTCTGTTCCAACTTTCCCCTCTTTCCTCCCACCCTCTTCCCTAGATGGCATTTTTCAATATGTGTCCTTAGAAATTGTCATGGATCATTGTCTTGATCAGAATAGCTCAGTCTTTCACAATTGATCATCATTACAATATTGTGTTTCTGTTCTCCTGGTTCTGTTCATTTCACTTTGCTTAAGTTCATAGAAGACTTCCCAGTTTTTTCTGAAACCATCTTACTTGTTATTCCTTATTTGTTGTTCTTGTTCAGTTATTTCAATCAGGGATCCCATTTGGACAAAGATATTGGAGCAGTTTGCCATTTCCTTCTCCAGCTCATTTTTCAAATGAGAAATTGAGTCAAACAGGGTTAAGTGACTTGCCCACAGTCTCACAGCTAGTAAATATCTGAGGTCAGATTTGAACTTCGAAAGATAAGTATTCCTGATTCCAAGTTCAGTGCTCTAACCACTGCACAGCCTAGCTGCCTTCCATTTCTTACAGCACAGTAATGTTCTCTCACAATCATATATCATAATTTGTCCAGCCATTCCCCAATTGATGGACATCCCCTTGATATCCAATTTTTTGCTACTACAAAAAAGACCTGTTATTAATATTTTGTGCAAATAGGTCTCTTTCCCTTAAAAAAAAAAATCTCTTTGACAGACCTAGTAGTGGTATTGCTGGCTCCTTGGACAAAGTTCCTAATTATTTTCAAGTGGTTGATCAGTTCACAACTCCAGTGTCCCAGTGTTTTCACAATCCTTCCTGCATTTGTCAATTTTCTTTTCTGTCATATTAGCCAATCTGATAGGTGGTAATTCAGAGTTTTTTTAAATTTGCATTTCTCTAATCAGTAGTGACTTAAAGCATTTTTATGTGATTATTGATAGTCTTGATTTCTTCTTCTGAAAACTGCCTTTTCACTTCCTTTGCCCACTTATCAATTGCAGAATAACTTGGGGATTTTTGTGTGAATTTGAATCAGTTCTTTATATATTTGAGAAATAAGGCATTTATCAGAAAGACTTGATTTAAATTTCTTGGATTTCCCAAGCAGGATTTGCTCTGGTGCATTTTCTAGAGAGATCTGTTTGGAGAAATTTGTTGTGGGGGAGAAGGGGGAAGGTTTGTACTGCTACATAGTCGTTTTGCTTACTATATACCTTCTTTCATGGATCTTCTAGTCTAGGAAGAGCATAAGATAAAAATGCAAAAAAAATCTATAAAGAGATAATTGCATTAAAGAAGTGTGGAATAGAGTATTGGGTGTAGGCTAAGAGGAAACGTCTTATCAACCTTGAGGAAGGAATGGTGTTTAATCTGGCTATAAACTTAGGTAGGGCTTTGATTGGACAGTGGTTAGAGAACTAAACATAGAATCAGGAAGATTTAGTTTAAATCTGGCTTCAGATACTCACTAACTCTGTGATCCTGAGTAAGTTACTTCACCTCCCTTTGCCTTACTCCACTGGAGGAAGAAATGGCAAACCATTCCAGTATCCTTGCCAAGAAAATCCCACAGTGTGTTCCACAGGATCATGAATAGTTAGATATAACAAGGGATTCAATAGGCAAGAAAGAGGTGAATTGAATCCACCTACAGGAAGAAGAGAGGGGGAGAAGGAAAAAAGGAAGGAGGGAAGGAAGGAAGGGAGGAGAAAGAAGAAAAGAAGGGAAGGAAGAAGAGGAAGAGAGGGAGAGAAAATGAAGAGAAGAATGGAGAGAGGAAGGAAAGAAAGAAAAAAGGAGAGAGGGAAGAAAGGAGGGAAAGAGAGGGGGAAGGAGAAAGAAAAGGAAAAAAGAAATGAAGGGAAGGAAGAAGAGAGGAAAGAAGAAAGGAAGGGAGAGAAAGAGAAGGAAGGAAACAAAGAAGAAAGGAAAGGAGAGAGGGAAGATGGAAGGAAGGAAAGAAGGAAGGATGGATGTAATCAATGCTTGTTGACTTTCCTTGGAAAGTTGGTCCTTGAGGACAGGGATCCCCGTTTATGTGCTTAGCATAGTAGCCGGCATTTACTAAGTACTTAAAATTTTGTCAGAGAATGTGAAGTTCCTGGAGATTGTATTAAGTATCTGAGGTCGTATCTGAATTCGGGTCCTCCTAATTCCAGGTTTGGTACTCTATCTACTGCGCCATCTAGCTGTCCCAAGATCTAATATTAATGGAATTGTAAACTCCTGGAAGTTTAGGGATCCTATTGTTATATTCAAATAACAAAAAGCCTGGCCCGTAATAGGCACTCGTGGTTTTTTGTTTTTTGACTGTTTTCTTTTCAACAATAGCTGATTTCTTTTATTCAGCTTTAAAAGGGCTTTTAAAATAGACATAATTTTGTTCTATTTTCACAAGCTGGTGAGATAAGGTACCATTAGCATCCCCATTTGACTTCCCGGGGTCACACTCATTAGGTTCCTCTGTCAAAAGAGACTGAGCTTCGGAAAGGCTCTAAGGTCCCTCTTGGGAGTGTAGCCACCCATCAGCCCCAGGGTCCCCTCCGGATGCGGCTCCTTTTCCAGACACTTCGGTCCTGGATGCCCGGGATGCTTTATCTCCTGTCTTTTATTTTCTCCGATTTCCTCCAAAAGTCGGCTCGCGTCCCAGCTGCCGCAGGAGGCCTTTCCTGTCACCCAGATGTTTCTGCCCCGCCTCGGAAATCACCTTCCAGTTCACACTTTGTATTTTGTTTGCACAGAGTCGTTTGCATAGTTGTCACCCCAGTTGGAACGGGAGGTTGGCTGAGGACGCGGACCGAGTTTTTTGGCCGTCTTGGTCACCCAGCGCTTAGGACGCGTGCTTGGCACGTAGTAGGCACTTTATAAATCCTGTTGACACACTAATCGCACTTCAGACTGGGGCTCCCAGAAGAAACAGGAGCTCGGAGTGGGCAGCCTGGCAGGACCTTTACTCTGGTTCCCTGAAGCGGGGTGCGCCCGGGCCGCCAGCTTCCCTCCTGGGATAAGGGATCGGCTTGCTCTGGGCGGATCCAGGGCAGGGCTGGAAGCCTGGAGAAAAACCGGGAGGAGGGAGGAGGGAGGAGGGAGGAGGGAGGAGGGAGGAGGGAGGAGGGGAGCGGAGGCGGGCCCGTCAGCCGGGCCCCTCCCCTCCCAGGGCTGGCTCCGCACCTAACTGGCCCGGGGCGAGCCTTGTCCGGCTCGGTGACCGCCCCCCAGCTAGAAGAGGAAGTTGAGAGAAGTAGGGCCCGGAGCATCTCTGCGGAGGGAGACGGGAGGCCCGGCCGACGGATGGACGCCCGGAGCGGCCAGCCTGCGGCGGGGCGGCGCGGGGCGGCGGAGAGGGAGTGAGGGGCGCGTGGAGAGGCCCTGGGCGCTAGCCTCCCGGGCTGGGCGGGGGCGACCCGAGCCTCCCGGCCCGGGGCAAGTCCGACGGCTCCGCCCCCAGCCCCGGCAGCTCGGTGCCAAGAGCGCGGAGCGCTGGGCTCCCCGGGGCCGCCCGCGGGTGCCCGCCTGCCTCGGGACCAGACCTCCGGCGCCCAGGAGTCAGGATGCCCGGCGGCGGCGCGCTCGCGGCTCTCCCCCTGCTGCTGCTGCTGCTGCTGCTGCTGCTCTGCGAGCGGTCGTGCCCGAGCCGCGCCCCCCCAGGTACCGGGCCAGGGAGGGGGGAGCCGGGCGCGCTCGCCCGGCAGGAAGGGCTGAGCTTCCCAAGCCCTGGCTCGGGCAAGGCCAGGAAGGGCCGCGCCGGGCGGGACGGGACGGGACGGGGGGGGGACCCTGCCGCCGCCCCTCTCCCCGGCTTCCTGTCCTCGCCGCGCCTCCAGGAGCCGCAGCCGTCCCGGGGGACCCGGGGCTCCGAGGGGAGGCTCCCCGCCCCCGCCCCCCGTCCTGCTGCGTTTCCGGAGGGTGATACTGACAGCCCCGCCGCCCTGGGACATCGCCCGGGCCGAAGGCGGCCGAGCGTCCCTGCGTCCTCCCGCGCTGGCCAGTTACGGTCCCGGGGAAACGCGAGCATTTCCAGACACGCCCCCCTGACCTCAGCCCCTGCGCCCCTCCCCCCTCCCCTCCGCGCTTCGGGTCTGGGGGGCCTCGCCCCCGGCTCTTCTGGGAGCTTTATTTAGCGCCCAGGTTCTGATCAGAGCCGGAAGGGGCCTTAGAGGTCATTTAGCGCCGGGCTCCTTAAACCTGTCCCACACGTGACTCCCGGGAAACTTTTACACGACTTGTATCATTTATTGATCCGAAACCACAATTTCGCGCCCCCACATTCAGTCCCCGGGTCTGCGCCCGCCGCTCAGGAACCGGGGATTTAGTCCAGTCCCTGGAGCTGACGGCTGAGCAAACTGAGGCCGGAGTGGGAAGCGAGCTAGCGGCAAAACCCCGGCCCCCGCGTCAGTGTCCTTTCCCTTAATCCCGACGTTCTGAAATAGAATCTTTTTCCTCCTGGAGAGGAGAGTTTTGCAGTCAAGCTGAAACCAAACCCAGCTTCTCACAAGACAGACAGTACAGAGAGGAAGCTGGGAGGGTCGGAGAGGGAAAAAAGCGCTCTCTTCCCACGGCTCCCTGCCCGTCACCTCCCCAGAATTTAGGAGGCTTTGGAGGACGTCTGGTTCAGTTGTCGTCTGACTCTGAGCGCCTGTTTATCCTCTGCCAGCCCCGGATTCCCACTCGGGAAGATGGCATGGAAATAGTCACGACCCCTAAGCCGCAAAGTCCTCTAGAGATGGGGTGTTAGGCTCGCTCGTTTCCTGTGCTGTGATTTTTAGAGTGTTTTTCTAACTAGCAGGTGACTGGGCAAACCACTTCTCTCAGGGGCTCAGTTTCCTCATCTGTAAAATGGAGTCGAACTCAATTTTCTCTCAGTTTTCTTCTAGCTTTTAGAGTGTGATAGTACATTTCTCATGTGTCCTGTCCCTATTTAAAAAGGATGGAATTGATTGGCAGATGAATTGTTTTCAGTATGAAGGCACACAGCTGCCAAGTGTTTGAAGTAAGATTTGAATCCAGATCTCCTCTGACTCTCAAAGATCATCATACCAACTGTCTTAAAAAAAAATTTAATAAAAATGGGGCTGCTAGGGGGTGCAGTGGATAGAGCACCAGCCCTGAAGTCAGGAAGACTTAAGTTCAAATCTGGCCTCAGACACTTAACACTTCCTGGCTGTGTGATTCTGGGCAAGTCACTGAACCCCAATTGTCTCAGCCAAATAAAAAATAAAAAAATAAAAAAAATAAAAATTGTTCTTTCTTTAACATTCATTTAAAAATTGTTGAGTTCTGCATTCTCTGGCTTGCCTCTCCTCCACCCTCACTGAGAAAGCAAGGAATATGCTATCACTTACATGCCCAACTGCCTCGATCAAAATGGTGATAACCCCTCCTGGGGGCACTAGGAGGAGAGAGATGAAAACTGAGCCCTAAGAAGCCTGGTCCGGTAGGTTGATCTGATGCAAAATAGTCAGTTCAGTTCAAGTATCATTTATTAAGTTTATACACTGAAGGGCTGCTGGGTGGTACACTGAATAGAGCACTAGACCTGAAATCAGGAAGACTGATCTTTCTGAATTCAAATCTGGCCTCAGGCACTTACTAGCTGTGTGCAAGTCACTTTATCCTGCTTGCCTCAGTTTCCTCATCTGTAAAATGAAGAAGGAAATGGCCCATCACTGCAATATTTCTATCCAGAAAAGTTGGATGGGAGCTGTCATGAGGGCGCACACATATACGTAATACGTATTTAATAAACACTCATGTATATAGGTATATATAAGTACTTTTAATCCTTTAAAGATATATATATATATAGTTGTACTTTATATAATACTCTCTATAAATCCTAGCTGCTATTATTATTCTCATCCTCATCATTATCATTATTATTATAATATCTTGTTCTGCTACTTACTAGCTGCCTAGTAAGCTATAAAACTGACTCTGTGATGCTTTGGGAGAACGCATTTGGATGCAAGACTTCTCACCAGAATTGTCTGGTTTCTATGACCCTAGAGCTGGACAGTACCTTCTAGGTCATCTAGATGCACTTAGGATCATAGTACTGAAGCCTCAAGGGCTTTAGAGGCTAACTAGTCAAACCTTTATTTTTAGCAGAAGAGGAAATTGAGGCACAGAGAAGTTAATGAATTTTTGCCAAGGTCACACATGAAATCATAGATTTAGAGCTAGAGGACCTCAGAGACCATCTATTTTGACAAAAGGGGAAGCCGAGACCCAGGAGATTAATTTATCTCCCAAGGTCACACAGCTAGTGACAGCAGTTCTTCTGACTCCTCATTCAGTGCAGTTTCCACCTTATCATGATCTTCCCCACCCTGGTCACTTCTGAGAATTCCTTCCTGGCTTTAACCCCACTGTGTCCTATCAATTTAGGGATCACTGTGATTAAAGTCTTAATGTTTCTCTTTGAGTCTCTCTGCTTAAACCAGAGCTTATTCTAGGTACCTAGAAAACCTCCCAGGAGGTTCTAGCTTCAGGGCACTCGATAAAGGATTCTTAATCTCCTTGTGTGTCCTGGACCCCTTGGGCAGCAAGCAGCCTGCTGAAGACTCCTGACCCCTTTAGTCTGTGTATGTAAATGCACAAAATAAAATACACAGGATTACAAGGGACACTCTGCACCATCCAGCTGCCCTTCAGTCTATGCAGTAGCTACTTAATAAATGCTTGTTGAATAGAATTTAATATTCTGAATCACTTTCAATCTACCAGACTGGGCTTTAATTTAAAAAAAAAGTTTACAGGCCTCAAGTTAACGGGACTAGTCCAGTTGTTTCAATTTACAGATAAAACAAGGCTAGTGAGGCTAGAAAGAACTTGAACTCTAGGAATCAGGTACTCTGATTCCAGAGTCAGGTCTTTCCTTTGCACTTTTTCTGCCCTAAATTTAAGAGAAGACACTGTTTTCTTTTTTATCTCTATATACCCAGTGTTTAGCCTGACATTCAGTAGTTGCTTAATAATTGCATTAATTAATAAATAAATTAGATTGGGTTGACATGGCCTGAAAGGTCCTATCCTACCAAACTGGAGAGACTTTGAGTGTGATTATGCTGAGACCCATTCTAGCTCTGAACAAAGAGGTTCATTACCCCGAGACTGACCCTTAGGAAAAAACAAAACAAATGAAAATAAAATAAATTAACACCCCTCCCTTTTTTCTGCCACAGAAACTCAAGATTACCTACAAAAGAGTGGAGGGATTTTCATCTGCATGCAATTTTCTCACAAACCTCTGTCAAATTGCTATTCCTAAAACTTTGTTTTGACCATGTTTCTCTCGTGCTCAGTAAATTCCCATGGCTCCCTATTGTCAGTTTATAGGACAAAGTACAAACTCCTTTGGTTGGTATTTGAAACCTTGCACAATCTGGCTGCATTCTCCTTTTCCAGATCGCTTCCCTCCATGCCAATGTCCACTGAGCCACCTAGCTGCCCCTCTTTACGAGTTTCTGTTCCATTCATCCTGTGGGTATTTTGCAAAGCTCAAAGCATTATAGAAATGAGTTCATTCCTGACAAGTAATTTAATAATTCAGTGTGCCATCTGCATACAAGACTTAGTGCTGATCTCTGGGAATATCTACACAACAATGAAATGGTCCTAAACTTTAGGAGTTTCTATTCCATTCTGAATGATTTACAAGTGAGAAGCAGTAGGGTATAGTGGATGGAGCAGTGGCCTTGGAGTTGAGAAAAAACCTAGGTCTGAATCCAACTTGGTTATATTACTAGCTTTTTGTTTGCCATTCCTTCTCCATCTATAAAGTGAGTGTGATAAAGCTTTGATCACTCATCCTGTGGGTATTTTGCAAAGCTCAAAGCATTATAGTAATGAATTCATCCCTGACAAGTAATTTAATAAATATATGTTCCAAATGCATGTAAGACTTAGTGCTGATCTCTGGGAATATCTAGATAACAATGAAATGGTCCCCACCCTGTAGGAGTTTCCATTCCATTCTGAATGATTTACAGTTGAGAAGCAGTGTGGTATAATGGATGGAGCAGTGGGCTTAGAGTTGGAAAAAAATCTAGGTCTGAATCCAACTTTAATTATATTACTAGCTTTCTGTTTGCCATTACTTCTCCATCTGTAAACTGAGTGTGATAGAGCTTTGATCACTCATCCTGGGGTATTTTGCAAAGCATTATGGAAATGAGTTCATTCCTGACAAATAATTTAATAAATAAATGCCAGGTGATTTGAAAAGGCAAACATCCGGACAAGAGATGGGTCTGGGATTGTTTCACGGAAGTGTCATCTGAGATCAGCCTTAAAAAGACTGATTTGAAGAAATGGTACCTTTCAGGGTTGGGGGGCAGCTGAAGGCACGAGGATTCCCAAAATTTAATGTTGAATGTGGAGGACATCTGGTTGTCCAGTGATGATGGAAGGTTGGAAAAATTATCCGGAGAGGTCAGTTGAATCCAGTCTATGGAGGGCTTTGAGTATTGGGCTGGGGAGTCTGTATTTTATCATTGAGAGAATATGATGAGTTCATTAGCCTTGGTAATAGTCTGTGGCCAAAGCTGCTTATAATCACTGTATTCCCACCTTGACCTCTGATCTAAACTAGTGGCTCTCTCCATTTTTCATTTTAAATTTGCTCATTGGATATGGGAGAGAAGTCACCTATGTCTAAGACTCAGGTGACTGGCTCGTTGTGGCACTAATTGTCTGGCTTTTCTCCTTTGCAGAAACCCAAGCAGTAATTATTGGAGAAGAACGAGAGAACGTTACCCTACCTTGTAGTAATACCTCAAGCCCTGAGGGCCCGGTGAGCTGGTATAGGAATGAACCTGAGGCTGCCTTCCTCCTTTCTTCCAACACAACCCTCCCACCTGAATCCCGCTACTCCCTGGTGAATGCCAGTTCTTTGCGGATCACAGGGCTGGGCCCACAGGATGAGGGGAACTATACCTGTCGAGAAGTCCTAAATGAGACCCTGGGGGACCACCTGGACCACAGGATCCAGCTGCTGGTAGCCAGTAAGTAACAAAAGTCAAATTTTCTCCAAATCTATTGGGGGGGGGGGCTATATTTGTTTTAGGTTTGAGGCAAGAAAAGTTGAAAAAGTAGAAAAAGCTATGAAATCTCCTCTCCCAAAGTCATGTTTACTACTCTTTGATCCAGTGTTACATCTCTGTGAACTTGGTGTGGGATACAATGAGATTTATTTCCAATCAGCCCCTTTCCTTTTAGGAAGTGAAGTCTAAGAGAACCCAGGCTTTGATTATAGTCCTGGATGGGCTAATACTTGATTGTGTAACTGTTCTGTGTCTCAGTTTCCTCATTTGTAAAAATGACTAGAAGTCTGGCCCTGTTTATCTCTTGGGGGCATTATGGGAACAAATGGACATTCAAGTAGAAAGAGCCCTGGGTTTGGAGCCAGAAAACCTGGCAGCTAATCGCACTTCTGTCCCATGTGACTTTGAGCAGCTCACTTAACTTAACTTTTGGGCTTTCACTTCCTCTTTGCATGATTCAGTGAATAGGATGGGGGGAGTATCAGGTCCCTCAGGGTCAGATCTCTATCTCTTGGGCTTCTGGACCTTAAAAAAATCTTTACTTCCTAGACAATTCCAATAAACTTTGATAGGAAACTGTCTGCATCCAAAAGAAGAACTATGGAGACTGAATGTAGATTGAAGCATCATGTTCTCACCTTTCTTTTCTTTTGTTTGTTTTTTTCTTGTGGTTTCTCCCCTTGTACTGATTTTTCTTTCCCATATGGAAATATATTCAAAATGAACATACACCTATAACCTATATTACATTACTTACTAGCCTGAAGAAGGGGGAGAGAAGGGAGGGAGGAAGAAAAAACATTTGGAACTCAAAATCTTACAAAAATAAAAGTTGAAAACCATCATTACATGTAATTAGAAAAATAACATACTATTATAATAAAATTAAGAATAGAAAATTAAATTTAAAAAATGTATCCCCTAATATAGAGGGGATCATTTTTCAGTTATGGGCTAGACCTGAATAGCTTCTGAGATATCTTCTAGCTGATAAGTTGTTCTATATCCCTCTCTTTACATCTGCTTTGTCTCGATGGTGGCTAAAATATTCATTATCTGGTGGTCAGCCAAGAAACTCATGAACCTCTTCATGCATAGCTATGCTGGTCCTTGGACATCGGTTTTTGTTTTTGTTTTTGTTTTTTTGTTTTGGGGGGATTTTTTTGAGCATGAGGAGAAGGGAGTTGTTGTTGTAAGGCAATTGGGGTTAAGTAACTTGCTTAGGGTCACCCAGCTAGTAAGAGTCTCTTGAATTCAAGTCCTCCTGATTCCAGAGCTAGTGTTCTATCCACTATAGCACTACTTAGATCCCTGGGTCTTTGGATATTTGGCTTTCACTTAGATCTCTGGGCTCAGCTTTTTCCTCATTAGTAAAATGATGTAATTGGACTACGAATGCTGCCTCTCCCAGCTCTAAATCCTATGATTTTCACTCCCCCGTCCAAGCATCCTCTTCCTCCTCCTCAAACCTTTTGTTTTAGATAGAAGAAGTCCACTGGTATTTGGTAAGGAGGCCAGGTGAGGGCAGATTGGAGCTGGAACTTTTATATGTCCACATGTACAGGTCGGGACAGGTTTGCAGGTGTGTCTGTGGTGTGTGCAGGGACTGGTACAGCAGGCATGGGGAGCCCCATGGGGAGCAAAGGAAAAAAGGCGGGGGGAGTAGGTTCCAAGTGTAAATATGCTTTGTACCTGTGTCATCAAATCACTAAGTGCTTTTATAATTTGAGAGCAGCCTAGGGTCAGCCCGTCCAAGATTTCACTAAAGTCCCAGAATCACAGCTTCTCAGGGTTGGAAGCCAAAGAGCCCAATAAGAAATTAGGAATCCTCTTGACAATATACCCGCAAGTGGCCCTCCAGGAGGGGAGAACCCAGCTACCTCCCAAGGTAGCCCATGTTGGTTTGGGATAGCTCTCAATGTCAGGATGGCTTTCCTTATATCAAACCTAAATGCAACTTTCCCTCCTTCTTCCTAGTCCTACCCTCCAGGGACAAGAAAAAGTTTAATCCATTTTGTCTAGGGTAATCCTTTAATTATTTGTAAATAGTTTTCCAGTCTTTCCTTAACCTTCCCAGACTGAGCATCTCTAGTTACTTCAGCCCCTGTTCTTCCTCATTCTGTTCTCTCTTCAGGTTGTCAGTGTCTTTCCTTAACCTTTCCAGGCTGAGCATCCCTAGTTACTTCAGCCACTGGTCTCTCTTCAGGTTGCCAGTATCTTTTCTAATAGCTGGGACCTGGGCAGAGTGCATTGGGACTGTCCCCTCCTTCCCATCATTTTCACTGACAGTGTTACCTGATTCCTGTGTATGAGCTGGTTCTTCCATAGGCGTCAGCAAGGCAACTTGAGGCTGAATTCCTTCATGGAAAATAGAGACCTGGAAAATTCTCAGCATTGGCCGATGTAGGGAATCTGGAGGGAGACTATTAGCTGTAAGGGATAGTAGTAACAGCAATGGCTTGATGCTGATAATATTGCATTTTCATAGCACTTTAAGGATTATAAAGTGTTTCACAACCTCTGTGATATAAGTAGTGTAAACAACCTCATCATCATCCAGATAAGAAAATAGACTTTAGAGAAGTGAAATTATTTACCCAGAGTCACATAGCTAATTTATTTAGTGTCAGGATTTGAATCCAGGAAAAATTACCCATGCATATGTTTTGTAAGTAAAAAGCTATAATAATTTAAAAAAAGGATTTGAATCCAGAAATTTTCCTATAACAAAACACTGTCCCTCAGAAAGCTGTTGGGATAGGGTGACTCTCTCTTTGGGGAATGTCTATACCGGTGGTAGGCTTGGTGGATGGAGCACTGGACCTGGAGTCAGAAAAGTCTGAGTTTAAATCCAGCCTTAGACACTTACCTGATGAGTAAATCACTTATCAGCCTCAATGTACTCAAATATAAAAGTGAAGACAATTATAGCTCCTAACTTAGAGTTGTGTGAGAATCAAAATATAGTACCTAGCATACAGTAGGTACTTAATCAATGCTTATTCCTTCCTTTCATCCCTTCTTTACCCTTCCCTCCATGAGTTGAGGTGACTCTGGAGCATGAGCTAGATAGAGCCACTACCTTTTATCTGCTCTGTTTCATGTGCTGTGGCTGCTGAGAACTTTCCTCATTGGGGTAATAAGAAGCTAAGAGGGATGGGATGAAGAATAATCTCAGGCTGTGGCCAGATGAGGGCATCTTTTGTCCAGGGATGGATTCCTTTGCTATGTTGTCTGAAACTGGATATGACGGCTCAGTAAAATGTCCTCCTTTTAGGGAGAGCATTGCTAAGCAGATATGTGTCTGGAGGAGGGCTGCCGGTCCGGGGGAGGGCCCTGTGTCCATTCCACACGAGGGTCAGTCCGAGAATGGCGGGCTCAACATGGAGAGCATTGCTATGTCAGCCAGCTGTCACTGGAGGGTGGATGAGCCTTGTCCTGTTTGACTCTGTGGGCAGAATGAGCAGTCCCAGGTTGAAATTGGAGAATCCGCTAGCCATTGGGGGAAGTTCCTAGCTTTGAGAACTGGCCCAGCGTAGAGCTAACTGTTTTGGGAGGTGGGACCTTTCTCTTAGAGGAAGGCTTCAAGCAGAGACTGTGTGACCGCTTTTTTCATTGTAATAACTCTTTTTCATGTGTCGGTTGGACAAGGCCTTTTCTACCCCGAGATTCTGTTCATGTCACACTTATTATGTACTTACTGTTTACCAAGTACTGTGCTAGGAATGGGGGCTATGGAAAAAAAGGAAGAGAAGAGTAAGAAGAAGAAGAGAGGGAGGGAGGGAAGAGAAGAGGGAGAGATGAAGAGAAGATGTAGGAAGGAGCAGTTGGAGGGAGGGGGAGATGACATAGGTGACAGAGACAACAGTTGCTGCCCTCAGTGACTCTGTTCTACTCTGTAATTATGGCTTAGCTTTTGTGTGAGTGAAAACCAAGAGGCCTGCACAGAGAGGAGGTTTCCTACGTGGATGGAGTGAAGTGTACATTTTCAGACTTGGACTTTGGATTTATTTTGTTTAACCACTTTTTTCTATTTAAAGGAGAGTTCTGTTGTGGGGGTCACTGGGGATCCACAAGAGGCGGTGATACTTAAAAAAGAAAGAAAAGGAAGAATTAAAAAGGGAAAGTCCAAACATCTAAGAGGCAGCATGTCTCTGGATAGAGGCAGGAAGGTCTGGGTTTCAATATTGTTTCAGATATTTAGACCTGTGTCACCCTGGCTAAGTTAGTAGGTCCAATGATCTTGTCTACTGCATTATCTTTTGCCTATTTTTTTAAATCCCTGACTCATGTCTGGTACATAGAAGATACTTAATAAATATTTATCTATTGATTGGTTGATCGTAGGTTGTAAGTCACATTGAGGAAGGGTATTTTCATACTGGGATCTCTCCGTCCTGATAAAATGAGTTTCTGAGTATTTGGGGAAGAATAACTTGGGCACCAGCAAGCAATCCTTTCCTACGTCCTCGTCCCCAGCAAGTGGAGAGTCAGGGTGGGCATTTGGTGGGGGCTGGAGAAGGCAGGGGTCGGCTGGTGCTTATGGGAGGACAAAATTGGACTTGACAGGAAGGATCGGGATAGCTGTATTCTGAGCCTCCCTCTTCCCCAGGGGGTATCCTAATAAGGATGTTGGTCAGTCAGAATACCCTGCATCTCATGATCTGGACTGAGGGAATAACTCCATAAGGATATCAGACATCACATACACCTTCTACCCCGTAAACCTTTCTGAATAGCTAAGGAACATTGATAGCTTAATCATCACTCACGTCTCCCTCAAAGATGCTAAGTTTTCAGTTGTCTTGGGAGGGATGATCATACCAATGATAATAATAACAGTTAATATCTCTAGAGCTCTTGAAGTTTTACACAGGATTTTCCTCACAACAACCTTGCAAAGTAGATTAGTAATGAAAATAGTATTGTCCCCATTTTACAGATTAAAACACCGAGATTTTGAAAAGTTAAGTAATTTTCTCAGGGATCTATAGCCTTTAAGGTGGGATCAAAACCCCACGTATTCTCATTTCCACATCCAGCACCCCATAGCATGTTGGCATGCCAAATTGTGAATATAGCACTTAATAAAAAGCTGAGTTGATAATATGGAGAAAACTTAGCTGCTTTGTCCTGCCTGTGTTAATTGAATGTGTTTTTCTTGTTGGCCTAAATTGCTCTCAGAAACAAAAAAGAAAGATGGGTATTTTCTTTCTCTTCCATTCCTGCCATGGCTTGTATGAGATGGGAGGGCAGGAATTCGAGAGGAAATAACAAAGAGGTTGGAAGTCATCGCTGTTTAGATGGGCGTTTGTTCATTCAGGAAGCATTTGTTCAGTTCAATTCAACAATCATATATTAGTCACAACTGTGCCAGGCAGTGTGCCAGCCTCTGGGGATGCAAAGGCATGAAGGAGTCCCTGCCCCAGAGACTTTACATTCTACTGGTGAAGGACATCATAGATATAGATAAGTGGGTGACAGTTTGAAGAAGGAGAGAGCAATGGCAATGGGAGAAATCAGGAGAGGCTTCACAGAGGAGGTAGCTCTTAAGCTGAGCCTTGAAGGAAGCTAGAGAGTCTAAGAAGTGGAGGTGCAAAGGGGTACATACACATTCCAGGTGGCAGGGACAGCTTGTGCAAAGGTGTGGAGATGGGAGATGTCATTGTAAGGTAAAGTATCTTTCCTCTCTTCCTTCCTTCCTTCCTTCCTCCTTTCCTCCCTCCCTTCCTCCCTCCCTTCCTTCTCTCCTTCCTTCCTCCCTCCCGCCCTTCTCTCCTTCCTTCCTTCCTTCCTTCCTTCCTTCCTCCCTTCCTTTCTCCTTTCCTTCCTTTCTCCCTCCCTCCCTTCCTCCCTTCCTTCCTTCCTTCCTTCCTTCCTTCCTTCCTTCCTTCCTTCCTTCCTTCCTTCCTTCCTTCCTTCCTTCCTTCCTTCCTTCCTCCCTTTTCCTCTCTCTCTCTCTCTCTCTCTCTCTCTCTCTCTCTCTCTCCCTCCTTTTCTTCCTTCCCTCCTATCCATCTGTTCATTCACATAGGACTTTCCAAGGTTGTAGGAATATCACTGCCCCTGCAAATCACTCTGGGGAAACTGTTATTGGTCCTATCTGACTGAAGGGTGTTTTCCCCACTGCGTTGGGGACGGAGCTCTGCTTTGCGGCTTCTGAAGCCATAGAAGAGAATCTCTAGCTCCTGGAGAGGGCTGGGGCTTGGGCTGCTTGGGGCGGGACTGGCCCCAAGCCCAGGCTGCGCTGCAGCTGCGGGAGCTCAGGGGCGGCAGCTGCTCCCTGGCGCGGGAAGAGCTGACTAAGCCTTTTGCTCTTTAGCCCCATCTAGAGGCCGAGAGCCGAAAAGTCCTGCCAGATGCTCTGGAGGCTGGGATTGGATGGGAGGCTGTATCCTTAGCCTCCCTTTAGCGTTAGCCACATCCAAACGGGGTGGGAGAGCGGTGAGGGGGGAGGGGGCTGAGTGGAAAATTGGGGGGTGGGGAGATTAAATATCTCACGGGCTTCTTTGTATTTTCTCCCACCATCTCTGACTTGAGAAAGAGAAAGGGGATCCTTGCCCTCGGAGGATACACCTAGAACTTTGCAGTTCTCTCGCATTTATTACTGAAATCGCTCGGCCAGGGGAGTAGACCTGGGAAGCCACAGAGCCCAGCCTCGGGCTGCTGGCTCACGGGAATGGTCCGATGCGCCAGTGTTACTGAAAGAGCTTGCTGCATCGGTGGCCCGGGAGTCTCGGAGGAGGAGAAAGGAGAGGAGCAGACTGTTCCTTAAGATAGATGATAATGGGGGTGGAGGGAGGGAAGGGAAAAGTGGGAACAGAAGTGAGTGCGAGGGATAATGTAAAAAATTACCCATGCGTGTGTTCTGTCAATATAAAAAACTATAAAATAAAAAATAAAAAAATAGATGATAATGTTGGTATAAAAATAAAGATAATTAACATGCATATAGTGTGTCAGGCACTTTACAAATGTTATCTGACTGATTGTCGCAATTACTCTAGGAGGTAGCTGCTATTTATTATCCTCATCTTACAGGTGAGGAAACTGAGGCAAACAGGTTTCAGGACTTGTTCAGGATTACCCAGCTGGCCAGATTTGAACTCTAGGTCCGGTGCACCAAGTCCACTTAGGCTAATAGACCTCCAGGTCTGCAGCCCTAATTTCTGAGTTATCTGGGCACATAGTTTCTCTGCTTAGGCATTTCACTGTTAAGTGCTGGCCCATATGCTGTGGTACAGGTTTTTGTTATATTTTAATTATTCTTTTTACTGAATAAATGTTAGGCTAATTTTAGTTGCTTTTACCTTCTTATTTAGTAAATGTTTGGTATTTATGAGTACACTGTGTTGTAAGTGACTGATTTGTTGAAATGGTAAGCATATGGTGGGGACTTAGTACTGGTGAGTAGAGTTCCTCCCTTCCTTCCTTCCTGCCTCCCTCCCTCCCTTCCTTCCTGCCTCCCTCCCTCCCTCCCTTCCTTCCTTCCTGCCTTCCTTTGGACTTTGAAAGTGAGTTGTAATAATATGATGGCCATGTCCAACCTAATCACTCTGGTAAACTCCTCAGACCTGCTGGCATGTGGTAGTTTGGATGAATGAGATAAGGAATCCATGGGTCCCATGTTGGATGCCACACCTAGTGGTTACACTGGTTGGTGGCGAGCCCAGATTATACCCTGTCAAGTCTAGGTAACAGCTAATGGGCCAGTTTGACTGGATTGGAGATTACATGAAAGGGTGTAATGAAAAATGCAACTAGGATATAAGATTAAAACTTGGTTGTACATGGTTTTATATGTTGAATTTTATCCTAGAGGCAATGGGGAACCATGGGAGTTTCTTGAGTGGAAAGGAGTCCTGATGATATTCTAAGACCTCTGTGTTAGGGGCAGCTAGGTGGCACAGTGCATAGAGCACCAGCCTTGAAGTCAGGAGGACCTGAGTTCAAATCCGCCCTTAGATACTTAACACTTCCTAACTGTGTGACCCTGGGCATGTCACTTAACCCCAATTGCCTCAGCAAAACAAAATAAAGTTTGTATAAGACCCCTGTGTTAGGAAGATGATTTTGTTAGAAGACGGATTGAAAGATTTACAGAACATATGCAATATACAAGGGATTTAGAGTGACACAGGTTGAATAGAAGAGGGTTCCTGCCCTCGGGAAGTTTTAGGCTAGCAGATTTAAGGCATGTACCCAAATGGCTCTAACACAGATATGAAAGTAATAATAGCAGAGTTATAGTCGAGATAAGTCCCTCAGAGGGGAAAGTGATTTACTCAAATTAAATCAAAGGACCCCTCCCTCCTAGCAATTTTCTATCTCGTCCTTTCTCCTTCATTCCTAACTTGGGGTCCTTGGCTCATTAGAACCATTAGAGGGGGTCTTGAGAACCTCACAAAAGGATATTTTTATCCTAAATGATTCCTCCAATGGCCTCATAATGATTAGAGAAATAAATATGATTAGAAATTCATTCCTTTGGATTATAATAAACTTTCAAAGGATTTATGATTTTTATCACATGAGAAATAATTTTACCCCTCTCCCTCCCTCTCTCTCTCTCTCTCTCTCTCTCTCTCTCTCTCTCTCTCTTTCTCTCTCTCTCCCTCCCTCCCTCCCTCTCTCTCTCTCTTGCTGTAGCAGTTGGGGTGAAGTGGAGTTAATTATTAAATCATTATCAAGGTTTTTCCCCTTTTCTACTTCCTCATTCAGAAATCAACCAGTCTCTCTTATGGATTTACTCAGGCCAAGATCTAATCAGACAGTAAAAAAAAAAAAAAAGATTTCTAACCTTGGGCTAATGGTGTGTTCCTGCTTATTATGTTTACTCGGAAAATCTGGGGAAATGTGGATTTTCTCTTTTGTCAGGGAAATGATATGAAAATTGATAAGGCTTTTTGACCAAGACTTGGGTGATCCCGTCACATCTCCAAGACTTTCCTTAGAATGAGCCCCTCATTATAATATCCATTCTCTCTTTACTCGTCCAATCAGAGTTGATTGCCACCTTTGGGAATACGTGTTCTTTCAAGGGCACATAAACTATAAGCACATAAATTATCATCATGAGGGATCTTTGGCACTTGAGAATACCATTGATCTTTTATTAAAACGCCGGCATTACTAATAAAATGATTCTCCAGAAAGTATTATGTCTCTCAAACTTTTTAGATGTCCCAGTGCCCACTATATGTCAGGCACTGTGCTAAGTACTAGGGATACCAAGGAAAAAGGCAAAAGACATTCCCTATCCTGAAGGAGCTTATGGTCTAATGGGCAACATGGTGTAGTGTAGTGGATAGAGAACCAACCTCAGAGACAGGAAGACCTGGATTCAGACTTTGCTTCTTACATGTTGATTGTGATCCTGATCAAGTTTTTTGCCCTAAGAAACTTCCTTAAGACTATAAACTGTATTTTGAAAATTTTATTCTGCTGGTTAGTTCTGCACATATATATTGTATCTAGGATATACTGTGCCATATTTCACATGTATGAGACTGCCTGTCATCTAGGGGAAGGTGTGGAGGGAGGGAAGGGAAAAGCCAGAACAGAAGTGAGTGCAAGGGATAATGTTGTAAAAAATTACCCGGGCATGGGTTCTGTCAATAAAAAGTTATAATAACAAAAAAAAGAGAAAATTTTATTCTGTATTTGCCCTAAGAAACTCTCTTAAGACTATAAACTGTTTTTTGAAAATTTTATTATGTATTTATTTTATATTTTATTTTTCTCAATACATATTTCAACATTTACCTTTGCAAAATCTTCTGTTCCAAATTTTTCTCCCTCACCTGCCCCCTTCCCCCTCCCCAAGACAGCCAGCAATCTAATTTGGATTATATAGGTTAAACATATGCAGTTCTTCTAAATATATTTCCATATTTGTGAGACTATAAATTGTAAACTGCAGAAAAAAGGCCAATCTGAATTGGTGGAGGACGTTTCCTTACCGGGAACTTTCCTAAACTAGTGAAATCCAGGTTTTAGTCTCTCTCCATGGATTTTAGAATAAGGGAAATTTGGAATTACGAGAATTATCATTTTGGGGGGATTTATTTGTTAACTCTATGGAAGAGAAGCCATCTTTTGAACCTTTTTTTCTTTCTCCTTGTCACCTTTCCTTTAGGTGGCCCCAACCAGATCAGCGTCAAAATCTCTCCCACTGGAATCTACCCGAATGGCTCCCTCTTTGTCACTAGAGGCTCCCAGGTGACCTTCAACTGTAGCAGCAGCTCCCATCCACCTCCTGTGGTGGAGTGGTACTTCCAGCTGCCAGGGTCCGACCCCGAGCCCTTCGGGACCAACAATGAGAACTTCAGCTACTTTGAGCTCCACAACATGTCGCCCACACTTCAGGGGAATTACACGTGTTTTGCCACAAACACGCTCAGCAAGAGAGTTCGGAAAGTGACCTCTGAGCTCCTGGTGTATTGTACGTAAGAAGCCTTTGCTCCTGCTTGTTGCTGGGACCACAGTAAATCTGGAATACCCACAAGCTCATTCATCCATCCCCTGTATCCTCAGGCAGTCTTATGCAGCCTTACACAGATCCATTCACAGGTTTAGAGCTGGAGAGGAGTTTAGAGGTCATCAAGTCCATCAGCCTCAATTTACAGACAAAGAAACTGAGTCAAAGAGAAATTAAGTGACAACTAGTAAGTGCCAGAAGCAGGATTTGAACCCATTCATCATTCCAAGTCCAATGCTCTATCCACTGAGCCATTTTATCATTCTTTGCTTTTCCCTTTAAAAAAAAAATTAGTTTTTTTGTTTTTATACCTTTAATCTCTTTCTAGCAAGGATTATATAATAACATTTAAGCAAAACTAATCAACACATTGGTCAGGTCTGGCAGGTAAACTTCGTTCTATATCCAGAGTTCTCCATCTTGTTACTGAGAGGAGAAAGGTGAGGTTCATGTCATCACTAGTCCAGGGATGGAGATTCTTTATTACAATTCATCAGAGTTTTATGGAGCTTTTGCCATTTATTCATGGCACCGTACACATTGTTCTCCTTGTCCGGCGTCATTCTCCATCAGGTCATGCTGATCTTTTCATGTTTCTCAGAATTCCTCCTGTTAACTGTGTTTCTCAGTATAATACAATTCCATTTTGTCAGTGTCCTTTCCACACAGTAGGAGAGGAGACGGCATGGTGGAGGAATACAGCAGTATCAAATACAAATAGAAAGGAACTTAGAAAAACACAAACTCACGTTATCTATGTTATCTTCTCAGTGCCAGATGTAATTTGCAAAGTAGTAGACATAACTGCATTGAGAGAAGAATTTTGTCATTGAGAGTTTCTTATGGCAATAAAATTATAGCTTTGACCCAAAAGAAAAAAATAGAGCATGACATAGTAGAGTCAGGGAGACCTGGTTCAAGTCCTGCCTCTGACACATACTGGGCTGTGTGACTGTGGACAATCTACTTAATCTCTCTGTACCTAGACAATTCTGACTCTGGAAGTTACAGATGCTTTGCAGTCTACATTAGTTGATAGAGTTTTCACACCAGGAGCCTCTCAAACTAGATGAAATCCTATGCTTAGGGAAAAAAAAATTGAAGAATACTAAAATCTCATAGAAATACATCAATTATGTGTGGCTAAAACCTAGGACCAGAAGGACCATTAAGGAGAAATAGACCTTGGATTAAAAAATAAATACTTATCTACAGAAAGGAAAAAATCTGCATATGTAAAGAGAAATATTGATCATGCTTCTTAGGAACTGATACTTGTATTTTTGCTGAAGGAAAGAAAAAAGTTTTGTGATAAATGGAAAAAATATAGCTTGCCAACTTGTAGAGCTAACTAGGGCAGGGTGATCTGGGCACTGGACCAGGGTGCTGAATTTTGAAGAGTGCTGAAAGTATCTCCAGGCCTTTAGTAGCACAAGAACAACAGAAATTAGCATGTTGCAAGAATAATATGTTAAAATAGAAAACAGAGGATGGACTGGGGGTGAATTCTTCCCTTATCTCACCCTGCTCTATCTGCCCCCACAATTGAGTGTATTTTTTGAGTCACCTACCCCAGGCATAAAAATCCACTCTTAGTTATTTTTCTGCTTATTTACTTTACTTGAGAGGGAAAAAATAGAGGTTTTTTTGGTTTTTGTTTTTGTTTTTTGGCAGGAATGGGGTGGGGAGGATTATCAGAAAATTCAGCTATGTCAAGATAAGTGACTGGGCTTGATCTTTTTGCTGTCTTAGCCCTGTCATGTAAAGAGATGGCTTGGTGCCTAAGGGAGCCAGCTAGAGGTCCTTATATTTCACAGATCCTCCTTGGTCAGCCCCACAGTGCTGGGCAGAGACAGTTCCCGCGGGATCCATGCTACGACTCGTCTGCCGATGGTCTGGGGGATACCCCGATCCTGTCTTCCTGTGGACAGAAGAGCCAGGAAACTTGATCTTGGGAAATTCAAGCTCGGGTGTAGAGATACTCAATCGGTCCCAATTATCTGACGGCAAGAAGTTCAAATGTATCGGGAATCATACCGTGGGGTCAGGAATGATGGGAGCCAATTGCGTGGTCCAGATAAGTGAGTATTATGGGAAAAGGGTTGTCTCAGAAATGAATGTTTTGGGGGGCTTCTCCTGTCTTTCCCCCCCATTTTTTTCTTCCATGTGAATTTTACAAACATTTAATCAGGTGTGTTGGTTCTAACCGTATGTCTAGTGCTCTCTAAACACTTCCATTTTAACTGTTGTTCATCCTGTTTCCTAAAGGCACAGCCAGGAAAAAACAAAAAACAAAAAACCCCACCAAAGAAGGAAGGTTCTTCTTTTTCCTAAGACAGGATGTATGACCTTTCTCAGCGTGCTCATAGAATGCAATTTTTGACTTTCAGAATCCTTTTTTAAAATACAATGTTTTATTGATTTTTTTTTTTAACATCACTGTCATTTCTTGAACTCTCTAATGTAGCAAAGAAAAATGGTTAAATAAAATAAACAGAAAGTGACTGATTGTGGGAGCAAATGACATTCAGATTGTCCCCGGAGCCCCAAATCTCTTTACTGGAAGGAGGGAAGGGAATAAGCTTTTTTATAGCACCTACTACATGCCAAGCATTTTATAGATGTTATCTCATTTGACCCATGTAGCAAACCTGTGAGGTAGATACTATTATTATTCCCATTTTACATTTGAAGGAACTGAGGTAGACGAAAGTTTAGCTTGCCTGGGGCTACCCAGTTAGCAAGTATTTAAGGCTGCATTTGAATATAGATCTTCCTGGCACTGCTAGATGGCTCAGTGGATAGAGCACCAGCCCTGAAATCAGAAGGATTGGACACTTAACACGAGCTGTATAACCCTAGGGAAGTCATTTAACCCCAACAGCCTCACCAAAGAAGAAAAAAAGATGTATATAGTCTTTCTGATGCCAGATCAAACACTATCCACTGGGCCAGCTAAAAATCTGTTTCCCCCTTTGTTGGTCACTGAAAACAATTCAAGTAATAGCAAGGGGTTCTCTAATACTAGGTCTTCTAGGGATCACTATAGTGCATAGAGTGCCAGGGCCAGAGTCAGGAAGACTCTTCTTCCTGAGTTCAAATCCAGCCTGAGACACTTTTTAATTGTGTGACCCTGGATAAGTCACCCTGTTTTCCTCAATTTCCCTATCTGTAAAAGAAGCAGGAGAAAGAAATGGCAAACTATTCCAGTATCTTTGCCAAGAGGACCCTAAATGGAGCCACACCGAGTTGGACATCCCTTAGATGACGAAACACTCTAGTACAAGATTGTTCATTGTAAATAACGACTGCCTTATAGTGTTGTTTTATTTATATTATTATTATCGTTGTAGACATCATTTTCCTTAGTCTGCTTTTTTTACCCTGCCTCAGTTTATAAAAGTTTTCTCATGATTCTCTGAATTCTTCATAATTGTAGTTTGTTACAATATAAAAACATGTTGTTACATTCATCATTGTAGACATCATTTTCCTTAGTCTGCTTTCTTTATTCTAATTAGTTTATAAAAGTCTTCTAATGTTTCTCTGAATTCTTAATGTAGTTTGTTACAATGTAAAAACATTCTGTTGCATTCATCATTGTAGACATCTTTTTCCTTAGTCTGCTTTCTTTACCTTGAATCAGTTTGTCTTCTCATGATTCTCTTGTAGTTTGTTACTATGTAAAAACATCCTATTACATTCATACTCTCTGTAGTTTGTTCAGTTGCCTCCCCCATGGATGGACCCCCACTTTATTTCTATCATAAAGTATCTTTTGTATACTGTACATTTTTGTATATTTCCTTCTGTCCTTGGGGTATATGCCCAGTGGTGAATTTCTGGAGTCCTCACCTTTTTTTAGTCCTTGTTCATCTGCCATTTAAACTTCCCTGATCACTCCAGCCAAAGTCTTTTCTCCCTTCTCAAATATTCCTAAAGTCAAAATACCATAGATTTGGTGCTAGGAGGGACTTTAGAGACCACTAAGTCTAGTTTTCTCATTTTATAGATAGGAAATTGAGTACAGAGAGATTTAACATACTTATAAATGGCTTGAGTTGGTATTTGAATGTAGGTCTTCCCAATTCCAAGTTTGGTGCCCTTTCTCCGTATCTTCCTTTGTCCAATTTGTTCATGTTGTCTATTCCATGTCTTTCCCATAAGGACAGGGGACTTTTCAATTTTGTCTTTGCATCCTCAATATATCACCAATTACCTTGACTTTGCTTCTGCCACTGGATGTCTATGACTGTGTTGATTTTATTTTCTTGTTGTTGATTTTGTTTTATTTTTAAAATTTCAATAATATTGCATTTTTTTTCCAATTACATGTAAAGATAGCTTTCAGTGTTCATTTTTGTAACATTGAGTTTCAATTTTTTTTCTCCCTTCCTTACCTAAGACAGCAAGTAATCTGGTGTAGGTTTTAAATAATTTAAAACATATTTTTATATCAGTCATGTTGTGAAAAAAAAAATCAGAACAAAAGGGGAAAATCATAGGAAAAAAAGGTGAAAAAGTATTCTTTGATCCACATTCAGTTTTCATAGTTCTCTCTGCACGTGGATGGCATTTTCTATCCAAGTCTATTGGAATTATCTCGGATCACTGTGTTGCTGAGAAGAGCCAAGTCTGTCGTAGTTGATCATCAAATAATCTTCCTGTGTACAATATCCTTCTGGTTCTGCCCTCTTCACTCAGCATCAGTTCAGATGTCTATGACAATGGAAGAGAGTGAGAGTGACAGTTTTGTGCAACTGCCTCATTTAAGTCCAATTCACTCCTGAGCAAGACATAATGTTGTGATGTCATTGATCCTTTTTGAAGTGAGGAAGGAACGACAATTTAGTGGAAAGCTTTGAAGATAACAAGCATTTAATGGGCATTGAATGGGAGAACTGCAGGCTCACTGAGAAAAGTTGTAAAGGCAAGAGATTCATGAAGAAATACAGGTTTGGAAGATTGTGGACTTGAATTAAAGAGATAAGTTCTCCAGCGAACAAACTCTGGGAGATGACTAAGAACCATTACATAGAATTCCCAATCCCTATATTTTTGTCCGCCTGCATTTCTGATTTCCTTCACAGGCTAATGGTACACTATTTCAAAGTCCGATTCTTTTTGTGCAGCAAAATAATTGTTTGGACATGTATACTTATTTTGTATTTAATTTATACTTTAACATATTTAACATCTTGCCATCCAAGGGAAGGGGTTGGGGGAAGGAGGAGAAAAATTGGAACAAAAGATTTGGCAATTGTCAATGCTGTAAAATTACCCATGCATATAACTTGTAAATAAAAAGCTATTTAAAAAAAGAGAGAGAGAGAGATAGGTTCTTACGCTCCATCATCACTATCCGTTTCCCCCCCCCCCCAACCCAGAAGAAGGGCAAAATTGACCCTAGGCAAAATTCCCTAGTAGATAAAAATCACCTCCTTTATCCCTTGTGCCCTCCTACTCCTTCCATTGACTATTCCCTGCTTCTGTGAAGGTAGACAACAACAGCAAAATCTTTATGAGGGAGCCCTCGTGAGGTAGACCAAAATCATCAGAACCAGAAGACCTCGGTTCAAGTCCCACTTCTGACCTATATTGGCTATTAGGGTTCTAGGTCAGTGATGGCAAACTCTCATTAGAAGCAGAGCCCTTCTGGTGGCCTAGTGATTCAGAAAACCTCAAACTAATATTGATTATGTTTTATTGTATTTTTATTTTATTATTGTTAAACATATATCTGTTTTATATAACTATATTTGTAGTTACTTATGTTTATTATATATTATTATAAATTATTAATAATATATTATTGTTAAACATTTCCCAATTATACTTTAATCTAGTTTAAGTTCATCATGATGGAGTTTGACATTTGTGCTTTAGGCAACCCCTCTAAATAGCAGAGAAAATGCTGACCTACATTGGTAAAGGGAATTTCCTAATCTGGGAGTTTCTTTTATTGATAAAATCACAGGTCCAGTCCCTACTTTTAACATTTATATAACATTAAGGTTTACAAAACCTCACATAGATTATCTCATTTGATTCTCACAATCCTCCTGTAAAATAGGAATTAATATTTTTCCAGAAAGAGGAAGCCAGTTTATTTTTATTTTTTAAATTTAATTTTAATTGTACATTATTTTTCCAAAGATGATTTTCAACTTTTTGTAAGCTTTTGAGTTCCTTTTTTCCCCCTCCCTCGGCTAGCAAGAAATCTGATATAGGTTAATCCTGCACATTTAACCAATTTATTTTTTTTAAAATGTTTTCCTAAAGACCTACTATGTACATAATGTGTTAGACATTGAGGGACAAGAAAATAAAAACAAAATCGTCCTTGTCCTCAAAGAGCTAACATTCTGCTGGGAGGTACAACATTTATTCATTCAACAAACTAGCTGTGTAATCATGAGCAAGGCGCTAAACCTGTGCCTCAGGTTTTTTTTTTTTTTTTTTTCCATTTTTGAAATGGGAATAATATTTAGGATCTATCTCACAAGATTGTTGTGAGGATTAAATGAGATAATATTTATATAAAGTGTTTTGTAAACCTTCAAATGCTATATAAATGTAAGTTGTTGTCATTATTACTAAGCAACTAGGTGGTGCCATAGTGCAGAGTGCCAGGATTTGAGTTGGGAATCTTCATCTTCCTGGGTTCGAATCTCAGCGTGTGAGCCTGGGCAAGTCACTTATCTTCAAGTACCTGAAGAAGGAGGAAAAAATCTAGCAGATATGGAAGATTTTGGAGAACTTTAAAATCCAGGCTAAGGAACGAATTTTTAATTTGGGGGTCATCTGCTGTTTACTTCCCAAACTCGAGTGAAGGGATTCCTGGTGGTAGTGAGGAACAGTGGAAAGGAGTGCTAGACAGTTGGGGAATGACTGAACAAGTTGTGGTACATGAAGGTGATGGAATTTTATTGTTCTGTAAAAAATGATCAACAGGCTGATTTTAGAAAGGCCTGGAAAGATTTGTAGGAACTGATGCTGAGCGAAACAAGCAGAACCAGGAATACATTGTATACAACAGCAAGAATGTGCAATGATCAACTATGAAAAACTTAGTTCTTCTCACTAGTTCAGATATCCAGAGGTCTCTGGATAGACCCCAGTAGACTTTGGACAGAAAGTGCCATCTGCATCCAAAAAAAGAAATAAGGAGACTGAATATAAATCAGCAATGCTATGTATACTTAATTTTTCTGTTTTTTTAATCATCTCTCCCATGGTTTTTTTTTTCCTTTTGCTATTATTTTTTCTTTCCCAACATGATTCACAAAACAATATGTATTAAAAATAAATAAAAGTACTAGAAAAAACAACAACAACAAAAGGTGCTGGACTGGAGTAAGAACCAGGGTTCAAAGTCTTGCCACTTTCTGTGTAATTTTGGGCAGTTTATCTAACCTCTTCAGACCTCGGTTTCCTTTTCTGTAAAATGAATAGAATCGAACTAGTGACTGCTCAGATATCATGCAGCTTTTTGATTTCATAAGGAAGTGTTGGAATTTCCAATGGAATCCCCAGCTAGGCTCAAGCTTGGATGGCCAAACATCTGTCTTTCTTTCTCTCCCTTTTTCTGACCCCCAGATGGGCCCACCCTTCAGTCTGACCCAATGAAGACCTGCTTCTTGGGAGGCAACGTGACCCTCACCTGCCAGGTGTCTGGGGCCAACCCCACTGCCAAGATCTCTTGGTTGCGGAATCTCACCCAGCCAGAGGAGGAGATCCTGCCCAGCACACGTTACCTGATAACGCACGAGGATTCAGTCTCCACCCTCACCATCCTCAACTGTTCCCAGGGTGTGGATGAAGGCTACTATGTCTGCAGGGCAGAGAACCCGGTGCGGGTGAGGAAGGTGGACATCTGGCTGACTGTGAAAAGTGAGTTTGACACAGCTGGTTCCCAAGAGGTGTGTAGTAGGGGGAGGAGAGAACGTTGTCCAGCCCTAGAACAGACAGGAGGATGATGCTTTCCCAGTAGTAGGTAGACAGATCTTAGCCATCAAAATTGGAAGGGACCTCAGAAATCATTTAGCCTAATTACCCTTTCAAAAAAAAAAAGTTTTTTAAACAGAAGCCCAAAAGGTGATTTTTTTTAAACCTGTAGTTAGTGTAGTTAATGATCTTTCAAAGTTGCTGTGACCAAGAGGAACCATGATCTGTTTGGCTAGAGGGAATTTCCCACATCCTTTATCTACTAGAGATCACAGATCTTTGAAGTGCTACAGCCAGAACGCATTGGATTATCTCCCATTTTATGGAGGAGGAAATTGAAAACACCTTGTCCAAACATAGCTAGTCTATGACTCAGTTAGAAATAGAAGCTGATCCGGCCGGGAGGTGATGATATGACTCTTCAATCACAGCCGTGAGTGCTGGAGATAATGGCCAGCCCTTATTTAGCTCTTTACAGATATTATCTCCTTTGATTCTCATAACAAGTATCTGCTATTATGATCCCCATTGTACAGATGAGCTGTAAAACTAAGGTTCACAAAGGTTAAATCACACAGCTAGTAAGCTGAACTTAATTCTTCCTTACTCCTCATTCAGTATCTGCTCTACCTCGCTACCTAAAAACCAAGCTGTGCTTTGTGTCTGTCTTTTCTCTGCAGAACCTTTGAACATCGGGGGCATTGTGGGGGCTGTGGTGATCTTGCTCCTGTTGGGAGTGGGGACGGTCTCAGGTTTTATATTGTACTACAGTCCAAATATCTGCCTGAAAGGTAAGTATCCCAAAGGATGCCTGGAGCAGGAATTCCCCGCCATTGTGCATTGTGGGCAAAACATGTGATCTCTGCCCAATCTCCAGATTTCCTCCCTTGTATTTCCATTCCTTGCTTAAGTCCACAGAGCATAGTTGTAGCATTTTCCCATATGTTAATGAAAATGTCCTATTTATTAAGAACTTGTAACCTGAATGAATGACAGCAAATATTAACATATTCTCTCTCTCTCTCTCTCTCTCTCTCTCTCTCTCTCTCTCTCGTTTCTCTTTTTTTTTCCTCCTTTCAGTAGGAAGCAGCTTCAGGTGAGTGTTTGTTGGCCCAGCTCTGGTGCCATTCCCTACACCAGACCTTTCCCAATCCCTTCCCCTCTTCCTCAGTTGGTAAAATTTTTTCCCTCTTAAACTTCCTTTACATTCATTTAGATCTGCTTTGCAGGCTCTTCTCTGTGTATGTTGTGACCCCTAAGGCAGAAGCTTCTTGAGGTCCAGGGATTGCTCCATTTCATCTTTGTGCCTTCAGTGCTCCGCACATTGCCTTGCCCATGGTACATGATTAATAGAAGTCTCTTTAAGTGAATTGATGCAAACCAAAAGGCTGCGCCCATCAACTTGGGCTAATTCGGCTTCCCTCACTGCCTTTTGTCTTCTTTTAATTTGGAGTGAGTGAGTCACTGAGAGATCCTGGGGAGATTGGTTTTTGCAAATGTCTTACCTTGGGTAGGAAATGTGTCCCTGAAAAGGTGTATAAAAACTCAGTCATCCTGAATGCACTGGGGGAACTTGCTACATATGGAAATAAGTCCCCTTAGTGGAAAGCAAAAAATAATGGACTAATAGCAATCCAGACTGTCTGAGAAGGAGAAAAAAAAGCAGTTCATTTTTTTTTTTCTAATTTTGGATTATGGAGATCCATGAATCCATGGATCATATCTTGGAGATGTGTGTGTGTGTCACATATTTGTATATATTTACACACATATACATGTGTATGGTATACATCAAATCTTATATAAAATATTATAATGTATATTATATATACACATATACATTTTATATAACAGATAAGATTATATGTTATATACTAATATCCTGATATGTATTGATCGTATATAAATTCTAGGTAAATTGAATTTTCCTATTTTGTATTTGCATAAAGCAAGGCACACCGGTATTCATTTCATTCATTCATTCACAGTGTGTTTATAGTTC
Source organism: Sarcophilus harrisii (assembly GCF_902635505.1). Taxonomy (NCBI): domain Eukaryota; kingdom Metazoa; phylum Chordata; class Mammalia; order Dasyuromorphia; family Dasyuridae; genus Sarcophilus; species Sarcophilus harrisii. Next base: position 696,026,913 of record NC_045426.1, on the reverse strand, counting down.
CTTCCTGGAAACCTCAGCAGAACAGGGAATCTCTATGGTCATTTTTAAGAAAGGGAAGAAGCTAATGGACTTCTCTAGGATTATGGACTTATAAAGACCAAGTACATGGTTGATATGGTTTGTAACCAGCAATTCCTTGAAGAAACGGAACAGAAAAGCGTTTGTTAAGTTACTTGTTCACTGTGTGCAGCTATGTTAGGGGACAGGGCTAGAAAATCAAGCCAGTCAGACCCTGGCCTCTGGGAGCTGCTATTCTAATTGGGAGGAGAGCTCCAGGCCCATAAAAGTGATCGGAATGAATGAAGGTACTCATCAGATTTTGCTGCTAGAAGCAGCAAGCAGAAGCAGAAGATTTCTAGTAAGAAATCTTATCTCCTCCAGGAGAGCCAGGGAAGACCTCACTTTGAAAGCAGGGGCAGCGTTATAATTTTCTGGATGTGGTCTAGTACTTGCTCAGCTTTGGTTTTTACAAGTTACAGCTGCAAAAGAGGTGTTCAAGTCAGCTGGATTTTTCCCTCCCCATGCTCATTTTTTTTGGGGGGAATGGTGGGAATGTGGGACCATTGTCCTTGCCCCCACCTTCTTCCCTTAGCTTCCTTTCCCTCATCCCTCTTTCCCCCCACCTAGTTCATTAGAAAAGGGCTCTATCCTTTCCTTCCTCCTCCCCCTCCTCTGTTAGTAATCCGAGATACTTAGATCTGGAACAGCTTTTGGCCCAAGATAAACAATACTGTGCTCTGTCCTCCTCCTCCTCCTCCAACAATCTGGATTGAATTTTAGCCCATCGTTTTTCCTAAATGCTGGTAAATAACTCCCTCGGGTTCTGGACTTTGATGAGCCAAATCCAGGAGATTTGGATGACCTAAAATAAGGATAATGAAATAGCTAATATTTATGGAGCACCTCGATGTGCCAGGCACTGCGCTAAGCGTTTCATGATTGGATTGTTGTCTTGTTTGAGCCTTACATCAGCCCTGGTAGATGCTATTATTCTTCTCAGAAAACTTAGTAACTTACCCAGAGTCACAGGGCTAGTGCCTGAAGATAGATTTGAATTCAGATCTTGACTTGGGGCCCAGTGTATCTACTGTAGTATTATCCACTGTAATTATAATAATAATATAATAATAAAATGTAATAATATTAATAGATAGCATTTATGTAGTACTTATGTGCCATACACTATGCTAGGTACTTTTACAATTATTATGTTATTCAAGCCCCACAATAACCCGAGGAAATGGGTCCCATTTTATAGATGAGCAAATTGAGACAAACAGGTTAAGTGACTTGCACGGGGTCACACAGCTAGCGTCTACAGCTGGATTTTACAGCTGACTCCAGGTTCAGCACTTTATCCACCTAGCTATTCCTTAAGACAGACCATGTCCCCTGAGCAAGCCGGGTCTTACATCCTCAGAGCCAAAGCTTATAGGAAGTCTAAGAAATGGCCTGCTGGGATCATTTAAATTTTTGTGCCCCAGTCTAGGAAATAGCCTCTGCCATGAAGCAGCTTACAGTCAATGCTAAGGCATAGACAGTGATACAAGAGTACAGAGCAGAAGAAAATTAGAAAGCCAGAGGTGAAGGATGAACAGGATTTAGGAAAGGAAGAAGGAGGAGTATTTCAGGTACAAACCAAGGTCCAGAGGCAGAAATAAGCATCACACAAATGGGTAGATCCTGGAGGAGATGGGCCTGGCCGAATAGAAAGGTGTTTGTTGAGCAAAGAGAGAGAAAAGATGATTTGATGTAATTTTCTGGAGCCAGTCAGTTACTGCTTTTCTCTGTATCACTCCATGGCTTCCCCAGAGCTTTAATTAGGAATTTAGAACTCTACATCAATCAGGGAGTTTTGGGGAATACCAGAGTTTGGGCAGGGGACAGCCCAGGGCCTGATCAAAATAAGTACTACATAAATATTAGTTATTATTATTATTACAGTGGAAAGAGCATGGGGCCTTGAGTCAGGAAAACCTGAATTCAAATTCATCTTACCAGCCCTCTGACTCTGGGCTGCCTTTTGACTCTGTTTTTGGGATTTAGGGGTCAAGAAACAAGTGATGTCATGGTCCTAGTGGATTCACAGGACGAGGAAGAGGAAGATGTGGAAGAAGAGGAGGAAGAAAGAGAAGAGGAAGACTTGCCAAAAGAGATAACCAGACACGGTCACATACACCGGGTGACCGCCCTGGTGAACGGGGATGTGGAACGCATGGGGAATGGGCTCCAGGCCCTACAAGGTCAGCCCCTTTTCCTCAGTGATACTTATCACCTGGTAATGGCAGATGGCCCAGACCCTGATTTTACTTCCTATTAAAATGACTGAGCTAGAGGATGACTTTAGATTTCATAGGAGATGAAAAAAAAGGCATTTAGCTTCAATCTCCCCCGAAAACCTGTGTGTTTGAGAGGCAAGGAACAGAAATTAAAAATCATATCAGGGAAATTCATGATCTGTAGTGGAAAGAAAACTGGCCTTGGAAGGGAGGAAGAGGATTAAAGGAAGTATTCATGTGCCGGGCAATGTGCTTAGCTCTTACAAATATTATCTTTGATCCTCACAACAGCCCTGCAAGGTGGATGCTATTCTTATCCCTGTTTTACGTTGAGGAAACAGCATTCTTAAGTTAAGTGACTTGCCCAAGGTCACACAGCTAGGAAGTATCTGAGGCTGAATTTTAATTTATATCTCCTTGACTCACACTCTATCCACTACATCCCCTACTTGCCTTCAATTCAATAACCTAAGTTTAATTTTGCTTCAGACACTAGCTTTGTGACCATGAGCAAGTTATATAATCGTTTTTATTTTCAGTTATCTTATCTGTGAAATGGAGAGAATAATAGCACTTACTTTACGAGGTCATTAGGAAGAGGAACTGAGATAAACAGATAAAGCATTGTGCAAGCTTTCCAGTACTATGGAAATGTTAGCTATCATTATCGTTTTCATCATTATTATTTATTATTATTATTATTAATTGTTATTAGGATTCAAAGGACTTGACTTTGTATTCCCACTCTGTAGCCTTAGTTTCTTACTTTATTAGTAAATTGAGAGTATGGACTAGATGGTCTCCAGGGTTCCTTCTAGTTCCAAATCCTATAATCCCATGAAATCATTTCAACTTACCAAAGATTTCAATCAGTAAACATTTATGGAATTCTCATCCCCATCACAAACAAAATACATCCCTCCCCTCCCTTTTCTCTAGGAGATGATTAGAACTGGGGAGAAGGATAGTAAAAAGTTAAACAATATAAGGACAACTCTGGAATGGTCAGAAGGGGAAATAAGATCAACTGAATAGTGGAGGCGGTGGCTCTTGGAGGAATTCAACTGTAGAAAGATGTCACCATGGACTGGTGTAGTCAGAGAAGGTTTGACCAAAAAGTTGGGATTTGAGCTGGATCTTGGAGGATCCTTGGATCACAGGAGTCTAGATCCGGAGTTCAAATGGACCTTCTTAGAAGCCATTTGGACCAACCCCTTCATCTTACAGATGAGAAAACTGAGATCCGGGGACATAAAGTTATTCTAAAATCCAAGAGCAAGAGCTGAAATGGGTTTTAGAGGCCATCTAATCCTGCTCTCTCCTTTTACAGATAAGCAAACTGAGGCTCATGTAGGTTAAGTGACTTGTGCATGGTTACACACTCATGTCAAAGACTTTCCTGATTCCAAATTGAACATGTGGAAAATCATTATGGCAAGCTGTTTCTCAATTCCTTTTTCAATAGGATTTAGATTTCATTAAACAAATTGTCCAGTTATTACATAGGCACTTATTACCCAAATCCCTGAATCTGCCTTTTTAAATTTGTTTTTTGGGTTTGGGTTTTTTGTGGGCCAGTTGCAATTTCACAGCTGGTAAGTGAGTTTGCATTTGAACTCAGGGCTTCCTGTTCACTCTATCAGCTGCACAATCTAGCTGCCCCAATCTGGCTTGATTTCTTGAAAATAAGTGCAAAAACCACGTTGTGTTCCTTGGGGCTGGTGACTAAGAACCTGCTGTTGAAATGATGTTCCAGCTCTTTCTTTTTCTTTTTTGCTGTTCAGATGACAGTAGGGAAACCCAGAGCGACATTTTCCAGGAAGAATGTGACCGACCTGTTTGATCATAGTCATCTTGATGTTCCTGGAGCACTCTCAGAGGATGCTTGGTTTGGAGTTCAGCTTTCCAGACATCCCAACCTGGGCTCTGAGATCTCTCGCTTTGGCAATGGTTGGGCCCCTCAGCAAATATCCCATCTCCCCTTCTGTTCTTTTCTCCCTAATTAGCTTGATTTGCTGTCGGCTTCTTCAAGATGCACAAGCGCCATAGGGACAGGCGAGTCCTTGGGAGGAAGCCCTAGAAGTGGCATTTGGTTTCCAAAGTGCAACTTTTCTGGGAATCTTGTTCCCATCCAGGTGTCCCTCCTTCCCTGAGAGCACAAGTGCAACTTCTTTCCTTAGCAACAGGAAGATGATTTTGCCGGCAGCTTGAGCCAATGTACAGAGAAGGATATTCTGGCATCCCAAGGCAAGCACTCAAAATGACCCAAGCCATCCCTTTGCTATCTCCAAGTAAGGCACAGGTGGGCCAGATTTCTGGGCAAACATCCACGGTCTGAGGAAAAAAAAAAAGATCAAGGTTTGCCAAAGACTTGTTGATGGAATGGGGACCCTTCCCTCCTTGATGGGAAATTGGATTAAGTAAAAGTTAAGAGTCTCTTACTGAGTGGGAACATTGCTGTCAAGTTTCCTTTGGAGAAGTGGATTTGGATTATTAGAATTGAATAGCACTGGACTTGGAAGAGCAAAATCTATGTATAGTTAGGCAGATCACCTCTCTGAGCCTCAGTTTCTCCATTTGGAAAATGATGGGGGAGTAGATGATTTCTAAGGTCCTTTCAAGCTGTATGGATCTGCTGATAATTTATAATTTTTCCAGGTCCATAGATTATCCATGATTCTTCTCAGAGACTTGGAAGGTTAATGAGATAAAGAAGAAATTATTTTTATTTTAACCAGAATGTATGGGGGGGGGGGGTGGATATTATAGAGGGAAAAGGAAAAGTATGAGTAGGCAAGCCTCCACTTTTTCTGCTTCTTAGCCACTGCTATGAAAGTAGTACTCAGCACTTTGTCATGGAACAAGCAGAAATCCAGACTATTTCTTGATTTTCTCACTCACCTCTGGTGATCATGACTGAGTCATGGTCATTCTTGGCCTGGGCTTGTCCATCTCAGAAACAAGATGAAAAAACATCTTTTCTGCTTGCTGTAAGGAGAGACTAGGAAGCTAGCCCCATTGGATGGCTGTGAAATGGAAGGAAAATGCTATGTAATAGTGCAAGTGGAGAAGTCTAGTGAGCCGCCATTTTTCCCCCCAAATGGCCTTTGGTGACGGCGTCAGTCAAGCCTTTCATATGACAGCAAAAGAGAATGCAAGGATTGTGTTAGATACTGGGTTTGTTTTCCATGTGTATAGATCTGCTGAAGGTGGAATCAGGATACAATTTGGGACATGAAACTTAGAAGGCTTGGGCTTTCTCATCCATCTTGCCTCAGATATTCACTTCCAGGGTGAGCATGACAAATAACTACACTTCTCTGAGACTCAGTTTCCTCATCTGTAAAATGGGGACAGAAATACCTGTAATATCTACCTCACAGGGCTGCCACGAGGCTCCAGTGAGGTCATGTAAGTAACGGAAGTGCTTGGCAAATTTGCTTTTCCTCCTGCCCTTTTCATTACCGCAAACTTAACCATCACCCTGGACTTTGCCAAGATAGCTCGAATTCACCGGCATCCCTTCCCTTTTCTAACACTAAAATTAACTTGGTTATAAAGTTTGTTTTATTTTAATCACATTCATTCACATGTTGTGGGGGGATATGGTGATGGAAATTGGTTTTATTATGCATAAGTTTATTTTGCATAGGAAGCAGTGGAGTGGTTAGAATTGATCTCAGAGTCAAAAAAGGCATGGATTCTCATCCTGCCTTGGTCATATATGAAGTATGAGATCCTGGGTGAATCATTTGGTCTCTTATTGCTCTAGGCAACCCTCTTAGACTAAGTTACAGAGAAGATACCAGATGGGAAAAGTTTCCTGATGAGGATTTCCCTTGAGTGCTCAAATCATAAGTTCAGACACCCCCCCCCCAAAAAAATATATATATATATATGTAATAACTTTGTGGAAATTCTTTTTTTTTAAATGTCAAACTGATATCAACTGGTCAAAGTCAACTACGTAACCATTTTGCTGTCAAGGCACAAGGGGAAATCAGATGCAGGAGTCATATCCCCGGGAATCATAGTGTTATATATTTTGCCCCTTCACTGGGCAATTTCCATTTTACTCCACAGTACCTCAAATGTTTGACTGTTTCATGTAGTTTCGGAATGGGCCACCATGACAGATGTATTTTACCACCTCCAGGAGTTGGATCAAAGCCTCCCCCACTTTGAGTCTTTGAGGGTCTATTTGGTGAAATTCTTGCATTAGAGAATACAACTGGGGCTCATCTGCCTTGATTTAGAAAGGGATATTATGAATTCTGGAAAACTTTATAAATTTGATTCCTAGCTGGGAAGTTGTGAAAGGTCATCAAAAATTTCCCTAGCTTCCTGTTCCTTTTACAGATATTTTAGTAATTGAGTCAGAGCAGAGATGGGGAACTCTTCAAGGCAGGGATTTTTCCACTCCCAAATAAAAGCTTAGTGCCAACTTGCTATTAACCAAAGCAACCCTTTAAACAAGTCGGGAGCCATGCATGATTGATGTCATTCATGGATGAGCAAAGCAGACCTTATGTGCGATTGTAGGCTCTCGGGCGCTTTGAATTTTGAAGGCATTCAAAGAAATGGGGCTTAAGTATTTTTTTAAAGGAAGAAACAACACTGAAATACCAAAGCCTTTTGACATGGGCGATTCTATTCTGACTTTGTAGGTTATGGTTCTGGGTTTCATCTTTCATTAAAACATATCGTGACGTTACAACAAATTTAGAAATTCTGCTTTCCTGGAACTTGGATGGTAAATGTTTAGGGGCCGCCATTAACAAATCTTTTTCCTTGAGGGCTGATGGGGGTTTAAGGAGGAAGGTATAGCTTTTTTAGCTGGTTCAAATTCTCACTGAAGCCCCTACCATGAAGTTCTCTTATTCAAGCATGACTGCAATAGACACTGGAAGGTATTGGCACTTGGATTACTAAAGCACTACAGACTAATTGGGAAGACTACTTGGGTAAAGCTTTCTAAACTTAGGCATTCAATGCCAACAAGTGTAAATCTTCCATTCTGTGACTAGCCATATTCTGCTATTAGGGCTTAAAAAAACACAGTCAGGTATCTCTATTCTAAGTAATTTGATATGGAGGAGTGGGTATGAGGGAGGAGAAATTAGTTTTGAGAGCCGTGGTTTTTTTTTTTTTTATGATCCTTGAATAAAGTTATTTTTCAATAAATAGTTTTTGTAATCTTTATTTAGATCTGGTGTCCTTCCTTTGAAAAAAAAAGTTGGTATTTTCCACTGGCTTTATTTAAGATGTTGCATAATCTACTGTGTCTGTGCCCTCATTTGTTATATTTTCGTACAACTATGAAGATAAATTTGGAAAACCTCCCTAGTCTGCCAAAATTTCTTTTCTTTGCTTTCTCCACACAGCCTTGTAAGCCTCTGCATACCCCTTGTAGCCCGATTCCCTGTCTCTCCTACATCATCACCCTTAGAAACCACACTTTTTTGGGCCTGGTCTGTTTTTCTTCCTTTTATCCATATGCACCCTCATGTCTGTATTCATTTTTGATCAGACCCATCTAGTTCTCCGAATTTTCCTGAGGACTTCTTTGAATTGCTGCTGAGTGAAGTGAATGGAATTAGGAGGAAATACATAAAATTTCATCATAATAAAGATAACACAACTTCCTGAGAGACTTAAGAAATCTGATCAATGTAAAGACCCATCATGATTCTATAGGACCAAGAATAAATCACACTACTATGAGATTAAAAAGGTTTGAGAGAGACAGTTTCTGGGTAATTCAATTGATTATTTTAATAATAAGGCCAGCAAACAAAAGGTTTGGCAGTTGTCAATGCTGAAAAATTACCCATGCATATATCTTGTAAATAAAAAGCTATAATAAAAAGAATAATAAGGCCAGCATGTTATTAATGAAAGGATGGTCAATTGGCTCTCTTAGACCAAAAACCATGATGGCAGCTGGACTTCAGAAGGAAAAGGTGTTCAAGGAAGGGCTGAAGGGAATATCAAGTCAACCTTGAACAGATTTCTCTCTATATCCAGACCACCTTCAGTCTTGGGCAATCTTATTTTAAAAAATTGTCCCATCCAAGCCTGAAGCAGAACACAATGGCTACTCTATTGGGTAGAGTCTTAAACAAGAAAGTTCAATCCTATGATCAGCAATGTCCTTCAAGAAGCTTAACATTTTAAAATCAGAACTTCAGAAGAATAGAACTCCATCTCCCCAAACTATTGGTTATTAATAATAATTCTTTAGGGGCAGCAAAGTGGTGCAGTGGATAGAGCACCAGCCCTAAAGTCAAGAGGACCTGAGTTCAAATCTGACCTCGGACACTTAACTCTTCCTGGCTGTGTGACCCTGGGCAAGTCACTTAACCCCAATTGCCTCAGCAAAATATATATATGAGATTATTATTATTCCTGTCATTATCAATTTCCTGACAGATGATGAATTATAAATGTAGACTGGACATAACCAATGTAGGAATTTGTTTTGCTTGGCCATTTTTTTGTTTTCAATATGAAAGTTAAGGATTTCTTTTACTCTTCCCTAGCTCCAAAAAGGATAGAACAAGAGAAAGACAGGAAGAAGTCACATAATAGCAGGACAACTTTGAAAGTTACATGCTCTGACTGCACACGTATAGTTGTGCTATGATTTAGGAGAGCAATTTCTAAATTCCAATTGATGTTTTTGGGGTTTAGCACCAAATGATGAAATTGTAGGCACTGAATGTTGGGGTTCGGTCAGGTGATGAATTCATGATGGCCATTCTCTTTAGAAAGGAAGGTTTATTTATGAAAAGAGTTTGTAGACAAAATGAAGACACCAGGAATGGTACATACGAGAAAGAGCTGGGAGAGCATATAGCTAGCAAGAAAAGAGCTTTTTAACAATTAATGATGGAAAAGACAGGTTCCCTAGTGGAATTCACAACCAGGAGAAAGCGAACAACAAATTGAGATTGCAATATGCCCTTAGCTGGCAGGCTAAATAGCAAAAGAAATTTAGCACCCTGAAAGAGTTAGCTATAAAAGGAGAAAGCATAGAGTCATGGTAGGGATAAGAGGAATGGGTAATGGGGAAGAAGGAAGGGTAGAGATACCAGGCAGAGTGAGTGCTGTGGCCAAAGGGGTTCTGCAAAGATGGCGTGAACCAAGGACAGATTTATGGGGGGAATTTAACCTCAAGGATTTAACAATTTGGATTTCTGACTGAAGACCAGAGAGAGTGGGGCTATAAGGTTATTTATTTATTTATATTTTATTAAAACTTTTTATTTACAAAACATCTGCATGGGTAATTTTTCAACACTGACCCGTGTAAAAGCTTCTGTTCCAAATTTTCCCCTCCTTCCTCCCACCTCCTCCCCTAGATGGCAGGTAGTCCAATACATGTTAAATATATTAAAATATATGTTAAATCCAATATATGTATACATAGGGGGCTATAAGGTTAAACTGATTCATGTCAGGTCAGGGCTCTTCTTTGCTTATCTCGGGTAATTCCATCAGTACTTAAATTTTTCTGCCAACCCCACCTAGTTACTCAGCATCTCATCAGTTGTAATATAAGTTGCCTTCTCAGTAGGCAGGGGTGGGATTGAAGAGGAGGGAATTTGGAACTCAAATCTAAAGAAGAGAATGTTAAAAATAAATACTAAAAGAAAAAGATATATTTTGAATTTGTTATATATATGTATAGAGATTGAGACTTGTACAATTTTTATTTATTTGGTTTTTGATTAATGCTTTTTATTTTTAAAACATATACAAACCTAAATGGCCCCACATTCTCTGAAAGCAGGAAGATGAACCTCCAGAGAATGTGGGACCATTTAAGTTTGTATGTGATCCTTGTTCTCCAAGGTGAAGGCTCTTAGGGAAGGAAATTCGCTTACTCAAAGGCTGTGATAAAAAGGCTTTTATTGTTAGACACCAAGATAAGAGTGTTCTTGGTGGGCAATATCATTCTCAAGAGAGAAGTGATTTTGCAAAGAGACATTTTCTGAAGGTTCATTTTCCTGGTTCCAGAGAATGTAAGACCATTTAAGTTTGTATAACTTTTTGTTGGTGATTTTACATAACTTTACAGAGCTGTCTGGTTTTGCTCTCATCAGTAACTTCCATTTCTATAAGGCTCATGACAAGCTGTCACCACGACATCAACCCAAGTCCCTTCTAAAACCTACAAGAAATGACTTCTGGGAACCTGACTCTCCAAGAACTATTGCCAAGAACCAGAATTCAAAAGTGTGAGCTCTTTATTTAGAAGATTATTATTCTCAGATGAGAAATTATGCTTATTTTGAAATAATGAAAAGAAAAAATTTGTATAAAGTAAATTTGTTGGGCCATTTCCTCAAGATTTTGGTAGAATGAAATGATTAGAGAGGAAAAACATTGGAGGCAATTCTGAAAAAGTAGTTCTATATAATTGTTTTTATGAGAGACTAATAATGAACTGGGACTATAAGAAACTGCTTAGCTGTGTCACCTAACCTGTTTGCCATTGGAAAAGGAAATGGCAAACTAGTCCAATATCTTTGCCAAGAAAACCCTATGGATAGAGATGGGGCATGAAGAATCATATATGATTGAAATGAGGGAACAACAGTGTTAGACTTGAAATTAGGAAGACCTGAGTTTAAATCTTGCCTTCGTACTAGATGTGACACCTGGGCAAATTATTTAACCTGTTTGCCTCCATTTCCTCATCTGTAAAATGTGGATAATGTCAGCACCTACCTCAGGGTTTTTATAAGGACAAAATGAAATAATGTATAAAGTACTTTGCTTTATACTTTATACTTAAAGTATATATATATATATACATATATATATATATAAACTATACTTTAAAGTGCTACTTTATTAAGTGCTAAATAAATTATTATCAGGGAAGACAATATTAGGAAATCATTATGATGACACAGTAAATGTAAGCAGGTAATATTTCTTTAAAAATTTTTTTTAATAGTACTTCATTTTTCCGAATACATATGCAAAGATAGTTTTCAACATTTACTTTTGTAAAATTTTGTGTCCAAATATTTCTCCCTATCTTCCCTCCGAAGATACTAAGCAATTCAATATAGGTTAAACATATGCAGTTTCTAAAAACATATTTCCATATTTGTCATGCTGTACAAAAAAAATCAGTTCAAAAAGGAAAAAACAGGAGAAAGAAAAAAAAAAACCCAGCAAACACTACCAACAACAACCAAAAAAATGTGAAAATGCTACATTTTGATCCATCCAGTCTCCATAGTTGTCTCTCTGGATGTGGATGGCACTTTCCATGATAAGTCTATGGAATTGTCTTGAAACACCTCATTTTGAAAAGAGCCAAGTCTATCACAGTTGATCATCACGTAATTATGTTACTGTATACAATGTTCTCTTGGTTTTACTCACTTCACTTAGCATCAATTCATGTAAGTCTTTACAGGCTTTTCTGAAACCAGTCTGCTTGTCATTTCTTATAGAACAAGAATATTTCATAACATTAATATACCATAAATTATTCAGCCATTCCCCAACTGATGGACATCCACTCAATTTCCAGTTCCTTGCCACTACAAAGGACAAGCAGGTAATATTTCACATTCTCGTCCTTGACTAGTATTTGCCTAATGGGAGAAAAATGGGAAATCTGTCTTTATTTTGGTAAAGGATAGATAGATGTTAAATTAATTGAGCCTGTCTTCAGTTACTGTATTAAATCATAGTTTATTTAAGAAAAGCCTTCTTCCCTTCCATCCCCTAAAAATGTATTCTTTTGTCCATCATACACTCTCCCTTTTAGACTATAGCCTATTCAGATTGAGAACTTGATTGCTTATTTAAGATTAATTAGATTATTAAAAATATTTCCTTATTGATCTTTAAATATTTAAGGTGTCAAAGATAATTTAATATCTCTGGGAGATACTGTTGATATATGTTCAGTTCAGTTGTGTTAGATTCTTCATGATCCCATTTGGGTTTTTTTGGCAAAGATACTAGAACAGTTTGCCATTTCCTTCAGTTCATTTTACAGATCAGTAAACTGAGGCAGACAGGGTTAAATGACTTGCCTAGGGTCACACAGCTAGTAAGTGTCTGGGGTCAGATTTGAATTCAGTTCTTCTTGACTTCAGGCTTAAGGCTCTGTCCACTTCACTGTTTAGCTATCTTCTTGTAAATAAGAGGAATGGAAGACTGAGATGTGGAGACCTAATTAGACAACTGAACTAAGTGAATTCTGGATTTGTGAATTGTCCACTGTCCTCCTTCTGTAGCAGAATCTCTTTCTCTTCTAATCTTCATTTTAACTCCTCAGACACTACTCATTTCGTTTTGTGTTGTATTTCCTTCCCTTCTGCTTATCAATCTTTAATTCAACCCTCATTTTCATTTTCTAAAGTGCTGTTTAATCAGTCAATTAAGAAATACTTATTAAAATCTACCATAGATTAGGCAGCTGGCCAGATGTGCTAAACACTGGTGATATAAAACAAATGAAATAACCTCTGCTCATATTCTCATTTTTTGATTGTTGATTCCCATGCCCTTTCCCATCCTCCTACCTCAATTCCTCTCTTCATCAGTTTCTAGGATTTCAGGTTTATCTTAGGCTTTTAACTTAGATCTGGAAATGTTCTTGTAGGTCATCAGGTACAACCCCCATTTTGCAGATGAGAAAACAGGCTCAGAAAAGTAATCTGATGAGTCTGATATCACACGGGCATTAAGAAGTAGAGCTAAAGTTTGAAATTAGACCTTCTGACTCCTAATCATGTGCTTTTATCATGGTGGTAGATTGATGAGTTTTTTTTTTTTGTTGTTTGTTTTTTAATTTTGCTTTTTCCTATTCTGAATTTAACACCAAACAACACAAATATCAAATAAAACGAACACTTCCATATGCAAAATCAAACAGATGAGGATTATTTATGAAACTTTGAGTTTTAACAGACAACTAACTTTTCCTTTTAAGTATAATTCATTATGCAACTTTCAAAGCCATCCTCATTTTTTCCTAGCCTTTCTTCTGTTTTGTTCTGTGCACTTTAAAAATCCATCAGTGACCTTCTTATTCCTTTTTCTTTTCTTCCCCCCCCCCCCTTTGGCAATCCTATCAATAATCCTCACACTTCTCTCCAGCCTATATATGAAAAGGGAAAAATGAGAGTTTTGTAATAAAATTATCTAATCAAGCAAAACAGATTCTCACACAGGCTGTCTAAAAATGAATGTATCTCAGTCTCTATTATGAGTCCATTATCACTCTGTCAGGAGGCAGGTAGCAGGTTCATCAACTAGTCCTTTGAAATTTTTGGTCATTGCATTGATCAAAGGACTTAATTCTTTTAAGGTTGGTTTTTCATTACACTGATGTGATTACTATGTAAATTATCTTACTTTTTCTGCTGACTTCATTCTTCATCAATTCATATATCTTCCCAGGTTTCTAAATATGTTGATTATTTCTTATGGTGGTATAATATTTCATTACACTTTGTTTTTCAGTCATATTAGTCATGACCCCCTTTGGGTTTTTCTTGGTAAAGATAGTGGAATGGTTTGCCATTTCCTTCTCCAGTTCATTTTACAGATGAGGAAACTGAGGCAAACAGGGTGAAGTAATTTACCTAGGGTCACACAGCTAGTAGGCATCTGAATTATAAATGATAATTTATTTAGCCGTCCCCTAATAAATGGGCAGCCCCTTAGTTTTCAGTCCTTTACTACAAAATGAGTCATTTTTTTTCTCTCTTTCTCTGATCTCTTTGGGAGTATAATTCTAATAGTAGTGTCACTAGGTCAAAGGGTATGCACAGTTTAATAGCTGGTTGGATGTAGTTCCAGATTGCTTTCCAGAATGGCTGGACCACTTCCCAGTTCCACCAACAGTGCATTAGCACTGAGGAGATCAGCTTCATGTAGACTTGAGTTTTGTCTTAAGATAAAGGAGCAAGTACATTCTAGCCAGACATATGTCCATAGTCTCTATTTCTCTCACAGCATTTCCTGCAAAAGCAGAGAGAAACCATGATAGACTATTTGACCTAAAGGACATGAGTTCATATTTGAGTTTTGCCATTTTTTACCTCAATAGAGACTTATTTAACCTCTCTGAGTCTTTTTTTTTTTCAACTACAAAATGATTAGGGGGTCTCTGAGATCTCTTCCAAATAAGTCTAAGGATCTTACTGCTATATATCATTTATTATGTGATCTTTTGAGATTCACTGAATCACTCAGCAAAATGGAGATTCACTAGATCATCTTTAAAGTCTTTTCTAATTCTTACATTTTTCATTTTCTGCCCCACCCTTATGCCTTCTACTGCAATGAATCTATGGCTTAAATTTTATTCCTAGCAGCATCTATTTCTCCTATTCCAAATCCTATCTTGACCTTAACATATTTATCTCTACCCTGATGCATTATTAAGCACTTACAGTAAGTCAAGCCTTTGTAATACAAAAAATAGGAAAAACAAGACAGCTTTTGTGTTAAGGGGCTGACTTTCCAATTGGGGGAGACAACACAGAAAAGAAAGCTTAGGTGAAGATGAGCTGGAGAAAGACATGGAAATCCTAAGAGTACAGGATGGACAAATGACAAGAACCAGGGGTAATTAAGTTAGGTAAATAGGTAAGATGATAGTGCTCTGGGACAAAAGGGAATAGAAACTGGGCAGATGCCAAAGTCTGCTAATCCGCCATCTATTTCATCAAAATTGTATAAGTGTAAGCAATAAAGCAGCCCACATGGGGTCTAGGAGGGAGGTCTAGAGGGAGTAAGAGGGAATCTTCTATCTCTTGGTCCCTATTTCCTCTGTTCAGTTTCTTCATACCAGTCCCCACATTTCTCTATAGTAATTACCCCTTATTTCTTACATCTGTCTCTGTCTCTGTCTCTGTCTCTCTCTCTCTCTCTATATATATATATCTATATCTATATATCTATATCTATATCTATATATATGTTCATTTTTTTTTCTGTTCTCATCTCTTTATCTCAATAATACCCCAGTCTCTGGCTCTCTTTTTCCTTCATCTAAGCTCTTCAATTCTGATAAGTCCCATTTCTCTTCTATTTCCCATCTTCCATTTCTTTAAAGGCCCATTATTTCTATATCTATATTATCTTACTCCCATTGGATTAACTATTGGATGATTCCTAGATCGATGTCTCCAGCCCTAGTCTTTCTCCTGAGCTGCCTTTTGAACTTTTCAGAATGGACATTTCATAGGAATCTCAAACTCAACCCATATAAAACAGAACTCACTCTCTATATTCTCAAACCTCCCCGTCTTCCAAGCATCCCTATTATTAAATACATTACATCTTGTCAATTACTCAAGCCCTCAAATTTCATTTGTATTCCCTCCAAATACCCATCTTGTGGCCAAATCTTGTGGTTTCTACTAGGTTACATTATAATTGTGGGGAAAATGGTAGTAATTCAGTGCAAACAAAATACATACATGGTAGATAGAGACGAATCTCGGAAAAGAAGGCTCTAGAAGTAGATCTGAGGAAGTCATTTGATCTCTGCTTCTGTTTCCTTATCTGTAAAACGAGAATAATGTGAGGAGCAAATGAGATATTTGCAAAGTGCTCTGCAAAACTTAAAGGGCTATAGATTCTAGCTATCACCCTTAATAATATTATCTCTCATATATGCCCTTTCTCTGCAGTGAGTGACCTTAGTTCACCTCCTCATCACTTTTCTTCTATATAATTGCAATCAATTCTCCGACAATGGTGTCTCTGTCCCAAACTCCTTTTTTTTTTCCAATCATTCTCAACCAAATGATTTTCCTAAAGTGCACTTTGATCTTGCCACCCTCTCACACAAGAAACCCCATTAGCTCCCTTTTACCCCTGACAAGGATAGGTAGCATCTATACAGCTCTTTAGGGGGTGCAAATATCTCATTTGCTCTTCACAACAACCTTGGGAGGTAAGCGCTATTATTATTTTCATTTTACAGATTGGGAAACTGAGGCAGACAGAGGTTAAATGACTTTTTCAAGGTCACTCCTAGAGCCTTCCCTTCCGGAATCTCCCTCCATTTATTTTTTTTGCTCCCAGGTATCATTTTTTTCTGCCCAATAAGAATGGAAGTTCTTTTGAGGGGGAGGGACTATTTTTGTTTTTCTTTGTATCTCTACGACGTGTAAATAAAGAATAGGTGCTTGGCAGGTGCTGGTTGGTGATTACTGCCTGGAACACAGTAAGCGCATAATAAGTACCTGCGGAATGATTTTCTATCCAATTGTATGGTCCCTCCAGTCCATCCTGGCCCATCCCTCGCCCCGCCCCCCACAGCCCCGCCCCTTATCAGCGGTCCTCACCTGGTCCCGCCCCTGGCTCGTGCCTCAGCCCTCGCCCCACCCCCTCGCCTCCGCTTCTGATCCTGCTGGCTCCGCCTCGCCCGCCCCCCTTAGCCCCGCCCCTTGGCTTTAACCGCACCCCCGCCCCGCCCCTTTCCACGCGCCGCTCCCTCACTCGGAGCTTCTGCCCTACCCATTTCCCCGCCCCTTCGCCCCCCGCGCTCCCTCTGGCCCCGCCTTCCGCCCACGCCCCAGCCAGCCCCGCCCCGCTCCCCACTAGGTGACAGCGCCGGAAGGAGGCGTCGTCCTGGGGCCCGCCCCGCGCCACGTGACGGGAAGCAGCTGATGGCCGCTCCCGGAGGAGGGAGGGGCGGCGGGGCCGTGAGCGGGAGCGGAGCCGGCGGGCGGGAAGCGCCCGGCCGGGGTCGCCGCGCCATGAGGGGCCGCCCGCGCTAAGCAGCATCCGGGGGGCGGAGAGCAGCGGCGGCCCGCCCGGCGCCAGCCCCGCGGCCTCATGGAGGCCAGGCCCGGCGCGGGCGGCGCGGAGGCCGGAGGTGAGAGCGGCGGGCCGGGGCCGGGGGCGCCGTCCTTCCGGGGAGCCACGCCCAGGCCCCTCCCACTCCCCCGCGTCTGTCCCCTCCCCCGCCTCCCCTTCCCCCGGCATCCTCCTGTCCTACTGTGTGCATCCCAACAACCCCCGGTGTCCCCGTATTCTCCCTGCCCCGTGGTGCGCCCCCCCGGCATCCTCCTGTCCTACTGTGTGCATCCCAACAACCCCCAGTGTCCCCGTATTCTCCCTGCCCCGTGGTGCGCCCCCCCGGCATCCTCCTGTCCTACTGTGTGCATCCCAACAACCCCCAGTGTCCCCGGGGTTCTCCCTGCCCCGTGGTGCGCCCCCCCCAGCATCCTCCTGTCCTACTGTGTGCATCCCAACAACCCCCAGTGTCCCCGGGATTCTCCCTGCCCCGTGGTGCGCCCCCCAGCATCCTCCTGTCCTACTGTGTGCATCCCAACAACCCCCAGTGTCCCCGGGATTCTCCCTGCCCCGTGGTGCGCCCCCCAGCATCCTCCTGTCCTACTGTGTGCATCCCAACAACCCCCAGTGTCCCCGGGATTCTCCCTGCCCCGTGGTGCGCCCCCCAGCATCCTCCTGTCCTACTGTGTGCATCCCAACAACCCCCAGTGTCCCCGGGATTCTCCCTGCCCCGTGGTGCGCCCCCCAGCATCCTCCTGTCCTACTGTGTGCATCCCAACAACCCCCAGTGTCCCCGGGATTCTCCCTGCCCCGTGGTGCGCCCCCCAGCATCCTCCTGTCCTACTGTGTGCATCCCAACAACCCCCAGTGTCCCCGGGATTCTCCCTGCCCCGTGGTGCGCCCCCCAGCATCCTCCTGTCCTACTGTGTGCATCCCAACAACCCCCAGTGTCCCCGGGATTCTCCCTGCCCCGTGGTGCGCCCCCCGGTAACCTCTCGTCACTGGCCAGACCTCAGTTCTTCTGTTTCAGGATTATCCACTTTACCTCCTTGAATGCCCCCCCTTCTCCCTAGGTCTGTGTTCCCCTTGCGAACAGTCGTGGCTGACAACCTCCCCGCTTCATTGAATGGCCCCCAGTAACTGCCTTTTGTACCCCGACTTCTCCAATAGCTGCTTCCCCTACTTGCTCCATTTCTGGATGTCCCAGATTGCCCCCTTGAATTTCCTCCTTCCCCTGCAACTCTTCCCCTCGGATCCCTGGCTTCCTCCGGGCTCTGCCTACTTGCTCTCCCCCAAATCCTTCCTCTTCTGTGTAATGTCCCCAACCCGGGGGTTTCTCTCCCCTTACTCTTCTCTGCAGGCTCTGAAAACCAGTACACCCCCAGACAAATCACCTTCCTGATGTCCTCTCCCTATAGTCGGTTTTTTTCGTCTGTATGGAACTGATCACCAATCCCCGCTTCTGCCACATGCAGGTCTTGGGGAGCCCTCTGATCCCCTGCCCAGGTCCTTGTGCCCTTTTGTGGGGGTTCTAGGTCTCTCCTCTCTTAAGTGGCACCCTCCTTCCTCTTCATCATCCTCATCCTCTACATTCCCTCCTAGCCAATTAACCCTCCCTCCCTTCTCAGCATTGATATAGGAAGAATCTCTTTTTTAAAAGTCACCCAGAAGGGCATTAAGGTCCTGGGGGAGGTTTCCCCTCCTTGGCTGTTTAATCCGAGGCTTAATGGAACTGGTGATAGTCTCCAACTCTGGAAGTCCAGTGATCTCCAGACCTCAGAGGTGCGTAATCCACCCCCTCATTTCACAGATGAGGAAACAGGCCCAGAGGGGAGGAGTGACCTGGCTAGGGTCACATGAGTGGGCTTTTCACACCTTACCTGGTTGGTTCTGTTCACCTTTCAGTATCTTTCCCAGAATATTTCCTTCCCTCACCTTCTGTTTTCAGCCTTCTAATCTCTAGTGTCCTGCACACTCCTTGGAACTGTTCTTCCTGCTTCTTCAAAGCATCTTCAGAGGTCCAGCCTCAAATCTGTGATCCTCATTTCATTCTGAAACTTTACGCAAGGGAAATATATCACTAGCAGCTGATATTTCTGTAGCCTGTCTCATTTGTGCTCAGTTGTCCTGTGAGATGATACCCCTCGTGGTATATGTGATACTAATCTTTTCATCCCTCTTTTACAGGTCCAGAAGTGAAGTTAGAGAGATGGGATTTAGACCAAATACAGGGGGCTATTTCTACCAATCACACTGAATTCTAACATCCTTTCAAGGCTCTGTTCACTTTCAGTAGCTGTTCGTTCTCAGCTCCTCGAATCTTTGTTCTAATACCTTCTTTCCAAGATCTTAATATTTGCACCCACAGCCACTGGGGTGGTGGCTCTGGTTGGGTTAAGATGCAGCTCTATGGCTGTTAAGTAATTTCCTCCCTTCCCCCCAACCAAAAACCAAAACCAAACCAAACAACCTGGAGTCTTGTTTCTCATATCTGTTGATCAGATTTCCCCCAGAGGTTTGGTGGATGCCCGAATAACCCTACCACCTGCATTCTACTCCCAGCTTTTCCACTGACTGCTTTCTCCAGGGAAACCCTTGAGACTGACTCAGAAAATGTGACGATGGGAGGTGGTCATGGGAATGAATTTTCTAGTTCCTTAAAACCCAAATGAGGAAGATAGGGTGTGTTTCTCATTTAATCTTTGTGTGTTCATGATTAGTCCCTTCTCCCTTTTGGAATTTGTTCAAATGAGAAAGTTAGCAGCGTAGAACCTGGTCATTCCTTTTGTATCCTATGTGTTCAGGGTATGTCTTAAGAGATTTGGCTACTTGCTGATCAGGTGATTTGATGTTATGTTCAGTGTCAAATAAATATGCCATATAATTTTCCCATGTAAGTGGCTTACTTGGTAGTGAATTCTTGTGTTTCGTAGTATAGCCTCAGAATGGGAAGACTTGCACCTTGCTTGGTCTTCTAGTTCTTGAATCATCTAGTCTAGTGCCTTCATTATTCAATAGATGAATTAAAAAGCATTGCTGAGCCTGTTCCACAAGTTTTACCCTAAGGGTAAAATTCAAATAGGTAGTAAATTGCTCATCTTGGATTCAAACCTAGATCTCTTGACACTAAATCCCTCCAGGCTTTTACTGTTGCCCTAGCATTGCTCTAGAGAAGACTAGATTTTCCACATACAAAGGATAACTCTTGTGCTTGTCAGTCACGATACTTCATGCAGTTTGGATAAATTGATATCATTTTTGATTCGTCCAGAAACTCAGAGCTTGCAAGTAGATAATCTTGTTTGGGGGAAGAAAGATATAGATGAATTGATCTTTATGGCTATAAACCTGAACACTTCACTGAAACATGATTGGTTAAGATGAGAGATTCAGAAGAAAGTAGAACTTTTAAATTGGTTCTCTGGATCCTTTTCAGAATTGAAGATCCCTCCAGAGAACTTTTATTCATGTAGATTGTTATATTTATTGGTATTCACCACATTAGAAAAACAAAAGTCTTATGAAAAATATATATTTGGCTTTACACATCCTCTGAAAGTGTTTTTGGGGACCCCCAGAAGTCCTTGGATCATACTTTTAGAATTGTTATGCTGTTTAGTCAGTCATTCAGGCTGGAAACCTAATTTGGTGATGGCCGCATTATTCCAGAATATTTTGTTACTCTAATGAAAATAACGATTGAATTAGCTAAGACTTCAGGTTTTTAGGGGAAGGAAGAAGGAGAATTCTCAAGACTTATGTGCTTCTAGGTGTTTTTATTAAAAATAGAGATTGCAGTAGATTTATTGGTTTTCAATCAGGGCATTTTCCCTGGGATGTTGTTGCTTTTTAATATGGGAGATAGCATTTTCTTTGTTTGCTGAAAGAGGTAGGTATTCAGGGAAATATGTGATAGCAGTTTTGCCAGCCTTCCTATCTGGGTTATCTGATGGTTTCTTTTTTATTTAATATTTAACTGATGACACTTTTTATAAAGAAATTTTTTGTCCTGGCCCTTAATATTAGATGCAGGCAGATAGGATGTTTCATTTAACAGCTTCTTCTTGAATTTCTTTCTCCTTTTTAAAATACAGTTTTATTGAAGTCACTTTAAAAAAAATTACCATAATCACCATAATTCTCTCCAGATTCCTTTTCCCTCACAGGGAATCATCTCATGACAGATTTTATTTTTAAAGACAAAAAGGGAGAAAAGAACAAATCTGACCAATATATGGGAAAGTACTCAAAATATATGCAAATTGCTTCAATTATAACCTTTCCACCTCTACTAGGAGTGGGAGTAAGGGTGCTCATATATCTTTCAAGTTATGTTGTTCTTTTGTAGTTTTGGAACATTCACATTAGATTTTTTTTTTTCATTTACATTGCTGCCATTGAATATATTTTTTCTTGACTCTTTACACTGTTGACTTTTTTGTATCAGTTCATATAAATCTTTTCATGCTTCTTTGTATTCATCATATATGTCATTTCTTACAACACAGTCATATTCCATTACATTTATCTGCAGTCACAGAAAGTGCTGTTATAAATACTTTAGTGTCTGTGGGGACTATCTTTTCATTGACCTTTGTACATAAATTTTGTACTGGAATCTCAGAGTCAAAGTGATCCAGATGGTATGGACATTTTTTGTCACATTTTTAGAGAAATTCCAAATTGCTGATTCACAACTCCCATTGATTTTCCAAAAAAAGTGAAACCAGCTTTATAAGAACTTGTTTCTTGTACTGTGTCTGGGATTATGTACTGTCCTTGATAGACTGTCTCTGTGAGGAGAGTTCTTGGGAGCTTGTGAAGATAATGGAAGAGACTCATTCATTTTTCTTTTTAACCAAAAATAAAGATATGGCTAGCAATTTATTTTATATTTTTTAAATAACTTTTTATTGACAGAACCCATGCCAGGGTAATTTTTTACAACATTATTCCTTGCACTCACTTATGTTCCGATTTTTCCCCTCCCTCCCTCCACCCTCTCCCCCAGATGGCAAGCAGTCCTATACATGTTAAATAGGTTACAGTAGATCTTGGATACAATATATATGTGTGCAGAACCGAACAGTTCTCTTGTTGCTCAGGGAGAATTGAATTTAGAAGGTATAAATAACCTGGGAAGAAGAACAAAAATGCAAGCAGTTTACATTCATTTCCTAGTGTACTTTCTTTGGGTGTAGCTGCTTCTGTCCATCCTTGAGCAATTGAAACTAAGTTAGATCTTCTCTTTGTTGAAGAAATGCACTTCCATCAGAATACGTCCTCATACAGTATCATTGTTGAGGTATATAATGATCTCCTGGTTCTGCTCATTTCACTCAGCATCAGTTCATGTAAGTCTCGCCAATCCTCTCTGCATTCGTCCTGCTGGTCATTTCTTATAGAACAATAATATTCCATAACATTCATATACCACAATTTATTCAACCATTCTCCACTTGATGGGCATCCATTCATTTTCCAGCTTCTGGCCACTACAAACAGGGCTTATGGCTAGCAATTTTAACATTATTAACAGCAGTCTGCATCATGAGATTCCTCATGGTCTTAGAGGACAGTGGACTCTTATTTTGTGTCTACCTTAGTGCCTTTATGCTTACATTTGTTCATTTGACCTGATTGTCCAGACAGATTCTAATACTTATTTTTAAGACTGATGCTGACACAGTCTTTCCAAGGAAGGAGTTTTTTCAGAATGGTTTCATCAAAGCCAAGGTCCCTTGTTATGCTTATTGTATTTTTAAGTTCTATGATATGACAGTTATTTTTCCCACTAACTCTAACTGGGATTAGACCGGAAGGATAATAGTTCTTTGAGTAGAGAAGAAGGGTTAGATGGGGGAGATATTATGGAAATAAAAGTAACAAGATTTGGCAATTGATTGTGTTGACATTCAGAAAGGAGACCTCAAAATGTTGGGGGTTGCAGATCAGTGTCGGGAGGTTGTCTCAAAAAAATTTGCAGGCTTGAACCTATCTCCAGGTCAGGGGGCAAAGTTTATTGTAATTGTAATGCCAATTGAAGAGAGCTAAATTGGAAAAGAATTTAGCAAAGAATCAGAAACAAGGAGACAAATTTATCCAGTTCTTGTTACTGATATGCTAATTTTATGGCCTAAGGTAGAACTGAAGAGTCTTCTATTCACTGTTGTCTCAGGAACTTGGTTAAATCACTAACCAGCAGATTATCTATTTGACAGTCAGCAATGTTTGTAGAACTATCCTAAAGCCAGAATGATGAGGTGAAGTCTAGTTTTGGGAGTTCCCAGTTAGGAAACCAAAAATATGATGAGGACGTCTAGTTTTGGGGGCTCCCGGCATGGGAACCAAAAATATGATGAGGTCTAGATTTAGGGAACCAAAATGAGATTAGGGTTTCTGGTGGTCAGGGAATTAAATGATAAGGTCTAGTGGAAGGTTTGGGTTCAGGAAACCAAATGGAGAGGTTTGGCTCCCCTGTACCCCCTTGGGATTTGGCACAAGAGTAGGGAGTTTTGGGGAACCCCCTTCTGGTGGCACAGGGATTCTCTGTAAAGGAATTTACAAACCCAAATAGGGATTGGGAAGTAAGGGTTAGAAATCCCAACAAAGAGGCATAAAGTCTTATTAGAGAAATAGCTGAGGATAAAGAGAGGGTAGCACTGGAAAAGAATATTAAGTGGGCAGAGGCTTCCTTAGCATAGCATGCCATGTTTAGAACCTCTGCAAAGAGAGGATTTTAGATTGGCTCTTTTATAATAGGAGTTTTGGCTACAAGCTGGGTTTCAGCTTGAGCTGAATTTGAATAGAATTGAATGAGTTTTTTTAATTGAATAGGGTTGGACTTCTTTTGCTCAGGACTGAACCAACCCCATCTAGATAACAGAATGAAGCTGTTTATCTTGTTTCCCTCGGGCGGGGTCCCTCACTGAGGCAGAGTTGAAGGAGAAGTTCTCCTTCAAGGAGTTTTAGAGTTTTGGGATCCCTTCTTCAAGAAGACTTTAGAATCAGACATATTATTAGAACAGAAGCACCCTAAGTTCAGGCGACCCCATCGGTGCCATTTTCCCCGAGGAGCTGAACCCTATCATTTCCCCTCTTAGGCAATTTGAACCCCAAATTCATTTGGGACAAAGGGACGGAGAGCTCATTATAAGGGGACTAGAGCTGTCCCTGCCTAGTGGGTTACAGACTGAGGCGAGGAGGAATGTAACTTGAAGATGGCTTCATTATTCATTCATTTATTTATTTATCTATTTATCTCTCTATTTATACATGCAGGCTGTCAAAAGTCTGCTTTTTTTCCATATAGGCTCAATGAGCATGCAAAACGTGAAAGGCATATTTGGAGTCAGTATAAATTTTCACTCTCATGAGTTTTTCTAATTCTAAAGCTCTGTGAGGGCAAAAATGCTCTGAACCCAGTGTGGGGTTAGAACCTTCAAGGGTTAGGCCTAGAGTAAGCTTAGAGGCTTCCTCATTTAGATTTGTGGCAGCCATTGCTCTAAGCAGAGGGATCACCCTAAAGATATCAGGTTTCTTTGATAAGTAAGCAAGAGGTCTTATGAAGTCCGGGATAAGCAAAAGTCCTTGGTCTTTATTCTTGGTCTTTAGGGAGAGAAATGAAGGGAATGGATGCAAGTTCTCCAAGACCTGCCTTCTCGTCATCCACAGCCAAAGTGACCCTGGCTTGTCTTACTCCACCCCCAATCCCTCCTACAATTATCTGTATACACCAAAAGATCCAGCCAGCACAGAATAATGAGAAGGGCCATTTTCCAAGCATATGCTAATAGAGTATTGTCCAATTGGTAATTAGCCTTAAGTTCTCGGTTGTCTGATTCCAGTGTACCAACTCAGTGTTTCAGCCCTTTACATAAAGCGTCTGGGAGAGGTAGCTAGGAATTGAATCAAGATTCAAGTACCCTAGGACCTGGCCCCAACCTTCATCAACATATAGCATAAAAGATTTTATAAGGCCTAGGCAAGAGATTGGTTTAGCTTTCAGGGTTTTAAAAGCCCTGGCCTGATCAGAGCTCCATTTGAGGGTAATTGTGTCAGGGTCTTGAATAGACTCATCGATGGGCTTGGCAATAACTACGATTAGATATCCAAATTCTACAAAATCCCGCCATTCCCAGGAAAATATGCAGCTATTTTTTTCAGGAAGGTTCTGATAAGATCGCTTCCTCTCTACTGTGAGCAAAGGGGAGATGGGAGTTAATTCATAGCCCAAATACTTAACAGACTGATGAGCAAAGTAGGCTTTTAGAGAAAGAAACTATCCCTCCGAGAAGCCAGAAAGTTAAGGGTTTTTATGGCTGCGCCAGAGAAGCCTCTCCAGTTGGGCTACAGATCAAGTGTCTGTTCAAATATGTGAAGGCTGTCATGGAAGCCCTGAGCTATCTCATTGTTATGGACATTGCCCATGTTAATTGATGGGGGTAATGTTCCATCTGGATTTGCCCCTCCAAAGACAAAAAGAAATTGTGAGTATGCAGTGGTATACAAAAGAAAGTATCTTTAAGATGTAAGGTAGAATCCTCACCTCACACCTCCATGCTAGGTGGTGCCAGGGATTCTTCCTGTGTGCTCAGGGATACTTGTATTGTGCTCATGACTTTTTCTGATCATTTACTCTGATTGTAGAAATTTGCTATGAGAGGAAAAAACAAAGACATGATTATAATAGCATCAAAACAGGTCCTTCAGGCTTCAAGCTCAGCACACTTATATGACAGGATACAGCATCCTTAGTTCTGTTTGACAACCAATCATGCAGTAACAATTCCACCTCATGGCCAGACTCGGGAATAATCAGGTGAGAAAGAAAGAAACAGAATTGGGAAGCTGAGTCAAAAGGATTCCACCTTGAGCAGAGGCTAAGATTGTCCTCCCAGCTCTTGCTCAGATAAGACATCCATTTGTGACAGTTCAGGAAGGCATTCCTCTAACTTATTTAGAGCATTTCTCTTAAATGGTTGGTTAATGACTTCATGATTAGGCAATCGAATTCAGAACTCAAAATAATATCAGTTACAGTCCCAAGAGATTTTATTTCTAATAGCAAATTCCAATTGCAGCTTAGGGCTAGATATGTTATTTTTAAAAGTTTACCAGGACCCATAGGAGAATGTGTTTTATATGTTTAAACTTATCCTAGTACAAAGGCTCGATTATTAAACAAGCTTATAGTTTCTTACTAAACACATTCCTTGTCAGGGAACTCTACATCTGAAACAGGTTCATTTCTCAGGACTGAAGACCTTGCTTACCCTGATGGTTTCAAGAAAATTGGCAAGCTTACAAATTAAGGGGCAGAGAAGAGGCTGAACTTGTTGCCCATCCCAACTATTCTTTAGTGTTTTCGTGAGCAGTGCTGCTTGATACTTCTCCCCACTCTGTGAAGGGGGAAAAAAGGTGTTGTACATCTCATACTTTGAGGTGAACTGATAACACTTTCACCTTATCCCTCCTGTTCCACATATAAAACCAATTTTAGATTTAACATGATGACATTAACTCCATACAGATCTTTAGTGTTCTCTTCTTAATCTGATCTGAGATGAGAGGAGTTAGCAGAGAGACTTGGGACTATATCGGATCTTTTTAGCAATCCCCACAACTGAGATACACTCAGGACTCTAGGGAGTGGAGTGGAGAGGATCTCTTAATACCTTCTGGGATGCTTTCCCAAAGGACCAGAAGGGGACTCCTGGACAAAATAAGGAGTCAAGGAAGTGTTGAAGTTCATAAGGAACTCCAAAAGGTTGGGGTTCACAGACTGGTGTTTCAAGGTGTCTCAAAAGATTTTGCAGGCTTGAATCCATCTCCAAGACAAAAGGCAAAGTTTATTGTAATTATAATGTCAATTGAAGTGGGCTAATTCCAAAAGACTTTAGCAAAGAACCAGGAGCAAGGACACAAATTTATCCAGTTCTTCACGTAATCGATATGTTAATTTTATGGCCTAAAAGCAGAACTGAGGAATGGTCTCAGGAATTTGGTTATCTCTGACCAGCAGATTGTGTATCTGACAATCAGCAATGTTTGTAGGGTTATCCTAAGGCATGAAGATTTTAGAATTACAGAACAATAACACTCTAAGGTCAGAGGGCCTCAGGATCCCTAATATATCTTCCCTGAAGTCTAGGAAGAAATATTATATTCCTGGGCCAGAAGATTTTTACAGTTACTGACAGATTGTTAGAACAATAGCAATCTAAGGTCCTCAGGATGATTGATTCTAAAGCCAGAAGACTTTAGAATCATTGACAGATTGTTAGAACAAAAGTACTCTTAAGATCAGGGGACCTTAAAATTATTGCTATATTTCCCCTAGAAGCCATACATACCCTATCAGAAAGATTAGCAAAAAGTTGCTATTTACCACATTTGTTTTTTCTATTTCTTTTCTTTCAGAATGGAGTAAATTCCTGGAATTATCCTTAATGTTTTAGGAATTTTTTTTTCTTGCAGTCTTACAATGACTAATTGTCAAATTTCTCAATTATTGCTCTCAAAACCTTGAGAATCTGCTAAGATGTTATTTTAATTTTAATTAGCCAACTTTATTTTGTAGCCCCCAGCTTGGCCAGAGCTAAGGTTAAAGTTAGGTTTTTTCCCCCTTTTTTAAGATGAGAATCAAGGATGTTAAGAAATTTTCCTAGCATTCTAAGTACAGCATAGAAGTTTTTTCTTGCTGGTTCTGTTTTAAATCTTTCTAGGTAACAATATCTAGCTCACAGAACAAACATGACACAGACATTATTCACAGAGACACAGACACATACAGAAATGACATGAAAGAACTCTGTCCCATCTTTGCATAAAATTTGTTTACCAAAAGCATCCTACAGCACTTGTCTCTTTTGGCATCCCAGAGAGGGTGGAAAGATGGCAAAGGTTCCTTAGGAACTTTGCCAAAAATTGCAAGAATTTCCAAGTCTCAGCATCCCCAGTCAAGGAAAATTTGCTAAGCATAAAGCTCAAGACAATCCAGACAAGCTTTCTTTGAGTTGCTTGAGGTGTTCCAGCCATAGGATTGAGGGGGAAAAAAATGGGGAACTTAACCTTGAGAAAGAGGGAATCAAGCTAGGGGAGGCCATTCTCTCCTCATACAGGGCCACCAAATGTTGAGATTCAGAAAGAAGATCCCAAAAGGTTGGGGGTAGCAATCCAGTGTTGTGTGGTATTTCAAAAGAACTTCCGAGCTTGAACCCATCTTCAGGTCAAGTGGCAAAGTTTATTGTAATACCAGCTGAAGAGAACTAAATTCCAAGAATTTAGCAAAGAACCCAGAGCTAGGAGACAAATTTATCCAGTTGGTGTTATTGATATGCTAATTTTATGGCCTAGAGGTAAAATTGAGGAGTCATCTATTCACTATTGTTTCAGGAATTTGGTTCTATTTGACACCAATGTTTGTAGAACAATTCTAAGGCCAGAAGACTTTAGAATCAGATATGTTATTAAAACAAAAGCACCCTAAATTCATAGGACCCTATCACTGCTATGTTTCTTCTAGGAGCTGTACTCCGTCAATTGTACATATGGGGTAAGGGAGAGTAAACGAGGAGTCCATTATCACCTCGAGGTTATCAACCTGGGACAATGGAAGAGGGATGATGCTTTGGATAGAGACAATTTTGAGACATGTAGATTAGTGGGGAAAGATAGGGTCTCTTTTGAACATGTTGCATTTTAGATGTCTATGGGATATTGAGCTGGAAATTTCTAAAAGACAATTGGGATTGCTGGTCTGAAATTTAGGGAGAGGCTGGGACTGGATCTAGGAATCATTGACATTGAGATGATCATCAAACCTCATTCCCTAAGGGCTGACTTTGCCCTAGAGAACTAGTGTAAAGACTAGGCCCGAGCCTTGGGGAGACTGGGTAGGAGGAGCACCTGGAGAGAGGATTGTCATGAAAACTTAGAGAGGTAAAATAATCCTTGAGAAAAGTTGGTTAATGGTATCAAATACAGCAGAGAAGTAAAAGGTCAAGAAAGATTAGGACTGAAAAAAGATAACCAGATTTTGCAATTAAGAGATCACTGTTAACTCTGGAGAATTAACTTGGGAGTTGAATGATGGGGTTGAAAGCCAGTTTGAAAAGAAGTTACACTGAGAGGGCAGAGGAAGCACAGACAGAGTGTAGATAGCTTTTTCTTGGAAGAAGACTTAGGGATAGGCCAGGATTGAATAAAGAGATCTTCCCCTAGATTGGTTGATGTTTGCTACACCATTGTTAGTGAGTACATAATAAGGCATTATATAAAGAGTGGATTTAATAATATTTGGATAAAGAAGCATTTTAAAATTACCAACTGAAGAAAACAAGGAATTGATCCAAAAAATGCTTGACAAAATATGCATGTTTGAGATATATATTGTCCAGTGAATTACTCATTTTATTCTCATTTCATTTATTTCCATTTTATACTGATGTGCAAGTGAAAATATAAATTCAGATGTTATACATATGTCTTATGCATGTTATATTAAGTGAATCAATATTAAAACCTGAATTTATTTTTAAAAAAGATTCATTTGGCAAAAGAATTCATAGGCTACAAATAAATTTTAATCTCCCTTAGTACATATAAAATTTCCCTTTCAATATAATTTTTTAGGTATATACCTCTTATATAAAATGAAAGAGAACCTCTGTATTTTGTGCATATTTTTACATATAAATTAGATATGTAGGTCAAAAATGTGAACTTGCTGAATTATATATGTAACTATATATATATACATACATATATATATATATATATATATATATATATATATACAAATACATAAACACATATATATGTGTCATGTATTTTTTTCTTTTATAATTCTGTATTTTTCCATGAAGGTTGTGTTTTGTCTTATGCCTTATTGTAACATGGAGAAGCAATCCATATTTTAATGAATCCTGAGATTTAGAGCTCTTTTCACCATTTTATGATGAAGTAGAGTTACTTGTCCCAGGTCAGGCCTTTAAACCCTGTCACTTCTTTCTGCTCCATCTTGGCCAATTCCCTTTTAAAAAGTCTATGCCAGTGGATTCTGGGAGGCTCTCCCAAACTTGAGAGGCTTCAAGTGTTGATACATGACAGCCTCATTAAGTTCCATTATGAGAACATTAGCCACTGGGTGATGAATGTTTTTGGCTGTGGTCCTTCAAAATCTTCAAGAGTTGCATACATGGGGAAGTCCACTTTCAGAATTGAGAGGGTCCTTAAGATATCATTTAGTCTAGTCTTCTTGATTTACAGGTGAAGAAACTGAGGCTCATCAAGAATGGACTTTGTCAATGGTACAGGTTTTACGTAACAGAGCTGGGTTTTGAACCCATGTCTTACTATTCCAAATCTAATACTTTTTCTATCAGATCACTCAGGTATATGGAGAAAGCCTGTGCTAACCGAACACAGATCTTTGGAAGCACTAAAGTGATCCTTAATCAGCTAGATTAAATCAATGTCTCCTAAGAGTTGAACTGTTAACTACACGAATTGTAATATCAGGTTGGATTTTAAATTAGAGACTCTGGGTTTCCAGATCTTAAAATGAGCTAGAAGAGACTTTGGAGGCTCTTTAATCCAGGTCAATCCTGCCCAAGAAATCCTTCTGTGACATCCCCAATAAATAGTCATCCACATTCTGCTGGAAGTGGAAACTTGGTAGGAAGGATCTGGAATCACGAAGACCTAAGTTCAAATCCTGTCCCTTAATAACTCTGTGACCCTGGGCAGAAGTCTTATTACAGCTTCAGTTTCTGTATCTGTAAAATGGAGGAAATAGTACTTGTCTTTCAGGGTTCTTGTGGGGATCAAATGAAATAACAGATCTTAAAGCCCTTTGCAAACCTCAGTGCTCTGTGACTGCTAGCTCTTCTTATAAGATCTCCAGTGAGAGCGAATTCAACTTCTAAAAAGATGGCCCATTCCACTTGACAGTTTTCCTTGTTGAGAAATGCTTCTTAATCATCTTAAATCTTTTTCTTTGCAGCTTACCCTTTGATCCTGGTTCTGCCTTTGAGACCAAGCAGAATAAGGCTACTCTCTTTTCTGACAGGCCCTTTATAATTATGATGTTTATTTTCAGTCATCTCCAGATGAGAACTACCACATACTACACAGTTCTCATTTGGCATGTTCTTAAGGCCTCTAACTTACCCACTTGTCATCTGTAGAAGCTCCAACTTGTCTGTGGGTTTCCTAAAATATGATATACAGATTTGAGCTGGAAACATTCCAGAACTGGTCTCAAAAGAGCCAGAAATATTCTGGATGCTTTGCCTTGGATTGTAGTCACCTAAGACAGCCCTAGTGTAATGAACCTCCATGGTGTATGGTCAGCTTCTTTTCTACTTAAGAGTTGCTGCTGCTCAATTGGCATTCAGGTCTTTAGGATTGAAGGGGTTTGACTTTTATTTCTGTGATCATGTTTTAGAATATATACTAAAAGTGGATATATTCATGAGTATTGGCTGCCTTTAATCCATTATAAACTCCATAAGTGCCAAGAAAGTGTAGGCACTATGGGAACTTGACTGTCACTCTTTTCTTCTATATCTTTATGTTTTTAATTGATTGAAAAGTTACAAGTCTGATTTTCTTTGGGCATTTGATTGAAATAACTATGAGAGGGCCTTTCTGTTTGTTTCCCCAAGGTCTTGGAATCTGCAACCTGCTTAATATTTTATTGCTTTCATGTTTTATCTCTATTGTTTTCTTCTTTTGGACAATCTAGGGAAAGGAAGCATTTGACATTAGTTTGTAATAGTCACCTGTCCAAAGGTTAGTCGTAAGTTATGGCTAACTGGTAGTTTGCCTGGCCCAGAGTTTGAGTAATTGGAATGGAATGTGAACTGTGGCTCCTGTTTATTGCTCCGGGACAGTAAAAATAGAAGAGCCCTGAAAGAAAGAGAGGTAATCAGTCCCAGGGCAGGCTATTTACACAATTTCTGAGCTAGTTAGGTAGAGAGGATGTATTCTTTGGGGCTCCAGGTTCAAATACAGTTTGGTTTCAGTCACCATGCCATTTTCTTCCTCAGAGGTTCCCCTACTACTGGCTGAGCTGAAACCAGGGCGCCCACACCAGTTTGATTGGAAATCAAGTTGTGAGACCTGGAGTGTTGCCTTTTCTCCTGATGGTTCCTGGTTTGCCTGGTCTCAAGGACATTGTATTGTCAAGCTGATTCCATGGCCCCTTGAGGAACAGTTGTAAGTAGTATGCCATCCTCTTTTAAAAGGGAAGGGCTGCTCATAATACTAGAGTTGTTTAGATGTGCTTGGTTTTGATTATTTCTGAACATGTGTCCTCTTTAAACCTTTAAAAACAAATCCTTTTTGATACATTCCCCGTGGAAGAATTGGGGAGCTGAAAATGGTCCAAAAATTGATAACAATGATGGAGAGGAAGAATTAATATCTTTCATAAACATTTGCACAAACACTCATTAAGGACCTATTGTTTGGATAGATATAATTAGGTGTGATTAATCAGCTTTTGATGCTAATTATATATAAGGCTGTTCTTGTAGGTCTTATAGATTTAGAGTTGGGTGAGATCTCAGAGGTCTTCTGATCTATTCCCTCATCTTATAGATGATAGATGAGCAAACTGAGGCTCAGGGAGGTAAGGCTGATACTTGAACTCAGGTGTTCAGACTTCAAATCCAGTATTTTTCAATGTATTGTTGTATGATGTTAAACTACTAACATTTTTTATGTTGGCCAAATTCAGAAACCAGGAAGTCAAAAGTTTATAATAACCTGTTAGGATAAGGATAGTATAGTAGATACTATCCATGAACTCCTAGACCAAATGTCCATCCTTCTGGGTTATTGATTTTGCCCTGGAGTAGATCTCTGGAGTAGTCATGATCCTGAAAGCCAGTCTTTTGTGTTGCTTTTTACACATGGAGCTTTCCAATCAATAAAAAAGAAGTGTTAGTTTTTATAAAACTTACTTCCCAAGTAAGTCTCTTGTTTCTGTTCCTTTCCCTTTCAAAACTAACCATTGCTAGGATTAGATTAGAGGGGAATATATATCAAACTAAGATTTGAGAGAATAGGGCTATAATTCTAACACTTCCCACTTCTTAGCTAAATACCTGTGGGCAAGCCAGCTAAATTTTGCAAAGCGGAGATTTTTGCTATCTTTCAATAAGAAAGGCTTAAAGTTAAATGAGGGCAAATAGGAATGGGTTATGATTTCCTTAGACAATCAGACACAAATATACCCTCTTTGATGGTTGAAAATATGGACAGATTAAAAAAAAATTTACTTAATAAAAGAATTCACCATATGATTCTTTAAGTATCAGTGTCCCAGAATTTGGGGCCTGGGAAGTATTAAAGATCACATGATCTAATTTCCTTATTTTATAGATGGGGAAAATGAGG
This sequence comes from Sarcophilus harrisii, assembly GCF_902635505.1. NCBI lineage: Eukaryota > Metazoa > Chordata > Mammalia > Dasyuromorphia > Dasyuridae > Sarcophilus > Sarcophilus harrisii. Next base: position 695,993,428 of record NC_045426.1, on the reverse strand, counting down.
TCCAGCCAAGTATTTCTTTGAGTACATTTAGATTATGTGGTTTCTGTGAGAATTTTCAGGAATAAGGCTTTTACTTGAATAAAAGAATATCTACATAGAAATAGGAAACATGTTAGCTGGCCTGAAACTTTTATGAAGCACTTGACTCTAACTGTAGCATAGAAGACAGTGGAGGAGCTGTGTTCCAGTCCTGCCTATGTGTCTGAGGATCCTCTGACATTAAAATTTTAAGGATCTCTGTAAACATAGAAATTAACTCAAACGCTAAGCTTCTTGATATTTTTCAGTGTTAGTTTGATCAATTTGACAAACATTTATTGAGTTTGTTGCTATTTGATAGGTGCTGGCGATATAAAATCAAAAGCCAAAAAAGGGTCCTGCCTTCAAGGAGCTTATATTTGATTGGGAAGAATGTAGGAAATAAAATACAAAACATATATAGTTTCTATAGATCTAATATAGATCTAATATGAAAAATCCAGGGAGCATGCTGGGAGGGTAGGTGGAGAGTAAGATAGGGTCATAGAAAGGATGGGGTTGGCACTGATGACTATGAAGGAATATGATGTAGTGACCAAGGAAGGGAACATGTAGCTTGATCGTCTGTAGCTTTGAATTCTAAGTGGCCTAGGGACAGTGAATTGTTGATCCCTTTACAGTAACAGTCAGCATGTGAATTGGATTATCAGTCTGTAAGCAGAAGATGAAAGGGTGGAGTGGAGGGCATAGAGGGAGGAAAGATGGCATAATTTTGTATCTAACCCTGTTTCTAAGCCTAATTCTTCTTGGACTTGCCTGATGGTCAGTTCTGTGGTCTGAAATTCTGGGCTTGATTTCCATCCCAGAGCCCACTCCAGAGTAGATTATCTTCTCCTGGCTGGGAAAAGATTTTCGATTGGAGAGACAAAGAAGTCTAGGCAAATGACAAGGTCATAGTTGAGTACTGAGGCTCCAGTCTTCAGGCCAGTCTAGCTCTGCCCTATGGCACACTGCAGTCCAGAGTGGATTCTTCCCCCATTGGAAGTTTTGGAAGGTCTCTGGTCTTGGAATTGGGGAAGGAAGGGCAACAGGAATAAACTCCAGCAGGTTTAGATTAAAATCCTGGGGAAATCAGTTTTCCACAGCTTAGTTTTTTGCTTAGCTATTGTCTTTTGTGATCTGATGTCCCTGAGAGAACACTAGATGAGTCCTAGTTTTGGTTCTCTCACTGACTGGATGATTATGATACGAGGCAAGTCATTTGATGTCTGAAGTTTCTTTTATCTCTAGAATATTGTGTGATCTTTGTGGCTTTAGAGTGAAATTTTTCATTGGTTTTGCCCCTGGTTAGAATCTGTCAGAGAAATCAAGAGAAAGATGTTCCTTTTTAGGCACAGTGGAGAAAAGAGGGGAAACGAATATTTGCTAAACCAGTTGCATTAGCAAGGATGGTAATTTATTTTCTTGGTTCTTTCTAAGGCACATTAAAAACCTTAATTTTTATTTTTTGTTATGATTTGTTCAACAGAATAAGAATGAGCCTAGATTTTTTTGCCTCTGGAAATTCTCAGTAGGTCTGGCTTGTTTCCGGTAGATGAGGGCTTCTTAAATTTTTTCCACTCATGACCCCTTTTCGCCTGAGGGATTTTTACATGATCTCAGGTATATCGGTATATAAAATAGATATACAATTTAAACATTTACTTACCATAATTTTGCGACCCCTACGTTCAGTTATAAGACTCAATGGGGTCTTGAACCATAGTTTAAGAAAGTGGGACTATAGAGTATGGTAGTTTTACATTCAGGCCTGGAGTCTTTCAACCTTACAAAAAGATAACTGCATTTTTTCTTTCTGCACTCCCAACTCCAGAGAACTCCCTGGATAGGTGCTTCTTTGGTGCCATGCCTAGCCTTAGCCCAGGCCTTCCCGCAGGCCTCTGGTGAGTGAATGAAGGTGAGCAAAGGCCAGTGAGACTCTCAGAAGGAATAAAAAGTAGAGTCATCTAGCCCACTTGTTCTCTGGTAACTTTAAAGATTTAGAAAATTCTAATGTCAAAAGTAAGGAATGATTAAGAAACTGTTTCTTCCTACAGCATCCCCAGAGGATTTGAGCCTAAAAGCCGAAGCAGCAAAACAGATCCCAAGGGGCGAGGCAGCCCAAAGGAAAAGACGTTGGATTGTGGTCAGATTGTCTGGGGTTTGGCCTTCAGTCCGTGGCCATCGCCACCCAGTCGAAAGCTCTGGGCACGGGTCTGCCCCCAAGCACTGGATTTCTCTTGCCTTATTCTTGCTACGGGACTCAATGATGGACAGATCAAAATTTGGGAGGTGCAGACAGGTAGGTTGGAAGTCCATGAGAGAGACTGAGTTCTAGGGTGAGTGACTTACCCATTTCTAGTGGGGCCCTGGTTGCTCATTTGCCTTTGATTGTGGCACTGACCCTCTTACTCTCCTTCTTGAATAAAATGCAAAAGAGTCACACCACCTGCACAAAAGATTTAATGAACGTGTTTCTCTCCTTAGGGCGACTGCTTTTGAATCTGTCGGGCCACCAGGATGTGGTGAGAGATCTGAGCTTCACACCCAGTGGAAACTTGATTTTAGTTTCTGCATCAAGAGATAAAACTCTTCGAATCTGGGATCTAAATAAAGATGGTATGGATGTGATAAAGCTACCTGAATTATAAGAAAATACTGCCCATTTTCCCATCTGCAAAATGGAAAAATATTATCTGGATCTAAATCATTTTTAGATCTTTAATAATAATGGCTGTGCTGAACCCACAACTTATGTTCCTTATCAGAAATACTAAAAAAAAAAAAAAAGTCTACCAATAAACTCCTTGAAGAGCACTCAGAGCTTAGTGTAATTTTCCTTGGCAAAAGGGTTTCATATTTTTAGAGAAATATGCCTAGAACAAAGTCCTATAAGAAGGAGGTACTAGTGTTGGTCCCTACTTGGAGAGAGAATGTTATGAAAAAATACATTTGCATTCTTTTTTTGTCCCCAAAGGACTAGGGGTAGGAAAGAAGTGACTCTATGAGAAGCAGAAAACTGGGTGCCGGACCCCCTCCCCTCCAGGTATTCCTGGCAGAGTTGACTCATAGCTTCCCATCCATGGCCAAGTGGCCTCCCTTCACACCATTGAAAGAAAGGGTCTCGCTTCTCTATTAGAAGCCCGGGGAAGCTACTGGAGGTCCTGGTGCTGTGTGGCAGCCTTGCGCTCTTTCAGAGTCACTGCCCTTCATAATTTAAAATAGGCAGATATTGTAAATTAGGGAACAAATGACATTCATGGTTGGCCTTAGGGAAAGGGCCTTCCCTGTACAGTGTTAAAACTTGAATAATTTTGGTAGTCGGTTGTTTAGCTGCAGATTATAAATGCTATTTAAGAACAAATTGTATTTTTCTTTTGCGTTGGATTTATAAAATCCTGCTTCCAGTTTACCTTCTGTCATAGCCATTTTTGTTTCAAAAGGATTGGAAATAATGCATTTTATCTACTGATGTGATAATTATTCTAAGTTTTCAAGACATTTTCATTTAAATGCTGTTTATATACATCCTATCATACAACCTTAGTTATTTAAATTTAAAAGTTATTTTAAATTTAAAATTTAAAAGTGTCCCAGGATCTTATGGAGATGCTGTGTGAGACCTCCAGATAGAATGAGTTGTCAGAATGAATGATCAGGCAGGCATTCTGTACATGCCAAGGATTAACTTAGTTTTCTGAGACAGGGGGTACAGAAGGGTAAGTACGTAAATAAAGTGGCATTCTGGGGGAGGAGTTTGGACCAAATTTGGAGCTGGAAAGGAATCACTGAGTTCAAGTCCTTTGCTTTACAAATAAAGAACTGGAGCATTGAGTAGAGGGCAGCTGCCAAAAGTCAGGCATCCATAGGTAGTATGACCAGCGACAGGTGACCCTGTCCCCAGACTCTTATCACTTAGGGTGAATAGAAGTAGTTGTCTTTATCTGAGCAGTGTGAGAAAGCTATCAGAGGTTTTGGGTGGGAGGATGAGGAAGGAACATCTTTGGGGACTGCTTGGTGGCCAGAGGTGATATATGGCCTCAGATGGAGCAGGACCTACTGAGGTAAGTGGGGAAGTGAAAGGTCAAGGATCTCCAGGAAATGGGGAAGGGGAGCAGTTTTTTTTCTTTGAAAAAATGTAGTGAAATGAATGATTCTTTCTCCATTGTTTTATAGTCTCCTATATCACTCCTCTGAGGGAAATTGCATAAGCATATTCATCTAAGTCGTCTCTTTGAAGAGTTGATAACTTGAAGGTTAAAATGTGTTATGGCCGTACATAATTGTAATGGCTTTATCATAATTCATTAGAGTGTTATCTATCAGTAAAAAGGGAATTAAAAAATGAAACCATTGAGTCTTTGGGATTTGAATTTGATTTTTAGAGCAATGAGAAATCACTCCGTTAAGGACTTTGAGAAGTGAGGGGTAAAGAAACAGTTCTAAACAGACTAGCCATTGGAGATTACTTAGGAGAGACAGGTGGACATGAAAAGCACGCTGTGCTCCCGAGCTCCCTGGAAAGTGTTTGTGATTCCCTGAGGGAGTATTTGGCCTACTTTTCATGTATTCTGGTGACTTAACTAAATATATGACCAGATTTAACAGCATTAAGAATCTCACGCTCAGTGGAGAGTGGGATGTCTGTTGTGAGGCCTGGATGTCCCTGTCACCACTTCCTCAGTCTCCCTGACAACGGAATCACTGTTTGCTTCTCTTTCTTTGATAGGCAAACAGATCCAGGTGCTGTCTGGCCATCTGCAGTGGGTTTATTGCTGTTCCATCTCCCCGGACTGCAGCATGCTGTGTTCTGCAGCAGGAGAGAAGTCCGTAAGTCACCATGTTAGAAACTGTTCTCCCACTGCCTAGGCTCAGCCAGAAGAAGCGTCCGCAGCACCCTTTGGTGGGCTGGAGAATGGACAAACTGGGATCATGAAAGGCACAATGAGGTTCTTGGGGACTCTCTGCTGGCCTCTGGGCCGGGCTATGGAGGGGTGTCTGCGTGTAGGAGGTGCCTGGCGTTAGGTGAAGGCAGGGAAGCTGAGCCTTTCCCCAAAGGAGAGCTCTTTGTTTGGCATTGTGAAAGAAGCAGGCTCTCCAAAATGTTGGCTGAAAGGTCCAGAGTTTAAAGTGAGGACATGGATGCGAGCCCATCTTTTCCATTTCACTTGATGTAGTTACAGTCAGCTAATAGGATCCAGGCCCAGAGATACTCTCTAATGGATGTTTTATGTGATAAAGTAATGAAGTGCTCTTTCAGCTTGGCTCTCAAACTTCACATGGGCTGAGTCAGTGATGAGGACCCAGAAAATCAAGTTTGAGTTTGGGAGTACTTTGTTTTTGTTTTAATGCCGCATTTATATGGAGTCTTGTGTCATACACACTAAATGAGGTTGGGGAAGGCCAGAGCCGTGGGGGGGAATCACCAGAGCCCCACTTGAGTTTAATAGCTACTTCTTAGGTTTAGCTTAGCAGGCTGATAGACAGACAGCCCCCGTGGGCTGTGAACAGCCAGCACCAGATTTGTCTTTGTGGGGCTCCGGGGCTCCTAGAGGACCTCTTGGCCATTCAGGAGAAAGGTGTTTATGTTTGTGAGGGAAACCCTGGGGCTTTGAGTAGAAGTATTGGGACTGAGTGAGAACAGAATGTTCTGTCAGAATCAGGAGGACTTTGGAGGGGTTTAACCCTTAGTCCAGTTCAGTTTGCTGAGGCCAGACTTGCTCGGCTCTTCCACCTGGGGGAATATAACCTGGGTGGGTGGGGGATCCCAGGGAGTCAGAACCCCACTAACTTTGATTAAGCCCCTTGTGAGGCTCCACACAGCGAGGGGAAGGTGCTGGGAAGCCTCTGCCTTTTCTGTGAGAGCCCTGCTCTCTCCTGCTGACTACTGCTCTTGTTCTCAGGTGCTTCTCTGGAGCATGCGGTCCTACACACTAATTAGGAAGCTAGAGGGGCACCAGAGCAGCGTGGTTTCTTGTGACTTCTCACCTGACTCGGCACTGCTTGTTACAGCTTCCTATGACACCAGTGTCATCATGTGGGATCCCTACACTGGAGAGAAGCTGAGGACACTTCAGTAAGGACCACACCCCTGCTCAGAACTTTCCAGTGGGCTAGATGATGTGAGACCCGCCTTGGAGCCTCCATGGGAACCTTGTGGTCTGAGGCAAGGGATGGGGCAGCCAGAGAGACCCTTGGGTAGAAAGATGGTTTCAGAATGCGACTCTGCAGCAGGGGTATGTGTACGATTGGGACGTCACTCATGAGTTCTCTGGCCATCTCTCTGTTTGAAGAGGCCTGCCCTCCTTTAGAATTGACCCTGGGAAACACCAGAGTTTAACATGTTCGCTTAATCAGAGTACTATCAGAGTAGAGTTTTCTGAGCTAAACCAAGGTTTCCAAAATGGATTGTGCTGTTCGTACAAACTTTTCTTTTTTCTATTTTACATAAGAATTGTTGTTCACAATATAATTGTGACCATCATAATTAGGGGAAGAATATAGTTGCGTAGGGTTATGGTGGAAATGTGAACTTTGACACATTTTACACAAGGAAATGTACACTTTGGCAAAACATTAATATCTTGGCCCAAGTGGAATCCCATCCGTTTCTTAGGGTTCTTCTGTGCCCGTTCCCTTAAGACACACAGTAGGCACGTCTGTCTCTTTGGACCACTGGTTGAGATGTTTACTTGGGCTTGCCTGTTTGCTGGGAGGAAGTAGATAGGAGGCTTGGTCACATCTACAGCAAATCTTCCTGCATCTTTTCCTCCCCACAGGCACGTGTTAGACTCTCAGTTGGATTATACCCGTGATGTCCATGCCAGCTCACTGAGATCAGTGCGCTTCTCTCCAGAAGGCTTATACCTTGCTACAGTGGCAGATGACAGGTAATAGATGGACGCAGAGGAGGATTGAATTGTCATCGAGAACTCCTGAGGGAGTCTGCACAAATGTCTGCAATTCTGTCTACAATTGAATCTCAGTCACTAAAGTAATAAATAACTTTATATTTCTCTTTCATTTAGACTGCTCAGGATCTGGGCTTTGGAACTGAAAACTCCAGTTGCATTTGCTCCTATGACCAATGGTCTTTGCTGCACATTTTTTCCACATGGTGGAATTATTGCCACAGGGTATGTATATCTCTTACTTAAACTGATGAAGTAGCTGTTTTTGCAGAACACTTTCTGTAGCTCTTATGAAGGAAAGAAAGGAAGTAAGGGGCTTCTTGTTGAATTAGAAGGCCCATAGCAGACAGCAGCCACTGGAGGATGACTTTTTTTCAGCCACAACAACTCAAAGATCATCTTTAAAGGCACCAGAGGGGTTGTGAACATTCTTGATGAGTTGATTTTAGATTCGTATAGTTAGAGGCAAATATATAATATTGCTTCTCTGCCACACTACCTAATTAATCATTTTTTTAAATCTAGAAGACATATAATAGGTGGTATAGGAAATAGTGGTGGTAGACAGTCATATGTCTTTATACTGAAAGATCACAGTATTATGAAGTGATATAAAAGTTGCACGGAAACTTCTCAGGATCAAGAGTCTAGTTAGAAGTAACTTTGCTAATTTGTTTGGTGGCCCTCTTCCTTATTACTTCTGAATAAGTGAGCCAGGTTTTCAGGACTGGCTATATTTATAAATGTATGGTTATTGGGATACAAAGATACATTATTGAAAATCACTTCATCCTATAGATTCTAAAGCAGACATTTTATTTGGCCTTCATGATGTTTCAGAACAGGCATTTGAATCGGCCTTTTGTACACGCAGTAGCTGTTATTCATACTTGTTAGCTTAAAAAATATCACAGTGCCTTGATTTCTGTTTCCTTTCAGGACAAGAGATGGCCACGTCCAGTTTTGGACAGCACCCAGGGTCCTATCATCACTGAAGCACTTATGCCGGAAAGCCCTTCGTAGTTTTCTCACAACTTACCAAGTCTTAGCACTGCCAATACCCAAGAAAATGAAAGAGTTTCTCACTTACAGGACCTTCTGAGCCATGTCATGTGATTTTGTTCAAAGACAAAAAGAGAACATGGAGACCCATTCTCTCCTAATAACAAGATTAACTTTTCAAAGCAAAGGTGGAGCTGAAATCATGGAATGGAAACAAGATGGGCTTGTAAATTATGATTCTTCTTTGAATTAGAATTGTTTTGGATTGTAAACAAGCAGTCAATAGACTAGCCAGGGGAATAAACCTGGTGAACTGGTCATTGACCTTTTTATCTATAATGTTCAAAATCCAGTAATAGAGAAGGTGGTTCCATTTCCATGGCTACAGAGCTTTAGTTGAAATTGTCCACTTATTAACAGCACAGTTTAATTCTCTTGGTGTCTTGATTCAAAGTGCAGTTAATAATGTTGTTTTGCTTACAAAAGTAACTGGGCTTTGAGCTCTCTTTAGTGGTAAAGGAAAGAAGCAAAATCTCCCTCACAGGGAAATCTGACTTCTGCCCAACACTTGTCTCAGTTTAGTCCTTAAAAGCAGTGGTAGCTAAACATTTAAATTGTTCTCTTGCTCTTGGTTCAGAGTATCAGGGACCATGCCTTTGTTTAGCCAAGTGCAAATACTTTTAATTTATAAAGTCAAGTTTGTCATTGTTTTTCCTCTGCTTTTGACTTTGACAAACCAGACATAGCTTTAATAGGGGTGCTTGGGGGGAGGGGGGCGGTCCTTGGGTGTGAGTGAACATTGGAGCTAACCTGAATGAACAGCCTATTTAAATCAGAGGGTGTGGTGTGGACTGATGAAGACATTCTAATTGGCTTTAAAAATAATGGTGTGCATGTAAAGGAGGAATCGGTGTCAGATTACAAGAAGGGTGCATTTCTAATTGCATGACTCTTACTGAATTTTCAGTGGTTTGCCATTAACAGCATATTTATTTGTGCTTTCTGAGCATAAGTTGTTTAAGGTACAATTTTGTTTTTCTCTATGGTTAACGAAAACCATAACGTAATCAGAAAGGCTGCCAGAAATGGCACTTCAAAGCTGTATGGAGGTGTCTGGTTTCTCAGTGCTTCAACTGGTATTTTTATAATATATGTATGAGATCAGAGTTTCCTGTCTAACTCAATTTCTAGTCCTGCCTCCCAAATGAAAATAACTTTTTTACGATTCAGGTTTTTCCTTCAACCAGTCAATCAATAAACATTTATTAAGCACCTACCATGTGCCAGGCACTGTGCTTACTGCTGTGAATGGATGGATACAAAAAGAGGCAAAAAGTAGTCCCTGTCCAAAGAGAGCTTACGATCCAATCTAATCCTTTTAAAATGTAATTTTTGCATTTCTTTTTAAGGAAAGGACACATTCTTTTCCTTAGACCCTGTCCCTCTCCCATTTTACTGGTATTATTTTGGTAGAATGCTGGTGTACGGCTTACTGCTCGACTCTTTAGATCCCTTTCATCTATGAGATATTCAGAGGAGGGACTATACTCAACTTGAGACCTGGGATCAACTTCTAACTTTAACACCATGTGGTCCATGTGGTTTTTGGCTTCTACTCTACCAAACTAGGTCTCTGAGAGCCCTCCCTCTTCAGATTTGTGATGTGGAAAATATGATTGCTGAGAGAGGAAAGTGAAGCCATAGCTTTATTGTATGTGGAGTCATGGAAGAAAGAGTTTATCTTAAATAGGGGTGATGTTTCTAAACTGCCATCCAAGGACCCAACTATATCGATCACCTCTCAAGAAGCTTTAGTATTTCATGGAGCTGCACTGTGCCACTAGCACATATTGGTAACCCTTCTGCACTTTGTGGAGGGGTTAAGAAGCACCTCTCTTCCGTAACACTTTGTGATCTGTTAGTGGGACTTGTTCTTCAATCTGTGCTGAGGCACAAGAGGAAGTTAATGGGGATCACTTCCTGAGTATTCTCAATCAAATGGGGAGCCTCCTTTTCAAAGAATATATCATTTACAGTCTATATTAGGGAGTGTAAAGGGAAATTGAGACTTCTCTATGGCTTCTGATAAGGAATCACAGAATTACAAGAAATTGATTCCATTAAAAAAAAAAATTCACCAAGTTCTAAGACCCTTATATTAAGAATCGATCCAAGTCAACATTCTCTGTTGATTTAAGGAGTGCAGGAAAATTCATAGAACTTTTTTCAACAAATGAGTTATCCAATTTACTGATTTCTTATTGGATATTGATAATATGAAATGCAGCAAAATTATAATTGAAGTAGCAGTTTGAGTACATAAGACTAAAATTTAAATGACTAATATTTCAAGTGTCTTGTGTTCATAAGTGATCTTCACACAGCCACCAGTACCATGGGAAACAATTTAAAGACCGGTTGTAGGTTTTTTTTTTTTTTTTTTTTTGGTAAGAAAATTGGGATGAAGTGATTTGCTCAAGGTGGTCACACAGTTGGTAAGTGTCAAGGGTCTGAGGCTGGATTTGAACTCATTTCCTCCTGACTCCAGGTCCGGTGCTCTATCTGCTGCACCACCTAGCTGCCACTAAGACTAGTTGTATTTTAAATTCTTTCCCTTCCTTTCTACACTACAATTAGGAAGCTGCTTGTGACTTTTACAACTCAAGGATGAGAAATAAATAAAAGTCAAATTTTTTAAAGTAAGAGGATGTTTCCTATCTTTTATTGGTCATTTATTAAAGGTCAATCTTACAAAAGCACAAAATTTATTTTCAACCATAAATCCAATAATGTCTTTAAATAGACAAAAACGATCTTATCACAGATTACATGTGAGAAAACAAATATTATTCTCTGGGACAGCTCCACTTGGGGCAGGCACACTTAGGGACTACTCTCCCTCTATCAGAGCCCCAGGTGGGCAAAAAGGCCTTCAATAAGCTGGGCATCCTACGGTCAGACCAGCCGTCTATTCCCACTCCAAACAATGCAGCAGCTGTAACACCCAAATGTCCCTGGACGTTACCTTATTACCCAAATGGGGAAAGTCAACATTTCTAGGACTTCTTGTCCATTTCCAGCTCTCCAGAGCCACTGCTTCACCCCAAGAGTCAGAGAAGTAGGAGTCTTGTTTTCTAATCATTGCTGAAGACTTGCTTAGAAACTGCTTTTGCTCAGGCTTCTGCTACAATTAAATCTCTGGTGACTTGAAAAGCAGCAATGAGAGAACTTAGCTGAATCTTCTCACTTGTGCCAACAGCAAGTCTGTGTCTACAACAAACCAAAATGAAACGGGAGCCCATTAGAGATCCTGACAGTTTGAAGCAGAGGAAGCAAGGGAAGATTGTTCGGACAAAAATTATACCTTCTGGTCACTCCTCCCCCCAAAATGATATAAATAAGATGTGCGTCATGAGCCACTGACCAGAGCAAAACAAAACTCGAACCAATTTAACAGTTTTAGGTAACAGCTGTCTGAATTCAATTGTTTAGTCATTCTTACTAAATTGAAAAAATTAATATAGTTTCAAAACAAAGTTTTTGGTTTCTCCACTCCACCTCCTATGTAGCAAAAATAGCTTTTTGATTGTCTTATGTATTCAATATGGAACCAGGAGTTTCAAATGGGAACACTGGTCAAGGAATGGATTATGTTAGTGATGTTCAATGTTGGTACTTCATGGTCTCTTGTACATAAATACTTTGGTAATACAGCAATATGTCCAGAAACAAGTAAAAACCAATATGGACACTATAGTATAGGCAAAAAGTGACCTCAGAAGTAATGTATCACAAACATATAACCCATCAATCCCTAGTAAATTAGATTAGCTGTCCCACATGGATATATACAGCTTGTTTTTAGCTGGTTCACAGCTTGTTTGTTTATATACTAATACTATCTGTCTTTAAAGGAAGGCTAATTATGTTTGTTGGACCTGGTGGTTAAATGCAGCTTCTGTATACTTTGTCCTCCTATGGAACACTGTTGGGTGGCTTGTTGCTTAAATAGCCTTTAAGTCCAAATCCCTTGAGGTAATTTGCCCACTTTTGAGGCCCATCACAAATTTTCCTCTGAAGCAGACTTCCAAAACAAAAAGCACATTTTCAGAAAACATGTGGGACAACCTCTTGAGGACTTAGGAAGTAAGTACCATTACCTAACTTATTTCTACTTGTCATTTATTCAAATTGTGTGATTTTTAAATGAGCCACTTCTACCCTTAAATCTATACACCTGAACACATGTAACCTGAAGAAAGGTTATGACAATCAAGAGCAGGTATATGGATGGAAGTCTTGGCTGTTAAATTCAGAGGAAAAAAAAAATTCAAAATAATACAAATGAATCTTAATTTTTTTTAAAAAAGGCTGTACCAGTGTAAAAAATTAAAAATATAAAAGTTAGGCGGATGATGTGGATACTTACTCAATATCTGCCATTTTGATCAGCAAATGTATTCGAACTGCAGGTGGAAAGTCAACTGGATAGAGAAAGAAACATTGAAGCAAGAGTGAGTTATTCTCCATCCTTAAGGTGCTGCCCTTTCCAGAGGACATCGAATGATATTTATTTCTGATCAATATACAGATTTTGTTTTAAAACAAATATGGGTATCTTACACTCAATTTATCTAACACCAAACTAGAATGACAATATGGGTGCTATTACTACTGGATAGTCAAAATAGACAGTTTCACCTCCAATCCTTAGTGATGAAACTGTATTCTCATTTTAGAAAGCAGGTTTGGTCTCTATCAGAAGTGTCAAACAGATGCTGGGCCTGAATCCCAAATTAAATGTAATTGGAAAATATTTTCACAAAATAAATAAAAAAACAATAGAGCAAAGGTTATGTTAACATGTAGTTTTCTAAGTTAATATGCTTCACTAGGGATCCTTCTGTATGGTTTTATTTGCCCCATTTCTAATTGAGTTTGATTCCATTCGTATCGGAGCTTCTTAGCAACTTTTTCCACTCGACGCCTTTTTAAGTGAAAAAATTTTATGTGATCGCAGATATACAAATCAAACATTTACTGATAAATCATAATTTTGCACCTCCCACAATTTGTTACTGCATATGGAGTCACAACCTACAGTTTAAGAAGCTGGTCTAGATGACCGCTAAAATGCCTTTTCTAGCTCAAATTCTATGTTTCTGTTGACTATCAGTAGTGACAGAGCAGAAAACATCAGTCAAGCAACACCATAAATTTGATACTGGTGAAATAAAAGCCCAGGGAAATTTCACAGGATTAATGCTGTCTTTTACACATTGGGCTCTCCTATCTAAATCAAAATTTATTGGCTTTAAATACAATAAGAAACCCAGTACCAGATGGGGAAAAGGCTGAGACTTAGAAAATATAGTCTGTGCATCTTAATAGCTGCTGAAGTTGAATAAAGGATGCATTGCAGTGAACGAGACAGAGTCTCCCACTGAAAGACAAGAATTAAAATAGCTCTAGGTCATCATCTTTGATGAAAACTTGTGGCTCCTCTGGACATCCCACAAACAAGAGGGATACAAGTTAGTTCCTAGATAGCCAAGCAAGTTTTTTTTTTTCACTGTCCTAAAACCCCCAAAACAAGTCCTACTAGAAGACTCTTAATTTGATCAAGAATTCTTCCCCCCCAGCTCAGTGTGACATAAGACTTACAAACAATAACAATCATGATATATCCTTAGAACAACTTTTATAATTAAATGAATAGATGATGGCCATTCCTAGAATGGGGATGGAAGTAAGAGAAATTTAGAAACTTCATTCAGAAGGGGAATCTGTGCTTCTGAAAATTATACTCTGGTATAAAGTTATAGTCAAGAGGCCTCAAAAGACACTATTTCAATCAACAGCTTTTACTGACTTAGCTTGCCACATTATTCTGCTGACAGTTACTTCCCAGTAGGGGTTAAAGGGAATAAATAGTATCTGGTATTGAGTTTCTTGGCACTTAGACCAAGTTCCAGAAATAGTGATCTAAGGGGGAAATACTAAATAAATCACGGTGGAATTTCCATTAAAATGTTTCTACTTAAAGAGAGTTTCAATTTAGAACTTTGCTGTGATGAATGTGTTTCTAGATGAAGCTTGCCACTCGCCTTTCCCCAACTGTTCTGGGCAAAAGGTTTCCATGGAGGAACTATCTTCTTAAGACACATTCCCAACGACAGCACCCCCCCCCCCCCCATGTTTCTGACATTTCCCTCTATTTCCCAATAAAGAATCACGTTCCCCTTCCCAGCCTGCTTTTTCTACAATGTGGTTTCCAAGGAAAGAACCTATGTTACCTCGATGTACAAATAAGTGTATCTCTGTCAGAATATCATGCAGTGCCAAACCCTTGAGGGTTTTCAGTTCCATGATATCTGGAAAGGAGACCTGGTCAAGGGAAACACAACAAGATCTGCAGCAAAACTGAGCAAATGGCTTTTAACATACTGTGATGATGGAAACTAACACCTAGATTGCATACAATGGGCTTTTAATCCCTTTGTTTGGTTACATTTCAAGACAGGCAGCTGAGCCCTGTAATTCTTTTCTTAAAAAGGTAAATTAGTATTGCTATCTTTTTTTCTGTGTGTGATTATCACCTATATTTTTGAATGACTCTCTCTCCTGCCCCCAGAAAGCAGTTCTTTATAACAAATAAAAAGAAAAAGCTCAGCAAAGTTGAATCTCACTGAACAGGTCTGATATGATACCCATAGTCCATTAAGGAGATGCATTTGCCTGTTTGTTCTCTGGAAGCTTTACTATTTAAAATATCTTTACTTAATGAGCTTCCTGAAAAAACTAAAACAAAACAAAAAAAATGAAAACAAAAACAACAGTTCTCTTATCATTGTTGGACAGAACAAAATTAGGTAAGTTTCAGAATATACCTGTCTATTCTTTAAATAACAGTGCTAGAGAAATACTGTGTCTGCTCCATTGGTGCCCTTTAGACACTGATGTTCTGTTCTAGCCAATTCTGTTTTAGTGAATTGGCTAGAACAGAGCATCAATGTCTAAAGGGCACCAATCCGATATACACTGTCCCTCCTCCTTCCTCCTGGCTACAGTCCCATTTCAGCTAGAAAGAGCTTTAATTTGGTGTCAAATTCTAATGCCGCTAAACCCGCGGTCACCTCTCAGCCTTCTGGGTGACCCTGGCAAAGGATACTCCTGTACGCTGTGGTGAAGTCCTGGTTCAGCATCCAGTCCAGAATGTTGGCGATGTCAGTCTTGAGCGGGTGCCCTGTGCAGGTATACACCGTCTCCTCGGTCACCTTTCCAAAAGCCATGTTGGTGCTCTGTCCAGGAAGAGGAGACCAGATTTGTGGGACCACAAGTAAAGAGGAAGCTTGCCGGGTCCCAGGCTTGCCCAGATGCCCTGTGGGATCCAGGCCAAACTCTGGCCCTGCAATGAGACCTTCACTGCGGGAGAATTTTCCATGCCGAGAATGGGACTCTTAGATTCCCTCTAATTAGAGAGCACTCTTGGCTCCTCATAATTTTGGCAGCATAATAGTTGAAAATATTTTTAAGTGCGGGAAATGCTAAATTTTCTGTTAGAGGTTAGAAAAAATAAAAGTAATACTTTTCATCCAAGTTCACATATAATCTACCCCCACCTCCATCTCCCTTCCCCCTGGAGTCTGTCTATGTCCTGTGGGTGTATGGACCCCACATTAAGAATCCCTCCTACAGAATGGCTGAATAAATTGTGGTATATGAAAATTATGGAATATTACTGTTCTGTAAGAAATGACCAACAGGATGATTTCAGAAAGGCCTGGAGAGACTTACACGAACTGATGCTGAGTGAAATGAGCAGGACCAGGAGATCATTATATACTTCAACAACAATACTAGATGATGACCAGTTCTGATGGATCAGGCCATCCTCAGCAACGAGATCAACCAAATCATTTCTAATGGAGCAGTAATGAACTGAACTAGCTATGCCCAGAAAAAGAACTCTGGGAGATGACTAAAAACCATTACATTGAATTCCCAATCCCTATATTTATGCACACATGCATTTTTGATTTCCTTCACAAGCTAATTGTACAATAATTCAGAGTCTGATTCTTTTTGTACAGCAAAATAATGTTTTGGTCATGTATACTTATTGTGTATCTAAGTTATATTTTAATATATTTTAACATCTACTGGTCATTCTGACATTTAGGGGAGGGGGTGGGGGGGTAAGAGGTGAAAAATTGGAACAAGAGGTTTGGCAATTGTTAATGCTGTAAAGTTACCTATGTATATATCCTGTAAATAAAAGGCTATTAAATAAAAAAAATTTAAAAAAAAAAAAAAAAAAAAAAAAAAAGAATCCCTCCTACAGACAATATGGAACTGTAGAAGTTCTGAGTAAGGAATATAAGTGGTAGCATGGAGCAGTGGATTAAATACTGCAAGTGGGGGCAGAGAGACCCAGGTTCAAGTCCTGCCACAGACACTGTGTGACCATGGACACGGCTTTTAACTCGTTGGGTCTCAGATCCACCTACAAAATGAGGAATTTGGAATCAGCCACCTCTGAGGTCCTGTCCAGTCTCCGAATGACTTGGCCAGATTTTACTTGAGGAAGACGTGGCAACTGCGTGATGGGTGAATTGGAAGCAGAGACAGAAATTAGCTGGGAAGCTTTGGAAATGATGAAAGCTCAAGGCCACATGGACCTGAATGGAGGGCGGGGTGGGGAAAGGCGGCATCTGAGCTGAAAGAAGGGGATTTTCCAGTGAAATGGAAATTTCCCTCACTCGTGGGGGAAGGAACCAAAAATGCCCCTGAAGTTTCAGGCCTGAGACTTGGCTGATACTGGTATAATCAACAGAAATAGCCGCTGGGAGAACAAGTGGGTTTGGAAAGGCTAAATTAGTTTGGGATGTGCCGAGTCTGAGATATCTGTCCATGGGACACTGCATTGAAAACTTCATCCGAAGGCTGAGCTGTAAGACTCTAAGGGACACAGAGAAGTGATGCTGGGACAGACAGACAAGCTTCTAAGCCAGTAGCACAGAGAACATGATCGAAGCCAGGGCTGACATGAGGAAGGCTTAGGGTAACCTTTTGGGGGATTGCCTTCCAAGTGACTCCTCAGTACTTCTCCTCCTCACATTTTAGGGGAGCTCACAGTCATCATGAGCCCTTATTATTTAAAACATCTTTATTTTATTTAATGAGATTCCTGAAACAACAAAAAACTCCTTATCACTTTGTGGGACAGAACAAAATTATACGAGAGGTTTCAGAATATACCTGTCTATGCTTTGAATAACGATGCTATAAAAATACTGTTATCTGCATCACAGGTGCCCTGTGCACACCAATGTACCTTGTTACAGCCAATAACACTGCCCCTTATTCAGGGCCTTTCTCGTTGTGGACTCCTCATCTTATGGACAAGCTGTTCTGCTTCTTCCCTCCCCGGGGACCTTACTCCAAGGCAATTTTAGGACGAAGCTCAAAGTCCAATCGTACCTGCAAAATGTTCAGGGCCCTTCGCATGTCACCACTAGAAAGGGTGATGAGAGCTTTCATTCCATCTTCACTTATGTCAACCCTATAAGAAAAGCAACAGAAATTTAAATAATGTGGCAAATGCTCCCCAAGGGAGAGAGATTTTAGGATCCCCAAAATGCAGGTTCCAGGCTTGACTGAGAAACGATGCAGATTTTTCTAGTCTCGTGCTTCAAGTACTGACAACAAAGATCACCTTGTCTCAGCCTAACATCACAGATCTCAAGCTAACAGAGATATCAGACCGTTCTCAGTCCAAGCCCCCCATTTGGGATCTGAGGCTCAGCCACATTGAGTCACTGGCCCAAAGGGGAAGAAATGCTGCTTCCTCTGTGTCTGACCATGTAGAACATGCTGCTAGTCACGAGGATCTAGAGAAATCTGCAGCAGAAAGGACACGGATCTAGCCATATGCAGTCTCTGCTGACAAAAGGAGAGTAGGAGTAAATTAGAAGGGCCTCCAAGGAAAAAGGAAGGAGTTAAGGAAAAGGATGAGCTCAGTTACTTTGGGGAAGGGGATGGGTCAAAGAGTGGAAGAGGAAGGCAGCTGATGGACACCCCATCCTGTTATGTCGAGTTCCTTCCAATGTTCCATCATACTCACTTCTCTTCTTCTATGACATGCTCCAGGCGGGGAACCATCAGCTCTGGAGTCAAGGGACCAAATCGGAACCTGGTGCATCGAGACTGCAGGGCGGGGATGATCTTTGACAGGTAATTACAGATGAGACAAAACCTGGTGTTCTCTGTGAATTTTTCAATCACTGGAAAGAAAGGTGGGAAACATACAAATAAACCTCCTGGGATTCTCTAGTGAGATGACTGAAGGATAGACAGAGACCTTAGGATTAATATTCCAGGGGCTCCACAGGGTTTTGAACTTTCATGTCATGGGAAGGATCCAAAGGATGAAAGAAAACAGGGATGCAAATAGACAGGGAAGACGTCAGATGGCTGAGCTGCAGGAACCTGGAGCTGGTGGGTGGGCTGGGCTCCCCCTTTGCAGGACAAGGAGGCCAAGTGGAACTGGCTCTCATTTTGTCCTTGTCCCCCAGCAGCAGACAACAAGCTCACTGAGGACAGAGATTATTCCCCATTGGTCTTTCAGCATATATTTAATGACTGGTTCTACCACATCTCCTCCCAAACATGACGTGTGATAAACTCTCCCAGGGAAGGTTCTCCCTGATGCTACTTTGATGACGATGATAATGCAGCCCCTTTTGCCCCCTGCCCCCCAACTCTAAGAATAAAGAGAGACAGGAGATTTCAGTGAGACTACACTGCAGGGACTTTCAACTTGGTCTGGGAACTCTAAAAGGGTTCTCAGGAGAGATAACTTAGATGACAGGAACCTACAATCTTAGGCTCATACGCTTCAAGTGCTGATGCTGGTGTTTGCTCAGGCTGGAAGTCACTCCACTCCAGCCAGATGTCAGGGAGAAGCTGCCAAAAATTTCTCGGGCTAGAGGAGATTCCAGGTTGAGGAGGAATTAGCCACTTCATAAGCATCTATTGCAATCCACACACTCCCACAGAAACTTCTGAAAAGATCAGATCTCTCCAGGACAACACTTGAGAATCGTAAAAGGGAGATGCCTATTTTTAGATATTTTTTATTAGATTATTTTTTATTAGATGCCTAATAAACACGCTTTTGGAGGAAATCAGCTCATTCATTTTGTGAAGAGCGAGTCAAGGTCCTCTCACACCAAAGCATCCATTTGTCAGACCGTGAAGAAGAAATCTCAATTTCCTAAGAGTTCCTACAATCATATTTTTTACCTCAGAAATTCAAGAGTACAAAGATCATCCTAATAGTGGAATGAAGGATTATCCATCATTCCCCACAAAAGACTTCCTGGAGTTTGGACACGCTCACGGCATTACAATCAAGCCCGGCTAAGGTGGCCGAAGGAGTTAGTACCCGGTCGTGGAAGAATTCCCAATGACCTGAGCTACTGGGAAGATTACTTTTAAACTTCTCAATAAGCAGCAGAAAAAGCACGACTTTCACACTGAGACCTGGTAGATCCCCAGCACCTTGCTGTGGGCAACTGTTATGGAACGCTCATTCCACAGGGGATACTTGGGTACAAATAAAGAACATGAAAGAGCACGTTAGCTCCTCTCACCTCTTCTCAAGGCATTCTGAGCATCCTGGGTCATTGCATCTGCCTCATCCAGTATCACGAGTTTAAAACCTTTCCTAGTTATAAAAATAAAATAATAAAGTTTTAGAAGAATTTCTTCAATCTTTCACCTCTTGGTCACGCAAGGAACCCTAGCTCTAAGGAACCGGCAGGAAACGGTAATCCAAAGCTTGCTCCTAACAAGCAGCCCAACTTCAGTAAACAAAGGCAGCCAGCCACCACGAAGGAGCCTGGGCTCAGGCTTGGCCACAGGGTGAAGACATGTGGAGGGTGCTCACAGACCCTTCAATCTTTCAGCGTCAAGGAACCAACTGTTATTGGAACCTCTTTGGCAAGATAATTATTTAAAATAAGCAGCTGCAGTCGCTCCCAAAGCCTCTGCCCAGAATGTCCTGCTTCTTAGGTCCAGCCTCCCAGTGTATACCTGGCCATGTGCTAGGACCTACCATCTTCCTTCAACTCTCTTATATTCTACATTTGTCCCCTCAGCCTTCATTGTCCATAACTTTTGTCATGACTCCTTGTCCTAAGGAGTGACCTCTTTTTTCAAGCTGAACATATTTAGGTGCTTTATTATTTTTTTCTATGTATTTTCAAATGTCATGCTAAGCTAGTCTTTCCCACCCTTAATTCTTAAAAAAATCAACTATCTGATAAAACTTAATGAAGCGGCGACCAGTTCTAGGTCAACAATAAAAACAAAGATAATTATTTCTTCAAGAATTTGTTAATAGAGGCCCTGACTGAATAGTATTTTAAAATGTTGGGGCATCTAGGTGGCCCAGTGGATACAGCAGCAGCCCTGAAGTCAGGAGGACCTGAGTTCAAATCTGGTTTCAGACACTTAACACTTCCTAGCTGTGTGACCCTGGGCAAGTCGCTTAACCTCAACTGCCTCAGCAAAAATAATAATAAAATAAATAAAAAATAACATGTTATGTAAAATTTGCCTTGGATAATGTTTTTGGATTGTCATGTCTATTATCTACCATGCAGTCTCTCTGATATAATGATTCTTTTATGTGGCTGAATTTTATTAAGTCATTCTATCTTTATAAGATGGTAAAAGAAGTGGTAAAGGGGATAGTAAGTTAGGCTTTTACTTTACTGTTCAAAATCCTCAGGGAGAAAATGTGCTCAATAGTTCTTACTTAAATATCGTCCTTGTGCTGGCAAAGCTCAGAATCGGTCCCCGTACAATATCTATTCCTCGGTCATCAGAAGCATTGAGCTAAAGAAAGAAAAGACCATCAGAATCGATTGGGGATAGAAAACTGTATCTATTGTACACAAATACTTGGCTTTAATAAAGCCTCCAAATTCATTCCTATAGGATCAAACTCTTCAGAGATACTGAGGAAAAGAAAACACTAAATGAAAAAGCATAGCTTCTAATTATTAAGCGATATTTCTAAAAATCAACTGTATTTCTTTCTTTCTCATCATTGTCATTTAGAGGATAAGTGCCCTCATGTATGTTAAAGAACAATGAATTGCCTGCTCATACTGGAAAGCAATGCGGAAACAAGAGCTTCTTAAACTTTTTCCACTTGTGACTGTTTTTCACCTGAGAAATTTTTATGTGATCCTGGATATATAGATATATAAAATAGGAATACAAACCAAACATTTCTCGATAATAACCATAAATTCGCAACCCCCTAATTCCAGTTATGTAAAAAGCTGGGAAGTAAATGATGCAATACCATAGAGAATGTTTTCATAAACTGAAGAATTTTTACACAAAGCAAAGAATGGTTACCTTGGCAGTTATAATATTGACACTATTTCTGAATGGCCAAAGAAATAATAGAATGTATGGAAATGTAATATTACATAATAGAATATAATAATATATAATATTTTAAACTCAGGAGAGGCTTAACAAACTTGAAGGGAAAAGATGACCCCAAAATGTGGCAAAGTCCTGAATACTAAAAGTCAGGAGCCTTTGGAGAAGTTTTCTATTAATCAGTACTAACTTATACCCTTGTAAAGTCACTGGCAGAAGTAAACTTAGAAATGTCTCATAACTAATTTGGTCTCAGGCCACTAACTGGGCCCGTGTGGCTCACTTTTCAAAGCAAAATAAATCAGGCTACTACATTACTGAAGATCTGAAGACAGACTGGAAATCTTGGTTAATTCTATAGCCAAAGTGATAGCCACAGGGATGATAGCACTATAAGTCTTGTTGTACTTGTTTAATCCCAGCTCAGACTCTTACTAGTAACTTCTTTGAGCCTCCATTGCTTCATCTATAACAAAGGGTTAATGATAGCTGGAATATCTATGGAGTCATAGGCTTAAATAAGAGAAGATACGGAAAGCATTGTGTAAATGTGAAGCTTTCTAGTAAGAGTGAACTCACCTCCAGGACCATGGAGTTGAACTCTTTGTCTTTGTAGAGTTGTTTGGCACAGGCCAGAATGGTGGATGTCTTTCCTGTCCCGGGGGGGCCATAAAGAAGCAGATGTGGCAGTCGATCTTCACTGATAAATTTTTGGACTGAAGACAGAGAAGAGAGAAATCATCCCATCTTGTATATTTACCTCCTTATGTGAAGAGCTCCTTTAGCCCATTCCCAGGATGTGGAAACGTCAGTGCATATTCTAGATTGAGAAAGCACTGAAAAATATTTTTATGTTGTCATTGGAAAGATTATGGCAGGACATTCAAGTTCTTCAAAGGGGAGGACAATGGTTGCTACCAATGACCTCTAAATCTATGATTCTATGACACTCACTGGTGCTTAGGATATCCTGATGAGAGATTAAGTCATTCAGTGTCTGTGGTCGGTATTTTTCAACCCTGAAATAAGAATAAAAGATTTTAGCATATAGTGAGAATTTAAATTCTATTGTGTCCCCACTAAGAATCCTCATGCATTTTAAATTATTTGTGGAACACAAACTATTACCCATGAGGCAGAGGATTTTACCTGTACTTGTTGGTTCCCAAAGATGATGCGGGCCAGGGGCAATGTGGTTCAATTAGTATTAACTCTGGATTCCAAATCTCACTTCTGCCACAACTACCCATGACCTAGGGCTTAACCTCTCTAGGTCCACTTTCTCATCTGTACAATAATGGATTTAGATTAAATTGCTTTCAACTCTGGATAAATGGGCCTTTTCTTGATAAAGCACAATTACTAATTTCCTCAAATTGAATTCAATTGAACAGATATTCATTAAGCTCCTATGTGCAATGCATTATGCTCAGGCTTGAGATAAAAGCTCCTCATTCATCCATAAGCAGCTCACGGTTGATGGACCTGATCACTGTATTTCTATCTGAAGGACCTTCGCATGGGAGGGGAAAGGTGACCCAGAGTTATGGGCACAGCAATCTGAAAACTACATAGTCACGAAAGACTTCCACAAGGGGGTGCCATCTGAGCTGGACCTCACCAGAAGCTAAGGACACAGAGGAGGAGGGAGTGAATTCTATGCATGAAGAACTAACAGTTGGCAGAGGGAGCGCCAAGTCTGGCAAACAAACCCATCAAGTTGATTGGAATTTGGGGAAGAGTGATGTGCAATGATGGTAGGAAGCCGGACCAAGTAGGACCTTCAATTCCAACCTAAGTGTTATTATTTTGCCCTAGAGGCAAGAGCAGGAGTGTGACAGTCAGGGATTGCTACGTGAGGGATTGCTCAGAGAGAGGAGACGGGAATAGGGAGACCAATGAAGAGGCTACTGCCATAATGAGATGAGACCAAAGGGCCTAAATTAGGGCAGTGGCCATATGACCCAAAGTCTTACCATCACTGACAGAGATTGGAGACAGACTACTGAAAGAAGTCACAAATTGGGATCAAGTATTCACTGTTAGTACCTAAAACCTGTATTCTGCTCTCCCTAACATTTTTCTCATGCCTAGGATTCCTTCTGAGACAGAGGAAGCTGAGCCTCTTGTTATAGAGTAACTGCTCATCTAAGTGGGCTCCGGTCCCTTGGCCTGGGTTCAGTTTCCTGTTGAAGGAATAGGGGGTATTGGGCCCAGAGAAGAGAAGATGGTAGGGAGACACGGCAGTCTGTGTTTAGTATCCGAAGGATCCTCTTGGGAAAGATGGCAAAAAAGCAGATTTTTGAGTTTTGAGTCAAAGAAGACTTCCAAAAATCAAAGCCTCAAAGTAGTCTGAGGAGGAAGCAGATTCTCCTTCTATGCTGTTTGTCCTTCGCTCTTCAAGAGGACCAGTGACATCACAGGGCAACATCTTGACTCATGGGGCTCACAGTCCTCAGTCTCACTCCTTCTTCCGGAGTCATGGAGATCCAGTGGCAGGACAAAAGTCAAGATGATCTGGCAACGGCCCGCAATGCAGCAGATGGCCCTGGTGTCTTCAATGACTGACCCAATGTCTGACCCAGGTCTTGAGTGCTCCACAGCACCTGCTTCTGCTGTCCTCATGGCCACTGGAACAAACTGTCCCCACTAGGGAAAGTCTTCACATGCTTGGGGTACCCCCCCAACTTACTAATGGGTTTGAGGCTCATTGAATACTCTCTATCTGGTTTAGCCCATTTGCTGAGACAGTTTTACTGGGATGTGGCCACTGTGCATGCTACAGTTTCTTGGAGCCACAGGTAAAAACTGGGAATAGATGGATATCAAAGGTGGATGAGTGGCCCTGAGAAGGGCTTGGCAGTGCTCCCAGCTGAGACGCTAGTCCTCCCTGAACACCCCATATGCCCTATTCTCCTTCTTTATAGAGGAAGGGGAAAGAAAGGAGGAATTAAATAAAAGAATGAGGGAGGATATTAAAGGATTCTGAGATAAGAAGAGGGAACACCCAGCAAAGGCTCCCACTCTTTTAGTAAAAAAGAGATGTGAGAAAACAGAAGACGTGAGGGTTGGGGCTTGAAGACAGAAAAAGTTGGAAAAGGAATTATGAAGAGTGAGAAGAGAATCACTGGGGAGCAGGGAATAGAATGAGGTGGAGCTATAGGACTGAGGACCTTGTTGGCATTACATAACATCAGTTTATAGTGGACCTGATCAGCGTGACTGGACGTGATTTTGTCCTGATTTGCTCAGCAGGACACCAGTGGGAACACAAGAGGCAGCACATAGGAAGCAGGTCATAGCTCAGTGGACAGAGTGGTAGGACTGTGGTCAGGAAGACCTGAGTTCAAATCTGACCTCAATCACTAGTGGTCTGATCTTGGATAAGTCTGGATCTATCTTGGGTTTTTTTATTTTGTTTTATTTTCTTTTGAAATTGTAAAATGGAGACAATAGTTAAACCTACCAACACAGAATTACTATAAAGATTAAACAAGATATTTGTAAACTGCTTAGCACACAGCAGATAAATCATCTCTTCCTTCCAATAGGACAAGAGTACAAGAAATTCAAGAGTAGATAAAGACCTGTAATTGAACTAAAGGATCAAAATTGGGATGGGAGGAAAATGGAGCCATAGCAGGGGTGATGGCTGGGAAAGTACACTGGGGAGTTCATGGGAAATGTGACGAGTTAGGGGTAATAAAGCTCAGAGAGATAAGCTATGATTAGAATGGCATGTCAGAATTTTTAATCATGTATATATAGCCAAGTATATGCAATATTCCATATCTACTGTGCCACCTCTGTAAAAAAGCGAGGGAGAAGTATTTCCCCAAATCTTCTCCAAAGAGATACTTGGAAACTAAAATCAAAATGAATGAAAATGAAAAAGTATTCAGGTTTTTTTTTTTTTTGTGGGGTGGGATAGGTGGGTTCTGTTGACACTGTTTTATCACTCAACCAACATACATTTATTAAAAGCTTCTTATATGCTGGGAACTAAACCTGATAGTTTGAGACAATGTCACCCCCAAAAAACAAAAGGCAGTTCATGCCCCCAAGGAGCTTACACCAGGGGAAATAACATGCACACATAAACTGACGAAAAAAAATAAAATAAACACAAGGTAATTTCGGGGGGTGGAGGAGAAAGGCAATGGTAGTTGACGGAAGATCAGGAAAGGTCCTGGAAGTAGGAGATACCACTTGGGCTGAGTTCTGAAGGAGGCTGGAGATTCTGAGGGATGCAGGTGAAAGAATGCACTATATAGGCTTTGGTAGGGCTAGTTCAAAGGTTGGGAGATGGAAGATATTAGAGTATGTGTAAAGTCAGTCCAATTGAACTGAATAGAGGGGAATAGCATTATACCCAGTCTGAAAGGGCTATAAATGCCAATCACTAGAGTTTGCACTAGATCTTGAAGGCAAAAAGGTCTCCCTGACATCTTGTGAGTAGGAGTATGACACTGTCAGACAGATGTTTTGGGAAAGTCATTTGGCAGGTATGGGGAATTTGAAGGGATGGGGATGGTGAAGAAGGAAGCAATGGCAAGCAGTTGCCCAGGTGAGAGGTGTTGGGGGCAGGGGTGGAGGCAGAGACAAAACATGCAGTGGAGGTAAAGCTGATCATACATAGGAACTGGTGGGAAATACAGTCAATGAGCTTTCTTGGTTCTACTTACTTCACTCCCAAGTATACATATATTTTCCCCAGCTTCTCTGAATTCCTTCTATTCATTGTTTCTTATGGCACAATAATATTCTGTTCCAGGAGTCTCAGATCTTTCACAACTTGTTTATTATTTTGCAATCGGTGGGCATTGGCTCGGTTCTTTGCAACTGCAAAAAGTGCTGTTTTTCAGCACTGATTTTCAGCAGATCCTCCAACATTGACAATGTTATCAACCTGGCCAATTCTCTGGGTATGAGATGGAATCTCAGTGTCTTGATTTGTAATTTTCTTTTGTTAGTGGATTTGTGAAAACCTTTCTAATTCCTTTAGAGAAAAGGAAAATGCCTAGTTGGGAGATGGGAGTGTCTTTATGTGAGGAATGCCACTATTTCTAAGAATATATAGGTCCAGAGGAGTAAGGTAAAAGGAGATTAGAAAGGCAGGAAGGGGCTAGCACTGGAGACAGGAAGACTCACTAGCAGGCTGTTACAATAATCCAGGTGTAAGCTGATGAGGGTTTGCACCAGTGAAAGCAGGAGACAGTGACAGAGGAGAAGAGGGACATGTATAAAAGATGCTCCAGAGCAGGGGTCCTCAAACTTTTTAAATAGGGGGCCAGTTCACTGTCCCTCAGACTGTTGGAGGGCCGGACTATAGTAAAAACAAAAACTTTGTTTTGTGGGCCTTTAAATAAAAAAACTTCATAGCCCTGGGGGAGGGGGATAAACGTCTTTAGCTGCTGCATCTGACCCCTGGGCAGAAGTTTGAGGACCCCTGCTCTAGGAGATAAAACTGACCAGAGATGTTGCAGAAGTGAAAAAGGACAAGAAGTGCATTAGAGGAGAAATGGACAAGAGATGTTGCAGAGGTGAAATGGACAAGAGATGCTTTGAGGTAGAAATTGATCAGAGATGTTACAGAGGTGAAATGGACAAGAGATGTTGTAGAGGTGGAAAATGACCAGAGATGTTGCAGAGGAGAAATGGACAAGAGATGCTTTGAGATGGAAATTGATCAGAGATGTTGCATAGATGAGATGGACAAGAGATGCTGAAATTGACAGGCCTTGGTACCACATCTGATGGGGAGGCAAGAGGGGTTAGAGAGATAATAAGGAGCCCAGGATGACTCCTAGGTTGTGAACCCAAGGGATGGAGGGGATGGTAGCGCCCTTGACAGTTACAGGGAAGGTAGGGGATAAGGGGGGAAGGATAGTGAGTTCTGCTTTGATATGATGATTTTTAAATCTGTTAGACATGCAGTTCAAGACGTCTGAAAAGCAATTGGATATATGACTGGTGATCAGTAGATTAGGATCAGAAAAAAGATTTGAAAATCATCAACATTCGTCAATGCATCATTAAATTAATAATTCATTAAATTCATTTGAATTGATTGGATCACTAAGTCATATGGGAAGGAAAATAGAAGAGGGCTCTCTGGACAGAGGATCCAGCAAAATCTGGGGCTGAGAAAGTGGTCAGATAGTCAGGGGAATTGGAGGGGGAGGGGGCAGCTGGGGGTCCCGAAGGCCTAAAATAGACAGTCAAGGAGAAGGAGGGACAGCCCATGACCCTCAATTACTTTCACTGCTCTCGGCCTCGACCTCACTTGGTGCTCTCTGGGGTCGCCCCCAGCTCTAATTCTAAGACCCCACGTGTCTCTACCTTTCCGGGCCTAGGGTTCCTCAGGTGTCCCCCTCCAAGGCTTCCGGAATCGCCCCCGGACCCCGGGCCCAAACCGGGGCCCCTCTCCAGGCTGCCGGAATCCCTGCCCCGCCCCCGCTCGGACGCAGCCCCCTACCAAGGCAGGTTCCTGCTTTTGGTCACAGGCTGCTGCTGCTGCTGCTGCTGCTTCCGGACAGCCGGAGCCTCCATGCCGGCGCTGACAGAGAGCGGACAGATCCGAGAACCGCGCGG
Organism: Sarcophilus harrisii; assembly: GCF_902635505.1. Classification (NCBI taxonomy): domain Eukaryota; kingdom Metazoa; phylum Chordata; class Mammalia; order Dasyuromorphia; family Dasyuridae; genus Sarcophilus; species Sarcophilus harrisii. The sequence continues at coordinate 695,965,436 of NC_045426.1, read as the reverse complement.
AAGCAACTAGACAGCTGCCTCTCAGTTCCCGCCACCACTCGCGCGCGCCCGCGCCTACTCTCGTGCGCCTCCCCTGTTCTCGCGAGGCTTGGCCACCATCCCTGCGCCTGCCCTTCTACTGCCTTTCCTTAGCCCCACCCCCCATTCCAGGAGTTCGCCCAGCCCATTTCGGTTGCTAAGGCTTAGAGTGGGTTGCTAGGTAACCGCGAGGCTCTCGTGCAGCACAGGCGCAATCTGGCAGGGCCTATCAGAGGCAAGGGCAGAAGACCGAGCATCTCCTCCTGCTGTGTGCCCGGGGCCGGGGAGACTCGGCGGGATCTCTGGTAGGAAGGAAGAGTAAGGTCCGGGAAAATGAGGGTGAGTATGGAGGAAAAGCAAGTGTGACCGCAAGGAGCCGGCATGGATCCATCAAGACGATGCTACCCTTCCTGCCGCATTAAAGCAGTCCGCATGTAATCTTTCCTTTCTTCCTTCCTTCCTTCCTTCCTTCCTTCCTTCCTTCCTTCCTTCCTTCCTTCCTTCCTTCCTTCCTTCCTTCCTTCCTTCCTTCCTTCCTTCCTTCCTTCCTTCCTTCCTTCCTTCACCGGGCAGCTGGTGCAGCAGTGGGGCTGGAATCAAGAAGACGAGTTCAAATCCAACCTCAGATACTCCGTGGCTTGTGTGATCCTTGGCAAGTCACTTAACGCTGTTTGCCTTAGTTTCATCATCTGTAAAATGGGTTGTTCATAAAATCTACCTCACAGGATTGTTATGCGGCTCGAATAAGAAAATATTTGTAAAGGAACTTAATAAATGGTTATTCCTTTATTCATATACTCCTTCCTCCCTTATTCTTACCTCCTTTTTCTTTCCCCTATCTACCTTCCTTTCCTTCTCTTCCTTTTTTCCCCTTTCCTTCCCTCCCTTTTTCTTTCTTTTTTCTTTCATTTCTCTCTCTCTCCTTTCTTTTTTCTCTTCCTTCCTTCTTTCCTACCTCTCTTCCTACCATCCCTCCTCCCTTCCTCTTTTCCTTCCTTCTTTTCTTCCTCCCTTCCTCTCTTCCTCACTCCCTCCTTTTGTTCTTTCCTTCCCTTTTCCTTCCTTTTTTCCTCCTTTCCTTCTTCTTCCATTCTTCCTTCCCTCCTCCCATTCCTTCCTTCCATTATTAGTGCTTCTATTTATTAATTCACTCACTCCCACATTCACTCACTTATTATTATTCCTTCCTTCATTCGTTCATTATGAGTGAATGAAGGAAAAAAGGAAGGAAGGAATAATAAGAAGCTTTTATCCAGTAACTGCTAGTGCCAGGCACTATGCTAAGTCTTAAAGATATCTAGACAAAAAATGAAAGAGTTTGTGCCTTTGGGGAGATAGTAATCTATTTATTTGAGGGAGGATGCTTGATTATTCCCTTAGGTTTACTTCCCTAATACCAAGTAATTAAGTCTTATTGATTTTACCTCCCCAATATCGCTTGCACCAGTCTCCCTTTTTCCTACTTTTATAGCCACCAGTAAGGCAATCAAATAAACATGCATCTATCAAGGTTTTATTAGAACCATGCACTGTGCTAAGCACTGGAGATACAAAGAAAGTGAAAAACAGAAACATGATCCTTGTCCTCAAGGAGCTCGCATTTGAATGGGAGACAATGTATAAAACATTCTACATACGATATATTTTTAAATAACTATTTATATAGCACTTTATACACATCTCATTTTCTTTTTACAACAACCTTACAACAACACTGAGGGACAGTGAACTGGCCCCCTGTTTAAAAAGTTTGAGGACCCCTGCAATGAATTCAGAACTCATTGAATGTTAAGAACCAGAGTAGCCATTAATGATTTGATGCCCCATATGTTATAAAATATTTGTAGTAGCCTCTTTATGGTCGTAAAGAAATGAAAACTGAGGGATTCTCATCAGTTGGAGAATGACTAAACAAATCGCGGTATGTGATTGTGATGGAATATAAGCTATAAGCTGATGAGTTAATTGATTTTTAGAAAAACATGGAAAGACTTGCATGAAATAATGAAAGTTAAATGAGCAGAACCAAGAGAACACTGTATACAATAATAGCAATATTGTTTGAAGAATAATTGTGGGCACAGTGGATAGAGCATCAGCCCTTAAGTCAGGAGGACCTGAATTCAAATCTGGTCTCATTTACTTAACATGTCCTAGCTATGTGACCCTGGGCAAGTCACTTAACCCCAATTGCCTCAGCAAAATAATAATAATAATAATAAAAGAATAATTGTGAACAACCAGGTTTCTCTGAGTATTATCCATTCTCAAATCAACTATAAAGGACCCATGAAAAAAGGTGCTGGCCATCTCCAGAGAAAGAACTGATAAATAGAAATATGCATAGCATGGTTTTACATATATTTATAAATTGGTGTCAAATAGTAGGGTTGGGAGGGAGAAGAGAAAGCAGTTTGAAACTGCTTTAAATAATATTTTAAAATAATTTATGTCACCTTGGAGGGACCAATTCTAAGACTATTCTAATAGTCTAGATATGAAATGATGAGGGCCTAATGCAGTACTTAAGGGATCTCTGCTTAATCTTATATCCTTGTGATAGTCTTTGAAATCAAACACTTGAATGAAGGCATAGTTTAACAGTTTAAAGCAGCAAACATTTCTTAAGCCCTATTTCATGTAACACATTGTTCTAGCTTCTAGGAATATAATGATGAAAATTAAAAAAAAACATCTGAAACTTCAAGAATTTTATATTCTTCATGGAAAACATGACATGAAGCTGGAGGCGGGGGGAAAAGCGGGGAAAGATAATGTATTGATTTATAAAGAAATATATTTGTACAGAGCATTCAGATTTTTACAAATTGTTTCATGTTATTTGAGCCTCTGATAACCTGTTAAGTGTTATTATCTGCATTTCACAGATGAAATCAAATAAATCTCAGAGAAATCAAATAACTTACTTGTGGTTACAGGGCTGGTGAATGTTAGGAGCTGAATTGGAAAAAAAAAGTCAAGGGTCTGAAATCTCCGATAGCCTAGAATGTTGTATTACATGGACCCTCCTATACTACCCTTAACATATTTAGAACTATTTCAAGGTTTCCCTTTCTTTTCTTTTTATTTATATTATCATTTTTTCTGTCCCTCCTCCCAACTAAAAGCTCTTCCTTGTAATAAAGAAATATAATCAAGCAAAATAAATTCTCACATTGGTCCTGGGTGACATCGTATATTTCTTTGGGTACTTCTAGTCTTTCACCACTGCCAAGAGCTGGCAAGGTTGCTTTATCATCACTCTTATCGAATTATGTTTGGTCATTGCATTAACCGGAGTCCTTAAGTCTTTCAAAGTTTTCTGTTACAGAATTGTGGTCCTTGTAGAAATTGGTTTTCCAGTTCTGTTTACTTCACTCTGCATTACTTTGCACAAGTCTTCCCTTTCATTTCTATCATCATGTCTTATAGTGCAATAATATTCCATTACATCAATAATTTATCCATCTATTCTTTAACTGATGGACATATTTCTTATTTCCAGTTCACTGCTATGACCAAAAATGGGCATTCATATTTTTATACATATGGATCCTATCCCTCTGTCCTTAATTTTCTTTGGGTTATATTTCTAGTAGTAGCAGCTCTGTTGGGTTAATGGGAATATATAATGTTGTGACTTTTTGAGTAGTGTTCCAAATTGCTCTCCAGAGTAATTGGACAAGTTCATAATTCTACCAACAATGCACTAATTTACCTCTTCTCGTATTCCCTCTAACTAGTCATTTTCCTTTTTTGTCATCTTTACCAATCTGATGGATAATAGGTAGAATCTGAGTTGTTTTAATTCGCATTTTCTTATTAGCAATTTGAAGCATTTTTCCTTATGATAATTTCCTAGATACACAGAGAACAGACAGAAATATATAAGAACCAGAAGCTCTGAGATATTTTGATAATATTAATGCCTTTTTCTACAATATAAACTATCCAATACAAAGCACAACTTTGGTAGTTTGTACTTTTGAAAACTGTCTATTCCTATCATTTGACCATTTGTCTATTGAGGATTTATCCTATGTAAGGATAAGGATTAGGACTGGACTTGTGATGTCATTAGTTAGTCAACAAGCATTTGTTAAGTGCCTACTATGTTCCAGCAGACAGCTAAGTGAATCAGTGGATAGAACACCTGACCAGAGTCAAGAAGATTAGAATTCAAAATTGATCTCAGATCCTCACTAGCTGTGTGATCTCTATTTTCCTTAATCCATTAGAGAAGGAAATGACAAACCACTCCAACATTTTTGCTAAGAAAACCCCATGGACAGGATAGTTGGACATTACTAAAAAACAACAATGTTTCAGTCTCTGTATTGCTAAAAATAAAAAAGTAAAAAAACATAGTCCAGGATATCCCTAAGGAGTTTACCTTCTAAAGGAGAAAATAGTATGCCAAAGATTGTACTTATATGATAAATACAGTAATGTAAAAAGCAATTTTCTTATAAAGAAACTCCCTCTATTAAGGCAGATTGGCCCTTTTCTTCAAAGAGCATTGTTTACAGCACAGAGAGGTAAGTGACTTGCTCAGGGTTACACAGATCAGAAGTAGGATTTGAACTTATGTCTTATTGGTTTTAAGGCCAGTGCTCTGGAAAATGCTTCCACTTTTACTACCAATGTGATGTTGGAGGTGTTTGATCCTTTCTGCTCCCATCTCCCTTTGGAAGGGGACAAAGTAGATTCTCATTCAGGTCTGTCACATTTTTTTTATTTATGTAAATTTGTCTCAATTTCCCTATCTATCTGGGATGTCAGTTCATTGTCTGTATTTTAATATCTTATGCTTATAAATTTGTATCAATTTCTAGATGCTTGAGTTTCAGGCTCTTAGATAAATTTGCTACAAAGATTTTCCTCAAATCTCATTTTGCCTTTTGTTCCTTTTCCACACAATAGTCCTTTAAATGCTTCACAAAATCTTTATTTTCCCCAACTGTTCTTTGCTCTAGATTACACATTACTTTTATCTTTAATTGATCCTAGAATGGGCTGTACTTTAGTACTCTCATCCTCCTCCCAAAGAATAAGAAAACTGGAAATGTAGGAAGGAGACAGTTTGTAAAGAGGTTGAAATTTTGATATTTGATATTTTGGCAATAGGGAGACACTTGAGTTCATTGAAAGCAAAGAGGTGACTGAGATTTGTGCTCTAGGAAGATTATTTAATAGATCACTTGAGAATGGACTAGAGTGCAGAGAGGCTTGAAACAGGGACCAATTATAAGACTATTCTAATATTCTAGATATGAAATGATGAGGGCCTACACCAAGATGGTGGCAGTGTCAGAAGAAAAGGGGGTATATTTAAGAGATTCTATAAAGCTAAAAATAAAAAATAAAAATAAATGAAAATCCCTAGCAATGGACTGGATATGAGAAATGAGAAAGAGTGAAGAGTCCAGTATAACTTCTGGTTTTGCAAGCCTGGGGAACTGGGAGAATGGTGGTATTCTCAGCAGTAATTGGGAAGTTAGGAACATGAGAGAACTTTGGGGAAAATGAATTTGATTTTGGACATGTTAAATTGAACTTGTCTATGAACTATTCAGTGCATATGAGACCAGAGATCAGGTGAGAAATTAGGCTAGACACATAAATCTGAGAACCATTTACTTAGAACTGATCATATAATTTATCTCTGTGTGGAAAAATAATGGCATAAAAATGTGATTGAGTTAATGTGTATCTGGAAAAGGAGGCAGATCAGTCATGTAAGAATATGGGATAATAGACAATTTGAGCTTATTTAGGCACTAGTGTTGGGGTATATGGGGTGTTCAGGAGGACTAGCACCTCTGGGGGGAGGGCTTGCTCTCCCCCTTTTCAGAGCTTCTCATTTACCTTTGGTGTTTTCACAACTCTTACCTGCGGCTTCAGGAAGCTGTGGTGTGTATAGCAGCCAGATGCTAGTAAAACCATCACAGAGATAGGCTCAAACAGGTTGAGGCTAACTGACAGGCCTCAAACCCATTGGTGAGTTGGAGACATCTAACTAGGAAACACATTAAGATTTCTCCCAGCAGAATGGGTGGATGAGAACGTGGATGAAGCAGGTATCATGGAGTGTAAAGCTTGGTCAGACATGAAACAGGCCAAGGGCATCCACTGCATCCCGGGCCATCACTAGTTGTCTGGACTTTTGTCTTGCTTCTGGACTTTGATAACTCTGGAAGAAAGAATGAGGCAGAGAGCTTTGTGCTGTTCTGCCTCACGTAAATCCAATTCACAGGCAAGTCAAAAGATTACCTTATGATATCCAAATTTTTCTTTCCTTCCCTTCCTCCCCCTTTCCAAAGAAGGTTGGTTCACCTATTTTGGCAATATATTTTCTAGGGATGTTTACATAGATGATGAGATTGATGCACACATTGCCAGATCCAGCTCAGTTTGGGGGAAGCTTTGAAGGAACGTATGGGAGAGAGCAGGTATTAGGCTGCCTATTAAAACTGAAGGTCTACAGAGCCATTGTGTTGACCTAAATGTTGTGTGCTTCTGAAACCCGGACATTCTACCAGTGCCATGCCAGGAAATGGAATTGCTTCTTTTTGAATTGTCTTAGGAAGATTCTGAAGATCCCTTGGCAAGATCAAGTACAGACACTCAAGTGCTTTCTGAAGCTAAGCTGCTAAGCATTTAGACTCTACTGCAAAGAACACATCTCCAATGGCCTCATTCAAATGCCAAATGTACCCTTGCCTAACAGACTCTTTTATGGAGAACACACAGTGCAAGTTCTCGTGTAGAGGTCAGAACAAATGATGTAAGGACATCCTCAAGATCTCTCTGAAGAACTTTTAAATTGATTTTGAGACATGGGAGACACTGGCGTAGGACTGCCCAACAGGGTGTGCCCACTTCGAAGAAGGCACTGTACTCTATGAGCAAACCAGAATTGCAGTAACTCAAAAGAATTGTGAGATGGGAAAATGTAGAGACAATTCTGCTCTATATGTTCAGATGAACTATTTGTACCTGACCTGTGGGAGAGCCTTCCAAGCTTATGTTGGTCTGATCAATCACAGTTTGATACCCTTTATCTTGACCCCAACATAATAATGTCATTTTGATCCTCTTGAGCATAAAGAACAACAATCAAGCAACCAATGGGAGGACAAGATCAAGAATTTCATGGGATGATAGACTTGGATAAATCTCTTTTAGAAGCCCAGGGTAATATGCATAAGATGGTTCACCTGCTATCGAAGATAATGGAGATAGAAAAACAAATGGAGAATGGGATTGCTTCTGTGAAACTGCAAAAGGAAATGCTGATATGAAAGAGTCATACTGTCTTACCTCTGGGGAGAGGAAGAGATAAAAGGCATGGGCCATTATTAGTTTAATTGGTGTAAAAACCAGATTCATTTATTTAATAATTTATTTAAATGGTCTAAGAAAGACCTGGTTATAAAATAGATCAAACAGGTCATAGGCTTTCTATGTTAGGGACATGTGAATTGTAACATTGTCAACAGAAGTTCCAGTATAATTATCCCACTGGCCAGCTGTTAAGAGACCTGGTATCTGGAGGGAAGATAATTAGCACCATCTGCTGGAAAAGAGCTGAACTGAAGCTGGACTTAACAGCAAAAATGACCCAAAATATCTGTCTGCCATGATCAGAGAAGGGAAAAGAAGTACTAAGAATGACTTATGATATTTGCTAGTTATAGAGACCCAGGTAGGCGACTGTGATCAAGGCAGGGTGACTGGCATTGGAGAGCACTGATATGGAAGATCAAAACTACCTTCTTCTCCTCTAGCTTGGATGCTTCTCGGGGTAATTCTATAACTGTATAAGTTAATTAAGAGGAAAGAGGATGTACTTCTGGAAGAAAAAAGTTTTTGACTTTCTGAGTTTCTTTTCTGTTAAATTTATGATATAAATAAAACTATTCCATATTTTGGAGCCTTGTGAGTTTGGGGGCTTGTAAGGGGTTAGATTAAGATACTGAAGAGTGAAATGCTGAAATTTTACTTCAATAAAGGTAAGAGGCCCACAAGGTCACAAGTTGTCTAATTATATCTGTACCTTTTCTATTGAAATAGGCTTATATAACACATAATAGAAGGTTGATATATGGTGAGTGATGATATTTTTTAATTGATGGCAACATATGAAATTATCTAGTAGGCTCAGAGAAGTTGTGATCTCGTCATCTCATTCTGTGGTGATACAAGAGACACTTGTCAGTGGCTGCCGGAGTCTAACTCAGACCTGTAGAATGTGATCTCTTCATGTGAGAGGATGATGATGATATAGGAGACTGAGAGGCAGTTATGTTTTCTGACCTCTTTTCTCTTCCCTTTTGCCTCCAATTTATTTTATTCCCAACACACAAGGAACATCTGCGTTAGTAAAGACTGCTTTGCAACTCCTTCAAGTGTTATGATTCCCAGCTGTGGAGGCTCTCGGAGAATTGACCTGCCCCTTCACTTAGGCATGGTCCTTAACATGGTTCCTCTGTTCAAAAATATTTAGTGGTTTCATACTCTCCAGTATATTTCAAATTCCTCTCTCTGACATTCAAATCTTTCCACAATTCCCAGTCCCTATATTTATGCACACCTGCATCTTTGATTTCCTTCACAAGCTAATTGTACAATAATTCAGAGTCTGATTCTTTTTGTACAGCAAAATAATGTTTTGGTCATGTATACTTATTGTGTATCTAAGTTATATTTTAATATATTTAACATCTACTGGTCATCCTGCCATTTAGGGGAGGGGGTGGGGGGGGTAAGAGGTGAAAAATTGGAACAAGAGGTTTGGCAATTGTTAATGCTGTAAAGTTACCCATGTATATATCCTGTAAATTAAAGGCTATTAAATAAAAAAAAAAAAATCTTTCCACAGTCTGGTACCACCTGATCTTTTCTGTCTTATTACATATTGCTTCTTTCCGTGTACTTCTGATTTCAGTAGAGGTGGACTACTTTCTGTCCCCACTGAGCATTAACATACTGTTAGTTTATATATATATATATATTATATATATATATTATCTTCATTTATCATTATTGTCTATTCCCTATTCTTACCTAGAGAGCATCCCCTTATAATAAAAAGTACAAAAAGATAATTAAAAAATTCCATATAGTCAACCAAAACATCAACCAAGTCCTAAATGTTATATATTGCCTCCCATTTCTTCTTTGAGACCAAGCTTGGTCATTATAATTTCATAGAATTAGTTTTAATTTTTTTATTTTTTCTATTTATTTTTATATAGTCATTATTTATATTTTCTTGGTTTCAGTTCTTCACAGTGAATAGGAATATAAGTCGCTTCCCATTTCACTGTATTTAACCACATTCACCATTTTTAATAGAGCAGTAATACTTTCTTATATTTATGTACTCCTCTCAACAGATCATATTTTATTTTAGTCACTAGTTTTCTAACTGAAGTAAAATCTCAGATTTGGTTTTCTTTTCATTTCTCTATATTAATAATTCATAGCATTCTAATAATTGTTAATAATTTCAATTCTTTTAAAAACCATTAGTTTATTTCCGTTGGCCATTTATCCACGTACTTCTATTTCTTTTCCTCTTTTTCCCCAACTTTCAACTTCATCATTCAATTAAAATTGTTCTCTCCAAAATGACTAATGATCTCTTAATTGCTAAATCTAATGTCCTTTCCTCAATTTTTATTCTTCATCCTTCTGGACCTCTCTGTACCTTCTGATTCTGCCAATCACCCTTTTATCCTCAACATTCTCTTCTCTCTTAGGGCACTACTTTCTCCTGTTTCCTCTTTTAGTATGCTTTGTTGGATCTATGTACAAGTCACATCTGCTCTTCAGGCTTTTGTCCTGGACCCATTTTTCTTCCCCCCTATACTACTTTATTTGGTGATTGCATCAGCTTCCATGGATTCAATTATACTTTCTTTCCTGATAGTTCTCAAATCTGTCTATTGGGCATTTCAATGTCCTATAGACATCTTAAAATAATTTTGACCAAAAACTGAATTTATTACCCTCACTCCAGACTTTCCCATTATTGTTTCAAATACTACCATCCTCTCAGTTTTCCAGGCTCCCAATGTGGGCCTTTGATTTCTTATTCTCATGCACTCTCCATATCCACTCTGTTGCCAGGGTCTATCAAGTTTTACTTATATAACATCCCTCAGATATACCCCCCTCATCCACTTGGATTCAGGCCCTCATGGTCCCATAGCTGGACTACTGCATTAGACTTAGTTGGCTTTTCCTCACTCCAATTCATCCTTCACTTAGCAGTCATCTTCCAAAAAGATGAAAATCTGATCTCAATGGCTTGCTCATTTCCAGGATTAAATATAAAATTTTTAGTTTGGCATTTATAGCCTTTCCAACGTTCCAATGTTCAGAAATACATTTTACCCTTCTTTCCACTTCCTCACTCTGCCACATGTACAATTTACTTTTTGATCCAGTGACCTCCTGACGATTTATCAAACAAGATACTCCTCTAGACTTTGAGCATTTTCACTGGTAATCCCTTATGCCTGGATTGCACTTTCTCCTCATCACTGCCTCCTGGCTTCCTTGACTTGCTTCAAGTCTTAACAAAAATCCCACCTACTACAGGCAGCCTTCTTTATTTTAGTTCATTCCATCTGTTGATTATTTCCAATTTATTCTACATATAGCTTGTTTGTACATAATTCTTTGCATATTATCTCCCCTATTTGTGAATTCTTTGAGTAGGGAATTTTTTTCCCCCTTTCTTTGTGTCCTCAGAGCTTAGTACTGTGTGTGACAAGACAAATCAAATAAAGGAGATTTCTCAAGGCAAAAGCAGAAAGGAATTTTATTGTGATCTCTCGAGAAAGGGCATCTTCCTCCCCACAAGGAGTTGGGCAAGGAGAGGCAAGGCCCAATTAACAGATAAGAATTATATAGGAGCCTGGGATAACACTCCCTATAGGCTGGATCTTTTCCCTGATTAGCCAGGACAAATGACCTCATATTCTAAGTTATAAATGAGGAAAAACTTCTCACCCAACTACATCTTTAGGATTACTAAATTATCTTCTATGGGAGTTTCAATGCCAAGGCGGCCCCAACTTAGTCTCCCAAAGAAAAGGTCCCACTCCTTGTAAACCACGTGATCTCTGGAGAAAGAAATCTGGCCCTGGGGCACAGCCGACCCTCACTCAGGCTTTAGAACACTTTCTCCATCTTGTGAAACAGCTTCACAATTCACTTCATTCAGTACTCTTGTTGATTATTGTTTTGTAGTATAATTTGATGTTTTCTAGTTTCTAAAACAAATAGAAAAATGAAAGGAGAACAGAAGAAAGGCCAGAAGGAACCACAGATGATTAGGAAAGCATTGAAAGTTAGGTGTTGAATTTATTGAGTACTTAAAAAGGAAAGCAAATTGTACATCATAGAGATTTGAAGATTCATATACAATCTTCTTCTTCTGTCCACAGTACATATGGAAATGCCCATTTTACTTGATGTTTAAGTTTAGAATTAAAAAAAAAAAGTGTTATGTAAATTTTAGCTATTAAACCAAAGCTAGTTTCAAGGTATAAAAACCCAGATCAGATAAAAAAGTAACTAAGTCTCTACCCTCTTTCTATTCTACATCTTCTGGCATCACCTTGTTCATTCAAATTCACTGACTCCACGTGTGAGAATGACCAGTAATATAATGACTATAAAAGCCCATGTTTATTTATCATGTCAAAAATCGTATATCTTTGTATTAGGTGCTAAAGAGTTCTTAGCCAGACATATACACATATTTATATTCACATGTATATGCATATATATATATACATTTATGTATATATATGTATGTGTATATATTTATATAAATTATTATTAGGTGTACAAAGTTTTGTTTGTGAGTAATTCATGAAAAGAGAAAAAGAACAAAAAAAAGCATTACAAGAGAAAAAGTGGATATTTTCAAGTGCTACTCCTCTTATTTCTGCTTCCTTTCATTATTTCATTTGGAATTTCAGATCTTTTGTTCCAATCAATTGTTTTTTCTTGGTCTATTATAATATTCTTTTGGTAGTTTGCTAGAGTACTAAATCTATAAATTAATTTAAGCAATATTGTCATTTTTATTAAACCAGCACCATTCTACCCTGTGCAATAAATATTTTCCTATTTATTTAAGTCATTATTTGAGGAGCATTTTCTAATTATACCTAGGTAAGGTTTTAATATTCTTTGATAGTTTGATGTGTAGATATTATATGCATTTCTATTTATTGTGAATGGGAATTGCATTCCTATTATTTCCTCTTAGATTTGTTATTGCTTATCTAGAAATCCTCTTGATTTTTTGGGCTTATTTTGAATTCTGCTACTTTATGGAAACTATTAATTATTTCAATTAGTTTCTTTGCTGCTTCTTTAAGATTTTTGAAGAAAACTATCTTTTTTTTGTCTTCAGTAAAAACAATAATTTATTATTATTTTTAAAACCTTTATTTGTTTCCTTAATTACTTTCTCCTATCTTATTGGCATTAATGTCATTTCTAGAACTGGGAATTTCTAGCTGGGAAAATGGAATATCCTTGTTTTATTCCAGTATATATTGGGGGAAGCTTCTATTGGGAAAGTTTTCCTATTGCATAATGATGCTAGTTTTTCTTAGATGTATACTTTTTATTATATTAAAAATGTCACTGTCTGACTTTGCTTTGGAGGGTTTTTGTTATAAATGGATTGTGTACTTTGTCAAAGTCTTTTTCTTCATTTTTTAATATAATTATATCGTTTTGAATGTCTTTATTTTAAAATGTTTTATTATAATAATTGTGTTTTTCTTACTGCTAGTATTTTTAGTATAAATCCAACTTGATCATAGTGATTACTTTTTTGGTTATATTCTTTTAGTCTTTTTTTTTAAATCCAGGATTTTATATTATATTATTGAAAATTTTTGAATTGTTATTTATTAATGATCTTGCTCTATAGCTCTCTTTATTTTGCTTCTGTCTTACTCTGGTTTAAATAGAAAGACTATATTTATTTCCTAAAAGCTTGGTAGCATGTTTTCTTTTTAAATCTTTTAGAATAATTAAATCTAGCAATGGTATCAATTTTCTTTAATAGTTTGCTAGAATTTTTCCACAAGTCCATCTTGATCAAGTTTTCTTTCCTTTGATAGCTTAAAAAATATAGTTCTGGTGATTAGGGTGATTTGGCTTGCCCCAGATCTCCTGTATTTAAGTTTTAAATGGACTTTTAAAGACTAAGAGACTAATAAAAATTCCATTAGAAATGGCCTTCATATATAAGCTAGAAATACATATTTAAGGAGATGCAGCATGGTGGTACAGTGATGAGTGAATAAGCTGAGGGGAGTCTTTCACTCCCCTATTGGTAAAAGTTTAAAAAAACAGAAGCACTAATACAGTGCCCATGGAAGATGCCTTCTTTCCCTTCTTTCATCCCCAAAATACACATGTTTCTTAAGAATCTTATTTCCTACATTTTTACAGTCAAAGGTTCTGATAAAGGACTCATTTCCAAAATATATAGAGAATTGACTCTAATTTATAAGAAATCAAGCCATTCTCCAATTGATGAATGGTCAAAAGATATGAACAGACAATTTTCAGATGATGAAATTAAAACTATTACCACTCATATGAAAGAGTGTTCCAAATTACTATTGATCAGAGAAATGCAAATTAAGACAGCTCTGAGATACTACTACACACCTGTCAGATTGGCTAGAATGACAGGGAAAGATAACGTGGAATGTTGGAGGGGATGTGGGAAAACAGGGACACTGATACATTGTTGGTGGAATTGTGAACACATCCAGCCATTTTGGAGAGCAGTTTGGAACTATGTTCAAAAAGTTATAAAACTGTGTATACTCTTTGATCCAGCAGTGTTTCTACTGGGCTTATAGCCCAAAGAGATACTAAAGAAGGGAAAGGGACCTGTATGTGCCAAAATGTTTGTGGCAGCCCTGTTTGTAGTGCCTAGAAGCTGGAAACTGAATGGATGCCCATCAATTGGATAATGGTTGAGTAAATTGTGGTATATGAATGCTATAGAATATTATTGTTCTGTAAGAAATGACCAGCAGGATGAATACAGAGAGGATTGGTGAGACTTACATGAACTGATGCTGAGTGAAATGAGCAGAACCAGATCACTATATACCTCAACAACGATACTGTATGAGGATGTATTCTGATGGAAGTGGATTCCTTCGACAAAGAGAAGATCTAGCTCAGTTTCAATTGATCAAGGATGGACAGAAGCAGCTACACCCAAAGAAAGAACACTAGGAAATCAATGTAAACTGCTTGCATTTTTGTTCTCCTTCCCGGGTTATTTATATCTTCTAAATCCAATTCTCCCTGAGCAACAAGAGAACTGTTCGGTTCTGCACACATATATTGTATCTAAGATCTACTGTAACCTATTTAACATGTATAGGACTGCTTGCCATCTGGGGGAGGGGGTGGAGGGAGGGAGGGGAAAAATCGGAACAGAAGTGAGTGCAAGGGATAATATTGTAAAAAATTACCCTGGCATGGGTTCTGTCAATAAAAAGTTATTAAAAATAAAATAAAATAAAAAATAAAAAGATAAAGGGTATTTAACTAAAAAAAAAATCTTATTTCCTACTAGATTTAGGGAATTTTTAATTCACTTACTTTCATTCATATTTTTTTTTTGTTTAAAATTTCTCCAGTAAATGAACTTTAAACTGGATAATAAATACAATTACAGAGTGACAGAAAGGTTTGAAATCTTGCAGGAAGCAATCCTTACTCTACTCTCTCCATTTATAACTCTTAACTAGAGGCTGGATGTATCTTCCACTTTACTCATACTATCTAATTTCTTCAACCTCTAATATCGATAGTGGTACTGATTTTTAATCTAGTTATAAATGTTTTTGGATTTTGATACTTTTCCAAAGTTTTTTTTTTTTTTCAATTCTATAGTCCTTTTTGGTTTCCATTATCAATTTTCAAGATTTCTTCTTTTGGGAAAATTTTGTGTTTATTTGTTGATTTTGTAATTCTTAATAATGTATAGTTAGCTCATTAATCTGTCCCTTTTAAATTTTGTTAATGCATATTATTAAGGATATAACTTTTCTTTGATGATTGCTTTGTATCCAGAAATTTTGATTTTTTCACATAGTTTTTGTTTCAATAATCTATTCTTTGACTTGTTTACTATATGGGGTTCCATTATTAATTGTACATTTAGACTTGTATCTTTTGGCTGTATTTGCTTAATTAATTACTATCTTTCTTGAGTTGTGAGCTGTAAGGAATATGTTTAGTATTACTGCTTTTAAAAATTCATTTATTATTTCTCTGTGCCCTAGCACATGTTAATTTTTTTAAAAAATAGAACTGTTATGTGGTGATGAAAGATATGTATATTCTTTAATGTTTCCATTTAGAAGTCTTGTGGGTAAGCTGCTGGCAAACATTTTAACCTTGGGTATTGAGATAATATAAATGACTGATCCAACAGAAGCAGGGGGTTAGGAAAATATATGTTTTCTTAGCTTATGAGAATACAGTTGCCAAACACAGAGGAAAGACAAATGTTGATAGTTGTAATTATGGTTCAGTTTTGCTTCAGTTATGTTTATTTGAGTTGAATGCCAAGACTTCTCTTATCTCACTTTTTTCCACTCTTGGGTTGTGCCATATGTGGCCAGTACAGAGGATCTCATAGGCCAGAGAAGCTTTCTATAGGGTCAGATTACTATGTATCATGACAACATAGGTATTATGTCATCAATGTAAAGCTCTTTTTTTTTTTCATGAAATAATGATGCTTTATGCTCTACCTGTCTATGTGATAGGGGGCTAGTGTCTATCAATTCCCCAAGGACTTATAATCTTAACTGTTCTATAGGCTGAAGACTTTCCCTTTAAAATTCCATCACAACAAAGGCTAGGAACACCCCCTTGAAATTCTAGCTATATTTTAAAACCAGCTTCCTCCCAGTAATGTGTATGGGCCTGGCCACATTATACTACAATGAAACACCACAAATCTTTCAACTCTAAAGTTTTCAAAAGTGTGTTCAGTTCTATATTTTCCCATGTATTTATCTTTCTTTTAGCTTTACCCAGATCTTGAGAAAGGAGCTCTAACATCTTGTATTGTTATTACACTACTTTTTTGAAAAGTTATTACACAACTTTTACTTGGAATTTCTTCTTCTAGCCAGTTTCACTATTACTGCCTTTATAGATCTTGCCATTTTCTTTCTTTTTTCTGCTGTGCTTTATTCTTAGGAATAAAAGTAATTACTTCAGTTCAAAAAATTTGTATTTTTAATTTTTTTAATAATAGCTTTTTGTTTTCAAAATACATGCAAAGATAATTTTCCACATTTACTATGGCAAAACCTTGTGTTCCAAAATTTTCTCCCTTCCATCCTCTCCTCCCCTCCCCTAAACAGGGAGTAATCCAATATACAGTTAACTTTTTGTTTATGAATTTAGTTACTGTAACATTAAGTATATATGTATTTGATGATAGTATTGTTTTTCTCTTTCTGATTTCTTTAAGCATAGCACTCTTTTTTTCTTTCTGCTGATATTACAAATTTTTATTTTTGTTTTGTCTTAATATGGTTGTAACTCTTGTTTTTTAAGATTAACCTGATTCATCGTAAATTTCATTTTAGTTTCTCATCTTGATTGTGTATTTGTCTTTACTTTTTAAATATATTTCTTGTTAACAAGAAATTGTCAGATTTTATTTCCTTATCCATTAATCACTATTTACTCTTATTTCATTTCACCAGTGCTTAGTACATTCATATTTCAAGGTATGAGTACTTTTTTTTTTTTTTTTTTTTTTTTAAAGAAAGTGACTTGCTCAGGCTCTCATTGATAGTAAGTTTCAAGTGTTTGAGACTGGATTTTAACTGAAGTTCTCCTGACTGAGAGATTGGTGTTCTATCTACTGCATTACTAGATACCCCCCTGGTTATATTATTTTGATCCTGAAGTAATCCCACAGTTTCTCTTCTCTTTTCTGGTGCCCATTTGCCTATCCTTTTCATAATTCTTGGTCTTTATTTAAATTATTTTCTTTTTTATTTACATAATTATTGTTTTCCTCACCTCTTTTTGTCTTTCTATTTTCTCATTGTTAGGTAATATATTCAAAAATCTCTCACTCCTTCCTTATAACTTTTTTCTTTTTTTCTAAGAAATGATTCTTTTGGCTTTGTTATTTTCATGATTTCTCTTCTCTTTCTGATTATTCTAATTTTTTTTACTTCTGATCTATGGGTTACTTCTTTGTTTATTCATTCTTAAATCTTTCTCTATGTATTTCTTGGAGTTAAAAATGTTTACTTGGAATTTCTTCTTCTAGCCAGTTTCACTATTATTGCCTTTATAGATCTTGCCATTTTCTTTCTTTTTTCTGCTGTGCTTTATTCTTAGGAATATTCTTAAAAGTAATTAACCATGCAGAAAGGCAATGCTGCATTTGGGAATTATCCTTTCTTAAATCATGCACCCTAACTATGCCTTCACCCCTGGTTAGTCTCTTTCCAAAGACAATCTCATCTCTAAGTCTATGTCCTGTGGTTAGCATCTTTCCCTAAAAACTCACTTATTCCTTCTCCTGGGGGGGATACTGTCCATAAAGACACAGTGCTTTTTCCAAGAAGTCTTCCAGTGCACTAACTCCCCCCCATAAACTAAACCTATCACGAGGGCTTCTGTTCATCTCTTTGGTCATCACTTTTCTTGATTCTTTCAACTGCTCACATTTTTATCACCTTGCGTACTTCTTTTGATGCCTTGGAGAGCTTGCTTTGTTGTTATTGTTTTAAGCTCTGTAGGTCAAATATAGTCTTTTTCAAATAATGACCTCTAAACATGAGGAAAATTATTTCATTACCCTTTTTTTTATAGTTGTACTCATTTATCTTTTTTCATGTTTCTTGTTCATGTCTAGGGATTCTTATCCCAATTCTCAGTTTAACAGATGAATTTCTGGTCCTAGGACAAGGTCATATATTTGTATTTAATCTTAAGTCTGTAATTTAATTGACTGGACATCCATCCTACCTACTTTAAGTGAGCTGAGATTGAGTAAATCAATCACCTCACCCTTACCTTATTTACACCTGAATATTTGTAAATTGATTAGTCTACTCTTGTCTAGATTTTCTTTCTTTCCCCAGGAGTGTCTGGAATGAGACTTTTTTTTGTTGAATGTCCTTTTCCCCCCATTGATAATTAACTTCTTGTTTGCAGGATATGCTATTTTGGGTTGCAATTTAAGCTCTTCTGCTTTTTCAACTGTACTATTCTATTCTGCTCTATTATTTTTCATAACTGTGGATTTATTCAAATTTAATTCACACATGAAAGTCTTTCTCCAGGCCATTTGCAAACGTTGATGCTTGTCACCAAAATTAATACATTTAGCTACTATAAACCTTGGTATTTGAAATGTGGGTGGATTTATTTTTCTGGTGGTAATCTAATCTCTTGACCTATACTTTTTTCTTCTGTATTCTGAAGTTCTAGACAATTTCCTGCATGGAGGTTTTTTCATTAGTTGTATTCTTCTAGAACAAGGTTCCTTAAACTTTTTCTCCTCATGCCTCCTTTTCATCTCAGTGAAGCCATCTATTTCTATAAAATAGAAATAAAATCACTCACTGATAATAAATCATAATTTCATGGCCTACATTCAATTATACTACTTCATATGGCATTGTGACCAAAGGTTTAAGAAACCAAGGGTTTGTTCTAGAAGACTAATAATCTTTAAGTTATTTCTATGCAACTTTTCTTGAAAGTAATTCACTTTGATTTGTACACAAATGTGTCTTTTTATTTTTTTTAAACAACAAATATTTATTTTTAAAATAATATTTACTTTTTTAAATCAGCAAAAATAAGATTTTTTTTCATCTCACTCCAACATGCCTTCCTGTAATTGAGAATGAAATAACAACATAATTTCTGTTATGAATATGTAATTTCTGCATTTTTGTTTGCTCATTTTTCTGATTTTGGACTTTATGGTAGGTCCTGGCTCTGTGTACTTCTAAAAGGAAAATAGAAGTTGTTTCTATTGCTTGGGATATTGAATGTTGTGTTATTCCAGGAATACTCTTGGGACCAACTTAGACTGGGGAATCTGCAATTTTTTGGTGCTCCCAAAGTTTTCTGATCCGTGGCAAAGATTGATTGTTAAATTCCTGGT
Organism: Sarcophilus harrisii; assembly: GCF_902635505.1. NCBI lineage: Eukaryota > Metazoa > Chordata > Mammalia > Dasyuromorphia > Dasyuridae > Sarcophilus > Sarcophilus harrisii. Next base: position 695,946,184 of record NC_045426.1, on the reverse strand, counting down.
CTGAGCTCTGCAATTTGCTGAACTGGGTTTGAGTGTGTGCATTGGTAGATTGGGGCTACTCTCAGTAATTATTGGCAAGCAGCCATTCCTCTTTGGTACGAGATTGCTGCAGGCTTCAGAAGCTGAACTGAGATCCTTCTCTACTTCTGGGATTCTAATCTACTTTGCAGATGCTTTATTCTGAACTCTTTCTCTCTATATACCATCCTGGTCTTGCTGTCACTCTTTACCCAAGAGGTACCCTTTGGCACAGGTTCCCTCCTCATTACCCTGGATCTGTGGTTTGAAACAAGTTTCAGATGACAAAGTGGCCAATGGAACCTGTTCCTGTCTCGGTGCCCTGGTATGGGTCTGGGACTCCTTTTTGCTTTATTATACAGCATTTCCCTGGTCTTGGGTGATAAAGCTTCAGTGTCCATAGACTTTTCAATCTTCCTGTGCTGAGCTAGTCTGAAAAAAATCATGTGCTGTGACTTTTAAGGTTTCTCCATCAGGATTTGGTCTGGTGCATTTTCTAGATCTGTTCGGAGGGGTTCTTCTTGGGTGTTTTTTTAATGTTACATTTTTTCTTTTCTCTGAAATTTTACAGGACTATTCCTTAAGTCATCATAACTGGTGTTTAAATTGATAGTGAGATTGACACAGTCATTACCAGAGCTAGCTCAGTGTTTGGGAGGTTCCAAGGGAAAATGGGAGGGGGGGGAGGAAAGGTATTAGACTGACTACCAAACTGGTGGTCTGCAGAGCCATTGTGTTAATCTCATTGTTGTATGCCTATGAAAACTGGACAGTATACCAGCTCCATGATAGGAAACTGAATTACTTCCATTTAAATTGTCTTAGTGAAATTCTCAAGATCACCTGGCAGAATAAGCAATCAAGCTCTCACAGGATGGTCAGAAAAAAGTAATTCAAGGACACTCTCGAGGTCTCAAGAACCTTGGAACTGATTGTATGACACTGGAGACACTGGCACAGGACTGTCCATTCATGGTGTGCCCTCATCAGAGAAGGGACTGTGCTCTATAAGCAAAGCAGAATTGAATTAGCTCAAAGGAACATGAGAAGCACAAAGTTAGAGAAGCTGCCCCCAATGTTCATAAGGACTATTTGTGTCGAACCCGTGGTAGAGCATTCTGAGCTTTCATTGGTCTGATCAGTCACAGTGGGACATATTAACTTGACTCTAACATAGTGATATCCTTCTGGATCTTTAGGAGAAGGAAGGAGAACAACAATAAAACAACTGTAGGTTGGGTCCCTCAAAACATTTAAGTTCTATTAGGAAAGAGCTGGTAGAAATGAAACTGAACCACCAAGTTGTCTTGACAAATGTCCCTGGGATTGTTTGGGTGTTTAGTTGTGAATGGAAATATGTGTCCTAGAATGGTATATGATCTTGGGCAAGTCGTTTGTATTAAGTGGGCTTTGAGATAGATCACTTTCAGTTCTAAAATTCTTTGTTAGTCTAAGAAAAAGGAGAGAAGATAAATGTTCTGTAGAAGATTTGGATTGGGGATATAGACTTCTTTTATGTGTAAAAAGTCTCTGGATATTTTTCTGCATTAGTTGTCTCTTTTCCACCAGTCTCCCTTACTATATATTCCCTATCAGTAATCTAATTCTCCCCTTTCCCTAATAACACTGAGAAATTAAAAGTCTCACACTTTTTTTTTTTTTTTTTATTTAATAGCCTTTAATTTACAGGATATATACATGGGTAACTTTACAGCATTAACAATTGCCAAACCTCTTGTTCCAATTTTTCACCTCTTACCCCCCCCCCACCCCCTCCCCTAAATGGCAGGATGACCAGTAGATGTTAAATATATTAAAATATAACTTAGATACACAATAAGTATACATGACCAAAACATTATTTTGCTGTACAAAAAGAATCAGACTCTGAATTATTGTACAATTAGCTTGTGAAGGAAATCAAAGATGCAGGTCACACTTTTTTAGTAGAGGAAGGAGGCTTAAAATATTTTCTCCACTTACTTAAATACCCAAAGGATTTATGGCTTCCATAGTATAGACACTCCTCTAATACAGACAGAGGGTGATCTATTTTTTGCTTTTTTGGATAAGTCTTTGTGAGTTGCTGAGAAAAAAATTACCTGTGCCCAATTTGATGATGATCTTCTCCAATTTCAAGGGCTATGTTCTTAGACACTCTCTCTCTCTCTCTCTCTCTCTCTCTCTCTCTCTCTCTCTCTCTCTCCTTTTTTCCCCTTCCTCCCTCTCCCTCCCTCTCCCTCCCTCTCCCTCCCTCTCCCTTCATTCTTCCTTTCCCTTCCCTTTCTCTTGTTCCCCATTCCTCCTATCCCTCCCTTTCCCTTCTTTGCCCCTCTCTTCTCTCTCTCCCGCTCTTCCTTTCTCCCCCTCCATCTTTCTCCCCTTTTTCCTCTCCCTTCCTCCCTCCCTTCCTTTATCTTTCTGTCTCTGTCTGTCCCTCTCTCTTTCTTTCTCTTTTTCCCTCCTCCTTCTTTCCTCCCTCCTCTTTTCCCCTTCCTTCCTCCCCATCTCCTTTCCTTCCTCCTCCTCCTTCTTTCTCTCTCTTCCTTTCTCTTTCTTTTTTCTCTCTTTCCCCCTTCTCCTCTTTCCCTTCCTCCCTCTCCCTCTTTCTCTCTCTCCCTTGCTTTCTCTTTCTCTCTGTTTCTGTTTCTGTCTGTCTCTCTCTCTGTCTCTGTTTGTCTGTCTTTCTCTGTTTCTCTCCCTCCCTTTTCATCCCCCTCTCATCTTATCCTTTCTTAAAACCTTCCCATCTTAGCCATCCTATACAACCTACTCTTTGGAACAATGTTTTAGCATTCACAAAATGCTTTAAGGTTTGAAAAGCACTATACGTTTATTATATCATTTGAACCTCACACCCTGGGAAATAGGAAATTATTCTTTTTTATAGCTGAAGAAACTGAGACTGATAGAAGTTACTCTCACATACTCAGGGTCACATAGTTACATAGCTAGAAAGTGTCTGAGGTAGAATTTTGAACTCAGCTCTTCCCGACTCCAATTCTAACTTTTTCTTCTCCCCAAATGCTTTTTATTTTTACGTTATTTGATTCTTACAACAACCCTTTGACAGAGGGGCTATTATCCTCCTCATTTTACAGGAGTAGCCTTTAAGAGGTCAGGGCTATTCTGAAGCTCTAACTTTTGTTCCCTCCTCAATTTCAGTTGAATGTGTCTTTAGAGAGGTGGTCCCTATAGCAACCAATAGCAGAAAAGAGATAACCCCAATGTAGCTGCTATGCATCCCTGAATAATATTCAGATATTGATTCTGTCACTGGCTGAACTCTCTTCTGGGTTCTGCAGGTATCTCTAAGGCCATTGGCAAAGAAGTTGAGCTAATAATTCCTCTCATCTTGTAAGGGCGATAGCTCTTTCTCTTTACATGTTCTGAAGGATGAAGGATGCTGAAGGAGAAAGTGAGTAATGGACTACAAAATTCATCAAAACTTGGAGATTTTACATGTGTTAATAAGAAAATGCAAATTACTGTCATTCTTTAGCTTGACAGAATTATACAACACTTCAACACTTTTAAAGTAACACATTTTAAAGCAATATAATGTTGAAAAGCAAAGGAATACTGAAAATTGAAGCTAGGTTACCCTGAATCAGAATGTGAAGGAGGATTTTTAAAAATGGAGGATATTTTAAATGTTTCAAAGTAATGTATAATAAGAAGGAGAAAAAAGGCTTTCACCATGAGAGTGATTTATTTATTTATTTATTCAGTGATTTTTTTTTTTTATAAATTGCCTTAAAATTAAACCTGATTCCAAATTATTGAGATTTAACATATCTGAAGAAAATTAAAATATCTGGCATATTCATTAATATAACAATAGCATAAATAATAATTTCCCCTAAAATTTTTGATACTCTATGGGTCATCTAAGCTTAGATTGGAGCAAAGTAAGAGAATCATCTTTATAGTACATTGCTTTCCTGAATTAAAATATCTGGCATGTTCATTAATATGACAATAGCATAAATTATAACTTTCCCTAAAATCTTTGATACTCCATAAGTCATCTAAGCTTGGATTGGAACAAAGTAAGAGAATCATCACTATAGCATATTGCTTTCCTAAATGCCCACTGTATACAGCCATTTTGTTTCATGGAACCAGTTTCACAGCATCTTAAGGCTATATGTGGAAGGCATTTCATTGATCTTTTGATCCATCCAATCACTGAGCAGCATTTAACAGTCGAGGAAACTGAGACCCATGCAGATTAAGTGTCTTGTCCAAAATTATATATGGAATCAGATTTAAGATGGAAGGAGTCTCAGAATCATCTCAGAGTCACTTGCTCCCTGCTGCAATTTTACAGATGAAGAGGCTGAAGCCAAAGGAGGTTGAGTGATTTGCCAAGTTCACATAAGTCATAGGTGTCAAGTTTGGGGTTTGAACCCATCTTCTCTGACACTAGATCCAGGTAGCTTTCTAGAGTGTTACACCTCTGCTTTTTTATTTTATTTTTTAAAATTCATTGGGCAGTGGAAGGAAGTAGCATCTTTGGAGTGACAAGAGTGATCAAATGCTAACAAGGGCTGGTTAGCTAAATACTAATTGTCTTCAGTCTGTGGCAATTAAATCTTTCCTTAAAAAGTGACACTCTTTATCCCACTGCCAAATTTGAGTAAACTCTTTAACAGATCCTCAACTTTATTTTTCTCTCTCAGGTGATCTGAAATTCTAATTGGGATTTATTTTGCTAATTTAACACATCAAAAAGCATCCCTGAAAACATTTCTGATTACATAATTCCAAATGCCATTGAACTAGCTGGCATATTTTGATAGTCACGAAACAAAATTCCATACGTACTTATTTCAGAGTTTTCCATCTGTTTTAACACCAGGAAAAGTTTCAGTGGTAAGATCTTGGTGTGCCAGAATAAGAGAACTTGGTGTAATCAAATTTTGCAAAATCCAAATCGTGTTATAGCTTTAAAAACAATGAGGGGGGCTGAAAGTTACTCTAAGCCTCCAATAGACTGTAAGCAGAAAGAAAAAAAAAGTAACCCACGAGTTTATTTATTCAGTTTCTACCCTGCCATGACCACAGCACAAAGCAATTTATAGAATCAGAGATTTAGAAGTAATAATAGAGTCTATTTTACCGAGGAGGAAACTGAGACCCAGAGTGAGATCAAGTGACTCACTAGGGTTCCTCCAGTAGTTAATGGCAGAAATGCGATCTGTAGATTTAGAACTAGAAGAACTCATTTCATCCAACATCTTTACTTTACATCTGGGGATACTGAGACCTAGAGAGGTTGACTTGTTCAGTCACAGGTATTAAGTGTTAGACGCAGGATTTGAATCCAGACTCCAAATCTAGTACTCTTTCTCCTTTATTATACAGCCTTTCACAGTGAAAGGACCAGATGGACAATTATTGGAGATCTTGGTTTTTGCTTTCTTCAATGTTTAGAACAATTGATTTAAAGTCACAAAGAACTTTGGATGTCATCTGGTTCAACCCACTCCTTTTGTTGTCTTTGTGGTTGTGGTTTTTGAGTTGATTCAACCATTTCCAACTCTTCTGAACCCATTGTTTGGAGGGTTTTTTTTTTGGCAAAGGTACTGGAGCGCTTTGCCATTTCCTTCTCTAGATCATTTTATTGAGGAGTAAAACTGAAGTTGACAATGGGTCACACAGAGTCACACAGTTAACAAGTGTCTGAGGCAGATTTGAAGATTTGAACTCAGATTCTCATGACTCCAGGGTCAGCGTTCATTTTACAGATGAACCAACTGAAATCAAAAGGGATTGAGTGACTTCACTAAAGTCACATTGGTAAGAAGGAAGGAAATGGTGTCTGATGTTGGATTCAAATGTAAGTTTCCCTGACTCCATCTACTGCATGGAGTACTACCATGGAGTACTACTCCGATCTATCTACTGCCTGATCTAAATTCCCTTAAGCAAGGATTGGCCAGTGTCGGGATTGGATTATATCCTTTATATTTTTTCTCTTTTAAAAAAAGGCCCATTTACTGAATGACCTATCTTCTCTTAAGTAAGGGTGGCCAGTGTCAAGATTGGATTATATCCTTTATATTTTTCTTCCTTTTAAAAAAAGTCCCTTATAGAGTATACAGAAGAAATACAGCTAGAGGAATTGCATTTTTGAGAGCTTTAAGAGACTGATTCTCATGCTGTCAAATGATTGACAATCAGATGGTATTGCTGCCATTAAGATCTGGCATTTATAGTGTTTTATTTTTTGCAAATGATAATCATTTTTTCATTTGAGCTTTGAACAATACTGTAGAGGAGGTGCTATTATTTTTATTATATAGATGAGGTACCTATGGCTGAGAAATATGAAATGATATGCCCATGATTTTTTTTTTGAGGGAGAAAGATAATGAATTCTCTGGACACATTGAGCTGAGATGCCTATGGAACATCCAATTCGAAATGCCTAAAAACAGTTGGTGGTGTGAGACTGACTGAAATTCAGAATTCAGGAGAAAAATTGGATCTGGATATATAGATCTGGGAAGTATCTACATAGTAATAATAGTTGAACCTGTGGGGCTGATGAGAGGGAAAAGAGACAAGATTTCAGAACAGAGTCTTGGGAAATACTCATGGTTCCTCATTGTGACATGTGTAAACATCAGAAAAGGAAGCTGAGGAATGGCCGGATAGGTAAACCAGGAGAAGCAGGAGAGAACAGAGTCCTTATTTTTTTTTTCTGTGAATTATAAATAAAAGTCCTCAGATAAGAGAGTTAAGGTAGGAGCTGTGGAAGGAGGCTTGAAAAGACATAGAATAGTTTAGAATGATTTCTGCATTGAGTGAGATAGTGAATTAATTGATTAAGAAGACACAAAAGGATTGCTTTGCTGTAATCAGGGCTCATTTGAAGATACTCTAATATAAATTTGTAGAGAGCCCATGCTGGAGGATCATAGTTGGAGAGATGCTCCATAAAGTCAGCTGATTGGCACACACTTCAGAAGAAATGATAGTATTCATCTGAATACTGTGTCCAGAGCAGTAATTAGAAAGTGTTTCTGGGAGAATCTAGGAGGACAGCTGCAGGAAGATGGCAACATGACACTCTCTATACAGTATACAGTTAAATGAAGTGTGAAGCTTGCTTTGGTTTGAGCCCAGTTAGATATAGTAGGCTAGGCAAATTTGTACTCATCAAATTAGACAGTTCAGTCTCGGGAACTAGTAGGTGGTCTTTGGCTAGATGATTTAAAAATCTTTCTCCCTGCCTATGTGTTCATGGAGAACAGGGCATATAATAGAGATAATGAGGCACTGATATGCTCTATATATTAATGTTATTATCTTATTCCTTTTTTCCCTGAGGCAACTGGGATTAAGTGACTTGCCCAGGGTCACACAGGTGAGGAAGTGTTAAGTGTCTGAGGTCAAATTTGAACTCAGTTCCTCCTGACTTCAGGGCTGGTGCTGTATCCACTGCACCACCTAGTTGCCCTATCTTATTACTTTCTTTTAGTATGTATGATTACCTTTCTCTGATTGAATATGGAGCTGAAAATTGGTTAAGTCCTTGGAGGTCTTTAAATAGTTAAATGTGGGTATAGTTGGAGAGTTTGGGTGACACATGGAAGCCACATTTAAACAGCTTCCAGGAAGGGATCTTCTGGCAGTAAAGAAGAGAACTAGGTTGAGGAGAGGGAGAAATTTTTCTCCTGCTCCCTCATTAACAGGTTCCTATTAGAGGCCAGCGTAGACTGCCTTAAACTCTGTATGACTGACCTCAGATTTTTCTAACTAAATTTGGTCTTCAGAAATGTGACTAGTTTCAGCCTGGGTAATGGTATTACCTTTTCTGATTCAATAAGAGAAAATCACTAAAGATTAACAAGGTTTTAACGTTTTTCAATACATTAATAACTTCAACATCTGTTTATATCAACTGAGGAAGGAGGAGTGGAAGATGTAAAACTCCTTCTTTCTTATACTAATGGATACCCTCAGCACATCTGGTGAAGAATGTTCAAGAATTACACAGAAAGAGAAGACATGGATGGACAGAGCTTTATATCACAGGAAGTAGCACCCAAACCAATGGGATCAGGGATTCATTAATGTGTTGAAGCTGGTGACAATAGGAGGAAACACAGGATGACCAAAGCCAAAAGCTGCTTCCAACAGAGATATTTAGAAGACTGAAAGATAAGGGCATGGATAGATAGATCAAGGTGCCATTGCTTCTTCAATGTAGAGATTTCCTGCAATTTGGAACTCTTCTGTGTTGTTACAGATTTACCAAAGATGACAAGAAAAATGGATCATTAACTTGTTATTGTTCTGACGTTCAGTTGTGACTGACTCTTTGTGACCCCTGCACAATAGCACATCAAGCCCTACTATCTTCTACCATCTCTTGAGGTCTGTTCAAGTTCATTCCCATAATTTCCTTTTTTTCCAATATGTGTAAACATATTTATACAATTCTCTTGTTGCACAAGAAAAATCAGATCAAAAAGGAAAGAAAACGAGTAAGAAAACAAAATGCAAGTGAGCATCAAAAAGAGTGAGAATGCTATGTTGTGATCCACATTCAATTCCCATAGTCCTCTCTCTGGGTGTAGATGGCTCTCTTCATTATTGGATCTGGTATCAATCATCTTAATGTTGGAAAGAGTCACGTCCATCAGGATTGATTGTTGTATAATCTTGTTGTTGCCGTGTATAATGATCTACTGGTTATTCTCATTTCACTCAGCATTAGTTCATGTAGGTCTCTCCAGGTCTCTCTGAAATCATCCTGCTGATTATAGAACAATAATACTCCGTAACATTCATATACCACAATTTATTCAGCCATTCTCCAATAGATGGGTATCTACTCAGTTTCCAGTTTCTGGCCACTACAAAGAGGGCTGCCACAAACATTCTTGCACATGTGAGTCCCTTTCCCTTCTTTAAGATCTTTTTGGGATAGAAGCCCAGTAGAGACACTGCTGGGTTCAAAGGGTATGCACAGTTTGATAACTTTTTGAGCATTGTTCCAAATTGCTCTCCTGAATATATGCCCATCATTTTCATGGCACTCTCTATCTATACCACCCTCTGCTGTTTGAAAATCATATCCCTCATATCACTATCCACTGGAAGACATAACCCTTACACATGATTTATCACAATATCTATAACCCATATTGGTTTTCTGGCCTTAAAATAGATACATTTATAAAAAGCAACATTAAAAGTTTCACTTGATTGTAGCTCCTGACCACCCTCTCCCTATTTCCTTTTGCTTTTAATCTTTCCCAACATCAGGGTCTTTTGCAATGAGTCCCAAATTCTCATGATGGGGCCAAAGTATTTAAGCTTCAGCTTCAGCACTTGACATTCCAGTGAACATTCAGAGTTAATTTCTTTTAAGTATTGACTGATTTGATCTCCTTGCTGTCTAAGAGACTCTCAAAAGCCTCCTCCGGCATCACAATTCAAAAAACATAGAATCTACAGTGCTATTTTCTTTACTGTTCAATTCTCACAGCCATATGTTACTTAAAAACGTAACTATTATATAGACCTTTGTCAGCAAGTTGATGTCTCTGCTTTTCATTTCCTGTTCAGATTTGCCATAGCTTTCTTTCTTAGGAACAAGTGGCTCTTAATTTCATGTGAGTCCATTAACTAATATGACTAATCATAATGATAACAGCTAACATTTACGTAGCATTTTGCAAAAGGCTTTCCATATCCTATCTTATTTGATTTATCCTTATAGCAACCTTTTGAGGTAAATACTATTGTTATCATTTTTCAGGTGAGGAAACTGAGGTTGAGGGAGACTAAGTGACTTGACCGGGGGCACACAGCTCCTAAGCATCTGGGGCAAGATGAGATGTCAGGTCTTTCTGACTCTGGAACTGGTGCTCTATCACTTAAAATGCTAATCTATCTGAAGTAATACAGATTCAAGAGTATTGTGGGAAAAGACTGCATGTGGATGCTCAGCAACAATGTGCCAGTTGCATGTGTTTCTATCATTTTTAGTAATTTGATTAAAATTTCCTTAATGTTAACCTTTAAGGACAGCTCTTACTAATACACCACTCTAATCCTCATCTATCTTGCAGCTGCTCTTATGTAAATGAGAAATTCCAGAGCAGCTCTGAGTCAGGATGAGTAATATTAATGATGATGTCCCTCTGCCAGTAGCATTCCTAGACTACAAGTATCAATCTTCCCATGCTGCACTTAATGGGCTTGTGGTCTTGACGCAGTAGAACAGATATGTGCAAATGGATACATGTGTTCCTTGGACCATGAAGCATCAAGGCAATAGTCTGGATTTAACTATTATCAGACTATATATGAAAAAAATTCATAAAAGGAGACTGCCAGGCTTACAGGGCTGGCTTGGGCTTCTTAAATACAACTGAGACAAGACAAAAGGCTACAGATCATGTTGAAGATGCTAAGGACCTGAACTAGGGTGATGTCTATGTGAACAGAGGAAACTGGCAGATGTAGGAGGAAAGATATATTGTAGATAGTAGAGATGTTGTGGAGCTAGAAATAATTTGGGAAGAGATTAGATGTGTGGAATGAACATGAATGAGAAGCAAACGATGACACTCAGCCGATGGATCCGAATGACTGCGAGGATGATGGTTCCTTCAATAGTGACAGGTAGATCTTGGAAAGAGGAGAGTTTTGGAGAGAGATAATGAGATCCATTTGGACATAGTCATCTTGAGATGCTATAGGAATCCAGTTCAAGATGATCAGAGCCAGTGGGATTTTAGCAGAGTTGAGAGATTAGATATGTGGAATAAACATGAATGAGGAACAAAGGATGACACTCTGGTGATGGATTTGAATGACCACAAGGATGATGGTTTCTTCAATAGTGATAGGTAGATCTGGGAAAGAGGACAGTTTTCGAGATTGATAATGAGATCCATTTGAACATGTTCATTTTGAGATCCTATAGGAATCCAGTTCAAGGAGATCAGAGTCAGTAGGATTTTATCATAGATGAGATCAGGGTTGAGAATCATCTGAATGGAGATGATAGTTGATGGTTGATGGGGATACAACCCATGATGGTTGATGAGATCAACAAGTAAGATTGTATAGAGCAAAAAGAAAGGAGGCTTGAAAGACATGCACACTTAGTGGGGGTGGCCTGGATGAAGATCCAGCAAAGGATACTGAGGATAGATCAGATTATTGCTATTGTTTGTCCTTCATTCTCCAAGAGAATTACAACATCAGGAAGGGGATGTCATGACATGCAAGTCAGTTGAATTTAAGTAAGGGAGGGCAAAATCATCAGCCTCTCTTTCTCCTCCAGAGCCATCTGGGACCTGGGGCAAGATATAGGCCAGGATGATTGAGAAGGACCTGGGTTCAAGGCTTGTCTCTGATATATGCTGTCTATGTGACATGGATCACCTATGTGACCTACGTCACCATCCAAAAATGCCTTCTGACTGGCCTCCCTGCCTCTAGTTCCACTGTCCAGTCTACTTATCAGGGTAATCTTCCTACAATGCAAAGCCCTCCCAGACTTACCAAACTCCAGTGTTTGGTAAGTTTGTAAACTCTTATTGCCTCTAGATTCAATTGTAACATCCTCTCTTTGACTTTTAAAGCCCTTCATAACCTGGCCCCTTTCTACCTTTACACACAGTCCGGGGACTGACTGTTCCTTATACAAGACACTTTATTTCCCAGCTCCAGGCACTTTCACTGTCCTTCATAACTGGAATGCCTTCCCTCCTTTTCTCCAACTTTCTTCAGTTCCCAGATAAAATTGCATCTTCTGCAAGGAAGAGAAAGAGAGATAGATAGAGGTCATAATGAGGAAAAAGTATAGAGGGAGAGATCATTAGACATAGGAAACAATAGTGACCAAGGAATGATGAAATATTCTCATCAGATAAAGGAAATTTGAAGATTGTGAACATGGAAGTGGAAAACTCATGGGCAATGACTAAGAATATGACTATATGAAAATGTAGTAGATGTCTGGGACAGCTAGGTGCTATCATGTAGAGAGAGGACCGTGATGAAAGTCCCGATGGCTTTCTAGTAGAGAGCCATCACAAAATAGAAATGGGCTCATCAGACTATGATGGAGCGATGGTACTCTTCATCATCATCACTCAACTCTGTTGTTATGTTATGTTAGAGCTGGAGCAAGATATAAGCTTGTTCTTGTCAAAGTTTGAAAATTATATACCTCATATCACTGTCCACTGGAAGACATAACCTTACACATGATTTACCACAAGAAAATATCTATAACCTATAGTGTTTTGTGGCATTAAAACAGATTCATTTATAAAAAGCAACATTAAAAGTTTCACTTGGTTGTAGCTCCTGACCACTTTCTCCCCATGTTTGCCCGTTCCCAGTTCCAGATCTTAGTCCTGTGATTACAAAACAATCTTTTATTTAAAATGAATTTTCAATGTCTTAAGTAGACTTTCTTAATAGGTAGGAAGAGAGTGTTCTGGCCAACTGACATGCGTATTCAATCAACTCAGCAGCTATATTTCCAACTGTAAATTAATAAACTGTCATTTGTGGTTTATCAAGAATTCTTATATGGCTGGGAGGCAAAAAATCAGTTCCCTAGATCCTGAACCCCTTAGGTAAAAGACCTTGCACAGTGACCTGTTTTTACCTCTCTTTAGGATTTATTACATTTTGTCTGGGTTGTAGTTGTCTAGGCAAAAGTCATTTCCCACTACTTAGCTATCCATTCCCTAAGGGCAGAGACATGGATGGGGAAAGGAACACAACCTGTTATATCATTCATCTAAGAAACTCCTAGATGAGGAGATTTCCCATACTTCTGCCAAGTGGTACCTTCTCAGTAATTTTTCATTTTAGAGGGTTGCCTAGCACAGAGAGAAAATCAAATCAAGCCAACAAGCATTTATTAAGTTACATTAATTATATGATTATATATTTATTATAATAATTATACACAATTATTAATATTAATATGTTAGTTGTGATATATAATTATATGCCTGGCATTGTGTTCAAGTCCTGGAATACAAAGATGCACAAAAATAGTCCCTGTTTTCAAGGAGTTGCCAGTCTAATGGGGGAGATAATACACGAATAACTATGGACAAAGTTAAGTTGGAGAGAATCAGCAGAGGGAAGGCACCAACATTAACCTGGCTCCTTTCTACCTTTGCATACTTTATGATCCAGTGACTGACTGTTTCTTATACAAGACGTTCCATCTCCCAACTCCTGGCATTTTCAATTTTCGTCATGACAGGGATGCTTTTCCTCCTTTTGCCCACTCACTGACTGTCTCTCTGTCTGTTGACATCTCTGTCTGTCTCTCCATCTCTATCTCTCTGTCTCTCAATCTTTCTCTCTCTGTCTGTTTTATGCCTTTACCTCAAGTCTTTTCCAACTTTAATCCATCCCCTACTCAGTGCCAAGATGATTTTTCTAAAGCAGAAGTCTGACCATGGTACTCCCCTGCTCAATGAATTCCTTATTACCTTCACAATAAAACAGAAAATCTTTTTTGGGCCTTTACAGCTCTTCATAGCCTGGCTCCTTCCTACTTTTCCAATATTTTTACACTTTACTCTTCTCAGTGAACTATACTATCTGGTAACACTGGCCTTCTCATTGGTTCTGGAACCTAATGCTCCATATCTCATTTCTGTGTTCTTTGCCCCATACCTGGAATGCTTTGCCCCCTCACTTCCACCTTTCAGTTTCCTAGTTTCCTTCAAGACTTAACTGAAATGCCACTTTCTGCAGGAAGCCTTTCTAGGAAACTTTAGGTTCTGGATCCTTTTCTTCTGAAGCTATTCTCTAACTACTCTCTATATCTTTAGTAAGAGCCTGGTTGCTAACATATTGTCCCCTTCATTAGAATATCAGTTCCTTCAGAGCAAAGATAATTTTTACCTTGATTTGTATCCCTGGGTTTTAGTAGTTCCTATACAGTGGGTGCTTAATAAATGCTTGTTGATTGACTGATTCCAGTCCAGTGCTCTATCCGCTACACCATTCTGCCCTTTGAACTATTATTAAGCCATGGAGGGGTTGCACTGGGTATGTATCCATTCCAATGAAATCACTGATTATTGAGCTACAGACATCTTTTCCAATGTCATCTCTTACAGCTAAAATAAGCTTCTCCCAAATCACAAAACAGTTCACATTCTCTGCCCACTTCAAGGCCCAAAGTAAAATTTACTGTTTCCAGTAAGTCCTCCCTGATCAACAATCAGATTCTAATCTCTCTTCTATGTTTTGTCTCATTAGCACTTGTGGATCACCTGAATTTGTACTTATTCTTCTCAATTCAATTAGCATTTATTGATAAGTACCTGCTATGTGCTCAGCACCAAGGAATCAAGGCAAGAACAAAATGATTCTTGACTTAGATCACAGATTTTAGAGCTGCAAAAGACCTTACAGGCCACTGAATACAGCTTCCTCATTTTGCTGATTAGGAAAGTGACTTGTCCTGGATCAATAAGTGGTGAGGTTGCAATAGAACCCAAGTCTTCCTGATTTTGAATCCAGTTTCCTCTCCATTCTTTCTATGGAGAGATAGATTAGTGTATTCCACTTAATGTAGAGTCAGAAAGATGAGTTTAAATTCTACCTCAGCTGCTTACCAACTCTGTGACTAAACAAGTCAATTAGCACCTCTATACCTCAGTTCTCTCAACTGAAAAATGAGGAAATTATATTAAATGATTCCTTTCACCCAGCTCTAAAATATATGATCATACCATCTTTCTGGACTTTAAAAAGTTTACTTTCTATTGGTGGGAAGCAACATGTATGTAAGTCTGTCCAAATTACTTTTCAAATTGGTACCTGCCAACACAGAGAGTACAGCATAAGATTTGGCATCCTAAATGGGGATAACAAGTAACAGTACCTATCTCATAGGGCTGTTATGAGAACTGAATGAGTTTACATATGTAAAATATTTTTGCAGTCCTCAAAGTGCTATATAAATGACAACCTCATTATTACTATTAATATATTTTATTTTTTCATGATTTCTATTGTCAAGCAGCTAGCACATAAATGATGAACCTCATTTGACTTATTGAGTCTAGCTCCCAAAAAGAGACTATTACCAATGCTTTTTCACCTTGGGAGAACTCAATGGACATTGCTGAT
The DNA here is from genome assembly GCF_902635505.1 of Sarcophilus harrisii. NCBI lineage: Eukaryota > Metazoa > Chordata > Mammalia > Dasyuromorphia > Dasyuridae > Sarcophilus > Sarcophilus harrisii. Next base: position 695,931,013 of record NC_045426.1, on the reverse strand, counting down.
CACTGGAATTACCTTCAAGAAACCAGGTAGCTCCCTATTTGTACAAAAATATTTACAACAGCTTTTTTATGGTGACAAAAAAATTTAAATCAAGAGAATGCCTATCAATTAGGAAATGATTGAACAAGTAGGGTATGATTGTGTTAGAATACTATTGTACTGTAAGACGTGATGAACAGGAGAATTTCAGAAGGATCTATATAAACTGATGTAGAGAGAGAACCAAAAGATCACTAGACACAGTAACATCAATATTGTAAGAATGATTATTGTGCTACCGGGAGCCACCTGATAGTGGCTGCTCGAGATCCAACCCAGACCTGAAGAAAGGATCTCCTCATGTGAGAGGATGATACAAAGAGACTGAGAGGCAGTTGCTGTTCTTTGACCTCTCTGACTGAGAGGCCGTTGCATTGTCTGACCTCTCTCCTCTTCCCTCTGGCTCCAATTTATCTCATTCTCAGTCCCCAACACCTACGTCAGCAAAGGCTGCCTTGTAGCTCCTTCAGATATTGTGATCCACAGCTGTGGAAGCTCTCGGAGAATTGACCTGTCCCTTAACAGATGATCACCCATGAAAGACTTACTCTGAACAAGATAGTGAGCCATGATAATTCTAAAGGACCCATGATAAAAAATGCTACCTAACTCCAGAGAGAGAACTGATGAACTCTTAATGTAGGGTTCAAAGCTTGTAAAAAACTTTATTTTTATTTTTTTTTGGTCTGTGTTTTCTTTTTCAATATGACTAATATGGAAATATGTTTTATATAACTTCGCATGTACAATTATATCGAATTGTTTGCCTTCTTAAGAAAGGGAAAGGGGAGAAAATGAGAGAATTTAAAATTCAAAATGTTTAAAATAGATTTTAGTTTACATGTAACTTGGACATATTAAATAAATAAAAATGTAATTTTAAAAAATCAGGTTACCTGGTCCCACACCATGGGAGAATTTGATGGAGGTTGCAGACCACTGAATTAATTGTTAAAGCTTTCAAATAAACCAGGCCACTGCCACATCAGAAGAGATATCAGAGGAAGGCACCTGAGATTCTATCTCCCTGTGAATTGTGGAAATACAGAATCACCAAAAAATCCAAATCGTGGCTCACTGACTAGGCAGTGGAGAGAAGGATGCCTACATAGCCTACTATGATGTATTGCCAACAACAACTGGAAAGAAGATAGCATCCAAAAGATATAAAACAGAAAAGGAGATGGTAGTTGGTCCTCTAAGGAGCAAGGGAAAGCAGAAAGATTATTATCTGGTTAATATTAAAAAAACTCATAAAGTCCCTTGCCTAGTTCATTAGGTAGACCCCCCTTCTGGAAACTTTGTCAGAGCATATGGAAAAAGGTCAAACAGAATGAGAGACTATGCATGGGTTTCAATCTGTCCCATTGGAAGAGAAGCCCACATTGATAAGATTTCCAATTCATTCAAATGTTAAAGTTGATATGAATGAATGATAATTATTTATTATACATGAAGCACTATACCAATAAATGGGGGCACAAATAGAAAAATTAAGACTGACAAGGAGCTCACATTTTATTAGGAGGAAATAAAACATGTGATTAAGATAACTAATTAACCAAACATTTATTAAATACCTACTCTGTGCTGGTTACTAGAGATTTAAAGACAAAATTAAATACTTCCTGCTATTAAGAAGTTTATATTCTATTGGGGACACAATACGTGTGCCTGAGAAAATACACTAAATATGTGCAACATAAGTAAAAGGTAATTTTGGCAGGAGAGATAACAGCTGGGGTAGGGGCATTAGAACAGTGACTTAATGTAGATGATATTGGAATTAAGCTTTGAAGGAAAGTAGAAGGAGGAAAAATGTGGTTTTCAAAAAGTTAAGTACTTCCAAAGGTCAGAACTCACTTCAAATCCAATGACCAATTCAGATTCCAGAGAACAAATGATGAAACATCTCTCTTTTCTGAGAAGAGGCTGAGATTGAGGAGAGGACAAGTTACCGAAATATCGTTTATACATGATTATGGAAAGGGTCATTGTGCCAGCTTGGATTTTGATCAACTATATTTCTTAGTTGCTGGGGGGGGGGTGCTAAGTGGGTAACTGAGATTGGATTATTGTCCTTCTTGAAGAGGACCAAAATGACATCACTATGTTAGAGTTGAGTCACAGTGTGCCTGACTGTGGCTGATCAGACCAATTGAACTCTGCCATAGGTTGGACACAATCCCTATGAATATTTGGGATGGCTTCTCTAACTGTGTATCTCATCTATCTTTTGGAGTATAAAACCCCCTCACAAAAGTATCAGTAAAACTTTAAAAATATCTGTAAAACAGGGTAAGACCTTTTCATTTATATATGGCTCCTCCATTAGATTATAAGCTCCCCAAAGGCAGGAATCATGGCTTCTATTTCTTTTATATCTTTTATATCTCCTGATAGGACCTAAGCAGAGGTCTATGTGCAGCAAGCATTTCATTAATGTTATTGATTGACTAACACACTAGCAGACTGATAGATCAGTAGCATGCAGAGAAGAGATAATTAAAAGTAAAGTTCTCAGCAATTATTCCTCAAAGTAGGGTCATAAAGCCAATAGTGATTTGGCTATGGTTGCTGTTCTTTCAAGTGCTCTAATGGCCCTAGCATGTGGTTATATAAAAGATAATGCCTGAATCCCAATTGCTTATTAAAAAATGAATAATGTTTGCAGAGTCCCAATTGGAAATCGTTACTTCTCTCGCTCAGAAAATACAGCCTGTGTTTGAAAAACAGCCACCATAATATATATTGGGTTTTTCTACTCCTGTGTTCAAGATTTTGTGATATGAACGTTGAAGATTTATAATAGCTAATAATGATAGCTAACAATTATATAGCGCTTCAAGGATTTGCATATATCATTTCATTTTATTATTCTCACAGCCCTAGCCGGAAGGTGTTATTATTTCCCCTTTAAAGATGAGAAATGGGCTAAAAGAGTAAGTTTCTTGCTTAGAGTGATACAACTCGTAAAGCATCTGATGTAGAATTTGAACCCATATCTAAACAAGAACTTGACATGGGGACTATCTTGGGGCCCAAACGAATATCTTGGCAACAGATTAAATTTTTCATTTTTCTTCCAAATATTTCAACACTATGTAAGTACATACTTTATCTTAAATTTGAAAAGCCTTTTTCAACTCTGATCATGTGTGATTGTATGACTATTTAATGACTACAACAATGGCAATGGATGGACAGCACAATTCTTTGGTTTAGGGTCTGCTTGCTACTAAACTTCATTAAAACAAAAGTGGTTTTAGTCTCTGTATCTCTCATGCAGGTACAACTATATATGGAATGTAATATGTCATTATCTACTTTGTTTTCATTTTATGTATCTTTACTATTTCACTATCTTAACTAAACATCTTTTCTTGTTTACTCTCTTATACAAATTCTTTCCGCCTTTTGTTCTATTATAGTCTTTTAGACTAACCTAGATTAGAATGTGATACCACTATAATATTTATTCTTTAAAGAAATCAAAGAGAGAGAAAAATAACTATATACACATTTTAAGCAGAACTTTTTGTGGTAGCAAAGAGCTGGAAACTATGGGAATGCCCATCAACTGGTGAATGGCTAAACAAATTATAGTATGTGATTGCAACAAAATTGTTCACCCTTGTTTTCAAAGAAGACTAATGACATCTTGACTTGAGAGTGAATTGGATTTACATGAGGCAGAAATGTAGAAAACTGTCAACCTCATTCTTTCTTCCAGAGTCATCAAAGTCCAGTGGCAAGGCAAAAGCCAAGACAACTGGGATTAGTCTTAGTGTCTTTGATGTCTGATTAAACTCTAAGTACTCCGTACCACCTGCTTCAGTCACCTCCATGGTCACTGGAACAAGTTTTTCTCACCTACCTATTCTTGGGGGGGGGAATTAACAAAATATAATTGTGCTGTAAGGAATGATGAGTTTCAGAGACACCTGGGAGGATTTGTGTGAAGTGATGCAGAATGAAGGGAGCAAACATGAACAATTTATAACCCAAACACTAAAACAAATATCTTTGAATGCCTTAAATCTCTACACCATGCTGTGTAGATAGTTTTCACCCTTGCAAAACCTTGTGTTCCAAATATTTTTAAAGAAATATGCTTTTGGACAAAGATGATATGGAAACTTGTTTTGCTTGACAAGGCATATTTCTTACAGAATTATTTATTTTCCCTAGTAGTTGGGCAGAGCCTGAGGGCTTGAGTTTAAATCCACCCTCAGATATTTACTACCTGGGTGACCCTGGGGAAGTCACTTAACCCTGTTTGCTCAATCTATAAAATGAGCTCTTCTCCAGCTCAATAATATTATGATTATATAAATTATTCTATTTCTGCCCACTTTGTTCTGGATAATTTCATAAATACTTTCCCAGTTTCCTCTGAAATTATCCACTTTGTAATTTCTTATGGAGCAATAATATTCCATTACATGTACGTACCCCAGTTTTCTTAGCTATCCCCTTATGAGAGGATAGGTGCAATTTTTGGCCATCATCAAAAAAAAGATGTTACAAATATTTTTGTCCATATAGATCTTTTTCTCTTGATTTCTTTGGGAGTAAAAAACTAGGGATGTCATTGCTGGGTAAAGAGTGCACAATTTTGTAACTGTGTTCTAAGTTATTCTAAATTGACTGTTCTAAATTGTTTTCTAGATTGGTTAGATTAATTCACAGTTTCACCAACAATGTATTGGGGGCACCTGTTTTCCCACAGTTCTTCCAACATTTGTCCTCTTCTCATTTTTGCCAGTCTTGATAGGTATAAGATAAAACCTCAAGTTTTGCTTTAATTTGCATTTCTCTTAATTTTTAGTGATTTAGAGTATTTTTTCATATGGTTGTTGATAGCTTGGATTTCTTCTTTTAAAAACTACCTTTTAAAATCTTGTTTGATCATTTATCAATTGGTGAATGACTTAATTTTATAAATTTGAAACAATTCTAAAAAACTTGGATAATAAGGACTCTATTAAAAACTTGTTATGAAAATTTCTCCAGTTAACCATTTGCCTTCTAATTTTTACTACATTAGATATGTTTGTGCAAAAGCTTTGTAATTTTGTATAATAAAAGTTGTCCATTTTATTTTTTGTGATCCTATCATATACTTAACTATGAACTTTTCTTCTGTTCTTAGATCCAAAAGATAATTTCTTCCTTGCTCCTCTAATCTATTTAGGATATGATTATATCAAGGTTATGAATGGATTTGGAGTTTATATTGGCTATATATTCTAAGGTATTGACCTAAACTTAATTTCTGCCAGACTGCCATGCAGTTTTTTTTTAGACGTTTTTGTGAAAGAATAAGTCTTTTCCTTGGTAACTAAGATCTTTGAGCTTACAAAATACTTGTTTCTTATATAATGTATATAATTTGTTCCATCAACTGATATCTATTTTTGATAAATGCCAAATCTTTTAAATTAATGTTTTATAGTACAGTTTGATATCTGTCCCACTTCCTTCCCACTTTTTTTCATTATCACCCTTGAGATTTTTGAACAGTCATTCTCTCATATAAATTTTGTCATTACTTTTTCTCAAAATATGACATTTTTTTTTGTAGTTTGGTACAGCATTGAATAAGTAAATTAAGTTAAATAGTATTGTTATTTTTATTATATTGGTTCGACCTATTTATGAGTGATGCTTCTCCAATTATTTAGGTCTGTCTTTATTTCTGCAAAGAGTATTTGTAGTTAGATCCATATTGTACCTGAGTAGATGTTGGTGGATACATTCTAAAATGTTTTAGAGTTTCTATAATTGAATGGAATTTCTCTCTTTAGTTCTTGCTGGAATTTTGTTGGTTACTCAAAACATTATTAAACTCAAACACTCTCTAAGCTCTGAGGCAAATTCTGTGTTTCCTTCTCCTCCCTGGTTCTCTCACTTCCCTATTATGGGCTTAGAATTGTGATTATTTTACAACTTCCAGGGCTTGTTAATCCATATCCAAATGCATAATTTGCTCCCTCAACCTCTCTGAGTAGATGTAGGCTGCATGTGGATTTGTTTATGTGTTTATAGGTACACATGCACATTGTTTTAATATTCAATACCCTTCACAAAAATATTTAAGACCAAGACCTATTATTCAGTAGATAAATTATCAAAGGATACGAATAAGTAGTTTTTCAAAAGAAAGATATAAACTATCAACAACTATTTGGAAAAGTCTCTAAGTTTCTAATGACACAAAAATGCAAATTAAAGGTTTTCAGGTTTCAATTCATATTCATCAGATTGGCAGAGATAAAAATAGTAAATTTGGAGGGGCTAATGGAAGCAATAAGTTTCACTGGTGGGTCTACAAAAGAATAAGGAAGTAGACTACAAAATCTATTAAATTGGGTCTACCCTTTGACTCAGGAATACTATTACTGTACATATAAGCCAAGGATGTCAAAGACAGAAAGTTCCCTTAAAAACAAAAATATTTGCATAAGGATTTGTGGGGGGTGAGGGCTACCCTCCCCCCAAATTGGAAATAAAGTGGATACTCATCAGTTGAGGAATGGCTGAATACATTGTAACATGTGAATATGATGGAAAGTTATCATGTGCTGAATATGATGGATTCAGAGCAACTTGGGAAGACTTGAATAAACTGATGAAGAGTTTCAGACTTAAAAGGATGATTTACATGATGACCACAATAATATATATATAAAAAACAGGATGGAATGATATTAGAACTCTGATCAGTGCAATAGCTGATTATGTTTAAAACAATTTTCCCCCCCACAAACTTGGCATTCTGGTTTTTCATCCCATAGCAGATTTTAAAATATCATATTAGCAGTTGAGGGAGGGCCCAGAAGATGTGAGCCAAATATACTGCTGCTACTCTATCACAGAAAAAATAATCTTAGGCAGGTAGGTAGAGCCTTAGATAGAGCACTGGACTTAGAATTAGGAAGACTCAACTTCCTCAGCTGAAATCTGGTCTCAGACACTTACTAGCTATGTGATCTTGGCTAAGTCACTTCACCCTGTTTGCCTCAGTTCCTTCATTTGTAAAATGAACTGAGGAAGGAAATGGCAAACCACTCTAATAGCTCTTCCAAGAAAATCCCAAATAAAGTCATTAATAGTCAATAATGATTGAAACAGCTGAGCAAAAAACAAAGAAATAATGCTAGAATTAGAACCAGAGATCCAATTTTGTGTGATCTTGAGCAAGTAATTTTCAAATTTCTTTGAACCTTATCTGTAAATAGGTATTGTACCCAATGATTTCTAAGGGTCCTTTGCACCTTTAAACTTAGTGCTGGGAGTGAGTAAAACACTGAACTTTGAGTCAAGAAACCTTGGCTTCCAAACCTGTCCAAAACTCTCAAAGTGATCTTTAAGCAGATCATATTAAGCCTCAATTATCTATAAAATGGGGGAAATATTGGCACCCATCTCATAGGATTGTGGCAAGAAGCAAAGAATTGATTGTACATAAAGTACATTGCAAACCTTAAAGCTCTCTCATAATATTTTGAGAGCTCATGTAAGTGAGTTTGTGGGATATAAACTCCAGAGTTTCTAAAATGCTGTTTGTTTGCCAGGTAGGAGGCTCATTATCATGCCTCTATTTCCCCCCCTTCATCTTTCTTCCTTTTTTTTCCTTTTGGTGTTCAGTTGTTTTTCAATTGTGTCCAATTCTTTGTGACCCATTTGGGATCTCCTTGGCAGAGATGTTGGAGTGGTTTGCCATTTCCTTCTCCAGGTTATTTTATTTTGAAGAAACTAAGACAAACAATTTAAGTGACTTTCTCAGAGTCACACAGCTAGTAAGTGTCTGAGGTGGGATTTGAATTCAGGAAGATGAATCTTTCTGACTTCAAGCCTGGTGCTCTATCTACTGCACTACCTAGCTGCTCATTCTTTCTCTTTTATCCTTAAATCTTCACTGTAGTTTTTGTACTACTTCAGAACAGTGAGAAGAATCTGATCATTATTATTGATCATAATAGCTATCACCTACATAGTCCTTTAAAGACTGCAAAGCCTGTTAGCTCATTGGATAAGTAGGACTTTGGCATAAAGGATACTAGAAATAGCACCAAGAATATTTGTCTCCTCTATTACAAAGCCAAGGTGAATCAATAAACAAGTATTAAGCTCTACTGTAGGCACTGCTTAAGGGGGTACATTAGAGGTACAAAGAAAGGTGAAAGACAATCCCTGCTCAAAAAGGGGAGACATGTGAACAACTACGTATAAACAAACTCTAGACAGGATGAATTAGCAATAATAGAGGGAAGGTGCTAGAACTAAGAGGAATTAGGAAAGGCTTCCTGTAGAAAGGCTCTGCATACAGTAGGTATGCAATAAATACTGATTGAATGAATAAATGAGTGAAGCCATATTATTGTTACTAATAACAGAATAACGGAACTGGAGAAGGTCTAGGAAAAATCAGAAGAATCAAGGAACAGGAATGAAGGAGGGTAGGAGAGTGGGCTATTTGGGGGAATTGTCGTATGAGGAGTTTTTATTGATGATGATTCTCAGCATAACCAGACACATGCTGACGTGAAATAGAAGCAAAATTTCTACAATCATCAAAGGGTTAGAAAGGGGAATGAAAAGTTGTTTATCAAATCCTAGGATACCAGGACTGAAGACCACCTCATGGTATTTAAGAGGGGTAAATTTAGAACCATGTACTATTTTACACAGAGGGGAGGAAACATATGGAGCTCATTATCCCCCAAGGTGGTACAGACTGAAAGTAAAAATCTTCCCCAAAAGGTTAGATTAAGTCACAGATGATAAATACATATGAAAAGCTCACACTTGTTTCTCACTTTAAGGCTTACAAAACACTTTACTTACTGCAACCTTGTGGGGTGAGAAGAGCAAGAATAATTATCCCCATTTTACATATGAGGAAAATGAGGTTTTGGTCTTCCTTACTTTCTCTTCCTATCAGGAGGACACCAATGAAGCCCTTGACCTGTTATGTTTTGCCCTCGCCATATAATTAGACTCTTTCCATCTTATCTCTCTCTCTAATTCTAATTCTATTTTCCCCATCTCTATGTCTATCCATGTCATTCCTTTAAATATACCTATATCATCTATTTTTATATTTGATGATGCCCTTTATTCCTGGTCTTTTTCACAATTCCTCATTGGTTCTATGTTGTAGCCAGCTCATACTATATACTTTTCAAGTGTCCTCTGTGTGATATTAATTTTCAGTTCATCCAATATTATTGTGTTTCATATTGGTAGAATATTGGGGGGGGCTTAGAGAAAAATTTGGAGTCATTAAAAAGAGCTTTATATTCATTTTCACTCTTTCTGTTGTTGTTTGGTTGCATTTTGTTTTCTTTCTCGGGTTTTTTTCCTTCTTGACCCGATTTTTCTTATGCAGCAAGATAACTGTATAAACATGTATACATATATTGGATTTAACATATATTTTAACATATTTAACATGTTTTGGACTACCTGACATCTAAGGGAGGAAGTGGGGAGAAGGAGGGGAAAATTTGGAACAGAAAGTTTTGCAAGGGTCAATGTTGAAAAATTACCCATGCAGATGTTTTGTAAATAAAAAGCTTTAATAAAATAAAAGAAAAATAAATAAAAAATAAAAAGAGCTTTATAATCTTCTAAAGGCAATCCATCAGTACTCTCTTCTAATTCTGGGTCCAACTTTTATGCATTTGTACTAGTGATTCTAGACATAGATAGATGGAAAAGCACTATATATATGGTCTGTCCAACTGCCTCTCAGAATATGGTCCACAAAAATTCTTCATCCACTTAGTTTTTTCTCTGTGGATGATCAGGTCAATTTCTTTTGAGCAGTTTCAATTTTCTTCTGGGAGACATTGCAGTGTTCTGGGAATGTGTTGCAATCAGCATGATGTCATCCACAAATTGGAGGGTTCTCTAGGACTCCATTATCCACAGGTTCAACTTGAACATCATGTTGGATCTCCTCCAGTGGAGTGGTAATCAGATTTGGCCATCACAATCTCCTTGCTTTCTGACTCACCTGATATTTAAGATCAGAGGGTTGGCAAAAAAGAATAGTCACTTCTGTTATGTTTTTCAAGGAGTCTTGAAGAATTTTGGTGTGTGGATAAAAGACATTTTGTAGGAAGAAAGTAGTTAAAGTGACACATGGTTCTACAAATCAAATGCTTTTTATTATGGTCAACAAACAATAAGCATGGCATCTTTCCATCAGCTGGGAGATGATAAAAGTGTGGTCCACTGTAGAATACTACTTATGAATGCCTGCTTGTCCCCTACACTCACTGAAGATGCTTTTGGTAAGCATGTAGATAATTCTGCTAAAATTTTATATAGAAGGGAAATTTTATATGAATTGGTACCTGTAAATAGGTTTTTCTTTTTTCTTTTTGCAAGACAATTGGGGTTAAGTAACTTGCCTGGGGTCACACAAGTAGGAAGTATTGTCTGAGGTCAGATTTGAAATCATATCTTCCTGACTCCAGATTTGATGCTCTATCCACTGTACCATCTAGCTTCCCCAGATTTTTTTTAATTGAATTTGTGCTTTTATCTGTGTAAAGGATCCTAACAAAACTTCCTTCATAGATGCTCTAGTTCCCATTGCTTGGGAACATGAAAACATTACATGATTTTTCCCAAGGATACACACAGCTACTAAATATCAGAGGCAGCAGCTGGACTCACCTCTCTTGACTCTGAGCCTGGTTCTCTTTCCACTATTCCAGTTGCCTCTCAATGTTGTCTTGGTTGCCATATTTTAGTATAATAAAGGTTGAAGATAACTTTTTGTTACCATTGTCAGTAGAGGATGACTTTGTTAGAGACATTGTTCCAGGGACAAAGATACAAATGAAATAATTCTTTAGTGGTGTATGTGAAACTGAACACGTTAGCAGATCATTAAACATAAGTGTCACCCATCATGGAGCACTACACCTTTCTCTGTTTTGTTTTTAAGTATATATTTAAGTTCAGTCCTTGGAGGGGAAGGAGGGCTTGTCTATAATTAGAGAGGTTAGGATTCCTCTTTTCATACTTACTGATTAAGTCGTGAATACTTAAAGATAATTTTACTTATTTACTTGTATAAGTCCTCCTCAAAAAGGGTGAGTAGAAAAAGTTACTCCATGTACAACAAGAATAAGGTATGGGACAGATAATTTCTTCCTGCACATAAAAGGACTGCTGAACATAATCACACAGTTCTAGGTAACGACTTATAATTATTGTTACAGTCTTCTGGGAGGCTAATATTTAACCTCATTGGAACATAAAGCATTTGCAGGATTGCTGAGCAGTCACTTTACATCCTTTCTGCATTATCACCCACTCTAAACCCAAATCTTCTCCGAACCATATTGCTCCTGATCTGTGACAACCTAAAGTTGTCCTGCATTTCCTGCAACCACCTTCTCCTCTCACTAGTACCAGGGCCTCCAGATCCTTTGACATTAGAAAGCCATCTCTAAGTTTGGACAATTGACACTCGAGAACTGTTTTCTTAGTCAATTACTCAGTAAAGAAAATATAAAGTGGAAAAGCACAGGAACAAAGTATTTAATAAATGTTTGTTGACTTGAAATAAAAAAACAAAACAAAAACAAAAACAAAAGGGCAGCCTGGGAGCTGGGTAAAAGGTTGTATATTTCAGCCCTGATCCACATTAGGGTTTGGCAGTGGAATAGAGGGAATAAACATGGCTATTCCCTTAAATCCTTTCATTGGCATCTGCTTACCACACAGAAGACTCAAAACAAAGGGATCTAAATGAAAGCTGCTTCTTTTACCTTCTATCATATCTTGTCCTCCTGGCTTGGCCAGAGGAGGACCAACATACCCAATCTGAAGTTCTTTTGACACTGTGTTATTTCATCTGACCAGAAGCAGGTTCTAAAGTCCCCATGTTCATCTGTACTAGGAAGGGCAACTCATAGTCACATTCTTAAGGGAAATAGCCTTTAGAAAGAGAACTGGATTTTCTTATCCTGACTGTCACAATGCTTATATACTTTGACCAAGTCACTTTATGGTTCTAGGTCTGAATTTCCTCATCTGAAAAATGATTGGACAAGATGAACTTCCTTGTGTTTCTTTTAGATCTAAATTTATGACCCCAAGGTGATCTGAGGAGGGATAGAGTACTAATATTGGTCATATCTACGGCAGAGAAAGATGCTGGCCACAAAGCTGGCAAGGAAAACTCCGGCTTCTAAAAGGCCAACAGGTCAGTGTGGGAGGGAGTAATTGCTTAGCCATGACAGAAGCAATCATGGAAGGCATAGTATCCCCAAGATGTCTCACCCAGCCACACCAGTTTGTTTTTTTTAAACATATACTTCTATATGGGAAACTTTATATTGGAAGTTGGACAGCTCCCACTGAAGAAATCTCATGGACAATGTCAAGGATCACAGTGAAGATGTGTATCCGAAGTGTCACACATGATGGTTTAGTATCTTTTTGGAGAGGAGTCATCATAAAGGAAGGGTGGGGGAGGGGGAAAGGGAACCCTTCATTATTAAGCACCTTTCATAAGTCAGGTACCATGTTAAGGACATTACAATTATCTTATTTGATCCTCACAACATCCCTGGGAGATAGGTGCTATTCTGATCCTGATTTTACAGATGAGTGACTTGCAGAGGGGATCACATAGGAAGTGTCTGAGGCTGGATTTGAATTATTACCTGTAATACTGTATATTTACATGGCAGACAAGCCTCCCCTGAAGGTCAACTATGGTCCTTACATCCCAAATTGGGTTAGTGATTAGATTTTTTTTTGTGTGTATGAGGCAATTGGAGTTAAGTGACTTGCCCAGGGTCACACAGCTAGTAAGTGTTAAGTGTGTGAGGCCAGATTTGAACTGATTCCAGGGCATTCTATCTGCCCCTGATCAATTTTTTTGGTTAGGTTCCATGGAGTAAGCCATTCAAACCAATTAAAAAAATGTGTATTTTGGCAGTTTTTAGAAGGGCAGATTACAGCCAGGATGGAAGAAGGATGACTTGTTAGATAACAAAGCAACTGACTCCCCCACCAAATGTGATCTGAGAATCCCATATTCACTCACGAGGCTGGGTGGGTGTTAGGACAGGAGAGCAGCCCTGGCATCTCTGGCGATAGGAAGAGCTGATGTTTTTCTAATGTTTCAAGACTCGCAATCTTACTTGAATCTTGCAATTATTTTGTGAGATCAGCAATATAGATATGGTTATTCCCATTTGACAGAGGAAGAAACTGAGGGTAAGAAGTGAAATGACTTGGTGTTATAATGTCAGAGGGAAGAGTCACATGCAGGTGTCTCCCGACTCCAAGTCCAGAGTTCTTTCCACTACAATTCAGTTCAGTCTAAAAAGTATTAAGCTCCTACTATGTACCCAGTATTTTACGAGGTCCTGGAAATGCAAAGACAAAAATGAAAGTGGTCCCTTCCCTTAAAGCAGGAACTAGCAAGGAGAACAGGGGCCTTTGCTCTAGGATGGTGGCATTTTGGGGTGCAGCCCTCCTGAAGGAGGAGATGTTTCATTTCCCTGCCCAACATGAACCATCGCCATTTACCTTGTTGCTTTCCTTCTTCATTGGTACCCTTCTAGTACTGTGTCATATCTATCAACTCCAGCCTCTCCTTACAGGACACCTAACTTAGAGGTAATTAAGTGGTAAAGTGGATAGAGAATTGAATCTGGAATTAAGAAAACTGACACTAGCTATGTGACTCTGGGCAAGTCACTCAATTTTTATCTAACTCAGTTTCCTCAACTGTAAAATGGAAATAATCATAGTATCCATCTCCCAGGTTTTTGTAAATATTAAATGAGATATTTGTAAAGTGTTTAGCACAGTGCTATTATTTCTTACCTCATCCTCAGCCCCCACACATACCCAAAGTGCCTGTGATAGTCATCTCGGTGACATTTATACACTCTTCCTCTACCTCCCTTTCCCTGTCCTATCTAGCTCTGAGAACAGTAATCAAAGCAATGCCACCAAAATACTCCTCCTTGGCCACCATTCCCATAAATCAAAGCCAGTTTTGCTTGCTTGTATTTTTGCTTGAAATTGAGCATAGGATTTAACATGTAGTGAATTGCTTCATAATTCTCTGTCTTCCTCATTAGCACGCAAGTTCCTTTTGGGAAGGGGTTGTCTTGTTTGTATTTTGTCTCCTGTGCTTGTCTCAGTACCTGGCACATAATATGTTATTATTAAGATATTATAATATTAATATTTTATAATATATAACAATCAATTATATCAATATATAATTATAATTAAATATTATTAATTAATAACAATAATATAATAATGACTTAATAACGTATTTTTGTGGGCTGGAAGGGAATAAACATTTATATCTTGTCTACTATACACCAGCTACTGTGCTGAATATTTTACAATTATCTCATTTGATTCTCACAACAACCCTGGGAAGTTGATGCAAACCATTTTACAGTTGAGGAAGATGAGAAACAGAATTTAAATGGCTTGCTAGGAAGTATGTGGGTCACCATTCAAATTCAGGTCTTCCTGTCTTCAGATCCAACTTTTTTATCCGTTGTACCACTTAAATGCTCCATTCCTAGGACATTTTTACATTACATTCTTGTTAAGGCTTATATATTTTGTCCACTTTCCATTCTCAGACTGTTTTTCATTCAAGAGTAAAAATGGCTGATCATGATTCTTCTGGTTTAAATTTCTAAAGAGAATTTAGAAAAGAAAAAGAAGCCTGAGTTAGGATTAAAGAGATTCTTAATTAGTTTGGATATATGAGACTAAGTAGCATCTAAAAACTTGAATTAGGGACAGTGGATGAAAGAGTGAAGCTTGATGTAAGACTTACTTTCCTAATAAAGCCATCCAAAAAGAAGAAAGTAGTTTCATCCTCATTGGAAGGTCTTCAGACAGACCCTTTGTAGAGGCATTATGGGAAATGTCAAGATACTTGACTTCTATTCCCAGTTCTGTGTAATAGCAAGTCACAACTTCTTTATATTCATTTATAAAATCAGATGAGCACAATCTACCTCATGAATTCGTCATTAGGAGAGTACTTTAGAGATCCTAGAGCTCTTTGGGGATGTGAGCTAGAAGGAATTTTTGCTTAGGTCTTATTTGGACCTGATGATCTTTGAGGTTCAAGTTTTCAGATTTGAGATTCTTAAAAGAACATCTTCCTTCAAGGAATAATGGAGTCCTCATGGCCTGAATGCCTTATGGGGATGGTCAGGAGAACTTGAGATCTGACTGAACTGAAGTGAAGAGGCTTTAAGCAAGTCTTTAACACAGACTAGTGATCACAGGACCAGGAGAAGGCAGAAAAAGAAAAGGGAGAGAAAATCTTCCAGTAATAGCAGTTCCCCCCAAAATATCAGCTAATGGAGGGATTACAATTTGTATCAATTGAGGGAGTCCTCAAACTGTGAAGACAATAGGACTTTAAATATATTTATTATAATTAATAAGAAATATATGATATTATGCAACCATATATTAAATTATAATTATATAGCAGAGGAAATTGTTTATAATATAAATACATCAATTATAAAGATCTTGTTTATATAAAATGTTAGATCTCTAAATATATTATTTAAATTAAATTATCATTTGATTTATAATTAATATATTTAGGTGATGGTAACAACACAACAATAATAAAACTCACTCTACAGTGGACAGAGAACTGAGCCTTCAAAGTCAGGTTGACCCAGGTTCAAGCTTCTGATCCATATGGGGCTGTTTGTCTGTGGACAGTTCACTTAATCTTTCTTAACTGGACTAAATGCACTTTAGTATCTCTAAGATTATAAATGACGAGAAGCTGCCAATTTGCCCTAGTAGAGAGAGTTTCATCATATATAAGTTCTGTATATGAGTAAGAAAATAATTCTACTCCCAATTCCTCTAAATGTTGATGATGATGATGATTATTGTTCTATAGAATCTTGAGGTTTTCAAAGTATTTTAAATATATTGTCTCATTTGATATCCACAAAAATCTTGGAAGGTATGGGATATTAGAGGTACTTGTGTCTTAAGGGGTCAGTTAAAAATTATTTGTGTGACCTAAGTCAATCAGCCAATCAATTTATAAACATTTATTAAGGTCCTACTACATGTCAGGTATTGAGTTAAGTTCTGGGAATATAAAAAGAGGTAAAAGACAATCGCTGTCTTCAAGGAGGTCATAGGCTAATGGGGAAGCAATATCCAACCACACACACACACACACACACACACACACTCTCTCTCTTTCTCTCTCTCTCTCTCTCTCTCTCTCACATACACATAATTAACAGAGGAAAAACATATAATATATATGTATATAAGTGTATGTGTATATATATACATATTTGAGAGATGTTGCAAAAATAAAATTAAGGAGTTTTGGCAACAGCTTTGTGATAGGAATCTAGGATGAGTCCTAGGTTGTGAGTCTGAGGGATTGGGAGGATGGTGTTGCCTTTTACAGTAATAGGAAGGTAAAAAGTACAGAGGGTTTGGGGGGAGGGTGGATAATAATGAGTTCTCTTTTTGGACATATTGAGTTTAAGATGTTTACTGTACTTCCTTTTGGAGATATCTGGAAGATAGTTAGAGATGCAAAGTTGGATGTCAGTCGAGAAATTGAAGTAGAAAAGATAGATTTGAGAATCATCAGCTTAGAGATACTTATTAAATCCATGGGAGTTGATAAGGTCACCAAATGAAGTAGTATGAGGGATGAGAGAAGAGGGACTAGACAAGAACCCTGAGGGATAGTCTGGAAGAAAAGAGACTGCTGTCCCCAACACCTAGAGAGAAGAGAATATCAAGGAGGAGAGAGTAATTGAGAGTGGCAAAGGCTTCAGAGAGGCCAAGGAGAATGAGGACTGGGAAAAGGCCATTGGATTTGGCCACTATGTGATCATTAGTAACTTTAGAAGTTGTTTCAGTGGAAGGATAAGACTAGAAGTTGGATTGTGAGAGGTTTGGAACAGAGAAATGAGAGAGAGTAGAGGTATCTATTGTAGAGGATATTTTTGAGGAGTTTAGCTGCAAAGGGAGAAGAGATGGAGTGAGAGAGACAGAGAGACACATTCAGAGAGAAAGACACAGAGAAATACAGAGACAAAGAGACAAAGAGAGACAGACAGAGAGACAGAGAAAGAGGGAAGGAGGGAGGGAAAGACACAGAGAGACAGAGACAATATAGAGAGGAGGCAGAGACAAAGATAGAGTGACAGAGACACACAGAGTCAGAGACAGGGAAAGAGAGAGAGAGAGAGACAGAACAAGAGGGACAGGCAGACAGAAAGATACATAGAAAAAAAAAGAGACAGAGACAGTGAAGAGAAATGAAAGAATGGGGATGACAGAGGGAGCAATCAATTGGAGGAAGTGGGATGTAATTGAGGTCAATTGAACAAGCAGAGGGGTCAACTTTGGTAAGAAGTTAGGCTCCTTAATCATGTGAGACGGATGAAGGAGGAGAGAGTAGCAGAAGATACCTAATTGATAGCAGGTCAGGAAGATGGGAGCAGAGGGGCTCATGTCATATGACATATGGCCTCAATCTTTTTCTGTAAATATGAGACAAGGGTCTCAACTGACAGAGTTAAGGGAAGAAAGATCATAGGAATTTTGGGAAGTGATAAGAAGGTTTGGAAAAGCTGCTGTGGGGTTGATAAGGGAGGTGTAATAGGATTACCAAGCAGCAGTAAGGACCCAGTTGAAGGTGTATAACACAAATTTGTAGGCAACGATCAGAATAGTTGTCAGCTTTCTCTATTTCTGTTCAGCATATTGTGTAGGAACAAAAGGGATGGATGTAGAAATGATCCATAGCTGAAACTTGACTGGGTTTTTAACCAGAGATATGATAAGGAATCAAAAGATTTTAGAGTGGAGGTCAGTGTAGAGTTGAATTGGTTCACCAAGGAATCAAGATAGGGAGAAAAGGAGAAGGGGATGGTGCAGAGCAGAGGATTGAGGGGTTAAGGGAATGAATGGAGGTCTCTTTACTTCTCAGATCTCTAATTAATTTACTGACTATAAATTGCAAAGGTTACTGACCTATATTGGTAGAGTTTCCTCATATTGAAATTATAGGTCCTGGCCCTATCCACTATGGTAGTTAAAGCAAAGATACTAACATTTCTTTGAGGTAGGGTGGGGCAAAGGATAATTCTGCTTTACATTGTTTATTAAAAAGACACGGCAGAGGAAAGCCTACAAAGATGATTTTATTTTACAGGATGTCTTTAAAACAATACAACTGCACTAAGATTTTTGGATCACTCTATATACTGTTTGGATATTCACAGGTTCACAAGTTTAGATCTGGAAAAGAACTTAGAGGCCACATACTTTAATCACTTCATTTTACAGATGAAGAAACTCGGACTGTAAGAGATGAGGGGACTAGAACTTAAAATTCAGGGAAATTCAGGAACTTCAGTAAATCCCAGATCTTTTTCAGCTGATAACACATAGAAATCCTCAGTCTGGTTTAGTTCAGGACGTTAGAAGGCCTGTTAAAGACCATATTATTATTATTTCCAGTTTCCTTTAACTAATACACAAGTTAGGGACCAAGTTCTACCCCAAGCCTTTCCTTGTGTTTTCTCCTTGTTAAAACTACTTTTTATGTACTTTGTATTTACTTATCTATGTATGCTTCACATTCTCCTGTAAAAATGTTGGTCAGTAAAAAAAGCATTTATTAAGGGCCTACTATGTGTCAGGCACTATGTTAAGTGCTGAGGATACAAAAAAGGCAAAAGGCAGCCCCTGCCAAGACCTCAAAAATCTAATGTAAGCTCCTTGAGAGAAGTGACTCTTTAACTTGTGTTGTACCACCAGTGCCTAGCACTGTGATTTGGCCACAGTAGGCCATGTAAATAAATGCTTATTGAGTTGAATAAATATCATCACCAAATGACACATTTTCCATGATACCATCAGTTTTGGACCTTAAAATTCTTAGATGGCACATTCAGAGCATTTGAACCCTTGAATAGGCTGTTTCAGACTCTCATGTAGAAAGCCAGGGATTTTGGGGGTGTTTAATTTGCAAAGCGAGATCAAATAGCTGGGCCAAATTATCTCTTGGCATAGGACTTGAGTGATGTGTAACATCAGAAACTCAGGTGCTAATGCATGAGGACATTTATATAACTAAAGAGCTGACAGAGATTAATCCACAGGCTTGGAATTTTGGGAAGCAACAGGCTTATGCTTTGCTTATGGTTTTGCTGGAATAAAGAGGTTAAAGGAGAAATCATGAGCACATCAATGTGGAATTCCAAGGTTTGTTTTGTGTGTTGACTTAAGGAATAAAGCTGAAAGGCAGAAATAAAAGCAGGTGAATGATCATCTTGCTCTAATCTATGTTACTTCTTTAAAGGGGACCTTTCTAAAGAAATTAAATTAATAAAATGATCTGGAGTGGAAGGCCCTGGGTTTAATTTCCAGCCCTGACACTTTCTGGGTTACCTGAGAGAGTCCACTTTACCTTTGTGGAGCTCAGTTCCTTTTAAAACATCTCACTACAGGTCAATTATAATAGCTACCGATGGGTCTATTTGCCTCTGTAATCCATTGTGGGTTCAAGATGTCAAGATGAGGTTCCTAAAGTCAAAGTCTGATAATGCTGAGTTCCAGTGGCTTCCTGTTATGTTCAGGATCAAATTCAAATTCACGTTTTTAATAACCTGCCCTGTACAACTCTTCCAGTCTTCTTATATCTTACTCTCAACTATGTACTTTGTGACCCACTGACATTCTTTGCTATTCCCATAAAACAACATTCCTTCTCCTGAATCTGTGTATTTTTCCTGGTTGTCACCTCTTTATTTTCTCAGAGCAATCTCCTAGCTTCCATAACCTTCAAGTCTCAAGGTTTTGCTAAAATTCTACCATCTATAACAGGGCTTCTTAAACATTTTCCACTCATGTTCCTTTTTTGCTCAAGAAATTTTTACTTGATCCTGGGTATATAGGTATATTAAATAGGCACACAGATTAAACATTTACTGATAACAAATCCTAAGGAAATTTATTTTAAAACAATTCTTTGGAATACATGTAATTTTATTATTTATTAAAGACAAAAACAAATCTGCATATCAATGAGATGAATGTGCTTGTTTGTTTTTACATAAAAATTAAGTCTTGTGGAATATTTGATACTTTTTACTGTTACCAAATTTTTTATGACCTCTCCCATTCAGTTTATAGGGTGAGAAGTTTTGATGTATAAGGTTTTCCCATTTCTCCTTAATCTTAGTATCTTCTCTCTGAAACTATCTTTAATTTATCCAATTTATCTTTTGTACATAATTGTTTCATGCTGTTTCCATTATACCATTAGCTCCTTAAGAGGAGAGACTGAATTTTTTTTTGTTCTTTATTTATATTTCTCTGATACTTAGCACAGTGCCAAATAAAGAGTAGCTATTTAATAAATGCTAGTTGATTTAAAATAAGAAGTTTTGATCTCTAAGGTAACTTCCATTCTATGTCTGTAATCAAGTATTTAGTGATATGGAGGAGACAGAGGAATACAGTAGGAGCTCTGGATTTAAATCCTATGTATTACCTACTACGAAAAATGGGCATAATAATACACATAATTCCAAAAAGCTTTAGAAATGTTAAGCTGCACTTTTTGTGTAGCAAAGAACTGGAAATTGAGGGGATGCCCATCAACCAGGGAATGGCTAAACAAATTGTGGTATATGAATGCAATGGAATACAATTATGCTATAAGAAATGATGAGCAGATGAATTTCAGAAAAACCTGGAAGGATTTACATGAATTGATACAAAGTGAACTAAACAGAAAGAGGAGACCACTACACACAGTAATAGCAATGTTGGGCAAAGATCAACTATGAATTACTTTGTACTTCTCAGAAATACAATGATTCAAAATAATAGCAAAGGACTCATGATGGAAAATACTATCTGCCTTTGGAGAAAGACTGGATGGAGTCTGGATGCAGAATGAAGCACACTGCTTTTTTATATTCTCTATTTTTTCATGTTTTTTTTCTTTTGTTATTTCTTTACAACATGATTAATATGGAAATATGTTTTATATGATCACATATATATGACCTATATCAAATTTTTACCATGTTAGGGAGGAGGAGGAGAGAAAGAGAGGAAGAAAATTTGGAACTCAAAATTTTCAAAAAATGAATGTTAAAACTTTTATTTACATGCTATTAAATGCCATGGAAAAGAGATGTGAGTTGTTATTACTAGTGGTGCAGTTGAATAGAGAGCTGGCCTTACTTAAGAGAACCTGGGTTCAAGTTTCATCTCCAATGTGAGTCCTTTAACATCTCAATGCCCCTGGAAAACTCTCTACAACTTTTAAATTGCAGAGAAGGTGCTCACTTGCATTGGTAGATTCCACCTCAATACAATCAGTTTTGAGGCCCTCTCTTCACTACTTAAAGAGCCTGAGGAAAAAATAATTGTACCAGAAGGAAATCAGTCATCTTCTGTATCAGGATCCTGGAGGAGGATCTGCAGTCAATCTATAGCATTCTTGAAAATTTACAAGGGAAACTTCAATGTGTGGATAATTCATTGGTGAATTTAGTTAATTCAATAAACATTTGAGCTATTATGTACAGACCTTTAAATTCAGATAATACAAGGTATTTAACTCAAGGGATTTACAGTCCAGCAGGAGGGCTAGGACAAGATGCAAAGCAAAATATCCCTTAGCAGCCTAGATTTACAGATGGAGCTCTTAGATATTATTTAGTACAATCTCCTAATTTTCTGGATGTGGAAACTGAACTCCAGCATGATTAGATGACTTAAGGTTACAAGGGGTAGAGTCTGCAAGTGAATACAGATTTCTCTAAGCCCAATGTTCCCATAAGAGGCTGGTTACCTTCTCCTGAAAGAAATGATCCCCTATGTATCCCAGACCCTAAGAACAGTGTATGTGTGTCTAAGGACTGAAGAACTAAGGAAATGCAAGATATTATTAATGTATAATTCAGCCTTCCAACCAGTGGAAAGACAAAACTAAACCCAAACCCAGAGGAAAAGTGAGGGACACTCCAAATTCTCAGCAGCCTATCAAAGAGCAATCTGACAACATATGAGGAATACGTCCCTTCCCTGCTGCTATTCTTACAATACTTCTCGAAGGGAATGCAACCGTTTTGCATAGAAACTATAATAATAACAATGAATATGAATAATTAAGATGATGATGAGGATGATGATGATGATGATGATATAAGAGATATAAGCTAGAAGCCAGGCTGGATCTCGGTTTTCCTCTGGCACATCCCTAGAACGAGCACCCTGAACTTCCAAGTTCAGGCAAACAGACACCTGCTCCCGGCCAGTAGCATGCACCTGCTGAACAGTCCTGCCTCGTCTCGCGAGATTCGTGCAAATAGTAGCTTTCTCCCCCCCCAACCCCCCATCCCCTTTTCTAGTGCTCAGTACTGACGCTCGGCCCGCCCCCTCCCACCATCAATCCCCCCTCCCCCCACAGCGAAGCTCGCGCACAGACACGCACGCACATGCACTGTAGTAATTTCTGCAGGACCCCCGCCTTTCCTCCTTTGCACTCCCCTCTCCCCTGACCCCACCCCCAACTCCGGGTTTGTAGCACACGCTGGCCCTGCAGGCGCATGCATGCATACTAGCGCGCCCCTGCAGGGGCTGGCTCCAGGCACGCGCGCGCGCCCCCGCTCTCCATCCATCTCTCCTTCCCTCCCTCCCTCCCTCTTTCCCTCCCTCCCGCTGTATCTCTCGCCCGCCCGCCCTTTGATTGACAGGCAAGATGTCGGTGTGGTGCGAGGGAGAAGGGGATGCAGCAGCCGGCGCCCGAGCCAGGGCACAGCGAGCGGCAGCGGCGGCGGCGGGAGCGAGGCAGACAGCATCTTGAGCCGGCGCCCCGGCCCCGCGGACCATGCCATCCCGTCCAGGCCACTGCTGGGAGGACGGGCAGCTCGTTCTCTGACCTCCAGCCAACCAAGGCTACTCCAGCTTGGGCTCTCCTGCATGGAGCCGGGGGGTAAAGAGTGAGCCTCGATTAGCCTCCTCCTCCTCCTCCTCCTTCAATCTTCTCCATCCTCCTCCTCCGTCCTCTATCTTCCTCCTCCTCCTCCTCTTCCTCCTCCTATATCCTCCTCCTCCTCCTCCTTCTTCCCCTCCTCCTCCTCTATCCTTCCCTTCCATCCTCCCCTCCCACCCCCTCCTCCTCCTCCTCCTCCTCCTCCTCCTCCTCCTCCTCCTTCTCCCTCCTAAGTGCACAGCATCACCCACTACCTGGCTGGCTCCTGAGCTACATTAAGCATCTCCTCTGGAGCCAGCTACCGAGAGGAGAGACCCTGTGATGGAGCTGACTGGATGCCCAATAAAACAATAAATTCTCGCTTTCTTTAAAAAAAAAAATCCTCCCCCACCCCCCACCCTGTGTGAGATGTGAGCTTTTTTCTTCAGGTTGACTGGTTGAGAAGTGGCCGGAGGGGCGGAGGTGTGTGTGTGTGTGTGTGTGTGTGTGTGTGTGCAAGCATACCACCACCCCTTTCTTTTTCTCTCTCTCTCTTTTTCTTTTTGGCCCTGGGAGGAGGAGGAGTGAGGGGAGAGACGGGAGGGGGTTTTGCAGGGCAAGCGATGGATGAGGAAAACATGACGAAAAGCGAAGAGCATCTGAGTTTGCAGAAAGCCCTGCAGCAGTGTGAGCTGGTCCAAAATATGATCGACATCAGCATCTCGAACCTAGAGGGGCTCCGAACGAAATGTGCCACCTCCAACGACCTGACCCAGAAGGAAATCAGGACCCTGGAGGTAGGCTTGCCTATGCAAAAAAAAAAAAAAAAATCCTCCCCTCTCCCTATTCTCTGAATTCCCAATAAACCGGCTTGGGGTGGGGGTTGGGGGGGCAAGGTCTCAGGGAACTGGAGGAGTGAAACGTTTGTGGATGGTTTCTGGTTCTGTGATTTATCACCTTATAAAGTGGCTCTTCTCTACACCTTGCTTGTGTTGATTTCTCAGCTCGGCTTGGTCATTGTGCGCCCCCCTCCTCCTAGGGAGTCCTCTCTCTTTCTAGCTGTGGATTTGTTTATATACAATGGGGGCTTGTGTGCAGTGTAATAAATTAAGGAGCTGCAGTGAGTCTATGTGAGCCTGCGCATTCTGCAGGTGGTCGGAAGGTGTTTTTTTGGATAGCAAAATGTGGCCATCTATAAAAATAGAGCTTCCTCCCCCCACTCTTTTCTCCTCTTCTCTTAACCACCTTCCCCCACCTTCCACCATCCTCTGCTTTCTTTCTATTCTGTGGCAGGAGGGAGGTATGAATTTTCTCCTCATTGATCATATATTTCTGGTCAAATGGTTTTATTTCATGCTTAAAAATGTGGAAAAGGAAAATAGAAACCTAACCATACCACTAAATAGAGGTGGTGTGTGGGGATCTCCCCTTGGGGTTCAGAACTGTGTGTGTCTGAGAGGAGGGGGATCGTCTCTATAAGTATATTGCAACCCTCTCTCCAAGAGGTTTGGGGAATGATAAAGAAGGGGAAGGTGCCATTACTTAAGGAAATAGTCTTAGGCAAGAGTATACCTAAGTACAAGAGAGGGTTAGGGAAGCAGTTTCAGAAGGCCTTTGGGGTGGGGAGATTCAGAAGGAGATAAAAATATCTCTACCATCCTTGGGCTTAGTTCAGGATGCAGTTGAAGATGCTGCAGAATGGACCTCCCCCACACCCCCATTCTCCACTCTCCCAGCCTCCCGTCAGCATTCATA
The DNA here is from genome assembly GCF_902635505.1 of Sarcophilus harrisii. Lineage (NCBI taxonomy): Eukaryota > Metazoa > Chordata > Mammalia > Dasyuromorphia > Dasyuridae > Sarcophilus > Sarcophilus harrisii. The sequence goes on along the minus strand of NC_045426.1, from coordinate 695,906,184 downwards.
TATGTGACTTAGTCCAACTTGGGAAGATATCGATTGGTGTTTTGCAGAAGGGTAGCTGGAAGTAAAGGCTAGGGGCTTCAAATGCTCCCTCCCCTCATTCCCTCCGGCTGATGTGGTAGGAAGGCAAAAACATGCATTTGGCATCCCTGGTGCTGAGACTCTGTCCTCCATCTCTGGCCTTGGTGTTTGGAAATTCCTACTTTCTGAGGCCTGAACTCCCCAGTGATTCAAGCAGCCTTAGCTTGGCTACTGACCCAAGCTTCATGTCCAACCTCCTGTCCAGGCTGGGATATGTCCAGAAGCTCAGACTTGGCTGTGGAGGGGTGAGGTGTTCACCTCGTGTCAAGACTTACTAGTTTAAAAAAACATTTTGGGAGTTTTGGAGATGATGGTGGTGGAATCAACTGTCTGTCTCTGTAGGATGATTCTTGTTTTGCTCCTGTTGTCTGAAAAAGAGGCCTTCATTGATGAACCAAGTCAATCAAGGCAGTTCAGATGAGGGAGTGGGACATCATGGAAAGATGGTGGGCTGGGACTCAGAAGAGTTCGGAGTTTGAATCCAACCTCCAATGCTTAATGCTTGGGTGACCCCAAATAAATCTCTTCAGCTATGTTCTCATCTGTTAAATTGAGGTTATAATAATCCTTACCTCACAGGGTTGCTTTGAAGCTCCAGGGAGATAATGCTTGTAAAGCACTTTGCAAACCTTAACGTGTTCTTTGAGGATGCTCTGAGAAGCTGTGGAATAACAAATAGAGAGCTGGCTTTGGAGCCTAAGGTTTGAGTTCAAATCTTGCTACTCACACACAAGGACTGTGGTCTTAGAAAAGTCATTGTATCTCTCAGTTTTCCATGAAACTCTCTCCAGTGATAAGTTGCAGAGAAGGAACTGATTTGCACTCGTAGAGAGATTTTCTCTTCTGGGAATTCTTCATACTAATGAACTCACTGGTCCATATCCCTATCCCCTATATGAATATAAGCTGCTCTTATTAGGGTTACTGATATATCTGAAGTACTTTGGAAACCTTAAAGTGCTATATGAATGCCATAAATAGCTATTATTGTTTTTAGTAGTAGTAGAATGGAATATAATTGAGCTATGGTGAGTTTGAGTTCTGCTTCTGACATACACTTTGTGACTCCGGGCAAATCACCTAACCTTTCAATGCTATAGGCAGGATTCTCAGATGAGAGCTTAAAGCTTAGTTATCCATTTCTTTCAGTAGAAAGTTTTCACATGAAACTTCTCTACGTGGATAAAATTACAGCCCTGTCTACACTCCTTATCTGCCCCTTCTCCTGCAAAAAATGATGGAAGGAAGTGATTTTGAACAACATAAAAATCCACATTCTGTAGAGGGATGTTAAGAGATCCAATCTTGTCCTTTCCTTCACGCCAGGAGCTATAAGATTTGACCTTGGTCCTGCCTACACATAGAGGGTGGTAGGCAGCTTGAAAGACCTCAAGCTCTTTCTGATTGTCTTCCCCGATGACAGAATCTAAGCTTTTTGAGGGCAGGGATTATTCCATTTTTGTCTGTATCTCTCCTACCTAGCACTCTCTGACTTTAAATAGACATTTATTAAATGTTGTTGAGTGATCAATATGATTCAAAGATCCTAAATGAAAGACAGGTAACAAACACTGCAGAGTCTCCCATAGTTTGCATTTTGCAACTTTCTCATCACTTCTATCAGAATCCTCAGGACCTCTGGGGGAAATTAACCATGACATCGCTTGGCATTGTATTGATATCTGCTGAGATTTCTATTTTGGAGGTTATTTAATCAATCAGCAAGCATTTGTTAAGTCCTTACTCTGTGCTAGGTGATGAGGATACAAAACCAAATATATATCCATCCCTATATTCAACTAATCATTCAAGGAGCATTTATTAAGCACCTACTACGTTCCAGGTACTTTGTTAGATAGTGGGAATAGAAATATAAAATTGAGACAGGTCAAGTCTTTAATGAGCTTTTATTTCATCATTATCATTGTTGTTCTTAATTCAGATAGAAATTATTGTGGGACAAACTACTTTCCTAATATTGTTAGTCTTAATGTTCGGTGTTGGGTAGACCACTGTGCTTGAGGATAGAATGTTGTTTTTTGTAATTGTATGGAAGGTTTGGGAGCTCATGTTTTTACAGGATCACTCAAAGCCTGGTTAATACAACTTCAGTGTCAGAGAGAGTGAGGGGAAGAACTTGTACTTCATCTTCTTTCCACGTGTTTTGAATTCTTCCACTAGATCTCCAAGTATTGAAAGCTTTGCAATTCATGTAGCTTGTTGGTTTTGAGTATTTCATATGGGGATATATTTTAAAAACATTGTTCTTAAACTTTTATGGCTTCCTGTTATGTCATAGGGAATGTAGGCAATTGTTTTGTCTATGATGATCCCTGATTTCCAATATAATTTATTTGCTGAATCTCCAAAGTATATTTTGTGGTCTGTGTTGATAACTTTAGGATTGTTTATCTGTTTATAACAAGTCTTTGGGGTATAATTCTGGCCACTTCAGGAATTCAGTAGATAATAAAATTTTGTGACCTGCAATTATATATTGCAGATTTCTATCATTTTCTTACAAACTCTGGATTGATCAACATATACTAACTTCTTGAGGATGACTTTTCTGTAATTTCTCTTAGCACTGATGGGAGTTGATATAATTCTTTTTTATTTTGAATAGTATTTTATTTTTCCAGATACATGTAAAGATAGTTTTCAATATTCCTTTTTTTTTAAAAAGACTTTGTGTTCCAAATTTTTCTCCTTCCCTTCTTTACCCCAAGACAGCAAGCAATCTAATGTAGGTTAAATATGTGCAAACTGATAACATCTTATATAGTCTTTATTTTCTACAAATAAATAACAGCTAATACCACCCCCCCCCACAGAATTTTAAGGTCTATAAAGCACTTTATAAATATTGTATCATTTAATCCTCACAATCCTGAAATGGAGAGGCTGCTATTATCCTTATTTTATGAAAGAAAAAATTGAGTTAGAAAGAGATTAAGTGATTTACCATGCATCTGGGGCAGGATTTAAACTTGGGTCTTCTTGGTTCAGAGTTCTGAACACTGCACTTCCTAACTCCCTTTGCAAATCTACTTTTGTTTCTTTCTTTGTCCATGCGTTGTTGCTTGAGCATTTAAAGTAGATATCTCCCATGGAAAGCCTTTTGGTTTCACTCTCTCTTAACCATTTTGTAGGTTCTGTGGGAGGTAAACATATTGATCACATTTGATAAATTCAGTGGCATAAAGTATCACCAGCTTTTACTATACTCTGGGAAGTACTGTTTGTTGTAGATGTTTGTTTGCTTTTGTAAATTTTCAACTTGCTTATTATGTTATCCAAGAGCATTTGCTAGTTTTTATAGCTTCCCCATGGGTGATTGGTTACTATATGACACATTTTTGTTTGGATACTTTCTAAATCCATTGTTGTTTGTTTTATTGTCCTCAAAGTGTATTGGTTTTGTGAAGGTCTTAATTACTTGAAATGTGTCCTTTCCGGTGATTTTTGATTTCAGGATGCCAGCATGTCTCTTAACATACATAACCATAGTTTTCTCCTTGAAAACTTAATGCCTGATATGTGTTGCTTGAAGAAGGCTAAGGTATTTGATTTCCAGATTTAATCAATCAAGCATTTTTTAATCACCTTCTATATGCTAAGCACTGTGCTAGAGATAGAAAAACAACAGCAATAACAAAGGAATCCCAATTCTTAAGGAAATAATATTTTAGTAGAGGAGATAATTATGTACATGTAGAAGAATATACAAATGAAATACAAAGTAAATACAAGGTGATTAAGGAGGGTTCAAATAGTTACAGAGATCAGTAAAAATTTCATGTTGAAGGTGATATTTTAGCTGAAATGATGGCTTCTATGAATTAAAAGAGAGGAGGAAGGACATTTTAGGCATGGGGGTTAACTAATACACAGGCATAGTGATGGGAAATGGAGTACTGCAGACCGGCTTGGTTGGACCATAGAATGTGAGAAGGAAAATAATGTATAATAACACTGGAAAGATAGAATGAAGCCAGGCTATGAAGGATTTTGAAATTCAAACAGAGAAAGTTTTCTTTAATTGTAGAGGCAACAGGGAGCCATCTCAGTTTATTGAGTAAGGGAGTGACATGGATTGTAGTAGGGAGAGACTTGGTGGAAGGAGACCAATTAGGAGGATATAGTGGTATTTTATCATAGGTAGGTGAGAGGTGATGGTGGTTTGTATAAAAGTGATACCTGTGTGAAGAAAGAGAAAGAGACAGATATTCTATGGATATAGAAATAGCAAGATAGATGATTTATTGGCTATGTAGAAAAATTAGACATTGAAAAGAGTCAAAGATAACACCAATATCAATAATGTATTTTTTGGTGAAGTCATATAATTTGATATCATCATGCATTGTGCATCAAGTGATTATTAGTACTATGTTTACTATATTTGAAAGAAAATCTCAATTTAAAAAATTACTAATTTCTTTTCTCAATTATCTGGGAGACCAGAAGAATGATATGTCTTTTAAAAAATAAAAATAGGAAAGTTTAGTGGTAGGTTTTGGGGAAAAGGTAATGAATTTTCTTAGGCGTATTGAACTTAAAATATCTTGAGGGTGTCCAGTTGGAACTATCTAATAGGTAACTGGTGATATGGAAAACTAGAACTAAAGAAAGAGAATGGAGCTGAGTATATAAATATGTGAACCACCTGACCAGAAGTTATAATTGAATTTAGGGGTGCTGATGAGTGACTGATGAAGTCAGTTAAAAAGTATATCATGAAAGAAGAGGGCCAAGGAAAGAACTTTGGGGGACAATCACGTGTAGGATTGATGAATCAACAAAGAAAACAGGGAAGGAGTAGCCAGACAGCTAAGAAGAGAACCAGGTGAGAAAGACAGGTAGGAGGAGAACCGGGTGAGAATCATTCCATGAAAAGCCAAAGAGACTGCATCTAGGAGATGAGGGTGGTTAACAGTGTCATGGACAGCACAAAAATTAAGAGAAATAAAAACTGTGAAATAATTACAAGCTGGCAATGAAGAGAGAGATGTAACACCTGCCCTGGAGTCAGGAGGATCTGAATTCAAATCTAATCTTAGATACTTGGCACTTTCTAGCTGTGTGAACCTGGGCAAGTCATTTAACTCCAATTCCTCTCCCTTCCCCCCCAAAAGAGAGCACAGATGACTTTGGAGGAGCAATTTCAGTTGAGTGATGAAGTTGGGAGTCAAACTGCAGAGGGTTGAGAAATGAGAGAGAGAAATGGTAGTAACATATGTGGTGTAAATACAGTGGTGGATGTTATAAAAAATTTATACTTATTTTCTAAATGACATTTTGATATATTGAAGAAAGTTCTTTTATTAAATGAAGAAGCTGCTTAATGTATTTTCTGGTGAAGCCATATAACAATATCATCTTGTACTGCAATCAAGTGATTAGTACTATGTTTACTATATTTGGGAGAAAATCCCAATTAAAAAAAATTATTAATTTCATTTTTTTTCCTGTGAAAAATGGCAAGTATCATTCTGAATCAGGTCTTATAGTCATGAGCTGATAGAGTCCAAAGACAGAGTTGATCTTAATCATATAGGGATTCCAGGAGCACTTTCCTCCAATTCTCTGTATATTCTTTCCAAGAAATGAGTATACAGGAAGGATCTACTGTAATCTAGTAGTTGCCAGACAGTTTTTTTTAGTGAGGTTCGTTACAATCTTAAAAAATCCCCCTTCCATGTGATTTGTATGCAAGAAGCACTTAATAAGTGTTTCATTCATTCATTTACCAGGTCAGGCGCTGGAGATGTGATAACAAAAAGAAGTTCTTTAGTTGGTAGTAGGGCTGGGGCTGAACGGAACATATGAAGCAGAGAAGGTACATCTACAAAATAATTTGAGGAGAAAATGAATGAATGAAACATTTATTAAGTGCTTATTGTATGCAATGTGCTGTGCTAAGAACTGATGAAATCAATAAAAGAGTAAGATAGTTCTTGCTTTCTGGAGCTCACATTTTAATGGGGATGACAATGCATGTGAAGGGAGAGAGTACTAAGTTTTGATGCACCAGGAAAGGCTTTCTGTAGAGAGAGGCACCTATTTGGAGTCATAAGAGAAGATTAAACATTTCAGGAGGAAGAAGTCTAGATGTAAAGATAATGAGATGATATGGAGTTTCTAGTTTGGGGAATAATAGAAAAGCTGGTCTGTCTGCAATGCCGAATATATGAAGGGAGGTGACGGAAGATCCATAATGGTGGGCTGAGTTCTGGTGAGTTCCTGCATCCTCAACGAGGCTAATGGGAGCTAGTAAAGATGGTAGAGCAGAGAGAGAAGTGATGTCTTCAGACTTATTGGATCACTGTGTGACCCATCGTTTAATGGTTCTATGTTTTCTCAGCTCTTGCTAATGTTTTGGAGCAAGGGAATCACTTCTACAAGACTCTATTCAGGTGCCTTTTTATAAGTATCTTCTTTTTCCATCCCTCTCATTGCTTTTTACCTCTTAAAATTTTATTTACAAACTTATTTATATTATTTATTATATTATTACATTATATTATAATCATATATTATTTATAAATTACATTTATAAAATCATACATACTCATCTGTCTATACACTTTATCTTTCATCAGGTCAGTCTCTTGATAGCATCAGGGGGAAGAGGGGTGAATTTGGAGTGTTAAGCTGGTGTCAGAGGACATGGGATTAAATCCTGATTCAGCCCCTTATAGCCTGGAAGATCTTGGCCAACTTTTTTTCTTTCTCCTGGGCCTCAGTTTCCCCTTTTTAAAGTGATAAGATTTGATTAGATAATCTCAAAGAAGAATCTTAGGCAAGTTACATTATTTCCCTGGGCCTCAGTTTCCTTCTTTGTAAAAGGAAGGATTTGGACCCCATGACCCCAGAAGTCTCTTTTAGTTCTAAATCCAGGATCCCATGATTATTTCCTTTTGCATTCATATCTAATAACCTGGACTCCACCATCTGTCAGCTCTGACAGGTGAACTTTTTATTTAGCATATAATTGCATAATATAATTACGCATATAAATGCTTAATAAATATTTTATCTATTTTAAATTCAATCGGACAAGGCATTATCCTAAGATAGGAAGACAAAGGGAGGAATTCTGGGATCTTAAATTTGGAGTCCACTCCTTAGCATAGGAGATCCTGGTCCAACCTGAACTATATGATCTTGGTCAAATCATGTCATCTCCCTGGGCTTCATTTTCTCTATCTGTAAAAGGAGATAAATTCTACCTCTGACTACCTGTCTGTTAGGGTTGTGGAAAACATCAAATGTGGTAATATCTGGCAAGCTCTTTGTCAACTCTGAAGTGCCCTTCAGGGGTCTGCTAATGTGATAATGTCTACAAAGCTCCTTACAAATTGTAAAGTGCTATATAAATGCCAGTTATTTATTATTGTGATAGATAAGGGCTAATAGTTCTGTTGTACCTTAGTTTAGAGTCTGCAGCTGTAGAGGCAGCTAGGGAGTAGAGTAGATAGAACACTGGCTGATGATTCAGGGAGACTTGAGTTCAAATTCAGTTTCAGGTACAAATATTTATTAAGTGCTTACTATATGCTAAATAGGGACGGCTAGGTGGGGAAGTGATTAGAGCACTGTGCTTAGAATCAGGAAGACATCTTCATAAGTTTAAATTTGACCTTAGAAACTCTCTTGCTGTGTGAGCTGGGGAAGTCGCTTTAACTCTGCCTACCTCAGTTTCCTTAACTGGAAAATGGGATAATAATTGCACTTATCTCTCAAAGTTGTGGTGAGGCTCAAAAGAGAGAATATTTGCAAATCACTTAGTATGGCGCTTTCATTTTTTTTTTTTTTTTTGTTGGTGATTCATTTCAGTCATGTCCGACTCTTCGTTAGCCCATTTTGGGTTTTCTTGGCAAGGATACTAGAATGGTCTGCCATTTCCTTTTCCAGATCATTTTCCAGATGATGTTAATTGGGTTGAGTGACTTGCCCAGGATCAAACAGTAAGTGTCACAGCTAGATTTGAATTTAGGAAGATGGGTCTTCCTTATTCCGAGCCCCGTGCTTTATTTGCTGTGGCATCTAGCTGCCCCTCTTGGTGTATAAGAAATACTTAATACATATTTGCTTCTTTCCTTTCTGTAAGGAAGGGATAGTGGGCCGGGGACCTGGGAGCTGAAAACTCCCAGAGAGCATAGAGAAGGTAGTCAAATTCCCTTTTGCCCCCAGTTTCTTGAGGTAATTTATATAAAGATCATCATTTCAATGGCACTTTGAAGTCTTACAGAGCCCCTTTAGATGGACTGTATATGTATCATTATTTCCATTTCATAAAGGAGGAAACTGAGGCTTGGGAAGGACAATAGGTTTTTCTTTGTTTCTACATCTTATGAGCATCAGAACCAAGATGTGAATCTAAGTCTCTTGACTCCAGTTGACCCCAGTGATCTTTCAGCTGCTTTCCCAAAGGCAATCTGGTATACTACAAAGAGTGAGTTAGGGGGAACTTGGGTTCAGATCTCATTATTGACATTTTGCAAGCCTTGTGATCATGAATAAATCCCTAATATTTTCTGAAAAGAGGGATCACAGTCGCTATTTCAAATGGTGATTGTATGAGATAGTGTCTGTGAAGTGCTCTGCAAAATGTTACATGCATAGAAATGCCGTCTACTCTTACTTTGTGACTTGACTGCTTCCTCTTTCCATGTTTTTTGGAGTTACTGGGATCCTTTGTTTTGGTCAGTGTGAAAGTGGGGGGTTATGGGCCATGGAGGTTTTCCCTTCATTATCTATATTGTAGAGTAAACTCTGCCAGAGAGCTGCTCTCCCTGATCCAAAGGAGAGAAAACTGGGCTAATTCTCCCCTAATTATTTGTGACTGCCAGAGCTACCACTCGCTTTCTTGGTGCCAGATCTTGCTAGCCCCAGCCCTGTTTTTTACCTTCTTTGGTAACCTAAGTGGTTACCAGATTGGTACCTAAATAACCAGAATGCTATTTAAATCTAGGCTGCTCCACAAACAAGACACTTCATTTCTGGACTCTGGCTTTCCCTCTGGCTGTCTCCCATGCCTCCTTTGCATGTCCACTGACCTCTCTGGCTTCCTTAAAGTCCTATCTAAAATCCCGCTTTCTACAGGAAGATTTGCAGTAACTCCTCTTAATTTCAATGCCTTCCTCTTGTTAATTACTTCTGATTTATTCTTGCTTTGCATTTGTTTGTTTGCATATTGTCTCCCCCATTAGATTGTAAGCTCCTGGAGGGGAGGGATTGTCTTTTGCCCCATTTTGTATCCCCAGAACTTAACACTGTCCCTGGCTCCTAGTAGGCATTTAATAAATAATTATTGGTTGGTAGATTGATCCAAACCAATCTTTACCTTCTAGTCTAGTTCTGGGGCAAGGGAAGCAACTTGAGGAGGCATATAGAAATTGGAAAAGAAGAAAGAGAGAAGAAAAAGGAAAAAAAAGGAAAGATGACAAACTATAACTAGGGAAGAGCGAATGGGACTTTGTCTCAGGATACTGACATGGGTAGGTGCACTTCTTCCCCACAGTGACTGTCTGCCAAGGACTCTCTTAACCTCCTCCTCCTCCCTCTTCCTACAATATGCCAGGTCCTATACTGAACATTTTACAAGTATGATCTCTTTTGATGCTTACAATAACCTTAGGAGATAGGTGCATTTATTATCCCATTTTAGTGTTGAGGAAACTGAAGCAGGGAAAGGTCAAGTGCCTTGCCCATAGTCATACAGATAATAAATATTTGAAACTAGATTTGAATTCATCTTTCTGACTCCAAGCCATATGCTCTATCTATCGCACTAACCAGCTAAGGCTCCTTCTTTTAAGATTCACTTCTTCTCCCTAGATGCCCCTCTGGATGGCTTTCCTCCTCCCAGTTCCACCTCACTCCCAATTGTTCTTGCCGTAGGTGAACTGTTTTTTTTCTATAGCTAGGAGTGAGTGAAATAAAATGTGAGAAAGACAAAACTATGGCACTTTAAGGCCTATAAAGCACTTTGCTTATGATATTCATGAGAAATAGACAGTGCAATTATTATTATTTTTTCTGTTTTGTAGTTAAGGATACTTAATAAGTAAGGAAGGAAGGATAAGAGGAAGAACCTTGCCCACAGTCACTCAAATAATCTATGACCCAGGCAGGATTTGAACTCTGAACTTCTGAGTCCAGGCCCAGGATTCTTTTCTCTCTGCCTCCATACATTTTTGTGTTGTTGTTGGTTTTTTTTTTTTTGTGTGTGTGTGTGTGTATGTGTGTTCTGATGGCAGCTTTGTTCTGAGAGGGCCTGAGGTGTGTTGGGTCCTTTCAGTATCTCTCAAGCAGGTAGTGGCCAATGAGCAGTCATTCTGTATTTTACAATTGAAGGAACAAAGGTTCAGAATGATTGCTTTGCCCCAAACCACCTAGCCATTCAGCTGTTAAAGCAGGAACATATGTATAGCCTGACTATTCCTCGAAGCTACTATGGGTTGAAAAATAAAAATGAAGAGAAAGTATGAGGAAATCAAGACCAAAACAAAACAAAATAATCAAAATAATTATGAGATGGTCAATGGCCATTGAACAGCATCTTGTATATATGAATGCTTGTTGATTGATTGGTACTTGTTGGTAATAATAATAGTGATAGCTAACATTTATATAGCATAAAGAATTTTACAAATTTTATCTCATTTTCTGTTTGCGATAGTCCTGGGAGACATGTGCTATTATTATCCCCATTTTACAGATGAGCAAACTCAGGCAGAGAGATTAGATCCTCACAACAACCCTGGGTGGTAGGTGTGATTATTGTTTTACAGTTGAGGAAACTGAGGCTGAGAGACATGAAGTAGTTTGGCCAGAGTTCAATAGCTGGAAAGTGCCTGAAGCAGGATTTGAACTAAGGTCTTCCTGACTCAGTCCAATATTCTGTGTACTGCCTCATCTAATTCACATCCTAATATGGGCCTCTACATTACTAAAATGCTGTCCTTAGCAATGATCATAGATGACATATCATGAAAGAAAAATAAATGGTTTTGGAAAATAAATGTTTTGGGAACTAAAAAAGACTATTTCAAGAATTTGGGGAATGGGAGGACAGATATACAGAGATTCTAGACAGAAATTCCTAATTTTTTTAAATCATGGACACCCTTGGTAGTCTTGTGAACACTATGGATGAATGTTTTTAAATTCATAAAATAAAATTCATAGGCTTGCAAAGGAAACAATTCTATTGAAAAACAGCTGTCAAAATATTAAAAAAAATCCCCACCAAGTTCATAGACCTCTTTTCTAGAGGGAGAAGAATGCTTATCTTACAGATTAAAAACAGATGGAAGCATTCCAAAGAAAGATGGCTCAAGTTTTTCTAGTGGAGTGGAGAGAGATAGAGAGAGAGAAAGAGAGAGAGAGAGAGAGAGAGAGAGAGAGAGAGAGAGAGAGAGAGAGAGAGAGACACACAGACCAAGAGATGGAGTGGAGGACAGGAGGCTTTCCTATGTCAGGTCTCCCAAGTATCCATAGACAATGTGGTTGAATCACCTGCCTGTACCCTTAGTATAAAGAAGCTGAATGAATGATTTTGGAAGGCACTGTCCATGGTGTTGGCTTTTCAAAAGAAAAGCTAATATCCCCATAAAAGACCAAAGGAAAAAGAAAGCCTTTGTGGTTCTGCTGCATTATGTGCTTTGGCAGTTTGTTGATATTTTTACTAAGTGCCCAATGAGCAGGGATCTTTACATGGGTAAAAGGAAACCAGGGGTATAAAATGTGGTTGAATGTATCTTCTACCATCTCTTAGTTGGGTTTATTGTAAACTCAAGTTGGGGACAGATAGTAGAGTGAAATAAACCACTGAGTTGGACTCTAGTTTTGCTATTGTAACTTTCAGCAAATCACTTCATTTCTCTGGTTTTCCTATTTGGTAAAATGAGCAGGATTGTTCTAAATAAGCTCTAAGAAACATCAAGTCATTGGACTTATATTAAATATTTGTGTGGCAAAGTAGAGCACTGAATTCTGAGTTAGAAAGCCTGAGCTTAAAACCCCAGCTCTTAGGTAGGTCAATCTCTCTAGTCTACAATTTCATCCTTTGTAAAATGAAGGGGCTTGATGCTTTCTAGTTCTGTGATGCTGGGATTATTAGTTATTTATAATTAGGTTGGAAAGAATCCTCTGGGTTTTCAGCATGGAGAAACAGAATATTTGTTTTGGGGACCCTGGAGACCTGGTTTGAATTCTGGGCCTAATACTTACTGGTTATGGTGTCTTAGGAAAGTCACTGTAAGCAATATGGGATAGTGGAAAAAGAGATGAGACTGAGATTTGGAGGATCTAGCTTTGAAACTTGGCTCTTCTTACTACCTGTATGACTTTGGACAAATCAATGCTTTAATTTTTCTGGTCCTTAGTCTTCTCTTCTCTGAATGGAGTTTGGACTAAATTATCTGATAGCTCAAAAATGATTCACAACATTCAATGGCTTCAGATAACTCTTGGCTGAAGAAAGAACAAGTTTTTAGAAAGAAATAATAATGTCCTGAGGACTTCTGGACACTAAATGTGAGTCCTAAAGATCAACCTTTACCACTACTGCTATACCACCACTATTACCATGACTATCAATGACCACATCACTACTACTACTACTACTACTACTACTACTACTACTACTACTACTTGTACTATTGATATAATTACTAGTACCTCTTCCTCCTCTTTCTCCTCCCTTTCTCCTCCTCCTCCTCCTTTTCATCCTCCTCATCCTCTTGTCCTCCTCTTCTCCCTCCTCCTTGTCTCCCTCCTCCTCCTCTTCCCCCCTCATCTTCTTTTTCCCTTCCTTCCTTCCTTTCTTCCTTCCTCCCTCCTTCCCTCCCTCCTTTCCTTCCTTCCTTCCTTCCTTCCTTCCTTCCTTCCTTCCTTCCTTCCTTCCTTCCTTCTTCTTTCCTTCCTTCCTTCCTCTCCTTCCTTCCTTCCTTCTTCCTTCCTTCTCTTCCTTCACTTCCTTCCTTCCTTTTTCTTTCTTTTCTTTTCTTTCAACAACTTAAAACTCTTTCTTCTTCCTTTCATTCCTCCTCCTCCTCTTGTTCTTTTTCTTGTGCTTCTTCGTCTTGTTATTCTTCTATTATTATTACTACCACCACTACTTTTAATACTATCCAAATTCATTTGCATGTCATGGCATCACCTCCTTGATATAGAGAACAAAGGATAAAAAACAATTTCTGTAATTGCTCCTATCACCACCACCACCACTACTACTAATCTTGCCTTTATATAGTATTTTAAGATTTGCAAAATATATTACAAATAGCACCTCATTTTTATCTTGACAGTCACATCAAAAAGTAAGTGGTACTATTGTGTCTGTCTTGCATATGAGGAAACTGAGATTGAGAGGTAAAGTGACTTCTTTGGTATCACACAGCAAACAAGTGTTTGAGTCTAGATTTGAACTCAGCCCCTCTTTATTCCAAACCCAGAGTTCCATCTGCTATGTCATATAGCTACTGTAATATTAATAATAAATAGTAATAATAGCTCAAATTACACACACATATCAAGGAGAGTAGCTATAATAATGGAAAGTTAGCATGTGGGATTCTGTATTTTTGAAGTTTATAGGAAGCTAATAGTAAAGCCCTGACCTATGTACACAAATACCCCAAGTTTAAGCAATGAGCAAGAAAAACTAGAAGTCCTACTGCCATAAAGAAATAGGAATCTCATCAGTGCCTTTGAGACTTGATAGGATGGCCATGATAGCCATGAGTTTCATGACTCTGGATGGGTAGACTTTATTCAAAAGATGACAAAGCATAGATAAAAGTGGAAGATGTAGTTTTGTACAGAAGAAGGTATAGCCATTTGAAGAAATGTAAGAGTCAGAGGAAAGCAACATAGTGGGGAACATTCAGTTGAAGTTTAATGGAAGAGACATTCTTTCATTCAAACTAAATAAATCCCACCTTCTTAGAAAAAGCCTTTCATTTTCTTTAAAAAATTAAAAAAAATTTCCACTGTAGTGGAAATAGTTGAATAATTTGAAAAACAGATCACTGACCTGACAAAAAACTGTGATATCATGTTGGATTCAGTCATACTGCATCTCTCTCTGGCAAAAACAAAGCACTCAATAACTTCTTGACTTAACTTTGAAAAAAGAGAGGGATCCACAATGACAAATTCTCCTATGGATCTGATTCTAACTAATTGGGAGAAGATATTTGTTGGAATCAAAATGATGGGAATCTTGAGGGAAAGTGACACCATCATCTTAGACTTTGTCATAGAAATAGAAGGTGCTCAAGAATGGAATTCTGAAGATTCAAAATAAAACAAGTCAAACAAGGAGAAAAAATGAGATTTGTATGATGTTAAACTAGAAGCACATACATTTTCAAAAGAAATGTATAAAAATAGAGGCAAGGTCAGATAAGAGAGGATGACTATAAGACTATGTACCAATAATTCAAGGAGTGCTAATGTTTCCTAATGAGTTGAAGTTAGCAAGGAAAGCCAAGTACAATGAAAAGGATTTTTAGAAGTGATACTGTAAGAACAAGGAATGTCAAAGTTTGATGAAATGATGAGCACAGAGAAAAGGCAGAGATGCTTAATTTTTATTTTACTTCTTTTTCCTCACTCTACTGTGAATGATTTTTTATACTGGGAATGATAGAATACAAATGACTGAGGGAGTTGGGTTCCCAAAATAAACAAGACGAGATTGTCATGATGAATTTAAGTTACCTTGTCCAAATGAACTGCATTTTCTAATAGGAAAGAACTGACAGAGATGATAGCTGATATTTGAAAGATTATAGAAATTGGGAGATGTTCCACAAGATTAGGGAAAGTACAAATTGCCCCTATTTTTGGAAAAATGTGAAGAAAACAGACTCTATAAATCATAGGACAGGAAACTTGACTTTGATGCCTTGGAAAATATTAGAACAGATCATTAAAGAGATGATTGGAAAACATCTAGAGAAAGGCAATAACAGTGAACCAACATGACTTCACTAAGGATGAGTCATGCCAGACTAATCTCATTACCTTTTTTTAAAAACAGGATTACTAAACCAGAAGACAAGGTTTAGGTATAGTTATAGATATAGTCTACCTAGATTTTAATTAAGATTTTCATGAAATGTCTTATTCTTGTGGGAAAGGTGTGGAGCAGATGACAGTGCAATTTTTTGGATTCAGAACTAGTTGGATGGCCGGATTGGAAGAGTTAATGGTTCAGTGTCTACATGGCAGGAGTTTCCAGTATCCTAGGAGTCTGCATCTTCAGTAATTAATCAGATACTCAGATGAGGGATAGATGTCATGCACATTTCAGGTGACTTCAAACTTGGAGGATCAGCTAACTGTGCAAGATAGACTGGATCCAAAAGAAGTTTAATGGCCTATGGCATTTGACCAAATCTAATAAGATTAAATTTACTGTGGATAAAGGTAAAGTCTAGACTTGATGTCAAAAAATCAACTCCCCAAGCATAATATGGGGAAAGAATATCTAGGAATTGATACATCTGACAAAAGTCTTTGGGTTTTAGCATATTACAAGCCCATAATGAGTCAGCAGTGATCTAAGGGAGCCAATTAAACTAAAGTGGTCTTGGATTTTTATTAAAGAATGAATAACTTCTAGGAAAAAAGGTGATCGTCTTGCTTTGTTCTACTCTAGTCAGATGAAATATGGAGTATTATATTAATTTCTGGGTGATACATTTTAGGAATATTGAACAAGCTTCAAGGAACGCTGATGGGGACCACTACTGAGGTGAAGAACCTTAAATTTATGCCCCATAAGGAATCTGTTTAAGGAATTTAGATGTTAGGCTTAGAAAAGAGAAACCTTAGGAGAAACATGATGGGTGTTTTTGTATAATTGAATGGCTTCCTGAAAATTGGGGACCATATGTGGAAACTTTGGAATGACGAATTCAGAGTTTTAAATGAAAAAAAAAAGTAGGTTTTACCATCCTTTGTTTTTATATTATCTTCATTTCCAACTATATCATTCCTCCTCCCTTCACATAGTATGATCCCTTGTAACAAAGGATAAAAAAGAAGAAAGGAAAAAGCCATTCAGAAAAACTTGTCAACTGTTTCAGTTTTTTTTTTTGTCTAATTTTTTACTATTATATATTTTTTTGCTGTGAATATTTTGGTGTAATGGGAACTGCCTATCTTTGTTTTCCTTGGGATATATACTTATCTGTGAGATTTCAGGGTCACAAGGTATGGAAATTAAAAAAAAAAGCCTAATATAATGATTGGATCAGTTGCACCTCCACCAACACTATTATCGGGTATATTTTTTGGTAGCCCCTCCAACAATGACTTCTAATTTTTTGCCATCTTTGTCAGTTTGCTGGGTGTTAAGTGACATCTCAGAATTGCTTTTATGTTCATTTCTCTTGTAAGTAGTGATAGGAAATGTTCTTTCACGTGGTTCTTAATAATTTGTAATTTTTTTTGAGGGAGAAACTAGGTGGCACAGTGGATAGAATGCAGGTCTGGAGTCAGGAATTCTTGTCATCTTTCTGAGTTCAAATCTAGCCTCAGACACTTACTAGATATGTGACTCTCTACAAGTCACTTCATCCTGTTTGCCTCAGTTTCCTCAACTGTAAAAAGAACCGGACAAGGAAATGGCAAACTACTTCATTATCTTTGCCAAGAAAACCCCAAATGAACTCAGACATGATTAAAATGACTGAAAAACAACAAAAATTCTTTTGAGAACTGTTTATTAATATCATCTGACCACTTCATTGGGAATCACTATTTGTCTCATATATTTCTGTTAGTTCGCTATATATTTGTATACTAGGCCCTTACTATAGATATTGTGTAAAGTTGCCCCTTTCCCTATCCCATTTGGCAACTTCCCTCCTCATCCTAGTTGTTTTGATTTTGTTTGTGTATAAACTTTTTAGTTTCACGTAATGGAAACTATTCTATCTTTTGTGATAAACCTCTTTTCCTTAGTCATAGGTGTGAAAGGTATCTGATCTGGTTTCTTTTTTATGATATAATTTTTAATATTCAGGTCACATATCTAATTTAAGTTTATTGTGGCATATGGTATGAGGTATTGGTCTAAATCTAACTTATACCAAATTACTCTCTAGTTTTCCCAGCAACTCTTTTAAAAAAGGAAGTTTTCTCCTTAAATAATTTGCATCCTTAAGATGATTAAACATTGGGATATTAAGTTAAATTGTGTTTCTTCCTTACCTTGTCTCTTTCATGATTTCCTTGTCTATTTTTAACCAGTACCAAGTAGTTTGGATGATTATGCTTCATTGTATAATTTGAAGTCTGGCAGTGTTAGTCTCTCTTTAGCCTACTTCTAATCATTTCCACCGAGCTTCTAGACATTTTGTTCCACCAAACAATTTTTAAAAATTTTGTCTTGCTCCTAAAATGTCTCTTGGGAATCTTATTATAATATTAAATCTGTATATTAATTTAGATAGCATCACTTTTTATAATATTGATGTGGCTTAACCACAGGCAATAAATATCACTCCAATTATGTCAATATTCTTTGAAAAACACTTTAAATTACAACTATTGAGTGTGCCATGATGGACTCATCTGCAAATATTTGTGGATGTTTTTAGTTATTTTGAATGGAACTTCTTTTTCTTTTTTCTTTTTTTTGCTGTTGATTTTTGTGACTTTATTTTACTTATCCTTTGGTATTAGTTGCTTTGTCTATTCTCCAAGTAAATCATTGTGAGATCAGGAAATGGGGTTAATTTTTTCTTTTTTTTTAACCCAAGCTTATGACTGATTTCTCTTACTGCTTACTAGTCTCTTTAGTACTGACAGGTAACAGTGGGGAAAGATACCTTCCTTGATTTACTTTTATATTTGTTGGGAAATCTTTTAGTGTTTCCCTATAGCATCGTGTGCCCTCATCAGAGAAGGGTCTGTGCTTTATGAGCAAAGCAGAATTAAATTAGCCCAAAGGAAACACAAAATAGGCAAAATTAGAGAAATTGCTCCAGATGTTCATATGGACTATTTGTGTCCAACCTGTGGCAATGCATTTCGAGCTGGTACTGGTCTGATCAGCAAATTAGACACACTGTAACTAGATTCTAACAGTGATGTCATTTTGTTGCTCTTTGAAAAGGAACAACATAGTAACAACACAATGAGTTGCAACTCATAGTAACAACACAAGAGTCTTCCCCATTAGACTGTGAACTCCTTTTGTCTCTTTTTGTATCCCCAATGCTTAGCATGGTGTCTGACACATAATAAATATTTATTGATTGACTGTCATATATACAAATATATTAATACAAGATAATTAATAGAGGATAAGATAATTAGCAATTGAGGCACCAAAGAAAGTTTCATAGACCGTGTAATACCTGAGTCTAACCTTGAAGGAAGGCAAGGATTCTGAGATGTGGAGGAGAAGGGTTTCACATATGGGGAGATGGCTTGTGAAAATGCATAGTCAGAGATGGAATATGAATTTTAGGAAACAGGTGACAATCCACTGTGTCTAAAGTATCTGCAGGAGAATATTGTTGAATAAGCTTGGGAAAGTACACTAGAGCCAAATTTTGGAGGGACTTCCCAGTTCATATTTTATCTTCAAGTCACTAGGTAACCATTGATTGTATTTGAACTGTGGCAGGATGGGGGTCAGACTTCTGCCTTAGGGAGACTGTGTTAGGTGGTAGATGAATTGAAGGGGGTGGGGAATGGAAACAGGGAGACCCGTTGGGAGGCAATTATAGCAGTCTAAGGCAGAGAAGATGAAGACCTGAACTTTGGAATCTCGTGGTGATTATGGACATCTTTTTTTCTGTGCCTTCTGTGTGCCAGGCACTGTGCTAAATGATGGCAATACAAAGAAAGGCAAAAACAGACCCTCTAGTCAAAGAGCATTACATTTAAAAAAAAATAGCTTTCAACATCCACTCTTGCTAAACCTTGTGTTCCAATTTTTTTCTCCCTCCCTTTCCCTCCCCTCCCCTAGACAGCAAGAAATCCAATATAGGGCATTGCATTCTAAGGATAATATTGAGTACATAAAAATAACACAACTTATATAGCACCTTATGATTTGCAAAGCACTTTACAAGCATTATCTCATTTTAATCCTTATAAAAACCCTGGGAGGCAATTGCTATTATTATCCCCATTTTACATATGAGGAAACTTGGACAACAGAAATGAAGTGACCCCAAAGTACCTGAAGCTGGATTTGAATTCATGTGTTACCACATCTAGTACAGCATTCTACCCACTGGGCTAGCATTTTACCTCTGTTTAGGTGGTGTTAATGATTTCTTTTATTAGTCTAGGGATGATCTTTATTTATATTCAGTGTCTTTCTTAGGGTGTCTCTGGGATCTCCTTATTTACCCCCACTACCAGTTCATACTGATAAGGAGCATTGTCTCTTTTCCCATTAAAGAATGGCAAAACTTCTGTTTTCTCTTTCTCACCTTAGCTCTCAATGGAGTAAGTAAATTGTTTATTTCTTCCAGGGCAAAAGAATCTCCTATTCTCCAATACTCTCTCCTCCTCTCACTTTTGACCAAAGGAGCCAGATTTGGCAGCTGCCAAATTTCATTTCTATCAAGAGGGAATAAATAGATAGGTAATAAAAATATAATAAACAAGCAGGGAACAGGTTTGTTGGAATAAAAGTCAACTCTTTAAATGTATGAGGGTGGAAAGAGTGGTTAGAGATGGACTTTTCTTGGAAAGAGAGAAGAAATTGCCTCACTATTTACTGAGCTTGGAGCAAGAAAAGGCAGAGGGGTGGTGGTCATGGTGGTGGTATGGGAAACAGCAGCTTTTGTCAGCTGTGCCTCAGTTTCCCTCCTCACTACTATGAAGGAAGGAGAATCTCTTCTCAGCTCATAACCATTGTAGTGCAAGTGATAGGGAGGCAGAGCATGCCTCAGATTGTCTGCCTTCCTCTCCTAGGCTAGCAAGATATTTTTTTTTTCTTCTTTTTCCTTCCTGGAGTTTTTCAATCCAAGTTCAAGCATGATTGTTTCTCTGCAGTTTCTATAAGTATCTATGGTGATCTTAGCCCTTTGACAGTGATCACAGATGGACAAACAAGGAGGTAAGCATTCCTTAGAAAGGAGTACTGTGAACTGGTGGAAATTAGTAGACTGGGAAACAGAGGATGTAAGTTTCTCTCCTGATTCTGCTACTTACTGTTGCCTCTATGATCTTGGTCATCATTTTTTAACCACTCTAGATCTCAGTTTCCTTACCTGTAACATGTAAGAGTTGGACTAGATGAAGAGTTCTTAATCTTGGATCTATGAACTTAAAAAAAACCTTATTATTTGCATTTCAGTGTAATTGATTTCCTTTGCAATCCCACATGTTTTATTTGATTTTACTAGACAACATGAATCCAAAAATGGGGTCCACAGATTTTTATCAGATTTTCAGAGGGGTCCAAGACACAAAAAAGTTTAGGAACCTCTGCGCTAAACAATTTCTAAGTTTACTTTCTGGTCTAGAGTTATGGTTTTTATGCTTCTATGAATAGATGAGGATGAAAAATAATTCTTTTTTAAAGGAATTTTGTAGCTTTATAGGGGAAGAAAATTTTTTTTGGTGAGGATTAGTAATGTTATTATATTTCTGAATAATTTTCCAATGTCCTATGAATGAGAAATAGGTTTGGATAATGTATATCTATTTGATAATAATAATAATAATAATAGAGGAAAGCAGTGGATAGTGAAATCAATTTATTTTATTTTATTTTACTTTGTGAAATCAATTTAAAGAAAGATTATTACAGTTAAAGCTTCCAGAGAATATTTAAAAAAAGAAAATGGAAGGACAACAGACTAAAGAAAAATGGAAAAGATCTGTGAAGATTTTTATAACATTTGTTTTCATCATCAACACTAGAATGACCACACTTAGATTCTAATATTATCATCCCAGATATGTTTAAAGGAGAAAGGGATGGAACAAATGAGAACAAATTTGGGAAAAACAAATGTATCTAAAGGATAACTGTGCTAAAGTGAAATGATTTTGAGAGTTTTTAGGAATCGTTCACAAGGTATTTGAAGAAGATATTTGCCAAAGTGTGGAAAAACAGATCTCAGATCTTATTAATATCCCAATCGTAGTCATGAAAACATCAGTAACTATCCACCTATGTACTTGCTTGCTCAATTATTTCAAAAAAATTGAGAATCATCTATATACTCATTGAGGACATCATTAATGAGGGTCTGAGGGGAGAGGCAGGCTTTCACAATTGATAGTCTATTGTGGAACACATGTTTACCCTTTCACAATTGATGCAAATAGAGTGAGAATACAAGAACCCATTGTGCTTATGGCTTGTTGGTTATAAAAAGGCATTTGATTTGGTAGTGTAAAGTGCCATCTTAAAGGCTCTTTTCCAGCAAGGCATCTCCCATCCATACATTAAAATCATTAAAGATTTCTTACAAGATGCATTTCCAAAAATAACTCTGTTTAGTGACTCACTGTTCATAAATATCAGAGAAGGCATGAAACAAGGAGATGTGCTCACCAAAATATTTTATCACGGGGATGGAGGAAATCCAGTCCAGAATCTAAGGGGATTCCCTGTGGATTGTGAGGTCCTGTGGGTGCGAGCTCTCTTTAACACGAAAGCCTTTTATGAGCCGTGTATAATTAGAAAATAGGTTAATTTTCCTTTCCCAAACTTTTCCAAAAGCATCTCCCAAGGAACAAATCTTCTTGTTAAGAGTTTTTAATTTTTGTGTCAGCTTTGCCCAGTCCTGTGGAGATAAAGGCAGAAAGAAAGGAGGAAGAGGAGAAAACAAAATACTCATGAAACTGCAAAGTAGATAAAGAGACCACTAAGTGCATCATATAAGAATAATGGATTTAGAGTCTGCATAGAGCCAGGGTTGAAAGTTACCACTGACATTCATTATTTCTCTGACCTTGGGCAAGTCCGTAATTGTGCTGTGTCTCAGTTTCCCTTATCCTTAAAATAATTCCCTGGAAGTTTCAAGTACTTTGAAAAACTTAAAAGTATGAAATAAATGCTATATTTCTATTATAATAATCAATTTCCTGATAATTAAGATTTGACTGTATCAGGATGGAATGAATTCTTGACTACTTGAAATTAGTGATATTAAGACGAACCAGACATAGACGTTTTGGATGTTGCCACACATCCTGCATCAGGGTGAGGAGGTAGAAAGAGTTTGGAGTCAGGAGGACCAGTATTCAAATTCTATACTTAGTAGGTGGGTGACTATAAGCAAGTCAATTAATCCCTCTTTCTGCCTCAGTTTCCTCATCTGTAAAATGGAGATAATAATACCATCTATCTCACAGACTTGTTATCAGGAATAAATGAAATAATCGGTTCAGTGTTGTTAGCAAGGAGATACCCTACAAATAAAGGAAGTGGTGGGGCTCTTGCTGCCAGCGATACATATCAGTCATGTTTTGGCCAGTTCCTATCTACAACAAAGGGTTGTACTTTTCTATCATAGCAGGTTTTTAGAGGGTAGAGAGATTCCATGTATAACACAATTATTAATCCTGGTCAGGTTGTCTTGATTTGGACTCAATAGCTTATCTCTTTAAGATGTAAGTATGTATGTATATTTTTGTAATTCCATGCTTACAGGCTTTCCTTTTTATAGAAATTAGCATTTGCTTAGGGGTATAATATTATTATAACTCTCTTGTTTTGGGGACTTTTAGCTAAGATCAGTATCTATATACTACCTCCTTCCTGTACCTTAGCTGCAATGAAGTGGGGATTTGTCACCCATCTCTCTATAGGGATCAGAATCCCTTCTTAAATCACTATCACTTCTAATGTAAGTCAACAGCATTATTCAGTCTTTCTATGTGTTGCATTGTCCTAAGTGCTAAGGATACAAAGAAAGGCAAAAACATGGCCTCTGTCCTGTCTCTGTCCTTCTAGTGAGGGAGACAATCATGTGAACAGCTATGTATAAGTAAGATAAAGACAATGTCAAAATAATCTCAGAGAGAAGGATCTAATAATAGGAGGCAGGAGGATGAATGGGAAAGACTTCTTGGAGAAAGTAGGATTTGAAATGGGTCTTGAGGGAAACTTCCAGGAGGCTGAGGTGAAAAGGGAGAATATTGCTTCTAGATATTCTTTTTCCTTAAGGGGGAAGAGCCAATTTGTCAGTTATAACAGTAATGGAAAGCGGTTGAGGAACAAATTATTCATATAGAAACAGTAGCCTGTGCTTCCACTGAGATGGAAAGTAAATTCCTCTTTCCTGGCTTTCTTTTCCCAGAAGACTAAAAACAATCCCAGGGAACCAAATTAAAAAATATCACCAAAGCAATGAACTCTGGGATGACATCTGCTTGAATCTTCCATCTTCATAGCAGCATTTCTGATAAAGGTGCTACATTCCTCCCAGGGACCAGCAATTTTTTCAGTCCCTTGAAAACACTAGCTAGAGTATTTTTGATATCAGCAGTTATATAGTATAAGCACCAAAAGAATCAGCAGCATTTTAAAATAGCAAGAGTGATTATCCAAGTGACTCATTTAATCATCCTGTGATAACGTGGAAAAAATGCTTATTAGCAATACATACAACAGAGTTATACAATAAGAAGTATTACTGAAAGGGATACTTCACCTACTAACTGTCTAAATTTCATGCAAGTTGAAGTTTTTATACATTCTCAGAGAAATGCATATCCATAGTGCATGTATAAATAATCATAAACAACAAATAACACAAAGCTAGCTATGATATCAACAAAGCTATAAAGAACAAATCATGTAATATTAGCATATGTGTGGAAATGAATTAAACAATACATAATTAATAGATAAATGTTGCTATTAACATATATAAAGAATTTTCAAATTTTAAATATTATATGAAAAAATTAATTATTATTATCATTATTATATATGATAACCATGACAACTAAAGAATCAAATAAAAATCATGCCAAAATAACAAAATAAAAACACAACTTGAACTCATAGTAATTACAACTAGGAACTGGATTTTTGATTTATGGTTAGGTATGCTGTTGCATACCTGGTGAAATGATCAATTGATCAATAGCTTCTGTTCTTTATATCTCCTTTTAGATCAAGAAGTGAGGTTGATTGATTTATTTGATCCAATTTACTCAAATAAGTGATGACACCTAATCAACCAATTTAAACATAGGCCTTAGATTAGCTTTTTGCAGAGAAATTCTATTTAAAATAACTGCAGACAATATACAATATTTGGAAATCTACCAGCCAAGACAATGCAGAAGTTATATAAACACAATTACAAAACACTTTTCATACAAATAAAGATAGATTAAAAATCTGGAAAAAGATTAATTATTCATGGTTAGGCTGAGCCAATATATTAAAAAATGACAATTCTGCCTAAATAAATTCACTTATTCAGTAACCAAACTACCAAAGAATTTTTTTTATAAAGCTAGAAAAAATAATAACAAAATTCATCCAGAAGAACAAAAGGCCAAGAATACCAAGGAAATTAATGAAAAAAAGTGAAAAAAAAAATGCTAGCATTACCAGATCTCAAACTATATTACAAAGTGATAAGCATCAAAGCAATCTGGTGCTGAATAAAAGATAGAATGGTGAATCAGTGGAATATATTAGGTCTGCAACACACAGCAGTAAATTATTATAAAGCATTTGATAAGCCCAAAGATCCAAGCATTGGGATGTGTGTATGAAGAATTCACTGTTTGACAAAACTAGTTTGAAAAACTGGAAAGCAGTTTAGTAAAAACTAGGCATAGACCTGTATCTCAATCATTTACCAAAATAAGGTCAAAATGAATAAATGATTAGACAAAAAGGGTGATATCATAAGTAAATTAGGAGAGTATGAAAAATATATCTGTCAGATCTATAGATAAAGGAAGTGTTTATGACCAAAGAAGAGTCTAAATCAAACCGATGTGGTCAAAATTAGAAAGCAAAAAGGAAACTGGGAAACCGTTTTACAGTAAATTTTTCTGATAAAAACTCTTTCTCAAATATAGAGGGAACTGAATCAAATTTACAAAAATAAATCCGGTTTCCCATTCAGTCAAAGGTCAAAGATCAAAGAATATGCTCAGGTAGTTTTCAAAAAAAGAAATCAAAGATATCAATAGTCATATGAAAAAAATTCTAAATGACTTGATTAGAGAAATGCAAATTAAAACAACTCTGAGATATCACTTCACACCTATTAGATTGGCTAACATGACAGAAAAGGAAAATGATAAATGCTGTATTGGATGTAGAAAAATAAGCACACTAATATATCATTCATTAGTGGAGTTACGAACTGGTCTAACCATTTTGGAAAACAATTTGTAGAATGTCCAAAGATCTGCAAAACTGTGCATATCCCTTATCTCAACAATAGCACTACTAAGTCTGTATCCCAAAGAGATTAGAGAAAAGAGGGAAAAGATGTACAAAATATTTATATCAACTCTTTTTGTCATGGCAAAGAAATAGAAATTGAGAAGATCTTAAGTATTGGGGAATGGCTGAAAAAGCTGTGGTATATGATTGTGATGGAATACTGTTTTGCCATAAG
Source organism: Sarcophilus harrisii (assembly GCF_902635505.1). Lineage (NCBI taxonomy): Eukaryota > Metazoa > Chordata > Mammalia > Dasyuromorphia > Dasyuridae > Sarcophilus > Sarcophilus harrisii. The sequence goes on along the minus strand of NC_045426.1, from coordinate 695,880,499 downwards.
AAATAATGCACAGAATGGTTTTAGAAAAGCCTGAGAAGACTTAGATAAACTGACGTAAAGTGAAATGAGCAGAAGAAGAGAATATTGCACAGAGTAACAACAATGTAACTGTGATCAACTGTGAGAAACTTAGCTACTTCTTAATGATACAAGACAATTCCAAAGCACTGAAGATGAAAAATGCAATCTATTTCCACAGATAGAACTGATAAACTCTGAATGCACATTGAAGTATACTTTTTCAGTTTACTTAGCTTTCTTCTCTCCCTCTTTTTCTCCCTTTTCCTTCCTTCCTTCCTTCCTTCCTTCCTTCCTTCCTTCCTTCCTTCCTTCCTTCCTTCCTTCCTTCTTCCTTCCTTTTCTTCCTCCTTCTCTTCCTCCCTCCCTCCCTCTCTCATTCTCTCGCTTTCTTTTTTTTCTTTCTCTGTCTTTAATATTGCTAATATAGAAATATGTTTTTCTTGATTTTACCTGTATAATTGATATTATATTGTTTGCTTTCTCAAGAGATGGGGAAGGGAATGGAGGGAGAGAGAAAATTTGGAAATCAAAATTTTAAAAGTTGAATATTAAAAATACACAAATAAATAAAAGGAAAATGGGCAGAAAAATCAGACTTTTGAGAACCTTAATGGCACAAGAATGTTATTCAGACCAAGAAAATTTAGCCATGCCCCAGGGATTGTTTACCAATTATCTAGTAAATTGAGAAGAAATTCATTCCAGAAATTAGAACAAGTGTGGATTTCCATAATACTCTTGAGTCAGATGTAGGACTGAGCTGTGTCAGAGAAGGGAGGTATTGAACAAGAAGCTCATTGGCTTTATAGATAGTTCACAATAAACCTGAATTGAGGAAAGTCCTTAGAAAAGGTCAGTTCTTTCTCCAACTCTCCTTCCTGATGTCTGACTATCCAAAGATGCCACAGCATAATTGATTGTTTTGTTATTCAAAAGTTTCCAATAAACTGAATTTTGCCTCAGTTACATTTTGAAAAACTAACCAGAAATACGTATAAATATGGACTTAGACCCAGATCCAATCTCTCCCTAAATGTTAGGAATTTTCCTATCTGGGGACTCAGAGCAATTGTGATTGAACTAAAAAGTTTTTATCTAAAATTTCCCCAGCTGAAGTGTAGGCAACAATGTTATCTCAGGGGCCATTATCTTGTTCCTTTGCTTAGATGAACTAATTAGTGTAATAGAGGTGTACACAAAGACAAAAAAAATCAATGCATAGAAGTTCTCAAGTTTTACTAGTACTTGTAGTTTCCCAACATGCAATGTGAGTCAGCAATGCTTTTCTTTGCACACGGTCACAAATTTTATATTTCTTAATTACATCTGCTGCCATTTGGGGCCAGATAAATCTTTCTCACTAGCTTCACATTCTGTCTTGCTATATGTACACTGTCATCCTATAGCACTCTTGTACCTATGGAACAAGATGTTTCACTTGCTGGTACCATACACGAGAGCCTAGCAGAGTATTTTATTGTTAATTTCTGCTGTTGTCTCAGTAAGGTGTTTCATACAACTGGAGTTTTGAGTCCTATAAATCTTCCTTTCTTCTTAACTTCTATTGCTTTTCCATCTATTAGTTCAGCTATTCTCACTACCAGTCATTTGTAGACAGTACAGGTTGAATAAAGGAAGGTTCAGTTATTTGACTGGCATGGTTTCTGGTAGAAGTCCTATCTGTAGTGTGCTTAAAGAATTGTAGAAATGGGGGCAGCTTGGTGGGAGCAATGGATAGAGCACCAGCCCTGAAGTCAGGAAGACCTGAGTTCAAATATGGTCTCAGATACTTAACACTTCCTAGCTGTGTGTGACCCTGGGCAAGTCACTTAACCCTCATTCCCTCAGCAAAAAAAAAAAAAAATTGTAGAAATAGTAGCTGGTTTTTATTTCATTTATTTTCCTTAGTCAAGGGAATTCCTGATGAAGAAACTTTTTCTAACAATGCAGATCGACTCCTATTCTGTAATTTTTAGTCCTTCAGAGTGGCTTGGGGGACACTGAGAGGTCACTCGACTTGCCTAAAGTTTCATAGTCCTGTATCAGAGCGACGATTTGAATCCTTGGAGAGGCAGACTATTCTCTAGGCCATTTTGTCTTGTAGGGGATGATACTGAAGCGGGCATTTGCTAGTACTTCTATACACCTATCTTTCTGTTAAGTGTCATGGCGCCAATAAAAAGAAGGCAAAATCCATAGTCTTAAAGAGCTTTTGATTACTGAAGAGGAGAGATATGTGCATGAGGAGCAAGTAAAGAAATTGTATTATCTCTGGCGAGAAGGTCATGGAGTCATGTTCATCTCATGTTAGGATTTGGCTGGAAAAACTGAGGATCAATTCCATTAGAGTGGAAAAGAAGCTCAAAGGCCATCTTGTCTAAATACCTCATTTAACAGATAAGGAAACTGAGACAGAGAGAAATTATGGGGTTTGTTACAAGTAGCATAGGTAGTAAGATCGGAGAGCTTGGACTGGAAGGAACCATCCAGTCCATTCTGGATCATATATTTAGAACCAGAAAAGATCTTAGGCACCATTGAATCCAACGTTGTTATTTTATTTATGAGGAAACTGAGGACTTGAGAAGTCATAGGATTCAAAGACCTTAGAGGCCATTGAATTTGTTGTTGTTGAGTCATTTCAGTTCTGTATGATTTTTCACGACCCCATTTGGGGTTTTCTTAGTAGAAATATAGTTTGCCATTTTCTTCTCTACCTCATTTTGCAGATGAGGAAACCGAGGCAAACAGGATGACATGACTTGCCCAGAGTCACAAAGCTAGAAACTGTCTGGGGCTGAATCTGAACACATGAAGAGGAGTCTTCCTAATTTTAAGTCTGGTATTCTATCTGCTATGGCATCAACTCACTGTCCCATTGAGTTCAACACCCTCATTTTACAAACAGAGCTAGGGAGATGAGGTCATTTGTATATGGTCACACAGCTCTTAAATTTTATCAGTTACATTACAGTATAAGTGTTTAATATGGAGAAAAGAAGGCTTGGGGATAGGATAGATTTAAATGTCTTTTTTTTTTTTTGCTGAGGCAATTGGAGTTAAGTGACTTCCTAGGGTCAAACAGCTAGAAAGTGTTGTCTGAGGTCAGATTTGAATTCAGGTCCTCCTGATTTCAGGGCTGGTGCTAGATATAAGCATCTTAAATATATTTGAAAAGTTGGAGGAATTTGAAAAATATTTGAAAAAATCTGAATAAAGTATATTTGAAAAATAAGAGGAATTGGCCTTTCTCTGCTTGGTTCCTAAGGGCATAAGCAGTCAATGAGTATTTATTAAGCACCTACTGTATCAGGCCCTGTGCTAAGCAAGAACAGTGGATAGCAGAGGCAAAGAGAGAGGTCAGGAAAAAAACATCCTGACTATGAGAACTGACTCATTAGCAGGTAGTGAGGTCTTCCTCATTGTAGGTTTTCAACTGCATTGGGGAGGTAGTGATCTTTCCCTCATTTTAGGTCAGAAGCTGGATGATCTCTAGTTGGAAATGCTATGTAGGAAATTCTTTTTAAAGGGTGAGTTGGTCTCTGAGAACCCTTGCAAGTTGGATAGTTGGTGGCAAAGTGCAAAGAATATTTTATAGGCTCTGGAGTCTGAGAGTCTGGATTTAAGTCCCATCACTAACATTTATTACTCATGCACTAGGAGCAAATTACTTAAACTTATTGGGCCCCATTTTCTCATCTGCAGACTGATGGAACTGAACCAGAAGAAGATGCCTTCCGGCTCTGAATCTATTATCATTTGATGATATACCTCTCTGTGCCTCATTTTACTTTTTTGTAAAATGAAACAGTTGGACTAGATGCCCTCTGAGGTTCTTTCCAGCTCTAGAGCTGTGACATTAAATTTTAGAATTCTGTGAAACGTATGTACCCCTGCAATAGCAAAGGAAGTGGAACCCCCAGAAATTGCAGGAAGCTGGAGGGAAACTCAAGTAACGGGGAAAAAACCCATAACCCCCGAGGTCCTAAAATGGAATTAGATTTGAAATTCCATGTTTACAGTGGCTTATGATTAACAGTGAGTGCAGAAAATGTCTCTATGGAGTTATGAAAAATTCATTAGGAGTGTGTTCTGTATGGGTCTGCAAAGGCTGCTACAGGTCAATGTTTGATCAGATTAACAATAATGAGACCAGTCTTATATGAACACAAATTAAGGAGAGATTTGTTTTCCCCTTTCTATTTACCCAAACCCTTGTAATCATATTTTCCCTAACATCCTATTACTCCTGACTCTCTACTGGGTTCGTTGCCCCTGCCTTTAGTAAACACGACCTCTTCCCTTCCTTTAGGATTGGTATCAAAAACTCCAAGAAGGAAGTAGGTGAACCAAGCATAGAGGGATTAGTTAATATGAGCCAGGGTCAGGGGGCGGAGATCTCTCTGGGGGCAATCAATCAGATATTCAAGACGTCTTGGCCCTTTCTTCTATGCCTTTCTAGCCCTGCCCTGTTCCAACCTGTGGGGCTCCAACCTGAACTTGTCCTCTTGTGTTTCTGACCTGCATCTGCTTAACCCAAGGCTTTGATGCCTTTGTTTTTGACCTATCCTTTCCTTCCAACCTTGGATCAACTGTGAGTGAAAAATATGACTTTAGGAGAACACAACTGACATAACTGAATTCATTTTGAATTATTGAGAGCAGCTCGCCTTTGCACAGTTGCTTTAGTGAAGCAGGTGGGCAATACAAATGCTATTAGATCGATGAAGAAACTGAGTCTCTGTTTCTGAAGACCAGAATTCCTGTCTCAGATTTCCCCTTAATCAAAGCAGGGCATTTAACTTGCTCTGAGCTTCAGTTTCCTTAATTATAAGGTAAATACATTATACCAGATGATCTTTAAGGTCCTATTTTGATTGAAGGCAAGCTCTTTGAGGGCAGAGATAATTTTCAATTCATCTTTGTATTCTTGATGACATATGTGGTAGGTGTTTAATTAGTGCTTACTGATAGGTTCCAACTCTGACATTCTATTATTCTATAACTTGTGCTACCTTGGTTGTATCAATCCTTATCAACTCCCACTTAAACCATTAGCTATTGCTTAATCTCTCCTCCCTCCAATCCATCTTCTACTCAGCTGTTGAACAGATCTTCCTAAAACAAAAATCTAACCAGATAACCCTCTCCCCAATAACCCAACAAATTCTAATGATTTCCTTGTTGTCTTCAGTATCAAGTATAAAATTCCCTTTTAGGGTGTTGAAGCTGCCCATAAGCTACCTGTACCCTCTTCTACAAACATACATTTCTATTCTCCTTATGCCATAATTCTCTCCATGTCCTCTGTGATGCAGTAATCTCCTCACACTGGATCTTTCACCTCCCGATTCTGTGTCTGTTCACTGGTTGCCCCCTCCTCCCATGCCTGCAATGCTCTTCCTACTCATCTCTGCCTTTCCTCCTGGCTTTCTTTAGTTCTACTTTCTACAGTAAGCCTTCTCCAATCTTTCTTAATTCTAGTATCTTACCTCTATTGATTATCTTTAATTAATTCTATATTTAGCTTGTTGGTACATAGTTATCTATGGGCTGTCTCCCTCCATTAGACTTAGGAGAAAGGATTGTATTTTCTGGTTTTTTTGGATCCTTAGCACTTAGTAGGTGCTTAATAAATGCTTGTCATTTGATTGAGAAGTTTACAGATTTGGAATCTGTATTCCATTCCATTGACCCCTTCTCTTCATCTCCATTCCTGGGCTTAGGGTTTAGGGTGTCAATCTATTCCCCTAAAGCTCTATTCACCATCCCTTTAACTTTTTAAACCAAAAAACTTCCTGACCATCATTTCCCAATAACCTTTATGTTCCCCTCCTCCTTTTTCCCCATTAGAATGTGAGCACCTTGAAGTCAGGGACTGTCTGCACTGTTGGATTTGTATTCTTACTGCTTAGAACTTAGCATTTAATAAGCTCTTAAATGGTTTTTTTCATTTGTTCACTTAATAGAAATTCTTAATAGAAAATCCAGGAATCCCAGAAGCTTCCGAGCATTCTGTATAAACTGAAAGGGAAGAAGAATACTCCCTCTTCTGGGAAAGTTTCCATTACTAAGATGTGGCCTTCTTATTTTTTAAAATTTAAATAATGTATTAGGCTCTCAACTTTAAACAAGAAATCAATTAAATACACTTTACAACTATTTACATTTAAAAATGAATTTAGAGTATGAAGCACTCATAAAAGCTTATTAGTTATTCCCTCTGTATTCCATTCCATTCTCTGTTCATTAATCTCTGTATTTGTGCAGATGTTTTTCCTCTTACACATCTTCATAATCCATGTGTTTTTGGTCTTTCTTATTTAGATTTCTTCACTTTACATACTTTATATGTTTTTCTAAATTTCCTCGTATTCTAAATTTCCTTGTATTCCCCATATTCATAATTTTTGATGGCATCATAGCAGTCGATGACATTGATATACCCTAATTTATTTTGCCATTAACCATCTGTAGAGTATTTAATTTGTTTCCAGTTCTTTGCAAATGTAAGCTCAGTAGCACAGAGGCTCCTATCCTGGTAGGTAAAACTGACAGGAGGGATCCCCAATCTTCCCATCTTCTTCTTCCAGAGAGGAGTTGAGAGAGAGTCATGGTTTTCTAGTGCTACATGAGCCCCCAGTCTTCTTATGATTATCAGTTGATATCGATTAGTTAATTAGTTTTATTAAAAAAGGAGATTTACTAAGGTTGTTTAGTAAAAATAATTGGCACAAAAATACTCTCTCTCCTTCCCCCAATGACACATTCTTCCATAGGAACATGCAGAATAAGGGGAAAGTGAACTCAGGCTTAGAAAGCACATGTGGTAAAAGAGGTAGCTCACAGTCCTGGTTACGAGTAGTTTCTGCGTCTTGCCTTCAAGAAACTTACCTTCTATCAGAAGAGAATCTTAAAGACCATATGGTCCAACATGTTTTGCTTACAATTGAAAAATCAAAGGCACAGAATGGTTAAGTGCTCTGCTTTGGTTATGGAGAAATGTGAGACTGGAACCTAGGTCTCAGCTTTTATTCTGGGTTCTTTGTAGAATCTTGAAGCTGCCCTTCCTCAGCGTATCTGGGTTTCTTGGCTCTGATGCAGAAATTTTTGCTTACTGCTGCTAGGTATACTACTAGAACACTGATGAAAAGATTTAAATTCTTTGGCTCTCCAAAGTTCATTAGGTCCTTCTCTGGTCAAGTCTTGGAGGAGACTGAGATTCTTCTTCCCCTCTTTCCTTAAGTGATTCCTCTTGTGGGTCCATCTGGAACTCTTCTCTCTTCACTTGTCCCTGAAATCTACTGGGTTGTGAAATAAAATTTTATACAAAACCCATAGGGATTACTGATTTTCCCCCCTGAAGCAATTGGGGTTAAGTGACTTGTCCAGGGTCACATAACTAGGGAGTATTAAGCTGAGGTCAGATTTGAACTCAGGTCTTCTGGACTTCAGGGCTGGTGCTCTGTCCACTGCACCACCCAGCTGCTCCAAAGGATTTTCTTAAGCCAACCCACTTTGGTACAATATCACTATATTTCATACAGTACTTTCTTTTTTTTCTTTTTTTCATTATAGCTTTTTATTTACAAGGTATATGCCTGGGTAATTTTACAGCATTGACAATTGCCAGATCTTTTGTTCCAATTTTTCCTCTCCTTCCCCCCATACCCTCCCCCAGATGGCAAGTTGACCAATACATGTTAACTATGTTAAAGTCATATAGTACTTTCAAGGACTTCTTATACCTAGTCTAATATCCTTATTAATTTATTAATTCAGTGGAGATACATGGGCCAAAATTGACATATTCTTACCTGATAAAAATATCAGAGCTAAAACATTTAATTTATTACTTTAAGTGGGAGCATGGTGATTGATTCAATCAATCCCTCATTTTTTTACAAATAAAGATGAGTTGCTACTGGGTATACATGGAAGTGGTATACTGGAAAGAGCAATGGTTTGATGTCAGAAGGCTTGGGTTTGCTTCTTTGTTCTGATATTTAACTAGTTGTTTGACCTTGATTAAGAAAGTTCCTTCCTTTACTCACATTCCCCATGTGGAAAATAAAGGGATTGGATTTAGACAATGTAAGGATTCTTCCAGGTGTGATTCTGTGATGTCTTTGAATAGAGAATTCTTTTTTTAATGACAATACTAACAATCTATGGGCTAAAAGGTATAATGACTAAAATAATTTTTGTCAACTATCAGATTTGCAACTCCACTTTCAATGTATGATTGAATCTGTTTCTCCATAACATGAGTAGTCCTGAATTTTGTCACCTTTAATTATTATCTGCAAATTTTTTGGTACCTCAAAATTGTCGCAATTTGTATTTCTGTGATTATTCTTGAGGTAAAACTTTTTTGAAGTAGATATTCCCCATTCATATTCTGTTTCTGTTTATTCAGTGAGAACTGTGATGTTACTGAATACTTGTATTAGTTCTTTATATTTTAGATGTTAATTTTTTAAAATTAGGTATATATGTTAGATGTATTTTTCAACAATTTGTTTTTTTCTATCTCAATTGTATGGTTCTAATATTGTGTAGAATTTCTTTATTTCTGCATATTTCAATCAATCTCTCTTGTTTCCAGTGATTCCTTGCTATCTTTGGCTATTAGAGATGACCTTTTTTTAAAGGACTTGTTAAGAATTTGTTAAAAACTTGGTAACAGTAAAGGAGATTACTGATGGTCACATGGAGAAGTACAGAGCTTTATTTAAATCACATCTTTTTTTCAACTATTCTCTTCAAAACCAAACAAAATTTTTGAACCTATAAAATGAGGACATTTTACTATCTGTCCTGCTTCCATATTTGTACCCCTTTTATTCTTCTATCTCTTGTTTTTGTTCTGGGAAAAATACCCAAATGGATATTCCCATTGTTGCTCAAAAGTGCAAACCAATCTATTCTTCTAGACTCTACTCAAAATAACAATAGTAATTGTAATAACTAGCATTTATGGAGGCAGCTAGGTGGTACAGTAAATAGAGTGCTGGCCTAGAAGTCAGAAAGATTCATCTTTCTGAATTCAAATCTGACCTCAGACACTTACCAGATGTGTGATGCTAGGCAAGTCCCTTCATTCCATTGGCTTCAGTTTTCTCAACTGTAAAATGAGCTACAGAAGGAAATGGCAAACCACTCCAGTATCTCTGTCAAGAAAACTCCAAATGGGGTCGTGGAGAGTTAGACATAACTGAACAGACCAAAAAAACCAGGATCACAAAACAATTAAGTGCCTGAGGCCAGATTTGAACTCAGGAAGATGGATCTGGCATTCTGGCCACTCCGCCACAAAGTAAACTGCGAAGCACCAAAAAAAGGTGACCTATAAGGATACTTTATATTGTGATTTTTATTATTTGTATGAGGGATGATCTTAGACACCTATGTGATCAATACAAGCTCTATGTAGGGCTCCTTAGTAGAAGTAGAACCTTGATGTCCAAAAAATACATTTAAGAATTATCAGCAAAAACAATCATGTATACTCAATAAAAAATAAATTTACTCACTTGTAAATTGAGAGGGTTTGATCAGTTGATCTCAGCAGTCCCTTTCAGTTGTGAATATGTGACCTAGGCTAAATTTGCACATTATCAAACTATCTAGAGTTTGTAAAAAAGGAAAGCAAATATTCACTCCAACCAAAGAAGGTGACCAGTCCCTTGTGTCCTTAATTATTGTTGCCTCTATTTTAGGACATGACTTTCATTCTTGGTTTTTGACTGTTCTGAATTTTAGTTGCTGTTTGCTAGTAGTCTTGTCTTGCTCTGTTTTTAAGATTGGACTTCATTCTGCATACATGGTTTTCTAAATGAGTAAGGAGAGCTTAATTGAGTTATTCTAGAATGGACTAGATTCTGTTCTTCCAGATTGATTTGGTTTCTTGACTCTGCCTGGAGATTGGAAGGGAGAGTTGGTCTGACTATTAGATTCTGCCAATTTTGCACTGAGTACATTAGGAGAATATTAGTGTCAGAAAGGAAGAACAACTTCAAACACTGTTTCTGATATTTACTAGCAATGTGAATAATAAAAATAACCCTGAAAATAATAATAATAATAATTATAATGATGATGATGATGATGATGATGAGATTGATAGTTGTGGGACATCCAGGGTTGTTGTAGCAATCCAATGAAAGAGTGTATGTAAGGTGCTTTGCAAACCTTAAAGTAAGTAAATAAAAGCTAAATATCATCATCATTATCTATGTCATGAATAATATAATGTAATTAATAACAATATATCAACAGTGTTTATTAATATATAAATTATAACTATAAATTAGTTATTATTAATAATGAAAAATAATAGGGAAAAGTGTATGGCATACCAGGCATAAGGTTAGGAGACTCATCAACTTGAGTTTAAATCCAGCCTTAGACATTTACTGGGTGGGTGACTGAATAAATTGACCCCTGTAAGCCTCATTTTCCTTATCCGTAAAATAGGGGTCACAATAACACTTACCATACAGGGTTGCTGTAAGGATCAAATGCGATAATAATTGTAAACTGTTTAGTCTCTGGTATATAGTAAAAGTTAGCTATTATTATTGAAATACAGCTTCTAATTTCTAATCCTCTCTTTGGTACCATTTTCCCTATTTCCCTAATTCTTTCCCATCAAACTGTTCCCATCCTCCTTTTTGGTCTTTTTCCGACTTCAGACACTCCCTCAAAAAGACTCTTAAGTCTGAAGCACTGGAATTACCTTTGCTGGGTTCCATACCCATTTTTCTGAAGCATCAGGAATTAATGTCTAATGGAAAAGGATACTGACCCAGAAACACCCACAGTCAGACTCTCTGGGTGTGAATCTCCAGTTGTGCCGCATGTTAAGCAGGTGATGTGAGCATCTAGTCCAACAGTTATATGTTAAGCACCTACTATGTGCAAGGTTCTGGGAATACAGAGGCAAAATAGAATAAAGTCCCTTCTCTTAAGGAATTTAGAAATTTTAGGGATATATAATATATAAGTAGATCAATCCACATATTCTAATTGGAGGAGAGATTGCTCCCGAACACCTCAGAAGAATCAGGAAAGGCAAATAAACTGAACCATGAAGGAATACTGATGTTTTAAACAGTAAAGGTGAGGAGGGAGTGCATTACCCACATAAGGGGGATCTTCCTTGCAAGGGAATGGAGAGAGACAGGTAGCAAGGAGATTACTTTGGTTAGGAGGCAGAGGGCATTAAGAAGAGAGAGAGAAACAGAGACACAGACACAGAGAAAGAGACCAACACACAGAAAGCCACACACACACACACACAGAGACACACAGAGAGAGACAAAGAGAGACAGACAGAATCAGAGAGACAGAGAGAGACAAAGAGACAGAGACAGAGACAGAGAGGAGAGAAAGACAGAAATAGAGAGAGACACACAGAGAGACAGACACAGAGAGAAATAGGTAAACTTACTTGGATATATGTTGTCCCCCTTAAAGACTGTAATCTCCTTGAAGGTAGGGATTCTTCTATTTTTGTTGTAGTATCCCCAGAAATTGAGCTTAGCACTGAGCATATAGTAGGTGCCTAATAAATGCTTGTTGCAGGGAACTGAAAATTTAGCTCTTAAGATCTTTAGGAAGGCAGACAAAGGAATTGACTATGGTTGGCCCAATATACTCAGAATATATTGGTCTCTGGAATAAATGGCTTGTTGAATATATGAATACTTTTTTTCTTAAATAAAGAAATGTATCATCTTTATGCCTTTAATTTTGGATCAGGAAGTATGAGGTTTTGCAGCATGTTTACTTAATCCCTGGATCTAATTGGACTCTTGAAGAAGTAAGAACATATCTGGGAGTCATTAGCAGTCAGATTGGACAAATGCCTATAGGCCACCTTTGTCCTAAGCTCTGGTCTAATCAAACAAGGTGGAACTAATGATTCTATTAGAATCACTTTTTCTCTGTCTCTGTCTCTCTGTCTTTGTCTTGTCTGTCTGTCTCTCTCTTCTCTCCCCCCCGCCCCGTCTCTCTCTCCCTTTGTCTGTCTGTCTGTCTCTCCCCCTACCCTGGTTATATTTGCTGCATTGGTCTCCATGCCAAAAAAAAAAAAGTATGGTGACCACATGTAAATGTAGGTGCTTTTTGGGAATATATAGGTATATACATATCTATATATTAGGAATATATTTTTATATAAGAAGACTATCTCTTATTTATTCATTAATCCTGTGTTGTTAAGGGCCCCAAAATGCATCACTAATGGTAGCTGCACAACAGCTTTAAAGGGAACCTGGCACTGACCTGATGATAATTAATTACATTTTTACGAGATCACAAGATTGACATCCAGGGCAACGAATGTCGGAGCTGGCATGGCTTTCGAATACAGGTCAATGCAGAGCTTAGCTCAGAACCAGAGACAGAAAAGTACAACGCTTTGTAAACACTAACGTCACCTGAGTACTCCTTTCACATGTGTGCTCCTCTAGCCAGGCTGGGCTACTGCCTCTCTCTTGACTCTTTGTATTTATCCATATGGTCTCTTAGGCCTGGAGGGGTCTCTTCGGACTTGTAAGCTTTAATGTATTTCAAGGTTTAACTCAAATGCCATCTCCTCCATGCAGTCCTATCTGATTTCTCCTTCTCTGTTAATATTCTTTGTTTCTTGGATAATATCTTTACTCTGATTCTTCTTCAAAATTCCTAGAAAATAAAGAGCCAACTTTCAGATGTGTAAGGATTGCAAAGCACTTGACATATCTTATGTGACTTTGATTTGTTATGTAATGCTGCCTGCTTACATATGCCACAAGCCTCTCTGTCTCCTGGGTAACATGCATTTGTAATTTTTCAGGAACTGGGTCTTTACCTTGAAAATTGCTGTGCAATAACTTACCATTTGATGATGATGATGATGATGATGATATCTTAACATTGGGATAGTGCTCCAAGTTTCACCAAGTACTTTAGAGTTGTTATTCTAGTTGATTCTCTCAACAGCCCTGGGAGGGCTGTTTTACACCCATTTTACAGATGAGAAAACTAAGGCCCAGAGAAGTTAAAGGGCTTTCTCAGTGTTTCTCTGCTTCTAAGTGTCTGAAGCAGGATTCAAACACAGGGCAAATCCAATGTGCCACTATCATATTTGTAAAAAAAACCCACCCAAACTGTGGACATACAACTTTGTAGACCTTAAAGCTCCAAATAAATATTAGCTATTATTATCTGCTTCACAATTTGCTTTGTACTTTTTTGGATTTATCTGTATATACATTGCTTTTCTGATAGATGAATAGATAGATTGACATACAGAGATGGATAAATAGTTAATAAATAGATAGATAAACATACGTATATAGATAAATAGATAATAGATATATAAACATATGTATGTGTGTGTGTGTTTATATGTACACAAATTGTATGTAAAAGAAGCTAATTTATTATTCATCATTTGCCAGTCATTGTTCTATCTATCCATCTATCAATCATCTATCTATCTTCTATCTATCTATCTATCTATCTATCTATCTATTTATCTCTCTATCTCTCTATCTAGTCTCCCCATCTATCTACCTTTCTAGCTATCAGTTCAGTCCTCTTATTTTAAAGACAAGGAAACTGAGTCCTAAGGGGAGTGAACTCACCCAAGTGGTCTCTTTCCTTCCTTAAATTATTCCCTTTATTAATCTATCTAGACAGTGCATCTCTTAGCAAAATGTAAGTTTCTTGAGGGCAGGAATTCTTCTCTTCATATATCCCTTTCCTGGTTTAGTGAATAGGCACATAGTGTGTTCACTGAGTGCTTAGTATGGATACTGGGAACTCTGATGTTACACGGTGACATAATTCTTCTCACAGGTGGGACTTTCCAAACACAGTATCTTCCTATCCTATAATCTTGTTAAAATCAGGGCAGAAAAATCTGGTCTAGAAAAGTATTCTGCAGTTTCCAAGGGACATCTCAGCAGCTGCATAGTGTACAGTATTAGAAGTGGGCCGAGGCAAAGACCCAGCAATTTTTCTTGCTGGAGGTTCCAATGTCTTTCTGCCTCCATCTTTTTGCTGTCCAGCCCCTCCGTAGCATTTCTCTCCCTCAGTCCCCCAGGAGGCCAATTTGGAACAGGCTGTTCCCAGGACTGCTGGAAACAGTGTCCTGCCCCAAGGGGACTGCCTGCCTGCCAATGAGGTTTTTCTGATATAGGGTGTCCCATCTGTTTTTTCTGGCCCTCTGTGTCTCAGATTCAGAGAATCTAAATTGGAAGGGACCTTGTGGAACACTTAGTATTGCCCATGCCAGATCAAGAACAACATCCACAACAAATGATAACCCAATAGTTCATGGAAGACCTTCAGTCATTGGGAACCAATTTGTTTTTGAAGTAGCCCTTTCAACCCTTTCTTCTTAAGGCTCTGACCGTACCCTTAACCTAAAGCAAGGATGATACCTTAGTTTTCTTTGAAAAAAATTAGACAATTCTCTGTGGCTATCCCCCATGCCTAGAATCCTCTCCATCCTCAACTCTACCAACTACTTTCTCTGGTTTTCTTTAAATCCCAAATAAAACCCTTCTTTTTACTTGAAGTCTTTCCCAACCTTTCTTAATTTTAGTGTCTTTCCTTGATAAATTATTTCCTATTTATCCGTATACAGCTTGCTATATATGTGTATATGTATACCTCTACATCTATCTATCTATCTATCTTTCTATTTATCTGTTTATCTATATCTATATCTGTATATAGATAGTTTTCTTCCATTAGAGTATAAGTCCCTTGAGAACAAGACCTATCTTTTGCCTCTTTTTATATCCCCAGAACTTAGCATAGTGCCTAGTATATATGTTTATTGATTCAGGTCAATGACTATTTTTTGCTTCTTTTACTTAACCCAGCACAGAGCCTGGCATATAGTAGGCATTTAATAAATGTTTATAGAAGGATTGATTGGGATCAAAGGTACAAGTACCGAATTTGTCTTGTCAAGGAAAGGGGCCACTTCTTCATGTGATGTTCACCTGTAAGAAGGAGGAGATGATGCAAAAATATGGGGAAGTGATATGAAGGGAGTAAGTAGAGTTGAGGAGGGAGAGCACTATGGGTATGGGGGATAGCCACAGATGATGCCTTGAGCTGAGAGATGCCTATAACAGCAAGGAGGCCAGTGTCATTGGATCACAGGATGTGATAAGGATTGAGGTGTAAGATAGCTAGAAAAGTAGAATGAGACTAGCTTACTAAGAGTTTGCTGGTTTCTCTCACTTGTACCCAGCCTATATAATGGCGTCTTGCCATTTCTACCTTGCCAACCTATCTCTTGTAGTCATGCCTTCCTCTCTCCTTACACTGTCACCATTTCATTCAGACCCTCATCTTTTCATTTTGGACTATAGTACCAGTCTCTTAAATGGGCTTCCAGCCTCACATCTCTCCATACTCCAATCCATCCTGTATTTAGCTGCCAAAGTGATTTTTCAGAGTTTGTATCTAAACTTGTTCCTCTTCTCAAGGAACTCCAGCAGCTCACTATCGTCTTCAGAATCAGATATAAAAACACTCTGACATGAAAAGCTCTTTATACTGGGCTTCTTCTTACCTTTACATCCTTCTCATACCCTACTCTCCTCTTGGAATTCTGTGATCTAGCTATAAAAACCTATTTGCTGTTCTTAGAGTACAACATTCGGTGCCTTGGCTCTTGCTGTCCTTCATGCCTGGAGTGTTTACCCTTCTCACATCTATCTTCCGGTTCCCTTCAAAACTAAGCTTACGTTCCACCTTCTGCAGGAGATCTTCCCTGGTTCCCTCCCCTCCAAGTCCCATCTGAAGTTGCTAATGCTTTTCCCTTTTAGATCATCTTCATAAACTATAGCTAGATTTTTATATGTTGTAGAAAATAAACTCCCTGAGGTCAGGTAATGTAATTTTTTTTGCCTTTCTTTGTATTTGTAACACTTAAACAGTGCCAGGATCATCTCCCCATAGTAATCACTTAATAAATGCTTGTTGACTGTTTGACTCTTGGCAGGATTTATTTGTTCTCTAAGTTTCCCT
Source organism: Sarcophilus harrisii (assembly GCF_902635505.1). Lineage (NCBI taxonomy): Eukaryota > Metazoa > Chordata > Mammalia > Dasyuromorphia > Dasyuridae > Sarcophilus > Sarcophilus harrisii. The sequence continues at coordinate 695,864,434 of NC_045426.1, read as the reverse complement.
AAATATATCAAGCTGAAATTTACCTCTTGGCAGCTTTCACCCACTGTCCCAAGTTCCCTGGGGCCAAGGAGAGCAAGATTCTTTTTCCTCATGACTAAATTTAATTCCTTAAACATTTATTAAATGTTTAAGATGTACTAAGCACTAAGGGTACCAAGACCAAAATGAAAAGTTCCCATCTTTAAGGAGCTCATCTTCTCCCTGAGATGGTGTAGAGAGAGGGATAATGACAGCTACTCAAAGAGCACAGAAGTATCTCCCTCTCTCACTAAATCATTTCTTTTTCTGGATAAATATTCCTAGTTCTTTCAGTTGATCTCTGGGACTTCCGCCATCTTGGTATCTCTATCACTTATCTTGAACAAAGGACAAACAATAACAATCACTTACCTTTTCACTTGCTAGATGTTTGCAAGACAGGTAAAGAGATCTGAGATATTGTCCAAGATTCTAGTCAGCTTTCCAGGTGGTGAAGTTGGTGAAGTTCCCTAACTTATCTATAGATAAAACCAACTTATTTTATAGGATCATGTTTTTAGATTTAAAGGAATCATCAAGGCTATTGATTCCAACTCCCTTGTTCTTTACTGAGGAAAATGAAGCTTAAAGAAAACAACAATTTGTCTACAGTCACAGGTAGGATTTGAATCCTGGTCCTTTGCTTTTTTCTCACTTGATTATTGTATATCAAACTGATGTTGTTCCCTTATATAAGGATTATGTTCTTTATTCCTACAGATGTGAATTCCTACAGAAGTACAGCCTTTTGCAGGCTGTACTATTTTCAGCATATACTTAATGGGTACATAATTTCTTTAGTCTGGGTTCTTGCTCCTTAGCATGCAGAGTTTGACTTAGCTACATCTTTTTCTGTGCAAGTCTTGTCTGTGTCTTCCCACAAATACTTCATGGGGGATCCACCCAAAAGGAGGAGGGATTTTATGTCTTTCAATACTTTTAACTTAGGATGACTTATACAAGAGCTACATGTCCCTGGGTAAGTCACCTAACCAATCAGTGCCCCCAAACAACTTTTAAAGACAATAAATCAAAGAAGTATTGATCTGCATTGGTGGAGGGAGTTTCCTCCTCTGGGGGTTCTTTATACCAACGAAATTAGAAGTCTAACTCCTAGCCCTAGCCCTATATTTATATATGTTCTGCCTCTTCTGATAGGCTGTAAGCTTCTTGAGATTAGGGGTTGTCTTATTCTTTAATTTTGAATGGCTAATGATTAAAAGTGTCTACCAAAAGATAGATGCCAATGGAATTCTCTACTGACATATTAGCTATCCTTAGCTCTTGGCTCATGACCATTCATTTCTTTGAGGAAGTCCTTATTCTGGTTATTCTTCACAATTACATATTTGATAATGCATTGCCTCATATCCACCATGCATCTCTGCATGACCTTTTGAGTAATTGCAATTTTAATTCTTCTTTTGACATCTGTCAGTACAACAATACTGGTAGATGAATACACAGGAGCCACCTGCCAGTGGCTGCTGGAGATCCAACCCAGACCTGCAGAATGGATCTCCTCATGTGAGAGGATGATACAAGGAGACTGAGAGGCCATTGCTGTTTTCTGACCTCTCTGTCTGAGGGGCCGTTGTGTTGTCTGACCTCTGTCCTCTTCCCTCTGCCTCCAATTTATCTCATTCCCAGTCCCCAACACCTGTGTCAGCAAAGGCTGCCTTGCAACTCCTTCAGATGTTGTGATCCACAGCTGTGGAGGCTCTCAGAGAATTGGCCTGTCCCTTAATAGGTAGAATATTGATATTAAAGAGAGGAGTCTGTTTCAGAGAGCAGTTCAGAATTATTAAGAGTTTTAATTTCCCAAAGGCAATCCACTGAGTCTTCTCCTTTCTCCTGTTTAATTCTCAGGCTGACTCCTCATTTGCAGTGTATATCCAAGGTATTTGTGTTATTGGATGAATTCTATAGATTGTCCATCTAAATACATGTCAGAATGTGGATGATGCACATTTTCATCCATAGAATTGGTTCCATGTGGATGGTCACTTGAATGGTTATAGATCCCATCCAGGAGACTCTGGATTGGTGGAGTTAGCATCCATAAACAGGAGCATCTGGAGGACGTCAGCAACTATAGGAAATATACCTCTACTTGAATTTCATACTGTCTATGACAGTAGTGCACACCTTAGTCAAATATTACATCATTCTGTTTTATGACTTGCCTAATAGTTATGATCAGAGGTTTTCTCTGTTATGTATAATTTTGTATAATTTTGAGGTATTCAGGGGAGAAACCTTTACTGATGAAATCATGGGTCTGAACAACCTTTTTACTTCTCCCCCACCAAATCCTATTGCTGTGCTGAGCTGTTTCTCTGGTAGTTCTCAATAACCACCTTCCCAGGTCATATGTGTCCTTGATGATGGCTGTTCCAATGCTTTTGCATGAATGTTATTATCAGTCGGATACTGCAGCCTACTCCCGCCCACTCTCTGTCTCTGCAGTGCCCTTATGGGTCACCTGCCACTTTTATTCTGCAGAGGTGATGGCATTCCATGATTCACCACCATGTTGCATCACCAAGGGAGTCCTTCAGGACTTAAAGCAGTTCTGATTCCATTGTTGTATAATGACATAGACGACAGACTCTCTATGTTTGCAGGGTTGGGTTTTGAGAAGTCCTGGTGCTAAAAAGCTCATTTTCCTCTGGTCAGTCTGATAATGAGACTCTCTAACCCTAGTTAGGCTTATCCTTGGGAGATAGACTTCCTGTCCTTTCCAGAGCATGTGTTGGAAGGTTTTCAAGCTTGTTGGAACCTGTGAGAGCTCACTTTTTGTTGTCATTTCCTCCAACAACCCAAGCTTACTTCCATACCATAAAGTAAGATTGCAGGGAAGGAAAAGAACATTGAATTTTAAAAACAACAAAAAATAAAACATCAGATTTTTTCCTTTCTACCTTTTTCCATTTTTTTCTTTTCCCTTCCACCTTTAGGTAGAAGAATTGAGAACCAGAATCCTGGTCTCTTGATTTTTTCTCTAGAGCTCTTTCTATCCTCACATGCTGCTTTCCCATGTGGGAGGGCTTCTGACTTTTTTGTTTTATATTTCACCCTGTTACATTCATTGATTCCTCTTTACATCCCTTCCAGTTCTGAAATTTTCTTTTAAAGTATTATTTTTGGTGATTTTAACCTTCATTTATGACTAGATATCTTTCTTTCCATCTCCAACCAATGAGCCATTTTTTAAAAAAAGTAATATTTTTCCCTCAAATACTTGTAAAATAATTTTTAAGATCCATTAAAAAAGGTTTTGGGTTCCAGATTGTTTTTCTACCTCCCTCCCTTAACCCCTAATATAGAGAAGGCAAGCAATTTCATATGTTAAACATGTATAGGTATGCAAAACATATTTCCACATTAAGCATGTTGTGAAAGAAAACAGACAAAAATCTAAGAAAAATGAAGTAAAACAAAGTATGCTTCGATCTGCACACAGACTCCTTCAGTTCTTTAGAGATGAGGAGCGTTTTCCATCATAAGTCCAAATTATCTTAGATCATAGTATTGTTGACAATAGCCAAGTCATTCACAGCTGATCTTCCTACAGTATTGATACTGTATATAATATTCTCCTAGTTCTTCTCATTTCATTTTGCATCAGTTCATACAAGTTATTCCAGATTTTTCTGAGAGCTTTCTAGTGGTCATTTCTTATAGCACAATAATATTCGATCACAATCATATACAATAACTTTTTCTACCAGTCCCCAATTAATGAATATTCTCTCAATGTTCAATTCTTTGCCAACATTAAACAAGGTGCTATAAATATTTTTGTATATTTTTTGCATTTTAATGAGCCATCTCTTATAGAAAGAGGGGAAAGTAATTCTGCAAAACCAAAGTATATATCAACTGCTCTGATGGCATATGCAGTGTTCCCAGTCTTCCACCTCTGCAAAGAAAGAAGTGCATTTTGATAACTCTTAATCATTCAGTTTTCATTTAATTTGGTTGTTCTTTCTTTTTTTTAATGTTGTTGTTTGTTATCCATTGCCTTCATTTTCAAATTGATCCTTTCCCTTCTTCAACCCTGAGAGTTATCCCTTAGAACAAAGAATAAAAAAAGAGAGAAGAAGTGGGAAAAAATTTGTTGGTTAAATTAACTATCAGATCTTGAAGGCATGTATACTATTATCCATTCGTAGTCCTCTATCTATTTGAATAGGGAAGAAAGATGCTTTTTCCCAGTTCCTTCTCTTTCTCTTTCTCTCTCTCTCTCTCTCTCTCTCTCTCTCTCTCTCTCTCTCTCTCTCTCTTCTCTCGGGCAATTGGGGTTAAGTGACTTGCCTAGGATCACACAGCGAGGATGTGTTAAATGTCTGAGACCAGATTTGAACTTAGGTCCTCCTGAATTCAGGGCTGGTGTTCTATCCACTGTGCCACCTAGCCCTCCTTTTCCTTCTCTTAACATTTTAATGACAGTACTAAGTTAGTAAGGAAAAAAATTTCCATGAGGTTCCCATCTGGAGATCTTTGAGCAGGCAGTGGCAGACTGGTACATGTTCAGATATGAGCTGAACTCAATGACTAAAGATGTCTCAGATTCCCAGAATCATTGATTTGAACAATAATGGAGCTCTGCTGGAGTGCTGTGCTGATGTCTTATTGTGACATGGAGGGTAACCTTAGGTTGTTGGAGGCTATGCCAACAGATGGCACCTTTGGTAGACGTCACCCATTAGGAAAAGGTCCATTCTTTTAGAGGTTCTGAAAAGTTCCCGGTTTCATGTTGTGAACTGTTGGGTTCTGAAGAAATACAATGAATAAAGTGAATGAGATCCCCAACCTCAATTCAATTATCTAATATTTATTGAGGGTCTATTATGTGTAGACACATATATATGGTCCTTTTTAAGAACGAACAACAACTATTGTAGGTAAAATGATGGGCTCTGAGGCTACAAGGAGGGAAAAGGGAGATTGATAAGCTAATAAAGACATTTACAAAAGCAATGTAATCCAGAGGAAAGAGCAGTTGGAGCCTAAAGATCCGTATTTAAATTCTGGCTCTGCCATTTCCCACCCAGGTGACCCTGGGGTCACACAGTAAATCTCAGAGTCTTCTCTCTAAGACTAACTCTGTATCTATGATACCATGATTTCTTCATCCTGAGCATTTTATTAAAGACAAAATGGGTTCAGAGAGGAGAAGTTCCTTGCTCAAAGTCACTGAGGTTAGAGAGACAGTGAAATTTCACCAAGCAACATGTGATTAGAATAGAATATAAGTTATATATAAGAATATGATTATTTTTGTTTGTATTCTCAGTATCTAGACACAGTAGGTGCTTAATAAATGTTTATCAATTGATAAAGTAATTGCCGAGAGAAAAGGATAGCTTGGAAATATTAAGCCTGCCAGAAGGCTTGCTCAGATCTGCCCCATTGCCCAATTATATTGTGTCTTTTTGACGCTGTCAGCCCAACATATAATAAAGAGTCTCTGTGAGAAAAAAAGCCATAATAATAAATAGCCATAATATACTTATTACATAATAAACGTAGGGGATTGTTTCAAGGTTACACAGCCAGAAAGTGTCATAAATCAAGGCTAGCCCTTGCTCATGGTGACATGATGTTTCCCTACAATTTATAAATCACACCATTAGCTTTTATTAGACTGTTAGGTGTCATAGTGGATAGAATGCTGGATTTGGAGAAAGAAAGATCTGAGTTCCAGTGCTGCCTTCAGTTTGGTCCTGGGTAAGTCACCTACTCCCTTTTAGCTTTAGTTTCCACATCTGTAAAGTGGGGATTAATACTCAGAGTAGTTGTGAGGATTAAATGAGATGATACTTATAAAGTGCCTTGGAAACTTTAAGCTATTATATATGTGTTAGCAGTCATCATCATCATCACCGTCATTATCATCATTGTCAACATCATCATTTTCATTGTCTGTCCATTTTCAAAGAGGACCAGTGATATCAGAGCTTGATGTCTTGACTTGTGCATGAATTGGATTTAAGAGAGCAGATTTGCACGAAACCCTCAGTCTCTTCTACCATCATGGAAGTTCAGTGGCAAAACAAAAGTCAGATTATTGGTGACAACCTGGGATGCAGGCGATGACACTGACACCTCTGATATTTGACCAAGTTCTAGGTGCTCCATGGTATCTCCTTCAGCTGCCTTTGTGTCCATTGGAAAGAATTGTTATCATCCACCCACTCTGCTAAAAGAAGTCTTCACCTAGTTCACCTAGTTGGGGTAGAAACTCCCCCAACTCACCAATGAATGGTTTTAAGGTCTTTTGGATATCTTCAATTTAGTTTAACCCATCTGCCGTCTGCTGAGTTTTATATTGTGTGACTGCTGTCCATGGTACAACTTCCTGGAGCCACAGGGAAGAGTTGAGTATCACAGACAACGAAGATGGATTTGAAAAGAGCCCAGCAAGTCCTCACACCAGGGATGCTAGTCCTTCCTGCACACCCTATATGTTCCTCCATCTTTATCAGCACTGCTACCACCATGATCATCATCATCATCATCACCACAACCATTATCATTACCATTATCATCATTACCGATATTGCCATCACCATCATGATTAATACTCCAACTTGTACTGAGTGCACCAATAGCTTGATATCCTCAGAACAGGGACTATTTTATTTTTGTAAAATAGTCTGTAGAGCCTATCATAGTGTTGGTACAGAGTAGGTGCTTAATAAATGCTTATTGTTTTGAATCAAATCAAAAATAAGAAGCTCAGCCCATATCTTCAAGAATCCCAGAACACTGTAAACATCAGTAAGGGGTTAAAGCAGCTTAGTGATTACAAGTCTTGGCATTGGTACACCTAGGGGGCCTCCACCTATCTCCAGGGGTCTGGTGAAAGCCAAATTACTTTTAAATCACTTTAATTTAAAAAGTAAGCAGAAGCATCCCTTGGGTGATGGGGTAATCACCTTGGAGCCCCTGATGCTTGAGGGAGGGGTTGTATTGAAGGGGGGAGGGGCCCTCAGTGGTTAGAACAAGTCTCAGAGTGGGGCTGGGGAAGGGAGTGAAGGAAGGACTGATGTCTGCTGATACTAGGAAAGTTCTGAGGCTCATTTGGTACAAGATCAGCACCTGATCTTCAGTCAGATGCTCCCTAATGACCTTTCCCCCTTACTTTATTTGCCTTAAGTGATGGTCCCCTTCAGGTTGTCTTTGTTCATTTTAACCCAATAATGGTAGAATTATTACTATAAGTTACAAGTTTCTGATGACCTGGGATTGAATCTTAACTCTGCGACTTACTACCAGTGTGACCATGGGCATGTCCTTTCCTTCCCTTGGGCCTCAGTGTTCTCATCAAGGGCTTGAATTAGAAGACTTCTGAATTCTCTTCAATCTTTATCTAGATACAGATCTAGGATTCTGTATCTTTGGTGTTTATGGCATTTTTATTTCCCTATGCACTCCCTTTCCTACCCACTCCCAGAGGGCCATTCCTTATAACAAAGAATAAAAAAAGGGGAAAAAACTGTGTTCCACAAAATTAACCAACATACCGTTTAAATCTAACGTATCATTATTATTATTAGTCTTTTTCAAAAAGCAAACTACTCCAGATGGGGGTGTTGTCAAGGGATCTGGAGCATAATGATATTCAGAAAGCTGAGTTTGAACCCCACACAATACTTATCAACACAGAAAGTTTGGCAGCTATGGGAATAGTCAGAAAGACCTACTAGGGGTCCTTAGAGAAAACTCTTTGCATCAATCTTTGAATCTGAGTTTCTAGTCAGAAGAAACATAGGCCCTTAGTTAAAAATCTCTAAATTAGGGCTTCTTAAACTTTTCCTACTCATGACCTGTTTTTTTCCCAAGAAATTTTTTATGCATATAATATATATATATATATATATATATAGGCAAATAAAACACTGATTACAGATCATCATTTTGTGACCCCCACTTCAGTCATACAACCTCATTTGGGGTTTGCAACCCAGAGTTTAAGAAGCTTTGCTTTAAAGAACACTTAGAGATGATTCAGTTTCCAGCCACACAGATCGGGTTCAAACAAGACAATACAATTTTTCTTACGATTCTCATAATTGCATAATTACATTAAGTCAGGTACAGATCAGACGGCTTAGAGGTCTCATAATGGACTAGTTCTGAGAAGGGAGATTTACATGTCACCAAGGTTACCAAGAAAACATAAACATAACTAAAATCAAGTCTCCTTATATTCTAGAGATCCATTCTCAATACCCTTTTAACCAGCACATTTTGAGTTCTGAATGTCTCCTCTGGTCACCTGATCCCTAGATGTCTTAAGACAATATGCTTATTCTCAGGACAGCTCTAAAAAGGGCTTTACTTCTCTGGTTCCAAATCAAAAGGTTCCTAGATAATTTTATGGGTAATATCATTTAAAATCGGTAGTCTGATTTTGAAACGTTAGAGAATTTTAGTTCATATGCCATTTGTTGTTTCCATCCTTACCTAAATCCTGTACCTGATGTAAGAATCTTTAGAAAATGGGTGAGGGTCCAACTGCAGAATGAACTCTTTTGCCTTTTAAAATCATCAGACAGATCCCCTTTAATTATGGGAAAATAATTTTATTTTCTTGACTATTGTAATCCATGCTATTTATGTGTAAAATAAAATTTTGAGCACTTATTACCAAAATATGCTCAAAGCCTGAATTTTGATGCTAGACAAATTTGGAAGTCAATCACATAACATCTAAAAATAGTTTTTAGAGAAAACAGTCAAATCCTATTGCTTTTCTCAAAATTTACTGTCCCATTTAATAGGAAAACTTGCATTGTATCTGTCTTATTAACACTTTATATTTTGTTCTTTTTTTTTCCTGAGGCAATTGGGGTTAAGTGACTTGCCTAGGCTCACACAGCTAAGAATTATTAAATGTCTGAGGTTGGATTTGAACTCAAGTCCTCCTGACTTTAGGGCCAGCCCTCTATCCACTGCACCACTTTAGGAGCATCTAGGTGGCACAGTGGAGAGAGGGCTGGCCCTGGAGTCAGGAGTTCAAATCCAGCCTCACACATTTGACATGTACAGCTGTGTGATCATGGGTAAGCCACTTTACTCTGATTCTTCACTGAAAATAAATAAATCAATAGATAGATAGATAGATAGATAGATAGATAGATAAGTTCCCTTGCCTATGGAATAAACAGATCTAGAGCTAATAAGATCTGGGATTAATATTTACCTTAGGACCCCAGCCAGTTACTTCTTTCTTTGAGATTCTACTTCCTCATTTGAAAACCAGGGACAAGAATATTCACATGATACTATAAAACTATTGCTCAAGATTGTGATGAAGAAAAATATTAAACTCTATGAACCTTAGTTTCTTCATCTGTATAATGGGGGTGAAGAACAATGTAGTTAAGTTGATGGAGACTCTCTTGGAATTAAGACTGAGTTTGAATTCTGCCTCTGACATATTCTGGCTGGGGAACCCCGGACTCTTTCAGATTCTAGGTGATTCTCTAAGACTGTAAGCTTTAGGCACATCAAATCTGCATGGGAGAGGGAATTTCCTTAATGGGAGCTCCCTATGTACAATCACATTCAGGCTAAAAAGAATACCTATAATACCTTTCTCCCAAGGTTTGCTGTGAGGCTTACTTGAGATAATATATTGTTGTTTAGTGATTTTTCAGTCATGTCTGACTCTCCATGGCCCCATTTGGGGTTTTCTTGGCAAAGATACTAGAGTGGTCTAACATTTTTGCAGATGAGAGAACTGAGACAAACGGTTATGTGACTTGCCCAGTGTCACACAGCCAGTAAGTGTCAGATTGGATTTGAACTCATGTCCTCCTGACTCTGGGCCAAAAGCTCTATTCTCGGTGCCATTGCCTGCCTGTATTATATATATATATATATAAATAAAAATGTATATATTATATATAATATATACATACATATGTATATAATATATCATATTATATATAGTATATGCTTATAATACATATATATATGTATATACAATGTAAAGTGTTTAAAGAACTCTATTAATGCTAGTTATTATTCTTAATAATAAGATTTAATTTATTATTACAATCTGGGCATTTCTACCCTCACCACATCCCTTGCTTCTGCCCTCGACATCTCACCTGCACAATGACCCCCATAATTCAGGTCGTCGCCTGGTCTGTGGCCAGAATCTCCTCCTCGGTCGCCCTTCCTCAAGATTCTCCCCACACTCCCCATTCTTTACTTGGCTGCCAGGGTGAGCTGCCCAAGTCTCAGGGCCTGCTGGGTCATTCCCCATCACAAATGAACCCTTTATTATCCTTGTTTGCCATTGAGAGCCCTTCCTCCCTTTCTAGCCCCATTTTACCTTGATCCCCTTTGCCCACTTTGGTCATGTTAGACTTCTTACTGAACCTCAGCTGGTGTCTCTAGGCCTTTGTGTTGAGTGGCCTTCATGCCTGGAATGCCCGCCCTCCTCCCCTCTGCTTCTCTGAGCCCCCGGTTCCTTCAAAACTGCATTTATGGGGCACCTGCTGTATGAAGCTGTTTACAGATCTCACTGTCTGCAAGGATCCTCCCTCTCAAAACCATTTTGTCACTTCTGTGTAGGTTTTTATTATGTGCATGTGCATATGTACATGTGTGCATACATGGTCTATTAAATGGATCTGTAGGCATATATACAACCATTCACATACATACATGTGTATATATGCAAACATGCATGTGTAGATGCACACATGTGCTTATATTGTGGTTGTATGTGCTAAAAATTTGCATGCCTGTATATGTGTACGTGTACACATGCATATATGTGTGCTCATAAAGAACATACACAATCTATGTAAAGGCACATGTGTATATCGACACATATGTACAATGCACATGTGCACACGTGTGTATATATGAAACACATTTATAGGTTTATATCTCTATCTACACAAAGGTGCTTGTATATATGTGCACATGCATGTATATTGTGTTTATATATGTGTGTATGCATATATGTGTGTATAAATATATAAATAAAAATGAATAAATAAATGAAAAATCTTTCCCAAAAGAATGTGACTCCCAGAGGGGAAGGGCCGCTTCAGTTTTATTTTACATTTCCAGTGGCTGACACAGTTCTTGGCACACAGGTGTTTGATAAATCCTAGTTGATTGGCTAATACAAAGATTCATTAAATGATTATATATATAATGAAATAATAAAATAAATAATTTAAAAATCAAATTAAATTAAAAAACAATAAAATAAATAAAAATAAAAAATAAAATATAAAATGACAAAATACAAAAATACACACATACAAAACCCTATATAAATCATGAACCGGGAAAGATGATACAATGGGGAATCAGACGACCTGGTTCACATCTGAACTCTGCTTGACCTTGGGGAAATGATTAGGCCCCCTTTTCCAGCTTCTCATTCAGTGCCTGGCACATAGAAAAGGCTTCATAAATAATTGTTGCCTGTCTGACTATTGTTATTCAGAGATGTAGTCAGCATATGGCCTAAGAAGCAAAAGAACATGTAATTCACTACAGCTTTTAAGGATCTGGCTCCCCTTTCCCCCCAGATTTTCCAGGAAAACTCACACAGGTGGATTAAGTTCCCAGGCATTTGCATATCATGAGTAATACGAAGCAGAGTTCACTCGCTTCAGCCAGGTGCTATTACAGAGCTCTGCTTGCTGATTTTTTCCATTCACGTTTTCTGATTTTTTTTCAAGTGTTGAGTGTTCTCTTAATCTCTAAACAGGTCAGAGCAGGAAAGCATTTTCCATTGTGCTTGACGTCAATCCAGCCCTATAGATTAGCTTGCCCAGGGTGTTCTGAGAGAGGTGCAGCTGTCGTCCCAGTGCCTGGAGACCAGGGCTCACCAGGGCCACCTGTCTAGTGGTGTCTTTGGTTCATAGACCTCGAAGGACCCGAGTCACAGAAACTTAGTGTGTAAGAGCTGGACAGGAACACTTTAGAATATGGAACATAGAGTTTCAGAGCTGGGAGGGACTTAGAACAGGGAATGTCAGACCTGAGAGGGGTCTTAAAATGGAATAGCAGAGTGGGGAGGGCTCTTCAAACAGGGGATGTCAGGATTGGGAGGGGCCTTAGAATAGGGGATGTCAGAGCTGGGAGGGGTTTTAGAACAGGGGATATCAGAGCTGGGAGGGGTTTTAGCCCAAGGAACATCAGAATTGAGACTAACCTTAGAACAGAAGATGTCAGGACTAGGAAAGATCTTAGAATAACAGTCGTCATTTAAATTAGATTTTAAGGTTTCCAAAGCATTGTACCTCATTTGTTCTTCTGAACACTAGGAAGTATGTGTTATTGTTATCCCCGTCTTTATTTATTTATTTATTTATTTTTACAAATGAGGAAATGGAGACTTAAGCATCACACAGCTTGTAAGTGTCTGTGGCAGTTTTTAATCTAAAATCTTCAACATTAATATGCTACTTTTGAATCAGATCTTTAAAGATCTGCCGATATAATCTCATTTATAGCTCAGAGAGAGTGGCCTTGCTAAAGACTACATAACTAGTTTGGATTACTACCAGGCTTGAATCCTGCTTTCTTCTCTGGGTCAACATTGTATTAATTACAATAAAGTAGCTCAAACACACACACACACACACACACACACACACATTCACACATTCACACACACACACACATACTCACACACACTCATCCATACATATGTAATACATATTTTACACTTAATTTTTAGTTTTTGGATTCGACCTCTGATTATCCTTTGCTGTGGGAAACTCTCTCTATCAACTAATCCTGCTTTGCGTCTATGTTCGCAGAGATACTTGATGCCCTAGAACATTAGTCTCTCAACTCTCTCGTATGAGAACCAGGTATCAAAAGAATGCCACTATTTTGGCAGGGAAGGTTAACTTAGCTTCCTCTCGACATCCTCATCCTGAAAGATTTCCCCTTTGACACTTGATTAATAGCACTAAGAGTACACTTTTTCTCTTTAAGTTTCCAGTTGAAGGCTGGTTGGCCCAATAAAGGGATTAGGTTTGGGAAATCCCCAACTAGCAAAATGAGGTGTCCACTTGATATGTGGCATTCTTTATCTGGTCTTATCAGGCAGTGGGAGCCACAGCAATGGATTTTTCTGGGCAACCAAGATTTAGTTCTTGAAGCCTTAATAAATTAATTTAAAAATTCTGTGTTCTAAATTCTTCTATGTTCTCTCTTTTTAAATTATTATTATAGTTTTTTATTGACCAAACATATACATGGGTAATTTTTCAACATTGACCCTTGCAAAAACTTCTGTTCCAACTTTTCCCCTTCTTCCCCCCATCCCCTCCCATAGATGGCAGGTAGAGCAATACATGTTAAATGTTAAAGTATATGTTAAATACAATATATGTATACATATTTATAGAGTTGTTTTGCTGCACAAGAAAAATCAGATCTAGAAAGAAAAAAAATGCAAGCAAACAATAACAGAAAGAGTGTAAATGCTATGTTGTGGTCCACACACATTTCCCAGAGTTCTCTCTCTGGGTGTAGCTGATTCTCTTCATTACTGAACAATTGGAAATAATTTGAATCATCTCATTGTTGAAAAGGGCCACGTCCATCAGAATTGATCATCACATAGTATTGTTATTGAAGTGTACAATGATCTCCTGGTTCTTCTCCTTTTACTTAGCATCATGTAAATCTCTCCAAGCCTCTCTGTATTCATCCTGCTGGTCATTTCTTACAGAACAATAATATTCCATAACATTCATATACCACAATTTATTCAGCCATTCTCCAACTTATGGGCATCCATTCAATTTCTAGTTTCTAGCCACTACAAAGAGGGCTGCCACAAACATTTTTGTTCTATGTTTTCTTAAACAGAATGTACAGAACACAGACTTAACTTCTCCTTTGACCCAGGGTGATAATTAGAAACAGATTAATTTGAGGATGACGGCAAAAACACTGGTTTGGGAGTCAGAAGACCTGAGTCTGAGATCTGGCTTGAATGCTTACTAATTATGATGATAATTGAATTCATGGGAGCTCATGAGATCATCAAGCAAAATAGCAAAGAGAGAGAAGAGACAGAGATAGCCACATAGTGGACATTACCTGAATGAAGACCTAGCAAAGGACACAGAGAAGGAACTGTCAGAGAGATACAAGGAGAATTGGGAGAGAAGGATGTGAGAGAGATAAAGAATGAAGCTTAAGTGATTTCATCTCTCAGCATCCTTATCTGTAAAAGGAGGGGTTTGGACTATAATGGTCTCTGAAGTCTCTTCTAGTTCTAGGTCTATAGTCTCATAATCTTAAGAATCTCAAAAAGAGCTCTGAATGAATGAACAAATGAAAACATATTAAGTGCTAACTATGTGTCATGCTAAGTGCTGGAAATTTTGTTTCAAAAAGTACAATAGTCTCTGCTTTCAAGAAACCTCTGTCCTAATAATAGGTGTAGCAGAATGGTGGTCAGGGACGGTGCTTTGGTTAGGGACGTCCCTAGCATAGACATCACGGGGATGGTGATACCATAGGGAGATTGCTTGCGATGCCCTTTCTAGGAATGATAGTATCGATTTGCTTTCTATGCCCATAGTCAGTGGTGGAAGATTAGGGGTGAAGAGAGAGGAACACAGCATGATCCAGCTCAGTTTAGAGATAGAGAACTTTCATCAGTCAGGAGCTTAGGGCCCTAGGGTAAGAACAGGAATGATGTCTATCCCTAATTCATGCAGTGAGAAAATATGGTATGAGAACAGGCAGAGCACCAATTTTGTGATTCTGTTTATAGAATCCCATCACCTATCTCCTTCCAATCCAACAGACCTCTTTTTAAGGGATCTAATATATGAAGAGCCCAGCTGTGTGACCCTGGGCAAGTCACTTACCCTTATTTGCCTCAGTTTCCCTATCTGTAAAATGAGCTAGAGAAGGAAATGGCAAACCATTTTAGGATCTCTGCTAGTAATGTCCCAGATGAGGTCATGAAGAGTCAAACATGACTGAAATGACTGAACAACAACTAGCATAAATGTTTTTGTGTGTATGGGACTTTTTCTTCTTTTTCTGATCTCTTGGCAGATAAGCTTATTCGTGCTAGCCACCTTATTTTAAAGACGAGACAACTAAAAATTGATGAGAAATGACTGAAAAAAATTGAACAGATCTTTATGTGTTATATATATTATCTTATGAAAAGAATGAACTTCATATATTTTGAACTGGAAAGTACCCTGGAGATCCCTTCATTCACTGTCTTTATTTTGCTGATGACAATACTGAGATAGTGTCATGTTCAAAGTTTCACAGTTAGTAAATAATGGTGCTAGCTTTGGGATTCACTTTTCTTGCTCTAAATGCAACATTATTGCTTCGATCTGTCCCGTGCAAAAGATATCTGGCAGCTAAATGGCACAGTGGTTAGAATCGGGAAGTTCAAATCCAGCCTCAGACATTTAAATATCTGTGTGATCCTGAGCAAGTCACTTTACCTTTATCTACCTCAGTTTCTTCAACTGGAAAATGGGAATAATAATAAGAGCATCCACTTCCCCAGGGGTGTCATGAAGATTAAATGGAATGATATTTGTAAAGTTCTTGGCATATAGTAGGTGCTATATAAATGATAGCTATTATTATTAGTATTAGTAATAATAGTATAACTGACAAAGGACATCTGACCACCTCTTGGTATCCCAAACCCTTTTTGATAGTTCTTATTTATATCTTGCACTCAGAAAAGATTGTTGGACTTGGAGAAAGCAGACTCAGGTCCAACTGTGACACTTGGTAAGTCTACATTATAGACAGGCCACTTAATATCTCTGAATCTCAGTTTCTCCATTTATTCACATGAATACAATAATCCCGTACCACTTACTTCTCGGGGGTCACTGTGAAGAAAATGCTTTTCCAGCATTAAAGTGCAACAGAAACGTGTTATTATTATGATTATCATCATGACTCTTATTGTAGAGTTATCTGCCTTGATAGTACATGTCCTTTTACAGTTTCTGCTCTAATGCAGTCCCTAGTTTACAACGTCCTCCTAGACTGAGAACTAAAAGGATCACTACAATTCAGCTATTTTTTCCATTAAATTTTATTTTTTTCTAGTTATTAAGCTTCTTTTTCTCCCTTCCTTTCCTCCTCACAAAAAAAAAAAAAAAAAAAAACAAGATCAATACCTGGTCACAAGTGCATGTGAGTCAGCAGAATAAGTGCCATGATATTCATGTAGAAAAATGCATGTCTCCATGTGTCGGGAAGCGGGCAGAATGGATCATGTTGGGACCTCTGCCATCCTGGTTGTTCGTCACATTGATCAGAGCACTATGTTAGGAATTGTTCTTGTTCTGATGAGTTTATTTGGTATCAGACCTCATGGGGCTGTCCGGGCTTTCTTTAAATCCCAGGTAACCCTGCACTTTCTGCCAGAAGCTTTTCCCAGTCCCCCTTCGTTCTAGTGCCTTTCCTCTGTTGACTGTCTCTGATTTATCCTATCTATGATCTCATTTATACATATATATGTATAAATATATACATATTTACATACATACATATATTTCCCCATTAGATTGTGATCTTCTGGAAAATGGAATTTTTTTTTGCCTTTTTTTTGTATCCCCAGTACTTAGCATAGTGCCTAACACATAGTAGGTGCTTAATCAGTGTCTATTTGATTGATTGACTAAAACCATCCCTTTTATCATTTCTTATAGCACAATAACATTCCCTCACATTCATATACTGTCATTTGTTCAATCACTCTTGAATCAATGGGTTTCCTCTCAGTTTCTTTGCCGCCGTAAAAAGAAGGTCTATAAATAGTCCGGGGACAGGTAGATCGTGTAGATGGAAGACATCTTCCTGAGCTCAAATTCATCCTTAGACACTTACTATCTATGTTCTGCCATCCTTTTGCCTCAGTTTCCTCATCTGTAAAATGAGCTGAAGAAGGAAATGGCAAACCGCTCCAGTGTCTGTCAAGAAAACCCCAAATGTGGTCATGAAGGCTGGACATGCTTGCAATAGCCGAACAAGAGCAACATAAATATATTTGTATGTATGGGGCCTTTTCTTGTTTCTCTGATCTCTGGTGGATATAGACCAAGTTATGTTAGCTCCTCATTTTTAAAGATGAGGAAGCAAAGCCTCAGAGAGAAGTGATTTGTTCAAGACCACACAGATAGTAAGTAAATGCTAAGTAGATTCTAGATTTATAGCTGTAGGGAGACCGTAAACCTTCTGATCTAATACCTCTCATTTCTCAAATGAGGAAATCAAGCTCCATTGTTGGGAAATGATTTGCCACAAAGCCACAGAGGTTGGAAATCGTAGATTTGGGATCTGAATTCTGTCCGCTGTGTCGAGGTGGGGCTGAAATTATTTCATGCCTGATCCCCACGGAGCTCCATGGCAGCAGCATAGCATTAGTAGGTACTAAATTTGGCCGAGAAGCCAGCGGGAACTGGTGTATACCATCGAACCAGGGTGGGATGTGTGAGCCAGGTGACCTGAGAGAGCTACACTCCTGTGACAGCTGAGCGTTCTGAGGAGGTGACTTCTTAATGGAGTTCTTGAGGAAGAACCACGTTCTCAACAGTTGGGTGGCTGACCCTCCTATGGGACTTCAGCTAGACACCTCGAGGGCTTGGCACAGCCTCGTGCTTCTCAATCTGTGAATCTTGGAATCTCAGAGCTCAAAGAGAGCTCACAGATTCACCTGGTCCAATTTGTATTCGAACAGGACACCCCTTTAGGAAATCCCTGACAAATGGTCATCTGTCTCTGCTTGATGACCTCCAGTGACGGGGAGCTCATTACCTTCTGAGGCTCATTACCTTTTAATTACCACTATGCCTCTTTTAGATAGTTCTTTGGTTAAGGATTTCTTATGTATGTTGAGCTCAAGTTGTATTAATTCATACTCCCCTCTAGCTCTCAAATTATCCTGCAGTTCATATGTTAGAAGATCTGTTTTAAATGTTGTTTACATATTATAATCTGATATATTGTGGTAGCTTCCACATTGGTTTCTCTGCTTCCAGTTCCTTCTCTAAACACAACCACGGCATACTCACTACTTGGAAATCCTCAGCAGCTCTATTTTGTATGCCTTGTTGTTCAGTCTTTTCAGTTGTATGACCCTTTGTGACCCTGTTTGGGCTTTTCTTGGCAAGATACTGGAGTGGTTTGCCAGTTCCTGCTCCAGTTCATTTTACAGATGAGGAAACAGAGTTAGTTCACTTGTCCAGGGTCACACAGCTAGTAAGTGTCTGGATCCTGATTCTAATTTGGGAAGATGAGTCTTCCTGACTACAGGCCAGGCTCTTTATGCATTATGGTGCCATCTAGCTGCCCCTGGTGTGATGTGTGTGTGTGTGTGTGTGTGTGTGTGTGTGTGCATATATATGTATGTTTGCATGTATATTTCCATGCGCATACTTTACTCCCAGGCCATGTCATACTCTGGGCCATCTGTATTTTGTCTCTCCCATTAGAGGCTTTTGGGGCAGCTAGGGGGGCGCAGTGGATAGTGCACCAGCCCTGAAGTCGGGAGGACCTGAGTTCAAATTTGACCTCAGACGCTTAACAATTCCTGACTGTGTGACCCTGGGCAAGTCACTTAACCCCAATTGTCTCAGCCAAACAAAAAGAAGAAGAACAATATAGGAAGTTAAGGAGTTGGGATTGTCTTGTTTTCTTGTATTTATATTTGCCCAGCACAGTGTTGGGCAAATACTAAGTGCTTAATAAATGATCCGTTTATTTATCATCTATCTATTTATCCATCCATCCATCCTATCTATCTACGTATCTATATATCTATCTATCACCTCTCTATCTCTCTGTCTCTCATTTACTTACCTACTGTCTCTTTGGGGACAGATATTTTTTCGTATCCTCTGGCATATAGTAGATACTTAATAAGTGCCTGATGATCAATTAGCTTCAGGATAATATCCAAACCATTAAGTCTGGCAATTGAACTTGTCTCATTTTCTTTTACTTTTTCAGATTTATTTAAATCACACCTCTTCACACATTCTCTGTAGCAGTTAAATTGATCTGCTATTGGACATTCTGTCTCTTCTGCCTTCCCGCCTTTCCATGGGCTGTCTTCCTGGCCTAGGTTGCATTTCCTCCTCACCTCTACTTCTTAGAGTTCCTAGTTGTCTCTAAAGGATAACTCGGGTCCTGTTCCTGTCTGTGACCTTTTTTCTTTCCTTTTCCCACCTGAAATGACGCAGAAAGTAAAACTTAGAGGTGGAAAGGACCTGAGCAGACCGAATCCATACCTTGTATCTACAAGGAATCTCTCTTATCACGAACTTGATAAGTGATTTTGTACTCTAGGATTTAAGACTTCTAAGGAAAGGGAATTGGATGGGGGGATCTAACCCATATAGGGCAGGAATCACTGTTCTAATTTACCCATAGGTGTTCTCTCTACCTTTGCTGCAGGCCTCTAAGGAAGAAGAACTCATGTTTCCTGAAACAGCCCATTCCATCTCTCAGTATTGGCAATTTTTTCCCCCTAAATTGACATCTCTTTAACTTCTGTCCATTGTTCTTGGATCTTCCCTCTGGGGACATGCAAAACAAAGCTAATCTCTCCTACATGTGACAGTCCTCTGAATACAGCCCTTATGTGCACTCTTGAGTCTTTTCTTCTCTAAGATAATTATTCTCAATTCCTTTAATTAATGCTCTTATGACTTGTACTCAAGACCTTTGTGAACTATCCTGGTTGCCCTGTTCAGGATGCTCTCCAGCTTATCAATATCTTTCTTAAACTTGGTCTATACTTTGTATATACTATATACATATTTTGTCTTTTTCCTCAAATAGAACATAAGCTCTTTGAAGGCAGGCATCATTATACTTTTACTTTTTTGGTCCTTGAATCCTCATTGTTGGCACATAGTAGTTATTGTTGGAGTTATTAAGAGTGGCAGAAGGGAAAAGCTACCATTATAATGGAGTTAAGGGTATTTCCCTTCTCTTTCCCCTCCAAGATTATCTTGCTTCGGTAAGGAGGTGGCTTTGGTTGAGTGGCGGGGAGAGGGGGCAAGACACAGAGAAGCAAAACTGGGAACATCTGCAAGGGGATCAGAGCAGCTAATCCTCACCTGAATAGCTAACCTTCATGTTGTGCTTTTGTTGATGAATACCTTCTTTCGTTTCCTAGCCAACCTTTCAAAGGTCACGGTCATAGAGTTTCATGGAACTATAGATTCAGAGCTGAAAGGGGCCTGAAAGTCCCTTATCAACCTCCTCATGTAACAGATGATGCAACTGAGGCTCAGGGAAATGATTTCACCAGCGTCACACAGGGCGTAAGTTTTGGAATTGGGATTTGAACCAAAATCCTCTGGCTTCAGTGTTCTTTCCACTCCATCAAGCTTTGTTTCCTTTTAAAAAAATAAATGAAAAATTTCTATAAGTATTTTTCCTCCCTTCCACTCCTTATCTTAATGGAATAATTAAAAAAGCAAAGAAAGCCTTCATAACAAGTGTGTATAATCTAGGCAAACCAGGACAAAAACAGTCCAAGAAAGTCTCATTCTGTATCTTGAGTCCATTATTTCTTGTACAGGAGATTGCTAGAATACTTCCTCTTTGATCATTGTGTTTGTTCATAACATTGATTAGAGTTCTAAGTCTTTCGAAGTTATTTTTCTTTATAATGTCACACAAATCATTCTGGTTCTGCTTATTTCCCTCTGGGTCGGTCCATAGTGGTCCTTCCCAGTCTCTTCTGAAACGACCAATCCATCATTTCTTATGGTGCAGTAATATTACATTACATCCACATATCATGATTTGTCTAGCCAATGTTCCATATTTGGGCACCCCATAAGTTGACAGTTTTTGGCTACTACAGGAAGGTCTTCCATAGGTTTTTTTGGTACTTGTGAGTCCCTCCTGTTTTTCTTTGTTCTCTCTGCAGAATAGGCTTAGTAGTGCTATTGCTGGGTCAAAGGGGATGCACGCTTTAGTGACTTTTTATACAGAGTTTTCTGCAGGATTTAAAAAGAAGGAAAAGGAATAAACCAAAGGGATGAGACCTGCTAGGTCAGAGAAAGCAGCTTTCTCACCTTGCAGCACAGCACACGGCTTGCCAAGACTATTTTTAGTTCTTCAGTATATCCTTGGCTCATCAGGCCTCAATTTTTTCCCCCCAAGTTCGTTTCTGCCCTGCATAATTTGTCCTGGAGCTCCAGCACTCCCGAGCTGCCTCTGAGTGCATGTCAATGATGCAATCGTTCCTGATAAAGAAAACCATGGGGGCCTCTCCCCAAATCCTGGCGACTCCCCATTTGCTCTGGCAAATGGGAAGGCTGAGAAGGGGGAGGGAGAAAGAAACCTCCTGGCTCTGACACCTCCTCATTAGGCTGAATAAACCAAAAGTGCTGCTTGGCACTTGCAGCACACTGGGAACATTTACTGAGTCACTCGGTGGGGCTGACGATGGCCGTGGTCTCCATTTTCCAAAGGGGAGACTGATGCTATATGACAGACATTTAATCAAGCACATATGCCCAGTGTTCTAGATACAAAGTCAAAGATGAAATAGACCCTGTCCTCAGGGACTTCTGCTCTACTAAGAGAATACAGTTGAATATTAGATAACAACAGCTTATAGATCTAGAAGTAGATACAAGATATATAATAACTTATAGCTCTAGAAATAGATACAAAGTATATAGTAATTTCTAGCTCTAGAAGTAGATACAAGGTATATAGTAACTTACAGTTCTAGAAGTAGATACAAGGTATATAGCAACTTATAGCTCTAGAAGTAGAAACAAAATATATAACTTATAGCTCTAGAAATAGATACAAAGTATATAGTAATTTCTAGCTCTAGAAGTAGATACAAGGTATATAGTAACTTATAGATCTAGAAGTAGATACAAGGTATATAGTAACTTATATCTCTAGAATTAGATACAAGGTATATAGTAACTTATAGCTCTAGAAGTAGATAGAAGGTATATAGTAACTTACAGCTCTAGAAGTAGATAGAAGGTATATAGTAACTTACAGCTCTAGAAATAGATACAAGGTATATAGTAATTTATAGATCTAGAAATAGGTACAAGGTGTATAGCAATCTGTAAGCATTTTTAAAAGAGCCCTAGGCCATGTACTAGACATAAAAAGACTGTCCTTTACCTCAAAGAGTATATATGGAAGGGGAAACAGCATGAAGAGATGGAAGATAGACAATATACAATATTAATATACAAATAGATATGCAAAGTACATACAAAATGGATGCAAAGAGGTACTTATATATACTGAATCACTCAGCGAGGCTGACGATGGCCGTGATCTCCATTTTCCAAAGGGGAGACCGATGCTATGTGACATTCATTTAATTAAGCACATATGCCCAGTGTTCTAGATACAAAGTCAAAGATGAAATAGACCCTGCCCTCAGGGACTTCTACTCTACTACGAGAATACAGCTGAATACTAGATAACACTAACTTATAGATCTAGAAGAAAATATAAGGTATATAGTAATCTGTAAGCATTTAAAAAAAAAGAGCCCTAGGCCATGTATTAGACATAAAAAGACTGTCCTTTACCTCAAAGAGCTTATGTGGTAGGGGAAACAGCATGAAGAGATGGAAGATAGACATATACAATATTGATATACAAATAGATATACAAAGTACATATAAAATAGATGCAAAGAGATACACTTATAAAAAAGCATATAACAAGTATATACAGAGTACAAAAGAAATCTATACTAGATATGTGCAAAGGCATTGGGTTTTTGGAGGCATTAGTAACTGAGGGGATCAGTTAAGTTCTAATGTGGGAAGTGGAGCTGGAACTGAGCTTTGAAGGAAGCCAGAGAGTTTCAGAAGCGGGTGGCTAAGAGGGAGAGCATTTGGGTCAGGAATGAGGCACTGCCTTGGCAAAGACAAAGCAATGAGAAAGAGAATGGCCTATATGGAGGAATGGAAAGTAGACCATCATGCTATAACTGAATCAACTTGGCTCACAAGCCCACTAAGTCTTACTTGTTTCCTGTTAGTGACTTGTAATATGACTTTGATAAAGTGATTTCATCTTTTTTAAAAGGGTTGATATTTTTAGGAAAGGAATGAGGTATATTGTGTATTGAGTTGGGGAGAATCTCCCTGGATGGCCTGCTAGGATGGCGGGTGGAGTATGTGGAACAGTCTAAAGGGCTCTGGCTCTGCAATTAGAGCTCTTGGGTCCATATTCACTTCTGATGCTCAACATATGGATGGCCTTAGGCAAAACACATGCCTTCAGCCTCAGTTTCCTCATCTGAAAATGAGGAGTTTGAATAAGAAGACCTAGTTCCAGATCTATGAGCCTCCCTTCTGCTGCCCAAGGCCAGTTGTTTTCTCCTTAAAGAGTAACAGTAATAATAACAGCTAACATTAGGGGATTCCAAAGTGCAGAGACTTCTGAGTCTCAAGTCAAGGAGACCCAAATTCAAATTTAGCCTCAGATGCTTAATAGAAACATGACTCTTAGAAAGTCATTTAATTGCTCTTTGCCTCAGTTTCCCCAGCCATAATATAGGCTATATTAACAATACCTATCTTGCAGGGCTGTTGGGAGGATCAAATGAGATATTACTTGTAAAATTCTGAGCAGAATGCCTAGCACATTGTAAACACTATTAAATGTTAGCATTTATGAAGTGCTTTCAAGTTTATGAAGTGGCTGGGAGGTAGGTCCTATTATCATTCCTATTTTACAGTTAAGGAAACTGAGGCAAACAGAGATGACATGACTTGTCACATATCTCTTAAGTGGTTGAGACTGGATTTGAATTCAGGCCTTCCTAATTTCAGGCTCAGTGCTCTATCCACTGCACCACCTAGCTACCACTAGGCAGAAGAGGGACTTTAAAAGAAAGTAGGAATATCCTTGTTTTTCACTCTCACCTTGTGTTCCCAGTCTCTGTCCATGATCATTCTCTTTTCTGTCATTGCTAAGGAGTAAATAATACTAACTTACACCTTTAAAGAGCTCAAAGCTTTATATCCACAAAGCTGGGCCTTTCTTTGCACTACAGACCACAGGATTATAGAATGAAATTCACAGTGGAGAAGCTCTTGGGGAATATCCAATCCAAGCCCTTCACAGCTAAGTAAGTGGCCAAGGAGGGATTTAAATCCAGATCCTCTGAATCTGTTTCCAATCAATCAATTTGATGTGATAGAATAATTAATAATAATACTCAACTTTTATATAATGTTTTAAGGTTTGCAAAGTACTTTACATGCAATCTCATTTTATCCTTACAACAATCTTGGGAGGTAAATTCTATTATTATCCACATTTTACAAATGAGAAAACTGAGGCAAATGGGGTTAAGTGACTTGCCCCATATCAAATAGCTAGCAAATATCTGAGCAAGAATCAAACTCTGATGTTCCTGAACACATCTAACATTCGATCCATTTTACTACCTACTTGCTTTGGATTAGACCAGATGTGCCTCCAATATATATTTTCCCCAATGTTGACTGAAATTTGTAGAACCCGTAGATTTGAAGTTGACCCAGAACTCATCTTGCCTTAGGATCATATAAAACTCTAGGATTAGATGGTCCCTTTGGGGCCGTCTAGTCCAATTTACAAAAGAGGAAGCTGAGATCAGAGGAGGTAAAGTCATTTCCTGTACAAAGCAGGAAGTGGCAGAGCTGGTTTTGAATTCACGTTCTCTGACTTCAGATCTAATGCCACCATACGTGTACCACTGTGTTTGTGAAATCGGAATCGGAAAGCTATATAGAAATCCTTTAGTTTTGACTCCCAATTTTTTCAGAGGAGAAAAGTACAATTTAGCAAAAGGAAAGAGAGCTTCCCAGTGCCATCCATCTACTGAATGGAAGAGCTAGAATCCAAATGCAGGATTTTCAACACCAGATCTATGACTATACCACTCTGCTTCTCCTTCAGGTTAAACAACAAATCTCCAAAAGGCTACTCTTTTTTATTAAAAATTTCAATAGTATTTTATTTTTTCAAACACATGTAAAGATAGTTTTCTTTCTTTCTTTCTTTCTTTCTTTCTTTCTTTCTTTCTTTCTTTCTTTCTTTCTTTCTTTTCTGAGGCAATTGGGATTAAGTGACTTGCCCAGGGCCTCACAGCTAGGAAGTATTAAGTGTCTGAATCCAGATTTGAACTCAGGTTCTCCTAACTTCAGGGCTGGTACTCTATCCACTGCGCCACCTAACTGCCCCACAAAGATACTTTTCAACATTCACCTTTGCATTCGAAATTTTTATGCCTCTTTCCTCCTTAGCCAAGACACCAAGCAATCTAATATAGGTTAAACATGTACAATTCCAAAAGGCTACTCTTGAAAGCTTCTTTGTAGTCTTCTAACACCCTAAGGTGTTATTAACTCTAAGAAGTTAGTACTTGGTTGAAGGAACTGGGGACTGTTTTTAAATATTTGAAGAAATTCCACATTATTAGGTTCATTTGGAGAGGCAACACAGTTTAGTAGATGGAGAGCCATCTGAAAGCCAGGAAGACCCGGGTTCAAGTACTGCCTGTGATAAACATTTGATCTGTGATCCCAGCCAAGTCATTTAACCTACCAGAGCTTTGGGCAACTCTCTAAGATAATCAGTAGTGACCTTTTTGGTAGAAGGAGTTTCTTCACTGAGGAGTTTTTTATTCTGATGAAATCATAGATTTTATCCCTACCTATATCCTCTGTCCCCTTTTTTCTGCCTCTATTAAAGGAGACGTTCAAGAGGACTCTGAAGAACAAGGACTGTTTTGTATTTTTCTTCATGGATTTCCATGGTCAAAAAAGTCATCAACTTTGGCCAGTCTACTTGTTTTTTTGTTTTTTGTTTTTTCATTTTCTGGGCCAGTCTACTTGTTATGAGCTTCTTTGAACTTATGGGTAATCCTTGAAAAGCAGACCCAGTTTGTTGTCTGGACCATATACATGAAGCTTCTCTAGTTTGCTACTTGTCTCCAATTGATGCCCTCTCTACACATATTAATATCTATGTCTATATATTTATAATGGTATATTTATTTGTTTATTGTCCCCTCCCCGCCACCATTAGACAGTTAATTTATTTGTATTCCCAGTCCTTAGCACAAGTCCTGACACACAGTAAACACTAAATAAATACTTGTTGACTTGACTTGAATTGGTCCTCTTCTATGTATTATCTTCTACTTCACTCCCTCCTTCATTAGAATGAGAGCTTCTTAAAGGTTTGGACTTTTCTTCTTTCCCTTTCTTTGAGCTTCACAAGTTCTAGCATACAGTAGGTGCTTCATTGATGCCCATTGACTTTGTAGAATCTGCCAGAACATTGACTCTTGTAGCTTAGCTTCCAACAACCAACAGGATTATTTCCCTGATGTGATTGGGGATTAGTGTAAGATTTCACTCTACTTCCCACAGTCCTCCTCACTAGCCTGTTTATGAGCTCCCTCATCTTCCCTCCTTCTCCAGCTTTTCTGGTTTTGCAATCATAATCAAACTATGTCCCTGCCCCTGAAAAAGGATGCATCTATCCATTGATTTTGCCATAGCTCTGCACACTATCCCTGTAACTTTTCAAACCAAAATTTTTCCAAAGCTTAAGTGACTTCCTTAGCGTCGCACAGATAGTAAGTATCTGAATCCAGAGTTGAACTTAGGTCTTCTTGACGCCAATCTACTCTGCCATTTGTCTGCCCTAGTTGATATAAGGATAGACTCAGAATCAAGAATTGTAAAAATTAAATGTTGGAAAGGATCTCCATGGCCACTGAATCAATTCAGTCTGCATCTGAAAAGACTGTTTTATTTTATTTTGTTTTTATTTTTGGTGAGGGGGTTAGGGATGAGTGAGCAGGGTCTCATAGCTACTAAGTGCCAAATGTTTGTGGTCAGATTTAAATTTAAGTTTTCCTGAAAAGATAATCTTTTCTTGAAAACTTTCAAGAAAGAGTTTGAAGGTCCTGCTTTTTTTGACTAAAGCTTTTTATATTTAAAACATACATAGAAAATTTTCAACATTCATCTTCAAAAAACCTTTTATTCCAGTTTTTTCCTTCTTTTCCCCCCACTCTCTCCTTTAGATGGCAAGTAATCTAATATGTTACAAATGTGCAATTCTTCTATATATTTCCATAATTATTATGCTGTACAAGAACAACAGATCAAAAAGGAAAAAATGAGAAAGAAAATATAATGCAAGCAAACAACAATAAAAAAGGTGAAAATACTATGTTGTGATCCATACTCAGTCTCCACAGTCCTCTCTCTGGGGTACAGATGGCGCTCTTCATCACAAGACCATTGGAACTGGCCTGAATCCACCTCGCTGTTGAAAATAGCCACATCCATCAGAATTGATCATTGTATAATCTTATTGTTGCCGTGTACAATGATCTCCTGGGTCTGCTCCAATCACTTAACATCAATTCATGGAAATCACTTCAGATCCCTCTGAAATCTCCCTGTAGATCATTTCTACTAGTCTATAGAACAGTAATGTTCCATAATATTCATATACCACAATTTATTCAGCCATTCTCCAATTGATGGACAGCCACTCTGTTTCCAGTTTCTGGCCACTACAAAAAGGGCTGCCACAAATGTTTTTGCACATGTGGGTCCTTTTCCCTTTTTTAGTGATCTCTTTGGGATACAGGCCCAGTAGAGACACTGCTGGATCAAAGAGTACACACAGTTTGGTAGTAGCCCTTTGGGCATCGTTCCAAATTGAAGCCCCCACTTTTCAAGGCAGCCTGTTTCGCTTTTGAGCAACTTTTTAAGGCAATTCAATAAACATTAAGTATCTACTATGTTTCAGGCACTACACTAAGCACTGGGGATATAAAATAAAAAGAGGTAATCTGTGTCCTCAAGGATTTTTACAACTTAATGGGGGAATCCATCACACAAAAGGGAGCTGAAAAAGAGGGTGGGTGCTAGGTGGTACTGGCATGCTGTTCAGTGCGTCAAAACCAAGCGGAGCTGCTGATCAAAAATGGACAGAGAGCTGGAAAGGTTCCATCCTAGCCCTCAATAAGTTCAGGCTTTGGGAGAAATTGAGTGCTCTCCCCTCCAACTCTCTAGTCAGAGGGAAAAGGAGGCTGAGAGAGTTGGGAAGGTGCTGAGTATCAGAAATGAACTCAATCAACCTAATCATCATTTGGATCTTTTCTTCCTCACCTTCTCACCTCCAGATTCAGTTAGCCTCACTTTGATTTACTCCTTTTGCTCCTGGTTAGCCTTGGGCCAAACAGACCAAGTCTAATCTCTTTTCTATTTGATGGTTCTTCAAAACTTAAAGACCAACTGCATCCTCTTCCATTCCCTTCTTCTCCTTCCCCAAGTCTTCTCTTTTCCAGGACAAACACCTCCATTTCCTTCAATTAATGCTCAATATGACACAGGCTCAAGGTCCTTAGGTTGAAAACTAGCTTCAGACTTACCAGCTGTGAGCTTTGAAATTCAATCTCAGACAATTGTTAGCATTGTCACTGGACAAAACATTTAGCATCTCTGAGTCTCTCATTTTTCTTCTCTAGAAAGTGAGGAGGAGGGACCAGATAACCTTTACGATCCACGCTAGATCCATGACCCTATGATGCCGATTCCATTGGGTGAAATGTAAAGAAGATTCTTGTTTGGGGAAATTTGGGGCTAAAAGTCTCAGGTTCCTTCCTGAAAATTCTGCAATTTTGTGCTGTTCAAGGAATCTCCTTCCTCATCCCAGCCCTATTATAGGTCAAATGTGGGTTTGATCTGTGTCCCCTGGATAAGATATTGTTTCAAAGCTAATAATCCTCCTTACTTGGAATAGTGTGAGAATTAACTAAATCATTGATATTTTATAGAGCACTTCTCCAGAGATCTGGGCTATTGAGGGATTTTCCAGAGAACACTTTTATGCTATAGACAAAACAATGGGCAATAATTCACCCATTATTGTGTCACAGGTTCTTCTGGGATGAAGGAACTGATGCTGATAGAAGTTAAGTGATTTAGCCAGGTTATACAGCTAGGAAAGGGCAAGAGAGTACAACTCATGTCTCCTTGACATCAATTTTGACATGCTATCTACTAATTCTCACAGTTGCCTAAAGGAAATCTGAGAAAACATCACTAATAATGTCATTTCCCCTAAAGTGAAATGGCTTGCTTCAGGAAGTATTATTCCTTGAATGTCTTAGATGTCTTGGAACTGACTAAGTGGCACAATGGTTAGAGTTCTGCACTTCCAGGCCTGAGTTTGAATCCTGCCTCAGATACTGACTAGGTGTGTGACCCTGGGTGACAGTCCCCTCATCTTTATCAGCCTCAGTTTGTAAAATGGAAATGATGATGATAAAATTTACCTCCCAGGGTTTATTGTCAGAATAAAATGAGACAGCAGGGAAAGCACTTGGCAAAACTTAGAGGGCTTTATGAATGCTGCCTGTTTTTGTTACGATTATTAGAATATCTTCTAGCAGAGACTGGATGAACACTTTTTGGCAATGTTGGAATAGGGATTCTTCTTCCATCCCTTGTTATAGATTGGGCTTCAAGGCTACTGAATCTCCTTTCAGTATGAAATCCTGTGATTCTCTGACCTATAAAATAGGGACAATAACCTCTACATCCCCTTTTTATCTGGCTTATATGGAGAGCCCACGGGAGATGGTGTCTATAAAGGGTTTTGGAAAGCAATGATACTAGAGATGGCTATTATGAGATGCCTCCACTGTGTTAAGTGCTGGAAATAAAAATCCAAGCAGAAAAAAGATGGGAAAATATTGGGTGAATCCTCTGGAGAGGATCAATAGAGGAACACGAAGAAGAAAGGCATAGGATAAGGCATTTGTACCAAGAGAGGAGTCGCCCACAGTACTGGATCGAGGCAGAAAAACTGAATTAAACTCTGACCTCAGATACTTACTGTGTGACTTTGGCAAGCCAATTAAGCTCTGCTTGCCTCAGTTTTCCAATCTGTACAATGGGACTAATAACAGGATTATTGGAGGATCAAATAAAAACCTGTGTAAAGAACTTTACAAATCTTAAAATACTGTGCAGATGCTAGTTATTGTCAAGTATGTAGAACAGAATGTAGAATGATGACCTAACCATTCTTGAACATTACAGGATCTTCAATATGGGTGACTCCTCTCTTGGTACAAATATTTTATCCTATGCCTTTCTTCTTCATGTTCCTCCACTGATCCTCTCCAGAGGATTCACCCAATGTTTTCCAATCTCTCTCTCTGCTTGGATTTTTATCCCCAGCACTTAGCACAGTGGAGGAATCTCATAAATGTTTTGTGACTGTCTGAAAGTATCCCCTGGTCTTTTGGTGCTTTGTTGAGTCCCAGTTTAGTCAAGGTCAATAAGTATTTTAAAACACTTATCATGTTGAGGCAAGCCACAGATCTCAAGGATGGTTATGGCTTCGTTCTGCGTTGTGTTTTGCACTTTTAACAACAATGATAAGAGTGTTTATTTCGAGGTTTATGGCTTACAAAGTGCTTTATACATTTAATCTAACAGAAAGACAATTCCTGTCCAGAAGGAGCTTACATTTTAATGGTGGAAGACAAGCAGGTCCAGAAAAACAAAGGGTAGATGGTTGAGATCCTTTCTCAAAATGGAGATTCTGAGAGAACCTGTGGGAAGAGGAACCGTAAAGGCAGAGGGAGAAGGCAGAGGCATGAAGCATATTAGTGAACTTGAGAGTGTGTAACATTCTGCCTGGCCATCTGTTAATCCTCACCGCTGCCACAGGATTGGTTCACCTCATTTGCTGATCCCATCTCTCCTTAATGATCTCCCTTATGCCTCTCCTTGCAACTGAATGTCATCATTGGAAAGATATTATAGTTTGCTCGGGCCTCATCAAATATCTCTCCATTGCCAGGTTTCTGTGGGACCTCTGATTTCCCTAGTCCTAATGAGATAAGTGGAGCAGCTAAGTGGCACAATGCATAGAGTGCCAGGGCTGGAGTCAGGAAGACGTTACTTTCCGGAGTTCAAACGTGGCCTCGGACACTTGCTAGCTGTATGACCCTGGGCAAGTCACTTCATCCTGTCTGCCTCAATTTCTCCATCTTTTAAAAGAGCTGGAGAAGGAAATGGCCAACCACTCCAGTATCTTTGACAAGAAAATCCTAAATGGGATCATGAAGAGTCAGACATGACTGAAAAATGACACAAAAATTAACGATCTAACTCTCTCTCCCAGTACAGTTTGGTGACTGCTCTGCAGCTCAGAGTCTTAGACTGGTATCTGGGCCTTTGAGAATTTCCCTGATTTACCCAGGTTCACCCAGATGTATGAAGCTGGACTTGAACTTAAATCTTCCTGATTCTGGGGCATATGTTCCTCATTCACTATGATCTGTTGCTCCTTTAATCCAAGGCTAGGCAACCCCCTTCTTTTGCCCTCAGTTTCCTTTTCTCTAATACAAAGGAATTGAATTAGATGAACCCCGAGATTTCCTTCTGCTCTGAATCCTATGATCCTGCATCTTGAAGTGATGTGTGATGAGCAAACTCTCAGGGTTCTTACAGGTACTTAGAATACTTGGAATTGTTTTATAAGCTGATTGGCAAAATCTTGGTGGGCCCACTCATAAGGAAATCTATTAAAAACACCATTAAGCTGAAAAGGGAATACATATCCCATGCAAAAAGCAAGTCAGACATAAGCACTCTCTCCTGAGCTGAGTATTTGTTTCACTGTTCTTCCCGAGGACCTCTATGGTATACTGGAAACAACACTTGATTTAACATTGTGAAGACCCAGGTTAGAATTCCCATGTAGCTTGTGATTCTCCTTAATGCGTCTGATTTCTCTAAACTTCAGTTGTCCTATCTAAAAAATAAGGGGGAGATCACATTAGCCTGGATTCCTCAAGCTCCACGGGCAGATTTCAGGGGAATTGTGAATTTGGACCAGAAAACAATCACACCTTTATTTTTCACCAAACTCAAAATATAATTTAGAATTTCCTTTGATTATAAATTTAAAAAATATTTTTAGGGGGTGCAGCTAGCTGGCACAATGGATAGAGCACCAACCCTGAAGTCAGGAGGACCTGAGTTCAAATTTGGTCTCAGACAGGTAACATGTCCTAGCTGTGTGACCCTGGGCAAGTCACTTAACCCCAATTGCCTCAGCAAAAAAAAATTCTGAGGGCGTACATGACACAAACCCCTGTCCCGGGTATTCTCTAAAGTCCCTTTCAGCTGCTACTTTCTAACCCTTCTAGTTCTAACTTCCCAACTCAGCTTTCACATTCCAGGTTCTAAGTTCTAACATTTGACATTCTAGAATCCTTTTGACTTGGCTATTTTGGCTTCTAACATTCACCAGTCCAAAGTCCTTTCCCCCCGCCCCCCGATTCTCTGTGTTCTATCTTCTCCCTAAATTCTTAGATCTATCATATATTCTCTTTTCCAACACTCCAAAATCTAACATTATTTCCTGCACACACATTCTGTATTCTGATCTCCCAGATTTAAGATCCCTTCCAGTTCTAAATTTTGTCGATGGAGGAAAAAAAAGCAAGGGAAGAGGCACTTATGTATTTCAATTTGCATGTGCAATCTCCTTCTCTCCCCCGGCTTCTCATTACTGAAAAAGAGTCATATGCATTGCTCTTTAAACTTTCTAATAAAATTTTCCTTTGGGCTGAGGCTGAACATGGAAAATCTCACCCCTGGGGAGGTCTATTTATTTCACACCACCAGTGTCCTCCTTCTCCTGCAAGATCTGGGTGGCTGCAAATGGGAAATTGCAATGGAAACTTTTAGGCTGATTTCACCAATGTCTTTGCTGCCCCAGATGCTGAGGGCAGGATTTCAGTGCCACGTTTTGTTCCCTTACCTCTGAGAGTGATGCAGCTGCTTCCCTAAGCACCCAGCTGCTGGGCTGTGCTAATAATAACAAAAAAGAAGTCTGTTTTTCTTTACTGATTAACTGTCTCTGGTGCCTGGATTTTCCCTTTACTACACTGGTGCCCAAGGAGGCCACAGATGAACTCTCTCCTTCCCCAAGTCAGGGAAAGATGCTTCTTACGTCAGGGAGTGGTGGAAACAGGCCCAGGCTGGGAGTCAGGAGGCTAGCTTCTAATCCTGGCTCTGCCGCTAACTTTCTTGATGACCCTGGGGAAGTGGGTGTAGTGGAAAGAGTGTTAGATTTGTAGTCAGGAGACCTGGCTCTGAATCCCAGATCTACCACTTAACCCGTGTGGTGGTGGGCAAATCATTTAACTTGTTGGAGAAAGTCTCGGCTTTCTCATCCATAAATAAGATGACCTCAGAGTTTCTTCTTGCTCTGAATATAAGAGCTTAAACCTCCTTGTGACTTAATTTCCTCAACCAATTGAGATAAAGCTGTAGCTGCCCATATGGCATAATCAATGTGGCAGCATGGCAATAGTCAATTGACTTTCAGGAAAATGAGTCTCTTTCTGACTCCAGGCAGATTGCTAGGCCTGTCCTCAGAAAGATTCCTCTTTCTGAGTTCAAATCTAGCCACAGACACTGGAAATCTGTTATGTCATAACCTATCATACTGTCAGACACATGGTAGTTATGTGACACTGGGTAAGTCATTTAACCCTGTTTGCCTCAATTTCCTCATCTGTAAAATGAGCTGGAACAGGAAATGGTAAACCAGTCCAGCATCTTAGCCAAGAAAACCCACAAAGGGGTCACAAAGAGTTGGACGTGACTGAAAAAATGATGGAACTTAGGCTAAACACCATCAAAGGAATCTTTTGTTTAGATTTTGATGAGTGTAGGGAATTTCAATGTTCCTGTTTTACACATAGGGAAACCGAGACTCAGAGAGACAGGTGACTCCTTTTCACAAGTCAGAATTGTGGAACTGGAAGGGACATTAGAGGCCATTGAGTTGGTCTCTTTCACTTTCAGAAGAAGAAATTGAAACCCATAGAGTTGAAGGAACTTGTTCAGGGTTCCCAGGTAATACATGGAAGAGCTGGGATTTATGACTCTATGACTCTACATTCAATGCCCTTTCCATTTTTTCCCCCTTTTCACACTGCCTCATCTGGGCTTTATGACCAACTTGGGAAATGTAGAAAGGAGATTAGTGGGAATAGCTCATATTTACCTAGTATTTTAAGATTTATAAGCCAATTTCCTCCTAATAACCTTGCAAGCCAGGTGTTATACATGTGGCTAATTCTATTTTTACAAAGAAGGAAACAAAGCTCTAGAGAGCTTGCTGCTTTCACTCAAGCTCAACATAGCTAGATATGTCAAGGAGGCAAGATTTGAATCCAGTTCTTTCTGACTCAGCCCCCTAAGCCATTTTTTCCTTTTTTGAGATAATTTTTTAAATTGTGCTTTGAAATGCTGAAGTAGTACTTCAATGTCTGTTAGGGGATTGACATGTTTTTTAAATAGAAGTTTTTTGGATAACTTTGGATGGCCCTCTCCAGGGTGCTGAACCTGGCCTTGGCTCCCCAAACCTGCTTTATATGCAAGCTCAACCATGAAATATCTTATCTGATGATCCTAGTTAAAAATAGACTGGGGAGGTTGGGGTCTAGAAATCAGGCTGGGCACGCTGGGGTGCTGACACACTGTCCCTCTTTGTATTTTGAATGGATTTCTAGCCCTTTACTGAAACGGTTGAGGGTATGTTGTTAGTTGGTCAATCAGTAAACATTTATTAAGCACCTATTATGTGCTAGTCATTGTACTAAAATCTGGATATACAAAAAGATGAAAAGTAATGACAATAGCTAAACAATTATAGCATGCAGACAGTCTCTATGTGGGAGACCCTAGCTTATCCAGTCATTCCTTGGCCTTGTGGACAGGTTAGACACTGTATCTTTGGTGTGGATTTAGGGCAATTGGCATAGTAGCTGTGTGACCATAGGGAAGTCACTTAATGCGATAGATTCAGATCCCAGCTTTGTAATGTTTTAGATAGTTTGGACAACTCTTTTAAGATGCTTCTATAGACCTCAGTTTCCTCATCTTTAAAATGAGATAATTGGATTAGATATATCTGGGACTCCTCCTAGCTTCACATCTATGGTTCTATGGTGTTAACTGCCCCAAACCTCAGTTTCCTCACTTTTACAGTGAGGATTACAGATTTGCACTACCCAGCCTGCAAGATTTTTGATGGAAAAATGCTTTATAAATTTTGAAGCGCTGTAGAAATGTTCTATTAATAAACATTTCTTCATATGTGATAAGGAGATTAGATGGCATGACCTCCAAACCTCCTCCTAGCCCTGACATCCCCTGTTCTAAGGCCCCTCCCAGCCCTGACATCTTTTATTCTAAAGTTCCTTTAAGTTCTGACATTCTGTAAGATTCCTCCCAGCTCCAATAGTCCCTGTTCTAAGGCTCTTCCAACTCTGACATTTCCTGTTCTCAGGCTCCTCTCAATTCTAAAATTCTGTAATTATAGGGGTTTCATATTCAGTTTGATTCAATTTAACAACCCCTTTGTGGGAAATTGGTGACAGCTGCTGTTTTAAGCAGGACAAGTGTGAACTTGGGGGTAATGTTCATAACTGATCTTTTAGGAAGTTAACAGAAGCTTCTTGTTGCTGCTGGCTTTGTTCCCTGCCCTTTCCCTGTTCTGAAACCCATCACTTTCTGTAGAGGCCTTTACTGTCACCCCAGATCCAGGACCACCATCTTTCTAGCAGATTTCAATTCAGCTTGGACTGGAAGTGTGTTGGGGAAGGAGCCCTAGCCCGGAGTCAGCAGCTATGAGTTCCTAAGTGAGCTCTCTGTTGTCTAGTTTCCTTCTCTGAAAAATTGAGGACTTTGGCTTAGACAACCTCGAAGATCTCTTCTGGTTCTGAATCTGTGATTGCAAGTGCAAAGACCAAGGGGATCCATTGAAATGAACCCTTTAAAAAGAAGAAGCAAAGAATTACCAAGATCATGTTTCAATATAGCAAATCCCCCAAGGAAAGTGGGAACATGATAGAATTTGACTATAAGGCTAAATATCATCAAAATTAAAATCATTTCATGTGAAACTTTAGTTTTTTGAATCATAAGGTAAAAATCCTTTGTAATGTGCTGGGAGAGAGGACGTGTCCTCCTTTTACTAAACATCTGGGAGCCCAAGTTTGAAGCAAGTAGCGCAGGGTCCCATGGGGTCGCCCCCCAGGCCTGGCCTGGCCAAACTCCAGCCTAAAAATAGCTGAAATGGTGAGGCCTGATCCAAATATAATGTCGAGGGGCCACCAGTGCTTGTTGTCCCCGGGATCTTCATCATGATGGTTTCGTTAAGCCAGAAGGGATCTTAGAGATTGTGAGATAAAGAGGGGGTTTAGAATAGAGAATGTGGGAGCTGAGGGTGTCTTAGAACAGGGAATATCAGGCTTGGAAAAGGCCTTAGAATAAAGAATATCAGATCTGGGAGGAAACTTAGAATAGTGAATGTCAGGGCTGGGAGGGGCCTTAAAATAGGGGACGTCAGAGCTGGGAGGGGGTTTAGAACAGGGAATGTGAGAGTTGAGGGTATTTTAGAATGGGGAATATCAGGCTTGGGAAAAGCCTTAGAATAAAGATCTGAGAGGAAACTTAAAATGGGGAATATCAGGGCTGGGAAGGGCCTTAGAAGACAGTTGCACCTCCTTTGTAGGTCTCAGTTTCCTCCTCTGTAGATGGTGTGCCCTACTCCCCTTGCCTTCCTCCCTCTCAATCATATACTCTTATACCAGTTCTTATGGGCAGTGGGGTTGGAGATACATGAATACAGCTGCCCCCACATGGCTCTTTGGTGTCTTTGGTTGCTCAAGGAAACAAGTAAAGACAGTTGGATGGATACCAAGATCTTACTCTCAAGCCCCTACATTGTTGGTATGTGGGTATTGGGGAGCGAAAAGGTGTGTAGAAAAGGGCTAACCAAGCTCATGTTGTCAGCAACTTTCTTGTGCAAATGGCAAGACTGTGTCTACCCCTGAAGAGACAGAAAAAAGGAAGAAAGAAAAGGAGAGTCCCTGAGAGGGAGGAGAGGTGATATGGGACGGGGAGGGAAGTATTTTAATGGACAAAGGGAGGTAGGCAAAGTCAAAAGCTCTTGAACATAAGCATTTATTAAGTTCCTATTGTGTCTTATATTAACTCCTTTGACTCTCATAACAACCCTGGGAGGTAAGTATGATTATCACCCTCATTTTACAGTTGGGGAAACTGAGGTAAACAGAAGTTATGTGATTTGCCTAAGGTCACACAGCTAGTCAGTATATCCAGCTAGATTTGAACTTAACTCCTGGCCTAGCACTCTATTGATTTTAATGAATCTCAGACTATTTTTTAGGAGGAAGGACCCTATCCTAATCTCTTCAGAGTCTTCACAAATTGCAGTATTCTATAATACCATTTTCTTGAGTTCCTTCCCAGATTATTTTCCAGTATATTTTTCCATTTCATTCTAGGGCCTGGGCTATTTAGGCAGCTGAGATTGTGGAGTTCCTCCCCCTGACTTTTTCTATCTAATTTTCAATATTGTTAAGTAATAGAGCTTCAGAAATTTTCCTTCCATGAGACTTTCTTTGGGCTAATAATAGCTTACACTGTTCAGGCTTTCCCACTTCAGATATTTCTCTGAAATTGTCCTTCCCTCAGTTCAAACACATCCTCCCTCTTGGGGGGATCTTGGGGACAAGCTGGGCCAAAATGAGCCAGGGCTTCTCCTCATACCAAATCTGGTGGCCTCTTTCTTTCTTTAGAAATCTCTCTTTAGAGATGAAGAGACTTTATAATTTTTTTCTAGTCAGACTTCTGCATTTTAGATAAAACTCGGTTGAAGTCTACATTAGGGAAGTGACTTGTCTAAAATCCTATGTCTATCTCAAACCTCTTCCTCATCTTACAGAGGAGAAAACTGAAGTCAAGAAAAGAGAAAGTGACTTGTAGAAGGTCTCTAAGTAGTAAGTGTCTAAGGTTTGGGGGCCATTTTTATTTTTATTTATTTTTAAAAGTTTTTTTAAAATTAAAAATTTTAATAATAGATTTTTATTTACAAAATATCTGCAAAGATAGTTTTCAACATTCACCCTTTCAAAACCAGATTTTTCTCCCTCCCTTCTCCCTATCTTCCTCCCCTAGACAGCAAAGTAATCCAATACATGTTAAACACGTGCAATTGTTCTATACATATTTCTATATTTATCATGTGGTATAAGAAAAAAGGTCAAAAAAGAAAAAAAATGAGAAAGAAAAAATCAAGCAAATAATAAAAGGTGAAAATACTCTGTTGTGATCCACATTCAGTTCCATAGAACTCTCTCTGGATGCAGATGGCTCTCTCCATCATGAGTCTATTGGAATTGGCCTGGATTATTGCGTTGTTGAAAAGAGGGGGGCATTTTTAAAATAAGGGTAACAGAAAGACATATTGGGTTTCAAGGCAGTGAACTGGAGTTAGACAAGGAGAGAAAGGCTACTGACCTTTAGCAAATAGAGACTTAGTAATTAGAGAGCTGGTTTTGGAATTGTATTCAACTCTGCCTGTCTTATACATTGCTTGTATGATACTGAGAAAACAACTTAATTCATTGGGAGCAACTTTCTAAGACTAAATACTTCTAAGACTAAGTTTTGATTTTTTTTAAACTTGAAAGTAACCAAGGGTAAGTGAGTTACTCAGCATTCCACAACTTAATAAGTGTCTGAGTCTGAATCTGAATTCACATCCTTATTCTAGGACTGGTGCTCTATCCACGGCACCACCTAACTATCCCTTATGTTTTGTGGTTAATGAAATTAATTTATTAATTGTAAGCACACTTGATGTTGATCTTTGAGGTTTAGGATGGGGTGGATTGGAGCTAGACTTGTGCTCTGGGGTGGGGGCCTGAATTTGGGAGCAAGGGAGGAAACAAGGTGCGTATAAAGCCAGGGTTCTTTCTTTCTTTGGCTATAAGCACTCTATAGGTAACTGGGATCTGTTGCTTGATAATTGCTGGTGCCATCAAAGATAAAGACATAGAGAAATAAGCAGAGAGGATGGAACACTGGGCAGTGCCTGAAAGCTAAGTTTCCTTAGTAGAGGGGTATCCTCACCAAAAGCTCTCCTACATTAGGGAAATAACAGGTAAATTTTATTTATTTATTTTTCCAAAATCATACCCTAGACTGGCATTTACAAAGCTCTCTAATATTTGTGTAGAACTTAACCGGCATGATCTCATTTGAGTTTCACAACTATTCTATGAAATAGGTGCTACAGGTATTCTTTCCCCCATTTTACAGGTGAAGAAACTGAGGACTCAGTACATTAAGCAACTTACCCAGAATCACAAAGCTGGTAAATTTTAGAAGTGGAATTTGAACCCAGGGACAAATACAGTTCTTGTTACACTTAAACCTTTCTGTCATTCTGGGATCTGCTTGGATGTCCAGGATTGTCTGATGGTCCAGATGATGAGCCAGTGATCTTTCCACTGTGTACAAGGGATCCTTTCGAGTGGAGCTTCTCCACTGTGGGGAAGAGGAGATGGAGTTGTGACTCAAAGAGAGTGTGAGCTCCCAATAGCCAAAGATTCAGGATGAAATGGACATTTAATCAGACTCCTCAATGGTGCAGATGTAGCTGCAGGCACAGAACTGGGAAATGACTTTTCTAAGGTCACACGGGTAGTAAGACACAGATAGGATTTGAATCCAGGTCCCAAAACTCTATTTTTTCCTACTATCTTACTTCGATCCGCTTAGATGCTAAGGTTTATTCAGTTAATGTGTGTCAACTTTTTTTAGCTTTTTTGGCTTCCTACAAGTCTTCACTAAAATTCCATATTCTGCAAATGTCTTTCCCATTTCTCCTTGATGTTAGAAGTTTAGAAATCTCTCTGAAATCATCTTCACCAGAGCTTCTATCTCTCCTGTTGGTACAGAAATTATCTACACATTGTCTCTCTCAAATAGATTGTGAGCTCCGTGAGGTCAGGCACTTGTTTATTGTTTTTCTTTTTATTCCCATACATTAGCACAGTGGCCAGTTTAATAAATTCTTATCCTATCAATTGGTAGTCATCTTACCTCTATTGCCTAGTAGCTGAAAATGGGAGATAGTAATACTGAAGTACTTATCTCACAAGATTGCTTGAAAATTGTTTACATGATTATTTTATGATTATTATTAGATATGTATCTATATAATACTATATAATACATACAATAATATGATTATTATTCGAACAAGATAAATAATGATAATATCTGACATTTCAGATTTTCAAACTTTTCTTTTTTGTCATGAGTGCTATAATTTGGTTCTTTCAGATGATCTTCCAGGTGAGGTGATTACTATAGCATAGACCTGATTCACTCCCAGTTTTCAAAAGAGGAAATGGAGACTGGGAGAGGCCAATTGACTTGTCCATCCTTCCATATGGAGCAAGTGTCAGAAATAGAAATTGAGCTCAGAGTGTTTGGGCTGATGAGTAGCAGTTTTGCAGCATGAGGTAATGGATTAGACCGATCTGGGGTTTGTCCTCTGTCCTTATTTTCCATTTTGAAAATGCACTTATTCTGCCAAAGTCAAAAGTGATTGAGAGGTTGATAGGTGAACCAGTTGGCATACTCTGGTAGAATACTCTCATGGGATGCCTCATTACATATATGGATTCAACCATTTCCTTTTAATGATTTCACTTGTGCCCTACTTTTTGTTCCCTCTTCTGGGGTTTTCTTGGCAAAGATACTGGAGTGGTTTGCCATTTCTTTCTTCAGCTCATCTTACAGACATATGAGGAAACTGAGGCAAACAGGGGAAAGTGATCTGCCCAGGGTCATACAGATAATTAGTGTCTGAGGCTGGATTTGAACTTAAGGAGATGAGATTTTCTGACTCCTGACCTGGCACTCTTTGAATTATGGAGTTAGCTAGTTGCCCAGATGCAGCCATACCCTGGATCTGTTATCCCCAGAAATGTAATGCAGCAGTTGTCTTGTACAAAATCACATGCTCTATATTCCATCCCTTCCTTCGGTGTCTTTGTGTACACTGTTCCCTATGAGTTAAATGCACTCCCTCTTCATCTATTCCAGTCTCTTTATTCTTTCAAGGCTCATTTCAGGTATTAATCCTTTTATGGAGAACCTTTCTTCCTTGCTTCCCTCCCTCAACTATTTGTTTTCTACCTTTTCACATGATCATGTGTTCTTCTCCCCCTTCTCCTAATTCCTATAAGGTAAGTTCTCTGAGGGTGGGGGGCTTTTATTTTTGTTTTTATATCTCTAGCAATTAACACAAGTGTTTTGCATATTGTTGGAATTTAATAAATCTTTGTTGAATTTTGAATCGTCAGCCTTTACCCTGGAAATAGTGCCTCTTTGTGGTATAAAAAGATAAAGGGATAAAAATAATAACTCATTAATTTAGCACTTTACAGTTTAGAAATCACTTTCCTCACAACAATCTTATAAAGTAGGCCATGCATGTTTTATTGTTCCCATTTTCAGAGTAAGAAAACTGAGACTCCTAACTGTGAGAGAGCAGGGGGCTTGTCCAACAAGGACACACAGCTAGTATATGGGTGAGCTGGGACTAGAAGTCAGATCTTCTAAATTCAATGTTTTCTTGTTTTTTTATTTATAAATCAACAAGCCTTCCTTGTTCTCTATTCCCAATTTCTCCAATGTCTGTTTTGTTTGTTTGTTTTTGCTAGTTTATCAGAGTGTAGAGCAGCATTTCTGCCTGGCTCAGGGTTGGGATTTTAGAACTTGGAAGAAATCACTCTTTCCTTTTAGGATTTTGTACCCTCATGCAGCTGCTGTGTGGTACAGTAGGGAAAAAACCATCTAAAATTTTTTTTAACTTTTAACATATTTTATTGATACTTATTTTTTCATTGAATTAATTTCTAGCCAATCTAGTGTGAGCCCTCCCTGGTATAATGAGCATTCTCTCCTGCCTCAATTTTTAGAACTAGGTCAACTAGAGCACAAAATCAAGCAACATTTATTAAGCATCTACTAAGGCTGAGCACTGGGGATAGAAAAAGAGGCAAAAGACAGTCCCTGTCCTTAAGGAACTTGTAATCTGCTAGGGGAGACATTGTGCAAACACATACACACACAGAGAAAGCAAGTTATATACATGATGAAAAGAAAATAATTAACAAAGGGGAAGACACTAAAATTAAGAGGGGTGGAGGAAGACTTCCTTTAAGTAATTTTGGTTGGTTCTTAAAGGAGACTGGGGAAATCTATAGGTGGAATTGAGGGGGGAAACCATTCCGAGCATGGGATTGGGAAACAACTAGGAAAAATTGTCTAGAGAGGAGAGAAGAAGGGTCTTATTTGTGGAATAGCCAGAAGACTGCTTTCACTGGATTCAAGATTATATATTGTATTTCTACCATGTTTAACATATATTGGACTCTTTGCCATCTAGGGGAGGTGGTGGGGGAAGGAGGGAAAATTGGAACACAAAGTTTTGCGAAGGTTAGTGTTGAAGAATTGTCCACGCATATGTTTTGAAAAATAAAAAGCTTTAATAAAGGAAAAGAAGATTATATATTGTAGAAAAGGGTATAAGAAGATTGGAAAAGTAGGAGGGAGCTAGGTTCTGAAGGGCTCTGAAGACAAACAACATTTTGTGTTGCAGAAGGTGTCAGGGAGCCAATGGAGTTTACTGAGAAGGGGGTGACATGATGGATTTAGGAAAATCACTTCAATAGTTAAATGGAGAATTGATAAGAGTGGAGAGAAACTTGAGGAAGGCAGATCTACCATCAGGCTAATACAGTTGTTGTAATGTGAAGTGATGGAGGTCTACACCTGGGTGAGGGCAGTGTCAGAGGAGAGAGGGAGCAATACTCAAGAGATGTTGCAAAGCTTTTTTTTAACTTTAAAAATGTTTTCTTTTTTCTGTCTATAAATGTATTTTTATACATTTTTTGGATTTCTTATGAATTATATTGAGGAGATATAGCAAATTTGAGATCAATAGAGTTGGCAACAACTTTGATCTGGGAGATGAGAGGTAGTGAGGAATCCAGGATGATTCCTAGATTGGGAGCCTGGGCCCTGGGAGGGTAGTGTTGCCCTCAATAGTCATGGAGAATGTAGAAAGTGGAAGGTTTAGGGGTAAAGATAAGAAGTTTATTGAGTTTAAGACATCTACTACACATTCAGTTTAAGAAGTCTAAAAGAAAGTTGGACATGAGAGATTGAAAGATGGAAGAGAGATTGGGTTAGGAGAGGTCATTTGAGAATCAGTAGCATAGAATGGTAATTAAATCTTTGGGAGCTCATCAAATGAAGTGATATAAAAGGAGAAGGGAAGAAAAGCTTAGGATGAAACCCTGAGAGAT
The DNA here is from genome assembly GCF_902635505.1 of Sarcophilus harrisii. Taxonomy (NCBI): domain Eukaryota; kingdom Metazoa; phylum Chordata; class Mammalia; order Dasyuromorphia; family Dasyuridae; genus Sarcophilus; species Sarcophilus harrisii. The sequence goes on along the minus strand of NC_045426.1, from coordinate 695,821,074 downwards.
CTCTATAATTATACCTTACTTAGAGGCTATGATCAGGAGGAGGATCTAGCAAAGTAGACAGAGAAGGCATGGTCAGAGAAGTTGGAAGAGAACTAGGAGAGAGAGAGAGAGACTACTGTCCCAAAAAGCTAGAGAGTATCAAGGAGGATAGAATGATCAACAGCATTAAGGACCAGAGAGAGGTCAAGGAGAAAGAGAATTGAGAAAAGATCACTGAGTTGGGCACCTAAGACCATTGATAACTTTGGAGAGAGCAGTTTTGGTGGAATGATACTGTTGGAAGTCAGATTAAAAGGAGTTAAGAAGAGAGGAAGATAAGAAAAAGTGGAGGTTCATATTATTGATGGTCTTTTTGAGGAACCATATCCAATGTCATCTCCTTTCTCTCTGCCCAGGAAATTCTCCCTTCTGTGAATAAAAGGCTGGGTTGTAGGATTTGGGAATTTAGGGCTACTAGAGAGGTATGCCTCAAGAATATGTGATCAACAGGAGGGTGATTTTAGAAAGGCCTGAAGAGACTTACATGAACTGATCCTAAGTGAAATGATCAGGACCAGGAGAGCTTTGTACATGATGACATCATTATAAATGACAATCAATTCTGATGAACATGACTCTTTCCAACAACAAGATGACTGATGCCATTTCCAATGATCTTGTGATGAAGGGAGCCATCTACACCCAGAGAGAGGACTGTGGGAACTGAGTGTGAACCACAACATAACATTCTCACGCTTTGTTGTTGTTCACTTGCATTTTGTTTTCTTACTCATTTACTTTCTTTTTTTGATCTGATTTCTCTTGTGCAGCAAGAGAATTTTATAAAATGTTTATATGTATTGGAGTTTACATATATTTTAACATGTTTAACAAATATTGAATTGCTTGCCATCTGGGGAGGAAAGATGGGAAAGGAGGAGAAAATCTGAAACACAAGGCTATCCAAGGGTCAATGTTGTCAAATTATCTGTGTGTATGTTTTGAAAATAAAAAAGCTTTATAACAAAAAGAATTTGTGATCAATCCCAAAGCATTTATTAAAGGCCTGCTAGATACTAGGTGCGACGGGAGGACCTGGGGATAAACCCCATAAAACCAAACAGTTCATGGCAAGGAATTTTTCTCTTTATATTAAATTTATGTTTGAAATTTCCACCCATGGCTCCTGGTTTTGCCTTTTGTGGTCAAGGAGACCAAGTTTAATCCTATCCCTCTTTTATGTCAGTCCCTTAAATACTTGTCAATAGTTATAATAATGATACCTCGAGTTTTTGATTCTCCAAGGAAAAAATTCCCACAATTCCCATTTTATTTTCTGATTTTATTTCAAACAAAATATCCCCAATTTTGGCTTAGTGGGACTTGGTTCAGTGTGAATTAGTGAATACATCATCATGTGGAATATTAAAAAAATAAGATTCACTTAATTGCTTTCAAATGCACTCTCTGACTTAGGGGCTCCCTATGACTTTGAGCTCACATGCGTCACGGTCAATCCCAGAAGCCTCATCTCCTGAGGAGGTTAATATCTCTTTTTGGCTTATTGCCCCCAATTCAAGTTACTCCAGGAAAGTCTAATATACTCAAAACATTGTTCTTATGCAGAGTAACTCTAATATGGGTAAAAGATGTCTCTTGTTCTCCTGAAAACATTCAAGGTAATGAAGCTCACGCCACACACACATGGTTTTTCCACTCTTCCACTGGATAAGTATTGGATATGGAACTAATCTTCTAGCTTTACGTTCTGATTAGAAGCCTATGAATAACCCTGGATGACAGTCTTTCTCCAAGGAATGCATTATATCAAGAAAAGCCCTTTTCTCTCTCCAGAAGGTTTGGTTCCTGAACTCTTAAATTTGGAAATTCTTGAATTTGGGATATTCAAGAAGTATTACCCAAGTATTTCAATTTCTCTATCTAGAAAGCTAGGTTTTGGGGTCACACTAGCTAGTAATCCACCCCGCCCCCTTTCCCTATGCTTCTACACAGAAATTTTGAGTTTATGAATGGCAGAATGTATATTCATATGCTCATCATTGCCAGGTGTTTCTGTAGAAAAGCTATCATTACTCCAGCTGTTGCCATCTCTTGGGCCAGGAAAATCCATTCTGAGATCTCCAATCTCTAACTTGTGCTCAAAAGAAGAAAATAAAAAGATAAAAAAATCCAGGAACTCAAGAGCTAGGAAATTCTCCTCTTGGGCCATCTGGGCACTTATACCCACCTTGAAAAGTGACTGTATTGCCACTGATTCCTCACTTCTCCCCCTAAATACAGATCCATTTTCTTGCATTCCAGTCTATCTTCAGAAAGTCTAGGCAAGAGAACTGGTGTGTCAGCAAAGAAAGGAGTAGTTCTGATTTTAGTCTTCACAAATGATTTATCTTGAGTTCTCTATGTTGTGTTATTGAGACATTATAGCATCTGCCCATGCTTGAGGGGAGCTGTCTTGGATGCTTTCAAAGAAGGGGAAACCCTCTATAATCTAATTAGTTTGTCTCTTTAAATAAGGACAGAGAGTGACTTTAAAAAAATCACCATGTGTTATCAAGATGTTTTAGGCATTAATTCTCATTTCTATAGTGATGGTAAAATTTGTGAAACTTCCCAGAAGGCATAGTGGTTGCATATAGAATAAAGCAAAAAGGACTTTGCTTCAAATCCTACCCTGTCCCCTTATTTGCTGTGTGTCCATAGGCAAATGCTCAGGTAATTCTTTGGGATTTCCTATTAGATGATAGAAAAGTTACAGTCTGTACTGATGGACAGATTCCCACAATGGTGACATCATGGAACCATGAAATAGTAATGTCCTTGTAAAGTAGGAAGTGTGATTATTATCCCTATTTTATAGATTAGATAGATAAAAAAGCTTAAGTGACTTGTCCACAATCTTAAGGAATTTGAGGTAGGATTAGTACCCACTCCCCTGACTCCCAGTTTCTGAGAGTTCTCTACACTACACATCTTGCCTTTCTTTTAAAAAACTGAGTCAGCCAGGTGGCTCAGTGGCCCTGAAGTCAGACTGAGTTCAAATCTGGCCTCAGATATTTAACACTTCCTAGTTGTGTGATCCTGGGCAAGTCACTTAACCCCAATTGCCTAAAAAAAACAACCAAGAAATATAATCCCATAATTTCTACAACACATGATCAAACATGTATTTTATTGTATTTTTTTATTATTACATTTTTATTAAAGCTTTTTATTTTGAAAACATGCATGGATAATTTTCAAATTTTCTCCTCTTTCCTCCCACCTCCTCTCCTAGATGGCAAGTAATACAATATATATTAAACATGGTAAAAATATATGTTAAATCCAATATAGGCATACATGTTTATACAATTATTTTGCTACACAAGAAAAATCAAATCAAAAAGGAAAAAAAATGAAAAAGAAAATAAAATGCAGACAAACCACAAAAAGAGTGAAAATGCTATGTGGTGATCCACACTCAGTTCCCACAGTTCTCTTTCTGTGTGTTTCTCTCTTCATCACAAGATTTTGGAACTGACCTAAATCATTTCACTGTTGAAAAGAACCACATCCATCAGAATTGATCATTATATAATCTTGTTGTTGCCGCTGTGTCCAGTGATCTCTTAGTTCTGTTTTTTTCACTTTGCTTCAGTTCATTTAAGTCTCTCCAGGCTTCTCTAAAATCATCCTCCTGATCATTTCTTATAGAACAATAATATTCTATAATGTCCATATCCCATAATTTATTTAGCCATTCTCCAACTGATGGGCATCCACTCAGTTTCCAATTTCTTGCCATTACAAAAGGCTTCCACAAACATTTTGCACACAAACATTTTTAAATCAATTTTCAGTTTCAAATTCTAACCCTCCTTTCTCACCCTTTTTTCCACCGGGAAATAAAGAAAAGCAAATCCCATTATAAATATGTACAGACAAGCAAAACAATTCCTCATTAGCCATATCCAACAAAACAAAACAAAGCCAAAAACATGCCTTGATATACCCTTTGAGTCTATCACTTGGAAGCAGAGAGCATGTTTCACCTTCAGTCCTCTGGAACTGTGGTTAGTCTTTCTTCCAGAGTTGTTTGTCCTTATCATATTATTATTGTGTAAATTGCTGTTCTGGTTTTATTCACTTAACTTTGCGTCAGTTTATACAAGTCTCCTTATGCTTCTTTGAAACCATTCTTTTTATCATTTCAACCATTCTAGTTCAGACAATCATCTCATACCTAGATTACTGAAATACTCTGCTGGGGAGTCTGCTTTTCTCAAGTCTCTGCCCATTCCAATCCATCCTCTATTTGGTTATCAAAGTGACTTTCCTAAAGTGCACATCCCATCATATTACTCCTTTCTCAATAAACTCCAGTGGCTCTCTATCACTTCCAGAAGCGAATACAAAAATCATGTGTTTGGCATTCAAAGCCTTTGATGACCTAGCTCCCTCCCTTTTTTTTAGTCAGCTTACACCTTATTTCCCAACAATATTCTTTGGACTAGTGATGTTGGCTTCCTTGTTATTCCATGAACAAGGTACTCCATCTTTCAACTCCAAGCATTTTCTCTGGCTGTCTTCCATCCCTGGAAAGCTTTCCACCCTCAACTCCACCTACTGCATTTTCTGGTTTCTTTTAAATCCCAACTAAAAACTCCTTTATCCCTATAAGAAGCCTTTCCCAACTCCTCTTAATTCTAATGTTTCCTTTCTGCTAATTGCTTCCTTTTTATCTTGTATAATACAATCAGTATGTATATATAATTTTTGCTTTCTTGTTCATTCTATTAGATTGTGAGCTCCTTGAAAGCAAGTGCTGTGTCCTCTCTCTTATTATATGCCTTGCACTTAGCATAGATCAGTGCACATAGTAGGTATTTAATGAATGTTGATTGATTATAATTTCTTACAGAACACTATTTAAGCATAACTCATTCAACCGTTCCCCAATTGATGAGTACTGCCCCACTCTCCAATTCTTTTTTTTCATTTTTAATTTTTTTATTATAGATTTTTATTTACAAGTTATGTGCATGAGTAATTTTTCAGCATTGACAATTGCCAAACCTTTTGTTCCAACTTTCCCTTCCTTCCCCCCCACCCCCTCCCCCAGATGGCAGGTTGACCAATACATGTTAAATATGTTAACGTATAAGTTAAATACAATATATGTATACATATCCAAACAGTTATTTTGCTGTACAAAAAGAATCGGCCAGGATCCAATTTTTTGCTACCATGATATATGCTGCTAGAAATATTTTTGTATATCTGAGTCCTTTTCTTTTTTGATCTCTTTGGGGAATAGGACTAATAGCAGTATTTCTGGGACCAGCTATTGATTAAGTATTAACACTGGGAATGTGCTGTGATCTATCCCTACTCACTGTGCATTTCCCCATCACCCTGGGGCTTGTAATTTTGATTCTTTGGAGGTTTTGGTATTATATGATTCACCACATCGCATCTCTTGAAAAATATTGGGGTTAAACAGTTGTACTTTTGTTTCAGAGAGGAGTTTGAGGTCATTAAAAGAAATGTGCAGTTTCCAAAACACCATCTAGCCTTCTTTTGTCCCCCTCTTAATCTCTGATCCCATTTGCTGGTCCGTCTGTTTTAACTGTTCAATATTTATACATTAGTTCTATAGTCTGTTCATCTGATTTTCTATCATAGTCTGGAAAACACGCATTTTCATCCTTTTCATTTTTCCTCTGTAAATAGATTGCCCATTTTTTGAAATGATTATGGCTTTGTGATATTCCAGGCTTTGCAATGTTCCAGGGCTTGATGCAATCAGCCAAAACAGGAGATTACGGAGAACCTTGTTATTTATAGAGAATCTCCCTTCTGTTTGTCCTCTGTGTTGTACATATTCTTCATGGTGTGTGAGAATACCTGCGGAGCATGTGGCCTCCTATTGGATGTCTCCATTGATGTTAATAGTCAGAAGGTCATCAAGCAAAGTTATTGGAATTATTAATATCTTTCAGGGAAACCTGTATGATTTTTTTATATGTCCAACAAGAAATGTAATGAGGTCTTGTAACTGCTATACCTTTCAGTCAGTCAGGTTACTGTAAAAATGAAGAAATGGCAAAAACTTCATCTAATGTAACAATTGTATTAATATTCTGTTTTCTGTTGAATGTATCTTGATTTGTACAAAGTGATAAAGAATGTTAATTAAAAAATGTATTATGTCTATTCTTTCCTAAATAAAATTAATCTTTGAAAGGTCTTTAATTTTAAAAATGGAATAGGGATAGAAATTGGAACTGTAATGTCATTGGCTTCAAGAACTCCCAGTTGGGCAGCTAAATGAAGCAATAGATAGGGTATTGGTCCTGGAGTCAGGAGTACCTGAATTCAAATCTTGCCTTAGATACTTACTGACCCTGAGTAAGTCATTTAACCTCAATTGCCTCCGTCCTCCCAAAAAAGAAAAAAAATGGGGCAGCTAAGTGATGTGGTGGAAAGAGAGCTAGCCCTGGAGTGAGGAGGAGCTGAATTCAAATCTGCCTTAGACACTAGCTGTATGATCTTGGACAATTCACTTATTGGAAAGAAGGAAAGAAAGAAAAGGAGAAAGAAGAAAAGAATGGAAGGAAAAAGGAAAGAAAGGAGAAAAGGACAGAAAAAAGGAAGAAAGAGGGAAAGAAAGAAGGAAAGAAAGGAAGAGAAAACTCCTAAATGAGAAAACTCCCTCCACCAATGCAGGATGGCACTTTTCCCTTCACCACTTACATTAGAGAATTGCCTAGAGCTCTGGGATATGAAGTGACCTGCCCAGATTCATACTGCCACTGAATCAGTCAGGACTTGAATCCATGTCCTCCTTGCTTCATGGATAACACTTTATCATCACGCCATGCTGTTTCTCAAAAAAAAAATCTGCCCAATCACTTCTCATACCACGGGCAAACATGCCTTCCGAACATGAGAACACCATTCTCCCAAAGATCTTTCTCAGAAATAATAATGGGGGCCAATGAAATGATAGTTACTGAGGTTTTGTCAGTTGCCTTCTTAGGACCTTGCAGGGATCTTCATGATTTTTTTCTGAGCATGTGACATCCATGCCTCTATCAGATATCCATCCCTCAGTACCCTCAGAAAGGGAGGGCGCCCAGCACGGACTTTCTAGGATAGTATCTGGTCTGGTCCAAATATTACTTCCTGTTTTTGCTTTCTTGAGTTGCAAGGCTATGACATTAGATATTAAACTTGATTATACTATATGAATGAGTTATTATTATTGTTGTTGTTATTATTATAAATAATAATAGCAAGTGTAAAACTTGGTTAGTCCTGAGAACATAAAATGTTTGATCTAAGAGGTGTCTTAGAAATGGGAATGTATAAGGTTGGAGGGGATACTTAGAGAATATCAGAGCTATTATACATTGTCACAACTAAAAGATTTCTTAGAACAGAGAAGGGTAGATGTGGAAGAAACTTTAGAATTTAGGATATCAAGTTCTTTCTCTCTGTCTTTCTCTGTCTCTGTCTCTGAATCTCTGTCTCTGTCTGTCTGTTTCTGTCTCTGAATCTCATTCTCTCTGTCTTTCTGTCTCTCTTTCTCTGTGTCTGTCTCTCTGTGTCTCTGTGTCTCTGTCTCTCTCTCAATTTCTCTCTCAATTTCTCTCTCTCTCTCTCTGTGTGTGTGTGTGTGTGTGTGTGTGTGTGTAAAACATCAGCTCTGGGAGAGGTCTTAAGAAATATAATGTCACTACTATGAATGACTTTAGAATAGAGAAAACAAAAGGCAAATGTTGTAAGGGAACTAATCTCTAGACAGAAAAAATAAGGATTAAAGAACATATAAGACTATTGACAGTGGCAGAGTCAAAGCTAGAAATGCGATCTCCTACCTTCTGATTTAATGTCTTTTCCATTAGAAAATTCAAAAAGGCAATGTGGCATCTAGTGTTGGTTTTGGATTCAGAAAATCCTGGGTATGAATCCCCAGAACCTTATTAACTGTGTGACTCTAGTACCAAACTGTGCCCAGCCTCAGTTTCCCCAGCTGTAAAATGAAGAACAGTAATATCTGATTATCTGACCCTATAGACTCCTGTGATCCAGAGCCCTCCAGAAATGTGAACTGCTGTTGTTTCTCATGGGTTCCCTAGTGCAGAATCAAATTTGCATGTAGATGCAAATGAGCTAGTTGCGATCAGAGTGAGTGCTTCCCTATCCATCCCCCCTTTGCTGGTAGTGGCTGTCAGCTGGCCTCTGCCAGAAAGCTGGATGTTCTGACAACGGTTGCCCTGGCAACCTCTGGGTAGCTCTGGGCCCCTGACTGCAGGAACCCTGGCTGCAAGATCCCGCTATTTTATTCCCATCTCAAGTGTTTGGTAACTGATACCCACTGGGTTCTCATTTGGAGGTACCCAGGCCAGGCTGGGCCACACCCTTGGTAAAAAAAAAGCCAGAAATGGGCAAGACCTCCAGTGTGAAGAGAAGTGAGGATTGTCTTAGTTAGCCCCATATTAATTTTTATCTTGTAGGATGAGGACTGTGGGACAATTTTCTAGTAGTAAGAGCCAGATGGCATGCTGTTTGCAAGCTACTGTTAACTGGCAGGTAGGACCAATGGGCATTCTCTGAGGCAAGAGTGATAGTCCAAATGTTCCACTGGCATCTTGCTAACATTGAGAGAATGCAGGGAAGGCCCCCTGTTACGTTGAGTGGAAATCATGAGAACTAGAATTGCAGAAGATAAATTGAAAGGAATATTCACCTTGATTGAGATCCTAGATTCACCAGACCTTTTGCTTGTTTGACCCTGGGAAACAATACCAACTCCTCTGTATTTTGACTTTCATATACCTGAAGGAACTAGGGATCTTACATCTAGAAAAGCAAAAATCGATCATAGCTGGCTGCCTTCAAGTATCTGAAGATCTGTCATTAAGAATGTGTCTTTTGCTCAGCCTCAGAGCCTAAAATTTGCAGTAGTAGGTCAATGATGTAGAGAGAGAGATTCTCCATAAGGAAATTAAAAATAAAACATAATTGTGGTTTATTATAGAAGGGATACTTGCCAGCAACTTGGATATTAGCCACCGCTTGTGGCTATGTTGTTGAGAAAATTTCAAGGAGGACATGGACAGGCTGGTGAGTCCAGAGGTTGTAGCCTACTTCTGGTTGGCCCCAGAGGGCTTAGTGGGTGACCACTGCAAAGAAGCAGAGTTGAATTGGATAGAAAGAAGCACTTCCTAGTCACTGGAGCTGTCCATGGTGTCCAATTGAAATCTACTGCCTCAGGAGGTGGTAGGATTCCTCCTTCCTCTAAACTCCCAAATCAGCCCCACTGGAGCTTTTCAAATAAAGGCTGGATGTTCATTAATTGAGTATGGTATAGAGGTGATTTTTTATTCAGGTACTCTTTGGATCCAGTGGCTTTTGACCCCCTCCACCTTGAAAATTTGTATGATTCTGTGATGCTGACCCAGCCATTTTTGGTTGGACCTTTAGTACTGATTCTCAGGTCCAGTGGGGTCTAGCTGTGAAATCCTATTCTGGGCAAGTCACTCCACCCCACTTTGAGCCTCAGTTTCATTATCTGTAATACAGAGATATTAACAATACTTGTACTATTTACTGCCCAGGAGGGTTTTGAGTAAAACATTTGTTTAATGATGATGATGATGATAATAATGATAATACCCAATCTTTATATAGTACTTTAAAACGTGCTTGGTGCTTTAGTAAGATTTCCTTTTATCCTTAGAACCTTTAGAGGTAGATGCTCTTATTATCCCCATTTTATAGATGAGGAAACTGAAGCAGATTTGCTTCGATTCACATAGGGTTTGAGGGAGGATTTGAATTCAGTTCTTTATGACAACTGCTAATTCTAGCTAGCATTTACACAATAGTTTAAGGATTGCAAAGTGCTTACACATATTATCTCATTTGATCCTCACAACAACTGAGGAGGTAGGTGCTGTTATTATCACCCATTTTACAGATAAATTACTTTTTATCAATTATCAATTTACTTGATAAATCACTTAACCCCTCTCAGCCTTAGTTTTTCCATTTTACAGATAATATAATAATATATATGCAATATATCCATAATAATAATATGTTATTATTACCTGGGCACTGAGAGGTTAAGCTACTCAAGGGCATGTGGCTAATACAGTTGGAGTTAGGGCTCGAAGCTAGATCTCTAATACGTGCTTATTATTGTGCTTGTTATGATGACTGTTATTATCTTGGTTTAGGTCATGAGAGAAAATTTCCCCACCTTGTGTCAGGGGCTTTAAGAGGGCCTATTTTTAGTTCTGTCACATGTACTGCCAGTTAAATTTTTTCTTGATTATGCAGCTAAATTTACTCTCATGTTAATACAAAGTCCAGTAATGAGCAGTGGAAGATGCCGGCCCTTGATGGATTGGAAAATTTTCCATCCACTATGGAAAGGGCTCTTCTGCCACCTTATGGTCAATTGGGAAACTTCAGTTTTAGGGGAGAGAGACCCAGATAAATAGGACCCAGCCTGGAGACACAATTCTGAGATCTCTATCAGGTCCAAATACAGCCTTAGCAAGGAAGGAGAGGTCGAGTTGTACATCAGAAATAGCCCTGAGGACTTCTGTTCAAATCTCATCTCTGGGGCTTACCGCCTGTGTAAATTGGGTAAATCACTTCTTCTCCCTGGACCTCAGTTTCTCTTTGTAAGGGGATGATGGCACCTGAACTTCCAGGGCTACCATTAGGACTACAGAATCATAAAGCTGGAGCTGAAAGAGACCCACTGGGTGATTTAGTTCACTTTTCCCTGTCCTTTATTTGTCAGAGCAGGAAATCAAGGTCTAATAGTGTAAGTGTGGACTTAATAAACAAATTTGGGGTTTGATTTCTAATCCAGACCATTATTCTAATATCCTTCATATGGCATCCGTGAAATTCAGCTCCAGCTAATTGTTTCATTTTGAAAATGTTCTCTTTGGGGGCAGCTAGTGGTGCAGTGGATAGAGCACCAGCCCTGAAGTCAGGAGGAGCTGAGTTCAAATCTGACCTTAGATACTTAATACTTCCTACCTGTGTGACCGCAGGCAAGTCACTTAACCCCAATTGCCTCAGGAAAAAAAAATAAAATGTTCTCCTTGGTTTCTTCATCTTCCATATTCCATTGGCTAAATGAAAGAATAAATGGGAAAAAAGATTGAAGTGTTTATTATATGTCTTATTGTGCTCAGCTCAGGGGATACAATAGAAAATTGAGACAGACCTGTCCTTAAGGAGCTTCTAGTTTAATGGGGGAGACAGCACATATAAGGTAGTAGCTGCTAGAGAAGGATATTTTGGCTTAGAAAGTGATAGGAATAATAAATAGAGCTCAGTTCTGGGATTGGATTTTGAGGCAGGGTGGCAGAGTGGAAAAAACCCAGCAAACCAACAAGCAATTATTAAGTGCCTAATGCGTTCCAGGCTTCTAAAAGCAGTCTAGGGAAGCCTGTCTTGTAGCTAAGAAAATCTGGCTTCGTGATATTATTAGCTTTCTGATTCTAGGAAAGTTCCTTAAACTTTTGATATTCCTAGGCAAGTTTCTTTTTTCTTTTTAATATTTTTAAATAATAGCTTTTTATTTTCAAAATATATACAAAATATTTTTCAACATTCACCCTTGCAAAACCTTGTATTCCAAAAATTTCTCCCTCCCTTCCTCTTCACCCCTCCCCTAGACAGCAGATAATCCAATATATGTTAAACATATACAATTCTGCTATACATATTTCCACATTTATCATCCTGCACAAGAAAAATCAGATTGAAAAGGAAAAAAATAAGAAAGAAAACAAAAAGCAAATAAACAACAGCAGCAACAGCAAAAATAAAAATACTATATTGTGATCCACACTCAGTCCCCATAGATTTTGTCTGGATGCAGATGGCTCTCTCCATCACAAGTCCATTGGAAGTGGCTTGAATTACCTTGCTACTGAAAAGAGCCATGTCCATCAGAATTGACCATCACATAATCTTGTTTTTGTGTACAATATTCTCTTGGTTCTACTCACTTTACTTAGCTTCAGTTCGTGTAAGTCTCTCCAGGCCTTTCTGAAATGATTCTGATGATCGTTTCTTATAGAACAATAATATTTCATAACATTCATATACTATAACTTATTCAGCCATTCTCCAACTGATGGGTATAAACTCAGTTCCTAGTTCCAGGCAATTTTCTAAGATTATAAGCTGTACAACAGATGGCTAATTGATTTGGTGGAGGGAGTTTCTTCATGGTAGAATATATTCTAGATTGGGCACTATTTTGGGTGCTGACCTAAGACCACAAAACAAAACAAAAGTCCATCTGAGTTAAAGAGGTTAATGTCTATTGGGAGAAACATGTGGACAGAAAAAAATTAAAAGTTATTTTAGGTGTAGTACCAATAGCTGAGAGGCAGCCAGGTGGCAGTGGATAGAGTGCCAGGTCTGGAGTATAGAAGACTCATCTTCTTGAATTCAAATCCAGCCTGAGGCACTTACTCGTACTCACTCTGTGACACTGGGCAAGTCACTTTATCCTGTTTGCTTCAGTTTCTTCAACTGTAAAAATGATCTGGAAAAGGAAATGGTAAACCACTATGGTATCTTTGCCAAGAAAATTCCAAATGAGCTCACTAAGAATCAGACATAGTTGAACACTATAGACTAGGAACTGAGGGGATCAGAGAGGGCTTCATGGAAGAAGTGGTAACCAAAGAAGGCTTCGAAGGGAGTTAGAAATTCTAAAAGGCGAAGGTAAAGAAGGAAAGCATATCAGGCTTGGTATAAAAAAGAACAGGGTTTAGAGTCAGGAGACCAGTTTCTTATTTTGGTTCTGCTATTTACTGTCTGACTTTAGGAAAGTCATTTAAGCTATCTGAGTTTCAGGTTCCTCATTTGTTAAGTAGAGGTAATAATTTTGGTAGTGCTGACCTCACAGGGGAATTGTGAGGGAAATATTTTCTTTATATATTTGAAAACTCTGGTACACTGAGCTATTTATGATGATGATAATAATTAGCATTTACATATCACTTAAAAATATGATCACTTTTGAGCCTCACAACAAAGCTGGAAGGTAGTTGCTATTGTTATCTCCATTTTTACAGAAAAGGAAACCAAGGCAGAGAGTGGTTGAGTGACTTTGCTGGGATCACACAGCTAATAAGTCTCTGAAACTGTATTTGAACTCATGTCTTTTTGCTTCCAGACCCAGTCCTCTGTCCTCTGTATCATCAGTCTCTTAATATATTACCATTGTTGCTACCACCACCACTGCTACCACCACCACTACTAATTTGCTTAAACCTAGAAATAAAATTCAGCCTTTCTTACCTCACTAGCTGCTCTCAAGGGCCACTTGAGTATTTACCTGGTGCAATTAGAACTTAGCACATAGAAAGTACTTAAATGTTTGTTTAATCTTATTTATTTATTTACTTATTCATTCATTCATTTATTTATTTTTATTATAGCTTTTTATTGACAGAACATATGCATGGGTAATTTTTCAACACTGACTCTTGCAAAACCTTCTGTTCCAACTTTTCCCTTCCTTCCCCCCTACCCTCTCCCCTAGATGGCAGGCAGTCTCATACATATTAAACATGTTAAAGTATATCTTAAATACAATATTAATATACATATTTATACAGTTCTCTTGTTGTACAAGAAAAATCAGATTCAGAAGGTAAAAATAACCTGGGAAGAAAAACAAAAATGTAAACAGTTTACACTCATTTCCCAGTGTTCTTTCTCTACTTTCTCTGGGTATAGCTGGTTCTGTTCTTCATTGATCAATTGGAACTGAATTGGATCCTCTCGTTGCCGAAGATAGCCACGTCCATCAGAATTGATCCTCATATAGTATTGTTGTTGCCGTGTATAATAATCTCCTGGTCCTGCTCATTTCATTCAGCATCAGTTCCTGTAAGTCTCGCCAATCCTCTCTGTATTCATCCTGTTGGTCATTTCTTACAGAACAATAATATTCCATAACATCCATATACCACAATTTCCCCAACCATTCTCCACTGATGGGCATCCACTCAGTTTCTGGTTTCTGGCCACTATGAAAAGGGCTGCCACAAACATTTTTGCACGTACAGGTTCCTTTCCCTTCTTTCATATCTCTTTGGGATATAAGCCCAGTAGTAATGTTTGTTTGATTTGACTTGCTTATAACCCCTGACTTTGATACATAAACTAGATGTAACTTCTTGGTAACCATGGGCTATCCTTGGCAGCCTTGTTTCTTCCTGTTGGCCTGGGTTTTTTCTCCATTGATTGATGCCCACTGGCTGGTGAAGTGACCCCACTCTTGCCCTTTGCTGATTGGTCAGAGGGAAGATGCTGAGACAATGGAAATGGGGAATTGATATCTTCTGTTCATAGATTCATAGATTAACAGAGCAGAAATGAACCTTAGGGATAATCCAATCCCTTAGGGATAAGGTTCTTATCCTGGGGTCTGCAGATCCCTAAGGGGTTCATGGATAGATTTCAGGGAATCCATGACCTTGGGATGGGAAAAGTTTATGTAGTTATTTTCACTGACTTCTAACGGAAATTTAGCATTTTCTTCAGTTATGAATATAGTCAGTCAGTAATATAGGCATCCCAAGACTGCCAAAGAGGTCTTTGACAGTAAAAGGTTTAGGGACACCTTATCAGTCCAGCTTCCTCCATTGTCCAGGCCTTTCAGCTCTGCCTTTTGGATTTTAGCTGATGGATGATTTCTTAGTGATCCATTGACTTCAGGATGGTTTATCCTGTATCTCTGACCTTGGCCACGTGTTGGTTTCTGATCCCTTCTTGTCTCACAGTCATTACTTACTAGAAAGACAGATCAGTATCTTTTTCTTTATTTTTTCTTCTTACTCTCTTCTCACCTTGACCTCCTCAGAGAATCCTGTGCTCATTGCAAAGTTAAGCTTAAGAGTTACTTCCTATAGGAAGTGCATCCTGATTCCCTCTAGGTGTTAGTCCTCTCCCCCAACCTCAGAAAAGATTGTCAGTCTACTTGGATAGATTGGACACGGTCACCTTATGTCATAAAATTCTGTGATACTTTGCATGTATTTAATATTTATTTTTAGTGTCCATGCTGTTTTCCCCAATAGAAACCAAACTTCTTGAGGGTAGGGAATATTTCCTTTTAGTCTGTATATCCCCAGCCCCAACTCATTTCATGGCACACAATGGATACATATTCATTGAATAAATAGATAGGTGAATAAATTGCATGGAATAGGAGGAAAATATCAGTATAGTCTCCCTATAGACAGTTTTTAAGGTAACTATTTTTTTTTCCTGGGAGAATGGTTACATTGGAGGATCAGTAAATGCCTGCTCATCTCTGTCTCTGTGTCCCCACTTGACAATCTGAGAAAGAACAATAACTTTGAATGGGATCTTAGATAAAATATATTAACTTCTATGTTATATATAATATATAATAATATAAAATACATAGAAGTTAAACTGGATAAAACATAAAGATAGTCAAACTTTGATATACTGTCTCTTTCTAATTATTTAGAGGCCTGATGGAGACTGTAGAGGTGGAAAATTCAATTAAATTTAACTAACATTTATTATTCAGCACTTGCTAGGTGTAATTCATTTGCTATTTAGTCATTTCAGTCGTGTCCAACTCTTTGTGACCCAATTTGGGATTTTCTTGGCAAAAATACTGGAATATTTTAAATTTTCTTCTCCAGCTCATTTCACAGATAATGAAACTGAGACGAACAGAGTGAAGTGACTTGCCTAGGGTCACATAGGTAGTAAGTATCTGAATTTGTATTTAAACTCAAGATGATGAGTCTTCTTGATTCCAAGCTCAATGCTCTATGCATTATAGTGCCATCTAGCTTCCTGAGGTATAACTCAGTGTAATTTTGCTTTTCTGAGTGTTGCCCTTGGAGGGTTCTAAGCAATGACTGCATGGCCATTTGTCATTCATGATATACTGAGGATTCTTGTTCAGATAAGTATCAGAACAGATGGTCACCAAAGTCCCTTCCCACACTTCAGTTCTACGATTTCATGATATATATAAGACTTTATGCTAGAAACAAAACAGGATTCCTTCTCAGAGAAGAATCAATATTACAAAAGGACAAATTGAGGTTTGGTCCCCAGAAAACTTCCTAATACATAGAGGCAGCTAGATCACAAATAGACCATTGGACTTTGAATCAAGAAGACCTTAGTTCAAATGTTGCCTCAAACACTTATTAGATTCGTGACTCTGGACAAATTACAGGTTCTCCTAGCTTCAGTTTCTTCATCTATAAAATGGGGATAATAAAGTACCTACCTCACATGGTTATAATGAGGATGAAATTGGATAACATATGTTGCTTGAGTTCAATAGAAGCTTGGAACATGGTCAGCAATTAAATGCCTTAGGAATTTGTGCTTACCCTATTCCATCTAACACTTTTATAAATGTCTTAAGATAATAACATAAAACATTCTGTAAATTTTACTCACGTAATCTCTTGTTTTTAGAGGCATAGAAGTTATACTTATGTAAATTTTACATATATAAAAATGCTTCATGAACTTAAAGTGCTACATAAATTCTAGCTATTTTCAAAGTTTCCCCAAAATAGAATGGATGGTAGTGGGCTTTTCTTCATTGGAGGTCATTAAGCACAGCCCATATTGCTCACTTGTTGTGAGTGTTGGGGAGGAGATATTCATTCAGGTATTGGTTGGACTGGATACCTTCTAAAAATTCTGAGCTTGCATTCTATACTAAAGACAATGTGCTGTAATGATAAGAACCCTGTATTTGAAGTCATGTGATCTGGATTTTCTAGGAAAATTGAAAGATGGAGAGAGCTCTCACTATGACAAACACATTCCCTCTTCAAGGAGACAAAGAGAGAGGGACCTTGTATTTTTCTTCTTCCAGCATGGATTACTCCATTATCGAAACAATCTCCCTTTGGACAACCTCTCATCCATGCTTTCCTCCATGCTCTCCTCCCAGTTCTGTTTAGAAGACCTTTTATTTTGTTTCCACCATTACCACTGTCTTCCTTTTCCCAGTACCAAACTGTAAGATATTGCAAATCCATGTTTGAGAACTGTGTGCTATATTTTATCATTTTGTATGGAAACTTGTACTTAGTAACAGTTTATAATTCATGTACTTGGCATCCTCATTTTATGCCACATGAATCACTAGACAGAGAGTACTTGGATGTCAGAGGAATTCATTTGACCTCTCTACTTCATGGTTTGCTAAAATAACAATAAAACATTTTACTGACTTGTATTTAAACTTTAGTAAAGAGTATTTTTTTTACCATGTTGATTACATCTAGTGCCTTCCTTCTCACTGATTACCAGTGATTTATCCCTAAGAGATCTTGCTTGTTGTCTCCCTCATTCATTTGTGAGCTCTTTGAGGGCAGGAACCACCTTTTACCTTTTTTGTATATCCAATGTTTGGCACAGAGCCTGGCACATGGGAGGTACTTAATAAATGCTTATTGACTGAATCTAAGCATGTGAACTATTTGAGGAATTGATAATTGCTTACCTTTTCCAAGGCTCTAGATTTATGCTGTTTATTTTCTTCATTTAAGTAAAGAAACTTTATTTCCTTTTTATCCTGGTTATTTTTGGCTGTCCCCCTCAACCCTCCATTAGGTTCAGTCTTGTTCACTATGGTAAGTACATTATGATACTGTGGTAAATGTTGGGGATGTATAGAAAGGCAAATGACAGTTCTTGCCCTCAAGGAACTACCAGTCTAATAGTGGAAATAAAAATGCAAGCAACTGTACATAAACGAGCTACAGTCAAAATTAATTAAAGGCAATCAACAAAAGGAAGGAGCTCAAATTAAGAGGGATTGGGAAGGCTTACTGTAGAATGTAGGATTTTGGATGGGACTTAAAAGCCAACTTGGGCCACCAAGGATCCAGGTTGGTTCCCAGGTTGGTCAGGCCAAAATGGATAGGATCTGGCACTATGGGAAGGAATACTTATAATCATAATCATGACATCATTGGTCCAGTAATTTGAGTATGGCATTAGATGTCTATCCAAACATATTTTCCCCCCACTTTTCAGTCTTCTCAGGAAAGCTTGTTGAATAAAGAATATTGTTGTTGTCTGACTCTTTGTGATCATATTTGGGTTTTTCTTGGCAAAGATACTGGAGTTGTTTGCCATTTCCTTCTCTAGCTCATTTTCCAGATGATGAAATTGAAGAAATAAAATTAAATAATTTGCACAGGATCACATAGATAATACATATCTGAGACTAGATTTGAACTCAGAAAGATGAATCTCCTTGCCTCTAGTCCAGGTGCTCTATACACTGCACCATTTGAATAATGAATACTTTCTCCCAATACTTTGAATTTTGGGTTTTATCAAACTCTGGACTGTGGTATACATTTCCTTTCAATTTTTGCTTGTCTAGAATACTTTACCGATCAGCTTTTCTATTTTTATCCAAAGATATTTTTAGTGACAAATTACAATATGTAAGTCTACACATTATGTAATAGTCACTTATAAAGTCACAAGGTAGGTCATTTTTCCAACTAAGGAACCGAGATTATTGTGAATTCTGAATAAATGTAGTTGGAGCCACCAGGCTTGACAGCATGAGATGGGGTATGGAACCATATAAAGTCATAGAATGAGGAATCAGAAGGTGAAGTTTCCCAGGGTAAAAAGGGAGCATAAAGGACATGAGAGGAGTCTTTGATTATTTGGAAGATGATCACATAGATGAGTAATAAAGAATTGCACAAGAAGGCAAAAAAAAAAAACAGGAACAATGGGGGAAATGTAACAGAGAGGTAAACTGAGGCTTAATTTCAGAAAAAAAACCTTCCCAATCACCAGAGATAGTCAAACTTTGAAAGGAAGATGATAGTTCCCTTTCCTTGAGACCTTTCAGAACAGACTGGACAATCACTTGTTGCTCATGTCATATTTGGAATCCTTATTTCTCTATAGGTTGGAAAGGAAGACCAATGAAACCCATCCTTGCTCTGAAATCCTGTGATTTTGTATAGATTGCTGAGGAAGAAATGCCTTCTTCGGTCCATTATGTTATCTCTTCTCTCCCCACAGAGCAAGCTGGTTAAGTACTTCAGCCGCCAGCTGTCCTGCAAACGGAAAGTGGCCCTCCAGGAGCGCAATGCCAAGCTCGAAGGCTTCCCCCAGCTTCAGCACTGGTTCCGAATTGTGGATGTGCGAAAGGAAGTCATGGAGGTAAAAACCGATCTCTCATTTTCCACCACACACAATGCTTACGAATGTGACATGTTTTTCAAAGGTGAGCTGATACAAGGCTAGGACACATAGTAAATACAGTGGAAGAGCAAGGATCCCAAAGGACTGTGACCGACTAGAACATGGAAGCCAGATATATAAGCCTATACAAAGTAAATTATATGAATTAGATAAAATGACATTTAATGGGGCGGGGGGAACATTAGTAATTGGGGGAAGATCAGAACAGTTCTAATGTATTAGGTGTCATTTGGGCAGAGCTTGGAAAAAACCCAAGGGCTATTCCAGACATATGGGGAGAGGATTAGTGCTGGGTAGTAGAGTGTCATCCTTGAGGAACAGAAAGGAATATATGAGGAAAATAAAATAGGGATAGATTTAAGATCTTTGTTTCATGGATTTTCATGTTCAAAGAATTAATTTTTAAATAGCTAAATCTGTGTGTAGTTATTCAGAGGCAAAAAAATCTGGAAAGAAAGCAATTAATAAGCATTTATTTACTTCCTTCTGTATACCAAGCAACTGGGGATACAAAGGCAAAATGAAACAGTCCCTGTCCTCAAATGATTTCCATTGTAGTAGAGAAGCCTTCTTTTTAAATTTATGGGACACATAATGAAAAGCTGCTGATGAGTTTGGTTTACGTTGCTGGAGGGGATACCCCAAAAATTATAGAATTCAGAGCTGGAAGAGACTTTAGTGACTGTGTTTTTAAAAGCAAGCCCTTATTGTAGCATGCCTGACAAATGGCCATCCAATCTCTGCTTTAAAGTCCTGGAGAAGGGGAACTCGGTGTCCCTGGATTGTAGCTTTCATTGTAAGGAAGGTTTTCCTGATTCTAGGCTCCATTGGCTTCCTTGTGAATTCTCAGTGCTCTGGGGCCAATTAGCTCAGGTCCTCTTCTGTCTCACAGATCCTTCAAGTTCTTGAACTCAGAAAATTGCCCTGATTCTTCTCTTCCCCTGTTTCCTTAATCCATGCTTAAATGGCAGGGGATCAACCTTTCACCATTCTGACTACATCTTCCTCTCAGTTTGCTAATGTCCTTCCTCCAATGTGGCTGTGATTCCAGTCCAGACGTTCCTTTATCTATAATGTCTTTCACTCATCAGAACTTTTTATTTCCCAACTTAATGTTCCCAACAGTGAGGGATGCAGGGAAGGGATCATTAGCCACATCATACAGATGAGACTCAGAGGAAAAGGACTGGTTGACCTCCTGACTTCCCATTCAGCAGAATTCCCTGTATACCACCAGCAGTATTGCTCTGCTTTGAACTTTCAGCTATATCTGTAGCACTCTTCTAGTAAGGCAGCTTGCTAGCTAAGTGTATTAAAAATCATCTCTTATTTAGATGGAAATCTTATTTAGATAGGCATTTCTCCTAGGGGCATTTAGGTGGCTCATTGCAAAGAACTGTGCCTGGGATCAGGGCATAATTTCAAATCCCATCTCAGGTACTTCCAAACTGTGTGAGCCTGGATAAGTCACTTCATCTCTGCCTCAGTTTCCTCATCTGTAAAATGGGGACAATGAGTACACAAGTACAAGATGGGGGAGGCACAGTTAGGTGGTTGGTCTAATGTGATTTTATCTGTAAAGTGCTTTGCAAAACTTGAAGCACTATAAAAAGGCTCATTATTGTTATTAATAATTGCAAACATTATTATTAATAATAAATAACAACTAGGTGGTGCAGTGGATAAAATTCCACACTCAAGAGTCTCAAAGACCCGGGTTTGAATCCTGCTTCAAATATTTAGGAACCTAGATGATTCTGAGTCAGTTAACTCCTTGCAGCTGCAGTTTCCTCATCTGTAAAATAAGGATAATAATAACATCCACCTTCCAGGATTGTCATGAAGACTGAATTTCACAATATATGAAAACTCTTTATAAACATTAAAGTACTATCCAAATGTAGGTTCTTGGTATTGTTGATTTCTTCAAGAAAGAGTATTTTCAAGAATTGATCAAATTTCTTTCACATGAATGGAAATCTGCCCTGTCTCCCCCAGAGAAGGCAATTTGGCCTGGTGAATAGAATATTTCATTTGGAGTCAGAATGACCTGGTGTCCAGTTCTGTTTCTGGCATTTTATTGAATCACAGAATCTCAGGATTACAAGGGATCTCAGATGCCATCTAGCTTGGTTCATTCCTGAATCAGAATCCTCACTCTAAAATCCTCAGCAAGTCATTATCCAATCTTTGTTTGAAGACCCCAAGAGGAGGAGCTGATTGCTTTTCAGTCAGCCTATTCTACTTTGGACAGCTGTAATTTTAAGGATTTTTTTTCTTTACATGGACTCCAAATCTATCTCTCTGCAACTTTCATCCAATTAATCTGCTGATCAAAAAATATTTATTGAGCATTTGCTACGTCAGGCTCTGTCCTAGGTGCTGGTGATACAAAGACAAAAAATTAATGGTCCCTGCTCTCAGGGACCTTATTTTCCAAAGTAGGGAGACTACACATCAGATATATAAGCCTATACAAAGTAAATTATATGAATTAGATAAAATGACATTTAACGGGGGGGGCATTAATAATTGGGGGAAGATCAGAAAAGTTCTAATGTATTAGGTGTCATTTGGGCAGAGCTTGAAAAAAAACCCAAGGGCTATTCCAGACATATGGGGAGAGGATTAGTGCTGGGTAGTAGAGTGTCATCCTTGAGGAACAGAAAGGAAGCTTGTGGGTCAGTACTTCTCAGCATCTCAGAACACTAAAAGAACACAGCATTTTGAGTTGGAAGGAATCTCAATGGCCATTTTGTCTGAGCCATCCATAAAAGGAATCCCCACTAAGATGTACCCATCAATAGTGGTCTGATGTCTCTTTGAAGACTTCCAGGGAGACCAGAATCCACCACTTCCTGAGGAACAAGAGTTTTAATTGTTAACAAGTTTTCACTAAAAACTCAGCTTAATTGGCCTTTTGGTAATCTACTGCTCTTAGTTATACTTTCTAAGGTTCAGAAGAATAAGTTTTACTTCTTCCTCTTCAAATGTTAGAAGACAGCTCATGTTTGTCCAAATCTTCTTTTCTTCAGCTAAATATGCCCACTTCCTATGTTATGGACTCAAGGTCCTTTATTGTCCCACATGCCCTCTTTGAACACTCTCTGTGCTATCACTATCCTTCTTAAGTTATGGAAACTACATTGGTCAGAGTACACTACATGAGGTCTACCAAGGGCAGTGTTCAGGGGACTGTGAACTCCCTGTTTTTAGAAGCTGTGCCTTTCTTAATACAGCCAAAGATCTTATTAGCTTTTTGTGTCTGCTATATTCCACTGGTGACTCATATTGAGTTTGCTGGCCAGTAGTCCCCCCACCCCCAGCTTGTTTTCAGAACAACTGCCACCTAACTGTGCCTCCCCCATCTTGTACTTGTGAAGCTGATTTTTTTAAAAAAAATATCCAAGTATAGGGCTATATTTATCCCTATTGAAGTTCATCTTGTTATATTCTACCCAGTGCTCTAACTTGTCAAGCTCTTGACTGTCATCAAAAATGTTAGCTTTCCTTCCCAGCTTTATATCACCTGCAAATCTTTCCCCACTCTAGTCTAACTCCTATTTAGTTGTTAAAATGATCTTCCTAAAACCAAGGTCCAATCATGTCATTTCATGAAACCTCAAGGCCTCAAGGCCAAAGCCTTTTATTACACAGACATGGTGCTGATCCCTAAACTAGGAAGGATCAAAACAGAGAAAGAAAATTATAGACCAATTTCCCTAATGAATATGGAAGCAAAAATTTTAAATGAATCTTAGGGCTTCCTTATTAAATACCTTCTAGGTTTATATGGAAAATCCTGTTTGGTACTTAAAAACCCTTCAGAGCATGACCCCTCTCTGCCTTTCCCATTTTCTTACATTACACTCCACTTCATATATTCTGCAGATGAGGGACACTAGTCTTGCTGTTCCTCAAATAAGACCCTGCATCTCCAGACTCTGGGCATTTGCACTGGCTCTCCACCATGCCTGGAACACTCTCCTTTCTTATTTCCACCTCCTTACTTCCTTCAAGTACATTCTAAAATCTCACCTTCTACAGGCCTTTTCCCAGGCTCCTTAATTGTCCTCTATGGATAATTTTCAATTTGTTCTCTCTATAGATTCTTTGTACATAGATGTTTGCATGTCTTTGGTTTCATTAAGCTGTGAATTCCCTCAGAGCAGGTATTATATTTGGTCTTTCTTTGTACCTTCAATCCTTAGGACAGTCTTGGCACTTACTAGATGCTTACTTAATAGGTTTATTGATTGACTGATTGATAGAAAGGTTAAACAGCATTCTTTGGGTATTCCAATGAAAATCTGCTACAGTGACCCTCAAGCATTAACAAATATTTGAGTCTGGCCTACTAAGGGGTTCTAAAAGCATTTAACTACATTATCTTCTAACTTATATCTCTTCATCTCCTCTACAAGACTAGCATGAGATACTTCACCAAAAGCTTTGCTAGAATCTAGGGAAGCTATATCAATGACCTTTCTTCTTATCTACCAGTCTAGTCACCATTAGAAAAGGAAATATTAATCTGGCACGACTTGTTCTTGAAGGACTCAGGTTGGTTCTTCTTCTTAGATATTAAGATATTATTAGATATTAATTACTTCTCTTCTTAGATATTAGTCATTCATATCTTTAATGATCGATGTTAGAATTTTGTTAGGAACTACAGCATATTTTGCTTTAAAAATAACAGCAATAATAAGAACAATAGCAATAATACTTTCCTCTAAAAGGAAAAGAGGAGGAGTGGAGTGGATTCTTCTTATATTACCCCTTTTCTTCCCTCTGGGAGGCCATGGAGTAATGGCTTTGCCTTAGCCTACATCCTTACTGCCGCCTTGATCCTTAGAGACTAGAGATTTGTTTGGAACTCCTTGGTCTGGATATAACAAAATTCTTTAGCTAAGAGATTTCCATTTTGCATGATCATCTTGGTGAATTAGATTATTTAAAACAAAACATTATCCATAAAGGCCAAGCAGAGAGCCCCAAATGCCTATGAATTCTTTTATAGTTGTCAAGCTCACTGACCAGTAGTTTGTAGTTTCTGTCTTTTTCCATCTTTGAAAAATTGGGATATTTACTCTTCTCCATTCTTGTGTCTTTCATTCCAATCTTGTGTGCTAATGATCATTGAGAGTCACCCAGAACGGATTATATTTCACCTGGATCAGGTGATTTGAATATGGGAATGGAGGTGCTTCCCTACCAACTTACTTATTTTGCTTATAAACTCTTTGTTAAATTATTTTTGCCAGTCATCTCTCTTTGGTGGAGAAAATAGAAGCAATGCAATCACCTGAGTGATCTAGACTTTTTCCTCAGTTGTCATAGTTCTATCTACTTCAACCAAAGGTCATATCCCTTCTCTCAACCTTCTCTTCTCTCATTATAATGATGACCCAGTTCCTTTTGGCTGTCTAGTTTCTTTCAACACTATGTCATGTTCTTATATTCATTCTCAGTTATCAGCCTTTGATTTTGTCTTCTCTGCATTTCTTTTTTTTAAAGCAAGTTCATTGGTGAGATCCTTATAGGTCCACATTGGTCTTTTCAGACCAATGCCATTCTTTCACCTCACTTGGATATGTTCCCTTTGGTGTCTTCAGATTTTCATTCTTGAGCAATATCTTTCCTAACCTTCTGAGGTCACCTTCCTTTGAAACATTTGAATCCATTGGAATCGTACATGTTTTCCCTCTGAATTCTTGGAAATCAGAACAATAAGAGGAAGTAAAGAGGTAAAGGGACTTCTTAAGGGTTACTCAACCAGTAAGTGTTTGAGACTGAATTTGAATGCAAGTCTTTTTGACTCCAGGTCAAACACTCTGTGCATTAGATCTTTCTTAGATCTTTCTGCCACTCAGCAGTCTCTCCACAGTGCTAGGTGGCTCAGAGCATGCTCACCTTTGCCACTGTCTCTAGAGCTCTCTGTTCTTCATCCCTTCATCCCTTCCCTGATTATTTCTGTTATGGGCCAAGAGTCTGCTGGCCACATGGTTTCCTTCTTGCATATTACAGAGAACATGTGATCATATCCTGGATCTGCTGCTTCCTGTTTGGTCTAAGACAAAACACCTCTTTATTCCTCAGTTTCTTTATCTACCAAATGAGGGGTTTTAAAGAGAAAAGGGTCAAGATAATAACACAACAGTTTGAATTCAAATTCAGGCTCAGTCTAGTTGTGTGACCCCGGACAAGGCATTTAATTTACATTTACTTCAGTGTCCTCATCTGAAAAAATACAGATAATAATATCTCCATAATTATCTTCCAGGTGATAGTGAGGAGCAAATGAGAAAATATTTGTAAAGTGCTTAGCAAAATGCCTGGCACATAGTAGGTGCTATATAAATATTAACTATCACCACCCACTCCATCATCATCATCATCATTAACAAACAAGTATTTATTAAATACCAATTATATATATCTGACATTTTGCTAAGTCAGGTGTTAGAAATACAAACCAGTCTCTGTCTTTGGGAAACTTATATTGTCTTAGAAGATCTCAAGATCTTTGTGATCTAAATTTTGTGTCTTCCTCAGTGACCAGAACAAGTAGTTGTCCTTTTGGACTAAACTTAGTGGTTAATATACAAAAAAATGCTCATTGTCTGCTTAGTGAACCAGGATTATTGACTCCTGCTGCATCATGATGCAGTTCTTACGTCTGGTCACAAGAGGGCAGAGCATTGCCATAAAATAGTTCCGAAAAAGAGCCTTCTTTATTGAGGGTAAATTTCTGCTCCTTATGCTCTCCTGCCTGATGGGTTTTCAATGCTGCCTTGATAGTCCAGAGCAGGCCAGGCTCCTTGCTTCTGATGGAAATCATTTCTTGGGGCTTCACTTTATTCATCTAAAAAATGAGAATGTTAGATGGGATGAGCCTTGGGCTTCCTTCCAACTTCAACTTTTTGATCCCAAAGCAGGCCAAGTGAATCCTCAAGAGGCCTGGCCCATACCCATACCCAGAATTCTGCTGCTCTTATTGTCCCCTCCCCCTCCAAAATCATCAGCCTAGCTAGATACAGATCATGAAGGGACCTGGGGGATCATAATAGCTCTATCTTCTCAATTTATAGAAGGTGGAATCTGAGGCTCAGGGAGGGGGAAGGTCTTGTCTAAAGCTGGAAAACCACCAGATTTTAGTTTTTATTTGTTTTTATTGATATCTTTTGTGTTTATATTATCTTCATTATAGAATGTATTCCCCAATCCACTCCAATTCAGTTATTCTTTGTTAAAAAATACATAAGAGAGAAAAAAAGACATTACAATAAAACTAACCAACATATCAGGCCAGTCTAATGGTACAGGTGGTAGTGCATATACGCAGTTCTCAATTTGTTCCTGCAAAGAAGAAAAGGAGGGAACACTTAATTTCAGGTTGGAGACTCAGACTGCAATCCTACTGAGCTCTACCACTTAGTAGCAGAGTGACCTTGTAGAAGTCATTTATCCCCTAAAGAAATGATCTTTAAGGTCCCTTCCCATTCTTCTTAATTTAATTCACCCAAAGCACATGAAGCACCTACTATGTTTTAGCTGAACTAGGCAAAGAATAGAGAAATGAGGGTTAAGACAAAGATTAAGATCTCATGTAACAGCTAGGGATGCTGTGGATAGAACTCTGGGTATGGAGTCAGGAAGACCCAAGTTCAACTCTGGCCTCAGATATTTACTAATTGTAAGTCACTGGACAAGTCAATTAGCTTAATCTGCCTAAGTTTCCCCAATTGTAAAGTGAGGATTATAATAACACTCATTTCCCAGAGTGAGGAACAAATGAAATATTATTTGTAAGAGCATTTAGCTCAGTGCCTATGTCATGTTCAACAGACATAGTTTTTGAATAATCAGTCACTTTACTAGTAATGCTAACATTTTATTAATAAAAGAGATCAGTGGCACTCTCAAATGCCAAAGCCTCATGGTGGTGGACTTACAGTTTATATGTCCTTGGAAGAGTGGGTGTTCCTAGGGATGACAATCAACTCTGATTGGTTTACAATTAATGAAAGAATGAATATTACAATGAGATGGGCCATATTTCAATGAGGATCTTGAGATAAGTGACACTGAGCACTTAAATCTTGGTCAAAGAGACTTCTCAATTTCCATATTGCCTGTCTGACAAAAGTGAGAAGACATATTTTCCCAGAATTTTCAGAGTAAAATTTCTTTACTGTTTCTGATTAATCTTAACCTGGTTACATCTTTGAGCAAGAATTCCCACACTGATTGATTTGTAGAGGAGGAAGCAGAAAAGGAAAAAAAAAACCTTGGTTTTTAACTGGTTAATAATTCATTGTTAAATACAAGAGAGGAATAATATTTTCTTTCACCTGACACATAGCAGGTGCTTATAAATGCTTATTACTTCTTTCTCTCTCCCATATTCTTGTAAACTAAGATTCTCTCATTCTAAGTCTAATACTTTTTCTATGGCACCATGCTGCTATGTTAGAGGTATACCATGTGCAAGGCTCTGTGTGTTACAAGGGAAAATGAAACAGTCCCATTTTTAAGTTGTTTGGACACTTGGGCAGGAAGGGCAATTGGCATCCAATATGTGTCTCAAAAATGATGATGTGAAGAAGAATATGATAAGAACAAAGCAGAAATCCAGAAAAAGGATATTTGGGGAGGGAGAGATAATTTTTAATGAAAAGAAGCAGAAACGTATTCACAGAAGAGATTGTGAGCAATGGAGAGAAGCTGAAAAGAGCTGATTTAGTATTGTTGTCAGGGGGAAACTTCCTGACAATGATAGCTTTCCTGAAGTGGAATGGATAATGAATTTTTTTAATCACTGAAACTCTTCAAATAAAACCTAGAACACGTAGTAGGGATATTGTTGAGGGGGATTCTAGATTAGGGATGGGGTGGATGAGCTTCTTTCCACCTCTGAAATGCTGTGGTGCTGAGAAGGGAATTGTTTGAAGTCATGGATGACAGCAGCATGGTTTAGATAAGAGTTCTGACCCAGGAGTCAGAATACCTTAGCTCAAATCTTGGACACTTGATGCTTTTCTGATTCTGAAGAAGTCACTTAATTAACCTCTGGAAAATTAGGGAATTGGACACTATGACCTTTGAAGTTTCCTCTAAATTTGTGATTCTATGGTTCCATCTCTTCCCTTATTTATAGGCATAGGGACCTCTGTCTATTATGAGATATTTGCCAGTCTTACTTTCTACTGTTCCAATGACTATATCTTTTTCTCATTTCACCACACAGATCACAGAATCATAGAATTAAGGAGGACCATAGAGGCCATCAAGTCCAACCCCTGATTTCTTTAAAGAGAAAATTGAGGCCCACAGATATTAAGTGACTTGTCCAAGTTTGTGTGAGTTGTTTGGGGACAGAGCTAATATTCAAATGCAGGCTCTTGGTCTCCAAATCAAGTCCTATTTCAAGTATACAACATTGCCACTATCCAAGTGTAGCAAGCATAGGCTTTGGAGCTACTCTCCCAACTTCTATTTGCATTGGAAGGGCGGTTTCCATGAACATTAAAGTGGGCTGGCATGATTTGATTGATTGATCCAGTCCCTCCAACATCTTTACACACCTTTACATGCAACAAGTATTTATTAAATGTATGCTATGTGCCAGACACTGTGCTGAGTGGGTAGGATACAAAGAAAGGCAAAACTACAATCTCTGCCCTTAAGGCACTTATTTAGTTTAGTCAACTTTTTTTATTTATTCTCTTTTTATTCTATCTCCTTTTTCTATCCAGCAAACCCCTAGTCAACTTTTTCCTGGCCCTGTCCTACTTCCACTTGTCTAGCAATAATCATTCTGTCTTTTCCTGATTATGGTTCCTAATGCTTGCCTCCTCTGAGCACAAAGATTCCTAGTTAGAGCTCTTTATAAGAAAAGTATAAGCTACGATCCCTGTAATCCACAAATTTATAGTCTAGTTTACTTGTGTTCTCTCTTTGCTCTCAAGGAAATCACGCCAGGTCAGCTGAGTCTCGAGCAGCTTCTGGAGATGACCGATGAGCAGGTGTGTGAAACAGTCGAGAAATACGGAGCCAACCCAGAGGAGTGCGCCCGTCTCAATGCCTCCCTCTCCTGCCTCCGGAACGTCCACATGGCAGGTGAGCCAGGGCCCTGAAGTGGTTCCCTTTTTCCTACCTCTAAGGACAGAGGCCACGGTAGGTTTTTTTGAGCAGGTCTATTATGCTATTGATTCCCTTTTCTTCTCTGCCTTAAAACCCCAAGGTGAGATGAAGCTATCTTTGCCCTGTATATATGTACAGAGTAGAAGCAGAAGGAGAGGAGGAATTGGAATGGAAGCAGAGGCAAAAAAGTTTGTTCAAAGTGTCATTGTCAGACTCGAAATGCCAGGATGGACTTGTTGATGTCTATTGGGGGTATCCAATCCATCTGGGTCTCTAGGATTCCTGTGTAGTATTGCTGGCATTCTCAGGTGAAATCTAGGTATAAGTCATGTATTTATTAGAAGTTTCAATGAAGGCATAGATGGAATGTTTGCAGAGGACACATATTTTGGAGGAATTGCTCCCCTCCTGGATATCAAGATTCAAAAAGTTTATGATGGCAAGAACAATGGGATGAATTGAATAAGATACAATTGAATAGGAATAAATGTAAATTCTTACATTTGGGTTCAAGACATAAACCTCACACATATGAGATGGGAAAGAAAGTTACCTAGCAATTATGTCTGAAAAAAAGATTAGTAGATTGTGAGCTCAAGATAAGTCAATATGGTATAGTATGACCACCGACAAAACCAATGGGATCTTCTGTTTCACTAAGAGAAGAATAATATTCAGAAGCCATAGTCCTGTTGTATTCACCTATAGTCAGAGGATGGTTGGAATATTATGATGGGTTTTGGATTCTAGGATGTAGGATCACTGATAAATTTGGAGAGCATCAGAGGAAAACAGTCACAATGGTGAAGGGTCTTGAATATAGGTCATGGGAGAATCTGAGGATATTTGGTTTAGAGAAAGGAAGGCTTTAAGTGGAAAGGTATGATAGCTGTTCCCAAATACTTGAAAGGCTATCATGTGAAAGAGAGATTAGGGTTATTTTGTTTAGTCCCATAAAGCAGGAGCAGTAGGTGGTAGTTGAAAACATGATTTTGGGCTGGACATCAGGGAAACTTGCTTAATATAAAAAAATGTCCCAAAGTGAAATGGGCTGCCTCAGATTCCCCTTTTTGGAGGTCTTCAACCAGAGTCTGGATTCCTTTTCAGATCCCTTTTAACTCTGAGATTCTGTTACTTCCTTGATTCAAGGGAGACAGGATTTTTTCCTTGGGTTGTTTTAGTGGTGCATGGCGTAATAGTCATTTGGTATTGTTACATAAATTACCTCAGGATTGAAGTGAGAAGAAGAATATAAGAATTATCTCAAGTGATAGAGAAAGGAAAAAGAGGAGAGGAACGGAGATGAGAAAACAAGAATCACCTATATTCGATTTCATTTAGAAAATACAAATACCCTAATATGTTCTAGGTGCTGTTGATTATCCTGCATTCTCAAAGAGGACCATGGGGTCAGGAAGGTGATTCATGACTTGCAAGAGAATTGGGTTTAAGTGAGAGAGGGCTGGGAGAAGTCGCTAGCTTTACTTTCTACTTTGGAGCCATCTGTGTCCAGTGGCAGGATATAGATCAGGATGCTAGGGGAGGAGCCTGGATGCAGGGGGAGATCTTGGCTTTTTTAAATTAAGGCCTTTCTCAGGTGTCAGATTGTCTGAGACATCCATCCATTGATTAAGGCTAGGTAGAAATGAGACAAAGAATGGCCTCTTTGACCTACTAAAAATCAATCTGGGAGGAAAAGATCCTCAGTGAGTTTTACACTAATTCTGAGCCATCAGAACCAAAACAATAATCCAGTGAGGTTTGGACTGGGGGCCTTTTGTTGGCCAATCAAGGAGAGCCAGGGTGATTTGGGTTTAAGGCCTTGTTCATAAAAAGAAATCTATCCTATAAACCCTGAGATTTTAGTGCTCAAGATTAATATTCCTTTGGGTAGAGTTCCCTCAAGTAATGGTATGATTCCCTACACAGACAGAAAGACAGGAGGGAAAGAAGGAAGGATGGAAGGAAGGAAAGGAGGAAGGAAGGAGCTATATTGCTCAGTTGGAACTGACCTGTTGGGTCTCCAGTGAGGCAACTACTACTACTCACAGGTTGTGTGTGTGTAGATGAAACAAAAGCAAAAATAGATCTAATTAAAAGAGATAAGGAAGGGAACTATATCTTGCTAAAGAAATATCAATACTAAACATATATGCACCAAGTGGCTTAGCATGGAAATTCCTAGAGGAGAAATTAAGAGAGCTGCATGATGAAATAAATAGCAAAAATATAATAGTGGGGGGGGGAATCTCAACCTTGCCCTCTCAGAATTACATAAATCGAACAACAAAATTAATAAGAAAGAAGTTAAGGAGGTAAATAGAATACAAGGAAAATAGGTATGATAAATCTTTGGAGAAAATTGAATGGAGACAGAAAGGAGTACACTTTTTTCTTGGCAGTTCATGAAACCTGTACAAAAAATGACCAGATATTAGGGCATAAAGACCTCAAAATCAAATGCAGAAAGGCAGAAATAGTAAAATGCAATTTTTTTTCAGATCATGATTCAATAAAAATTACATTCAATAAAAGGCCAGGAGAAAATAGACCAAAAATCAATTGGAAACTAAATAATCTAATCCTAAAGAATGAATGGATGAACATCAAATCATAGACACAATCAATAATTTCATTCAAGAGAATGACAATAATGAGACAACATGCCAGAATTTGTGGCTTACAGCCAAAGCAGTAATAAGGGGAAATTTTATATCTCTAGATGCATACTTGTATGAAATAGAGAACGAGAAGATCAGTGAATTGGGCTTGCAAATAAAAAAGCTTGAAGAAGAATCAAATTAAAAACCCTAATTAAATACCAAACTTGAAATTCTAAAAATAAAAGGGGAGATTATTAAAATTGAAAATAAAAAACTATTGAATTAATAAATAAAATTAAGAGTTGGTTTTATGAAAAAAAAAACAAAATAGATAAACCTTTAATTAATTTGATTAGAAAAAGGAAAGAGGGAAATCAAATTGTTAGTCTCAAAAATGAAAAGGGAGATACTTTCCACCAATGAAGAGGAAATTAGAGCAATAATTAGGAGTTATTTTGCCCAACTTTATGCCAATAAATTTGATAACCTAAGTGAAATGGAGGAATACCTATAAAAATATAGATTGCCCAGATTAACAGAAGAGAAAATAAATTACTTAAATAGTCCCATTTTAGAAAAAGAAATAGAACAAGCTATTTATCAACTCCCTAAGAAAAAATCTCTAGGGCCAGATTGATTTACATGTGAATTCTACCAAACATTACTCCAATACTATACAAAGTATTTGAAAAAATATGGAAAGAAGTACTTCTGCTAAGTTCCTTTTATGACACAGACATGGTACTGATAGCTAACCCAGGTAGGATGAAAACAGAGAAAGAAAATTATAGATCAATTTCCCTAGTGAATATAGATGCAAAAATTTTAAATACAATATTAGTAAAAAGATTACAGAAAGTCATCCCCAGGATAATACACTATGATCAAGTAGGATTTATACCAGGAATGCAGAGCTGGTTCAATATTAGGAAAACTATTAGCATAATTAACTATATTAATAACCAAACTAGCAAAAACCAGATGATTATCTCAATAGATGCAGAAAAAAGCATTTGATAAAATCCAACATCCATTCCTATTTAGAAAAAAAAAAAACTAGAGAGTAGTGGCAAAAAAACAAAAACAAAAACAAAAAAACTAGAGGACTTTTCCTTAAAATAATCAGTTGCATTTATTTAAAACCACCAGCAAGCGTCATATATAATAGGGATAAACTAGAGCCATTCCCAATAAGATCAAGTGGGCAAGGTTGCCCACTATCACCATTATTATTCAATATTGTATTAGAAATATTTGGCAACTCTTTGGTAATAAGATAAGAAAAAGAGATTAAAGGAATTGGAGTAGGTAATAAGGAAACCACATTATTACTCTTTGCAGATGATATGATGGTATATATTGAGAACCCAAGCGAATCAACTAAAAACTATTAGAAACAACCCACAACTTTAGCAAAGTTGCAGGTTACAAAATAAATCCACATAAGTCATCAGAATTTTTATACATTACCAACAAAGTCCAACAGCAAAAGATACAAAGAGAAATTCCATTTAAAATAGCTCTCAATAGTATAAAATATTTGGGAATCTATCTGCCAAGGGAAAGTCAGGAACTATATGAACACAATTACAAAACTAAGTCAGATCTAAACAATTGGAAAAATATCAAATGCTCTTGGATAGGTCGAATGAATATGATAAAAATGATAATATTGTCATAATTAATATATTTATTTAGTGCTATACCAATTAATCTCCCAAGAAATTATTTTACAGACCTAGAGAAAATAATAACAGAACTCAGCTGGAAGAACAAAAGGTCAAAAATCTCAAGAGAATTAATAAAAAATGCAAATGAAGGTGGCTTAGCTTTACCAGATCTAAAACTATATTATAAAGCAGCAGTCAACAAAACCATTTGGTACTGGCTAAGAAAGAGAGTAGTTGATCAGTGGAATAGGGTAGGTTCACAGGACAAAATAGTCAATGACTATAGCAATCTAGTCTTTGACAAACCCAAAGACCCCAGCTTTTGGGATAAGAACTCACTATTTGACAAAAAGTGCTGGGAAAATTGGGAACTAGTATGGTAGAAAGTAGGCATAGACCTATACCTAACAGAGTATAGCAAAATAAGGTTGAAATGGGTTCATGATCTAGAAATAAAGAATGATACTATAAACAAATTAGAAGAACATAGGATAATTTACCTCTCAGATCTGTGGAGGAGGAAGAATTTTGTGACCAAAGAACTGGATGTCATTATTGATCACAAAATAGATAATTTTGATTATATTAAGTTAAAAAGTTTTTGTACAAACAAAACTAATGCAGACAAGATTAGAAAGGAAGCAATAAACTAGGAAAACATTTTACATTCAAGGGTTCTTATAAAGGCCTCATTTCTAAAATATATATAGAATTGACCCAGATTTATAAGAATTTAAGCCATTCTCCAATTGATAAATGGTCAAAGAATATGAAAAGACAATTTTCAGATGAAGAAATTTCTAGTCATATGAAAAGGTGGTCTAAATCATTATTGATTAGAGAAATGCAAATTAAGACAATTCTGAGATATCAGTATACACCTCTCAGTTTGGCTAAGATGGCAGGAAAAGATAATGATAAATGTTGGAGGGGATGTGGAACACTAATACATTGGCTGGATCCATTCACAATTCCACCAACATTCTGGAGAGCAATTTGGAACTATGCCTATAAAGTTATCAAACTGTGCATACCCTTTGACCCAGAAGTGTTTTTTACTGAGCTTATATTCCAAAGAGATCTTAAAAGAGGGAAAGGGACCCACATGTGCAAAAAATGTTCGTGGCAGCCTTTTTGTAGTGGCAAGAAATTGGAAACTGAGTGGATGCTCATCAGTTGGAGAATGGTTGACTAAGTTATGGTATATGAATATTATGGAATATTATTGTTCTATAAGAAACGATCAGCACTTACATGAATTGATGTTAAGTGAAGTAAGTAGAACCAAGAGATCCAGAAACAAAAAAAAAATATGTGATGATCAATTCTGATAGATGAGGCTCTTTTTAGCAATGGGGTGATTCAGGTCAGTTTGATCACAAGATCAAAGGAGCCATCTACAGCCAGAGAGAGGACTGTGGAAACTGAGTGTGGTTTACAACATAGCCTTCCAACTCTTATTGTTTGTTTGCATTTTATTTTCTTAATCATTTTCTTTTCTGATTTGATTTTTCTTGTATAGCAAGATAATTGTATAAATATATATGCCTATATTGAATTTAATATATATTTCTACCATGTTTAACATATATTGGACTACTTGCCATCTAGGGGAGGGGGTTGGGAGAAGGGGAGGAACTGGAACATAGAGGCAACTGTTGAAGAATTATCTATGCATATGTTTTGAAAAATAAAAAGCTGTAATAAAAAATCTACTAAATAGAAATAGTTTTTACACACATAAATATAAAGGTTATACAATGGAAATTAACAAAAAAATTGGGAAGTAGTGCTAATAATTATGGAAAATCAAGAAACGTCATGTAGGGAGGTGGCACTAGATCCTGTAGGATCTCTCTGTCTCTCTCTGTCTCTGTCTCTCTGTCTCTGTCTCTCTCCCTCTCTTCCTTCCTTTTCTATCACCTCTCATTTATCTTTCTTTTTTTCCCTCCTTCTTTCCATTCCTTCCTTCTTTCTCTTCCTTCCTTTCTTCCCTTGCACCCTCCTTCCCTTCCTTTCTTGTCTTTCTTGTCTTTCTTTCTTTCTTTCTTTCTTTCTTTCTTTCTTTCTTTCTTTCTTTCTTTCTTTCTTTCTTTCTTTCTTTTTTTCTTTCTTTCTTTCTTCCTTCCTTCCTTCCTTCCTTCCTTCCTTCCTTCCTTCCTTCCTTCCTTCCTTCCTTCCTTTCTTTCTCCTGTGTTTCTATTTTTTATCTATGCATGCTATTTACATATCTCTCTATGCTGTTTGTCTGTCTGTCTCTCTGTCCTGTTTGTTTATGTATTTATCCTGTCTATCTATCCATCCATCCATCCATTATTATTATCATTACTGTTATCATCACCATCATTATTAATGGGGATGATAGCATGTATAAGTACATAAGAATATGTACAAAAATATATATCTTCAAACCCAAACTAACCCATGATTCCCTGCAACAACTTTCTACCTCTATTCACTGAGTTTGGAAAAGCAGGTTTAGGGGAAAAGAAAAAAAAAACTTGATTAATTGAGGTTTATTTTCTCTTCTCCCCATGATCCCCACATTGAGTAATAAGCTAATAGACATGGACTGACCTCAGAGACCATCTATTCCAACCTTAGAGATAAAGAAATAGGAAGGGATGGCTTGGGAAGGGACTTGCCTATATATATATATAGCTAATAAGTGTCAGAGGAAGAGTTCAGAGTTGATCCTAAAGACTAAACAATATTTCGTGGATTTATCAGCTAGATATTTCTCCAAATCATTGCATCTTATTTATATTTTTCAAACATACTATCCTTTGGGAAAAAAGCTTCTTTCCCCCCTCCCCCCCCTTTTTGCTAATGTTTTTCCTGAGCTGGTTGGAATGGGAGGGATTTGCAGCTGGAAGGCTACTAGGAGCGGCCTCTCCCCAGGCCACCAACTCCTCCTTCTGGGATCTCTTGTCACACAAGGGTACTTCAAGACACAAACTGATCTTGCTGGTGCCCAAGTAGTTTTCAAAATGAAATGATAGGAATGACAAGTTTTTTTCCCCCCTTTTCCTTTTGCTGATGTGTCTTACTGATGTTAAAGTGAGAAGCAAAGATCAATTTCAAATCTCTCTGCCAAAAATAAATGTGACTTATAGGAGACATCCTTCTCCTTCCCCCAACTCAAACCAATTACAAGGAGTGGTATAAAATACTTTTTTTTTTTTCTGTCAGAAGAATCTTCTGGGACCTTATGCTGAAATTCCAGCATACACCCAGCAGAGGGAAATCTTGAGACGTTCTGGACACTTTCAGTGTATTCCAAATCTGCACAAGAAGGGAAAATTCAACCTCCCAAATGCCTGGAAACTCCTAGCTTCTCTATCAAAGATTTAAACTCTATGAGATGCATTTGGGAATCTCTTAACCCAGAGGTCCTAAGATAGGAGTGGACAACTATTTTTTTTCTTCTAGGGGCCATTTGGATATTTGTAATATCATTCACAGACCTTACAAAATTGTCAACTTATAAAATTCAAGCAGTGAGAGGTTGTTATAATTAGTAATGGGATTTATATGCTCGTGGGCTGGACGGTCCTCACCTGTCTACTAAGACTTTCTAGAAGAGTTATTCCTCCCACCTAGGTCCATTTGACTGGAATTCAGTAAGCCAAGAGGCAAGATTAGAACCTAAAAGTTTAATTAGCGTTGACTACTGAACATTTACCAAATGGATAGCAGTGGCCCTGAATATATGGAGATACTTTCTTATAGAGAGTTTTTACATACTCTTGGGAAGATATTACATGGCAAAAAGGAAAATTCAGTCAGCCTATCAAGTAAACCTGCTTAGCCACTTTTTTATTTGGGAGTGTGAGGAATAGGGACAGTATGTCAGGCGACTTGAGAGAGAAAGTGTTAACGTTGGAGTCTTAGGAGTTGATCAAGACTAGGTCTGTTCCAGCGAGATAGTTTTCTCTGTAAAGCTAATCTCACCAGGATGTCCTGTTTGTACAGAAAAATCTCTGAGCTAGTAGAAATCTTCAGAACTACCAGTTCAGACTTACCCTGTCCCTGTTAGTCTGAAGGTCTTTATTTATAGAACACTCTAGCTTTGTTTCGCATCTCTCTAAGGTTACTTTTGTCTTCCCAAGTTGATGTTTTCCCTAAATTCACAGAATTTGCATTTCCCCCCTCATTTCTTTCATAGGTGCATTGGAAGAGAATTGATTCTGAGTTCAAATCCTTTCTTTGATACTATTTGTGCTATCTTAGGCCATTGCCATTCCTCCATCATTTCAGTTTCCTCATCTGTAAAATGAGGGGGTTGAACTGGATGGCTGGTAGGCCAGTTTTTCCAGTTCTAGATTTAGGATCTAAGACCTTGGGCAAATGGGCCTCAGTTTCCTCATCTGGCAAATGAAGGGATTGGTGTGAGCTGATAGCTTAGTGTTGTTTTAATTTCATTTTTCTCATCAATAGTGATTTAGAACATTTTTTATATGACTAAAAATAGCTTTGATTACTTTGTCTGAAAATGGTCTGTTCATATCCTTTGAGCATTTATTAATTGAGGAATGGCTCTTATTTCTATAAATTTGACTCAGTTTTCTAAATGAGAAATGAAGTCTTTACCAGAGAAACTCACTATAAAAGTTTTTTTTTTCATAGTAGTGATTATCAACTATGAATTTCCCTCCCTGTTAAGCTTATGCTTTCTTCTTTTACCCTGTCCATTATCAAATATTTTGCTTCTGACTTTTACTTCTTCAAAACTGCCTTTCCTTCTTCCATCTCCTTCCCTTCTTCTATCCCCTACCCTTCCTACCTTCCTGTATGGTAAAACAGATTTCTACACCCAAATGAGTATGCATATTATTTCCTATTTTCGATGAGAATAAGGTTCATGCGCCTCCTTCCCCTCTTCTCCCATCTCTCCTTCCACTGTTAAGGCTTCTTTCATGTCAGATAATTTGTCCCATACTCCCAATTTATTTCCCCTTCTCCCATTGCATTTTTCTTTCTCATCCTTTAATTTTACTTTTAAGATAACCATATCATCATATTTAACTCATATCTCTGTTTTCTGTTTATGTATATTCCTTCTCCCTGTTCTCATCTTGGGAAAAATTTTAGGAGTTATAAATATCATTTTCCCATGTAGAAATATAAACAGCTTAACCTTATCATATATCTTATGTTACTTTTTCCTGTTACCTTTTTATTTTTGCATCTTGTATTTGAAAGTGAGATTTTTATTCAGTTCTGTTTTTTTTTTATCAAAAATGCTTGAAAGTCCTCCATTTCATTGAATATACATTTCTGCCCCCCCCTCACTGAAGGATCATAATCAGTTTTTCTGGGTAGGTGATTCTTGCTTATAACCCTAGCTCTTTTGCCCTGAAGAATATAATTTTCCAAGCTCTCCATTCTTTTAATGTAAAAGCTATGAAATCTTGTGTGAGCCTGACTTGGTTCCACAATATCTGAATTGTTTCCTTTTAGCTGCTTGCAATATTTTCTCCTTGAACTGGGAGGTCTAAAATTCGACTGTGATATTTCTGGGAGTTTTCATTTTGGGATCTCTTTCAGTTGGTGATCAGTGAATTCTTTCAATTTCTATTTTATTCTCTGGTTCTATAATACCAGGGTAGTTTTTCTTGATAATTTATTGAAAGATGATGTCTAGACTCTCTTCATGACTTTCAAGTAGTCTAATAATTCTTAAATTATCTCTCCTGGGTCTATTTTCCAGATCGGTTTTTTCCCAATATTTCACATTTTCTTCTATTTTAAAAAAATTTGTTTGTTTCTTAATGTTCCATAAAGTCAGTAGCTTCCACTTGCTTAATCCCAACTTTTAAGGAATTACTGTCTTCAGTGAATTTTTGTAGCTTCTTTCCCATCTTGCCAATTCTACTTTTTAAGGTGTTTTTTTCTTAAGTGATTTTTTTGGTATATATATTTTTCCATTTGGCAAATTCTGCTTCTCAAGGCATTGTTATTTTAATTGGATTTTTATATGTCCTATACCATTTATCCTATTTTATTTTTAAGGTGTTATTTTCTTTAGCATTTTTTGTGCCTCCACCAAATGGTTGACTCTTTTTTAATGATTTTTTTGAATTATTCTCATTTTTCTTCCTATTTTTTCTTTATTTGATTTTATTTGATTTTTAAATATCTTTTTGAGCCTTTCCATGGCCTGAGACCAATTTTTTTGAGACTTTGAATATAGGAATTTTGACTTTGTTGTCTTCTTATAAATTTGTTTTGATCTCCCTTGTCATCATAGTAACTTTCTGTGTTCAGATTTTTCTTTCTATTCTTTGCTCATTTTCCAGGCTATTTCTTGACTTTTACCTCTTTTTACCTTTTTACCTTTGTCCCAAAGTGGAGGGGTACTGATCCAAGCTTCATTTTTCGTACAGTTGTTTTCAAAGATAATTCTAGACATCTGTAAGATTTTTGTTCTTCGAATCCAACCATTTTGGAGAGTAGTTTGGAACTATGCTCAAAAAGTTATCAAACTGTGCATACCCTTTGATCCAGCAGTGTTACTACTGGGATTATATCCCAAAGAGATTATAAAGAAGGGAAAGGGACCTGTATGTGCACGAATGTTTGTGGCAGCCCTTTTTGTAGTGGCTAGAAACTGGAAACTGAATGGATGTCCATCAGTTGGAGAATGGCTGAATAAATTGTGGTATATGAATATTATGGAATATTACTGTTCTGTAAGAAATGACCAACAGGATGATTTCAGAAAGGCCTGGAGAGACTTACACGAACTGATGCTGAGTGAAATGAGCAGGACCAGGAGATCATTATATACGTCAACAACAATACTATATGATGACCAGTTCTGATGGACCTGGCCATCCTCAGCAACGAGATCAACCAAATCATTTCCAGTGGAGCAGTAATGAACTGAACCAGCTATTCCCAGAGAAAGAACTCTGGGAGATGACTAAAAACCATTACATTGAATTCCCAATCCCTATATTTATGCCCACCTGCATTTTTGATTTCCTTCACAAGCTAATTGTACAATATTTCAGAGTCTGATTCTTTTTGTACAGCAAAATAACGGTTTACCGGTCATGTATACTTATTGTGTATCTAATTTATATTTTAATGTACTTAACATCTACTGGTCATCCTGCCATCTGGGGGAGGAGGTGAGGGGTAAGAGGTGAAAAATTGGAACAAGAGGTTTGGCAATTGTTAATGATGTAAAGTTACCCATGCATATATCCTGTAAATAAAAGGCTATTAAATAAAAAAAGAGGCCTAATTAGATTAAAAGTAAGTAGGAAATGTATAAATAAATAAATAATTAACAAAATAAAAAAAAAAGATTTTTGTTCTTTCAAGGTATGCTTACTATTGTCCTATACTGTGTACTTGTTTGTAAATCATTAGAGATGCTCTTTTTTATTAAAGCTTTTTATTTTCAAAACATATGCATAGATAATTTTCAACATTCACCATTGCAAAACGTTGTGTTCCAATTTCCCCTCTCTCTTTCCTCCTCCCCTAGATGGCAAGTAATCCAATTTATGTTAAACAAGTACAATTCTTCTATACAAAATTTCACAATTATCCTGCTGTACAAGAAAAATCAAATCAAAAAGGGGAAAAATGAGAAAGAAAACAAAATGCAAGCAAACAACAACAAAAAGAGTGAAAATACTATGTTGTGATCCACACTCAGTCCTCACAGTCCTCTCTCTGGGTGTAGATGGCTTTCTTCATCACAAGATCATTGGAACTGCTTTGAATCATCTCATTGTTGAAGAGAGTCGCTTCCATCAGAATTGATCATCATATAATCTTGTTGCCATGTACCATAATCTCCTGGTTCTGCTCACTTCATTTAGCATCAGTTCATGTAAGTCTCTCCAGATAGAGGCACTCTTTTAGCCCTGGAACTCTAATAAGGGTCTCTCCTTCCCTGTGGCCATAAATTCTGCTATGCTAGTGCTCCTCATATCCCAGGATGGTGGCTCAGATTCAAGTAAAACAATGCAACAGAGTTCTGTCTCTGGTCCTGGCAAAAAGACACCTGTAAATCTCCTTCGGACCCATTGTCCTGTCCCCTTATTATTTATGGACTGAGAGGTCTAGGAACCAACACTACTGTCATTGATTCAGTGGCCGTGAGGCCTGCTCCTAGTTTGCTGGTCAGATCTTGTTGCCCTGGTTAGACCTTAACTGGAGTGTGAAGTGTTATGTTTAATTCTTAAAGAGGAGACTCTTTTTCTGTCTCTCTGTCTCTGTCTCTGTCTATCTCTCAGTCATTCTCTCTCTCTCACTTCTGTATCTATATGTGTTTGTCTTGTCTGTTTGTCTATCTCTTTCTCATTTTCCTATCCCCATCTTGTCTCTGAAGTCTTAGTACACTTAAAGCTTAAAACTACACTAAGACTTTTGGAGTATTTCTGTATCTTACTTGTGAGATGTGTTGATAGTGTCTATATCTACTTCCACATAAAATACATAGCAGATAGAAGGTAACCTTAGAGGGAGAAGGCTTTATCCCCTTGGGATGCATAGGATGGGGCCAAGGAAATACCTCCCATAGAAGGTAGACTTTGAGTATGAAGGAAGTTAGTATTCTAAAATACAGAAGTGAGGGAGAGAGTTTCAGGAAGGAAGACAGAAAGTTCAGAGACCTAGAAATGTGAGACATGTCCATTTTCCAGGAACAGCAAATGAATAGTAGATAGAAATAATATATAAGAAGAGGAGAGCCAGTTTGGGAAGAGTTTTGAATGCTAAATAGACTGAGGTTGTATAATTCTGGTTCCCCTGGTATAGAGCATACTATTCAAGAAAACAGGGAGGACAAATTCTGTGGAGAAGTGAAATGGAGAGCCTCCCTCTTTGTTAACATTTCCTATTTGACATATGTGATAACTTGCTCAAGGCCACACATCTAATAAACATCAGGGCAAGAATTAGGAGGAAAGAAATAAACACTTATTAAGCACTAACTATATGCCAGGTATTGTGCCAAGCACTTTACAATTTTTATCTCATTAAATCTTTACAATAATCCTGGGAGACATGTACTATTCCTATTCCTATTTTACAGATGAGGAA
Source organism: Sarcophilus harrisii (assembly GCF_902635505.1). NCBI lineage: Eukaryota > Metazoa > Chordata > Mammalia > Dasyuromorphia > Dasyuridae > Sarcophilus > Sarcophilus harrisii. Next base: position 695,778,290 of record NC_045426.1, on the reverse strand, counting down.
AGTGAGATAAAAACAGCTTAAGTGACTTCTTTACAGATACACAATTTGGAAGTGTCAGAGGCTGGATTTGAGCATGAATTTTTCTGGCTCCACACCAGATTTAGAATTAGAATACAGGTCTCTTGACTCTAGGTTCAGGGTTGTTTGAATCATACTTTTTTGCCTCATTATCTGTTTGGGTCCCTTTGGTTTTCTGAGTAGCATAAGGGATGGCTCTAGATTTAGAGTTAGAAGGAACCTTAAAAGCCACTTAGTCCAAATCAAGTGAAGAAACTGAGGTTCAGAGAGGTTCAGAAAGTTATATAGCTGGTGTCAATCCAGAGTTCACAGCTTTAGATCCACTCATATTTACATAATACCACACTGTTTCTCAATAGTGAATTGGATAAAGTTCACTTTTCATCTTACATGTATCAGCTCTGGGATCCATAATAAGTCTCTCAGGCTCTCAGTTTCCTCTTTTGTAAAGTCAGGATAATAATAATAGTATTTACTCAACAGGGTTATTGGGATTGTCAAATGGGCCTTTTTGCTGACCTTAAAGTGAGATATAAATATGAGTTGTTTTTTCACACATGTTCTAGATACAGTTGGATATCACAAGAGCTTATTGTTAAATTTTGTGTGTGTGTTAGTATTTACACTTCAGAAATTATCAACCATTAGACCAGGACTTTTTGGTTGGCTAGATTTAAGAAAGCAATGGAAAATGTTACTAATGAAGCTTAAACATAAAATTGTATTGTGTACTCAATTAGTAATAAAAGTGTTGTGTTTTTTTAGAGAGTTGCTTGTTAAACATTTGTCATCATGACCCTGGTTGCTGTTGTTATTATTATTATTATTACTACTGTTGTTCTTGTTATAATTACTCCTACTATTTATACGTAGGGGAAATATGTAGGTATGTTAGAGCAGTTTGTTTTTCTGAGTGAAATTTCTTGTCCTCTTGCTCTCAGATTTATGCCTTACTAGGACACAAGGCTCCAATTATGTGTCACTGCTGGAGAGAATTTAGATTGGGAAAGATTGTGTAGTTGGATGCATTTCTGATCAGCCAGCCTTTACTTAGAGCCTGCTCAGGGAGCAGAGTGGGCCCTTGTTCTCTGTCTCTTTCTCTCTTTCTCCATTCCCCACCTCCCCCTCTTTTCTTTCCCCCAACCCCCTCCTCCCATAATGGGCCCATCCCACAAATGTTCAGAACTCTGGACCTCTTGGCAGTGAATTGCAGGAAGCACGAGGAATGATGAGAAATCAAATTCAATAAAGCTATGATTTCTTTTTTTGAGTTTCCTTTCTATTCTTAATTTGTATATCCCATCCTCTTCCCCCTTCTCCCTAGCCACTAATTTCCTGTTTAGTTTCCTTCCCTTCCTTTGCAAGCTACTCATTTCCTTTTTTACTGATCACACACTAATAAAACTTTAGAGCTGGCAGGACTCTTGGAGATCAGTAAGCCCAACCCCCTTTATTTTACTGCTGAAGAAACTGAGGTCCAGAGGAGGAAAAGAATTTGCTCAAAGTCACAGCAAGAGAAAATGGTAGGGTTCAAATTTGAATCCATAGATTGTGACTCTCCCCATTTCCCCCTGGTCATTTGCTACATTTTGTCATTTCTACCTCTAAAATATCTCTGCCATATATCTCTCTATTCTCCCAACCATCACCTCAGGCACCCATCACTTCTTTCCTGGATTATTGCAATAGCTTCCTATTGTAATTGGAAGAGTTAATGGTAGGGTTGGAATTTGAATTCATAGCTTATGACTCTCCCCATTTCCCCCCAGTGATATTGTTCTCCCTCTTCAAATTTTTTCTCATTCCTATCCATCCTCTATATAAGTGCCAAAGTGACTAAGACACTACTCTCCCCAAGAAGCTTCAGCAGTTCCTTGTTACCTCCAGGATAGGATGGAAAATGGGGAGAATCACAAGCAAATTTTTTTCTCCTGGACTCATTTTCTTCAGCAGTAAAATGAAGTGTCTGAGGCTGGACTTGAAGTCGGATCCTCCTGACTTCAGAATAGGGGTTCTATCTACTGTGCCATCTAGTGGCCTCTGTTGAATATTTAAAATCTTCCCCAAACTGGCTTCAACCTATTTTTCCAAGTTGTATCTTATACCCTCATATACATGCTGCATTCTGGATCAAATAGCCTATTCTCTCTTCTTCATCCTCAGTGTTCCACCTCCTATCTTCAAACATGCTATTCCACATCCCTAGAATGGACTCTTTATCCCCTTCCTTGAATCTGGAACCAACCCCCCAACTAAGCTCAAGTGCGCCTCCTCCCAAAGACTTTTTCCACCTCCCTCTCCTAAAGGTAATAGTACTCCATCCTTTCTTTTGTCTTGTTCTGTGGATTAACTGTATATATTTTTACATTTGCTTATCTGTGGACATGTTGTTTCCTCAAAGTAGAATGTAATGTGCTGGAGGGTAAAGATTTTTCTGGTTTTGTCCTTATATCCCCAGATATGGTAGGTGCTTGTTAAATGTTTATTGATGTGAATTGAATTGACTAGTAGTCATCTCCTTATTTGGAACAATCACTTTTTCATCAACCCAACCATACATCCTTTTCTCCTCATCTTCCTCCCGTATTTGGGATATTTCTTATTTTTCTAACATTTTATCTTCTTCCTCTACTCATTTTCCTTATTTCTCATCTCTCTCCTTTATTCCTCCTTCCTCTGCCAAGTCTTCTTTGTTTACAGATTTCTCTTGTACCTCTTTCTGTTCTTTGTTCCTTTCTCACTGATTGGTCTTCATGTCAGAGACACTGAATCTCCCTAAACTCCAGTTGTTTTAGTAGGGCCGTGATTACATAGATGGGAGCCACCTTTCACTGGTACAGATAGCAACTCTTTTGTGTCTTCTCATCCTCTGCAATTGTTGCTCATATGTTTTTATAGATCTCCCCCATCACTGAGAAAGCATAAAGTCCCAGAGTCATAGATCTGACATTGGAAGGGGCCATCTAGTCTACCCTTTTTTATAGATGAAGAAAGTGAGAGCAAGGGAACTTAAATAAATTACCCAAACTCTCAGTATAGACAGTGCTGAGATTTTCTGATCCAACACTTCCATTTTATAGAAGAGAAAACTGAGGCACAAAGAAATTGAGAGATCTCATAGGTAGGAAGTATCAGAGGTCAAAGTTGAATCTAAATTCCTCTACTCTAGAGCCAGCGGTCTCTCTACTATCCTTGGTCTTGGCATATTTTGTGAATACTCATGACTATCCATCTATTATAGCTGTCTATCTCTCTGTCACAGAATTCCAAGTTCAAGGGGATTTTAATGACCAGCCAGTTCAAACAATGCTTGAAATGAACATTTTCTGCTGTGTACCCAATGAGAGACCACATGGAACAGTCATTAGAAGGCTAGACTTGGAGTCAGGAAGACAGATTCAAGTTTTGCCACTGGCAGTTACTGGTTATGCAACCCCTCGATGTCTCAGTCAACTCTCTGAGACTTTAAATTGTGGACAAACTTACTATTCCACACTTGTGGAGATGAATTTCACACTGGTAAAAGACATGTCTCAACCCAAAGAAACAAAAACTCCAAGCCAGATCCCACCAATGATCACTCAGCCTTGGATTGAAGGCCTCCAGAGAAAAGGAGCCCACTGTCTCTCAAGATAGTCCAGCTCTTAGAACATAGTAAACACTTCATATATGTGTGTTTGTATGTGTTTTTACACATACATTTATATATAAACACATACATATACTTATATATGTATATATATGTATAGATATATACTATATATGATACATATATAAGTGTATATATACACACACACACACACACACACACATATATATACATGTACATATATGTGTGTATATATACACATATATATAAAGAGAAATTATATTTCATTTTTGGCCATTGCTAGTTGCCAGGATATTTTCCCCCTTCCATCAAGCCTAAATTTGCCTTTTTACAACTTTCACGCATTGTTCTTTGTTTTAACCTCTGGGACCAAGGGGAACATAGCTAATCTCTGAGCCAAAGGACACCCCTTCACACAATTAAGCACAGATATCATGACCTTTGAAGTCTTCTGTTTTCTAGGCTAATCATTACCAGTTCCTTCAACATGACTGGCCAACTTCCTTTCTTCATTATCCATGCCCTCTTTGTGGTCTTTATGCCACTCTTGATGTATAAGTCATTGTTGGGAACATTCTCTGGAGTTGCTTACCTTCCTACCTCCCTAAACACTGCAATCCATTTTTAGCAATTTCTTTTTTTCTTCTCTCCTCTCCTCAGTTTGATTTCCCTAGAGGTATCTTGCTTTCTCCCTTAAGAGAAAAAACAGAACAAAAAACTTTCCACGACACAGTACAATTTTCTTTTTTTCCTTCATATTGTCATCAGAGAGCTCAGATCCTAAGGTCACATTCATTTGGCTCAGAGAAGAAGCTACGTTTGGCAGCTGGCCCATAGCCGGGGCTGTGGAATCCTGACTCAGATAGTAAGAAAGTTAGTATCATTTTCCTCAGGGCACTTCAGCCTCTAAAAGAGGCTAAACTGTGTGTGGAAACTGCAGAGATTAGGAGGGGCCTTCCACTTGACTTAATCCATTCTTTCCATTTTTTTCTCTGGTCTCTTTAATCTTAGAGATGCCTACAGTGTTAGATTTGGAAGAGACCACTAGAAGGTAAGCTTCTTGGAGCAGGGATTATTCCATTCTTGTTTTTGTACTCTCAGTAATTGTCACAGTACCTAGAACACAGTAGGTGCTTAATAGATGTTTACTGAGTGGACACATGAATGTCCTTAGAGTTTGTTTAGTTTGACTCTTTAATTTCCTTTGATCATACCTAACTCAATGTAATATATTTTGCATCAATCAGCTAAGATTTATTAAATACCTAGTATGTGGTAAGCACTGGGGATATAAATACAAAGAATGAAACAACCCCCACTCTCAAGGAGCATATATTATATTAAGGAAGAGTAGTACAAATACAAGTATATACGGAATTAATATAAAGATAAATACAAAGTAATAATTATTACTAACAGTAGCTAGCATTTATATAGTGCTTTAAAGTTTGTAAAGAAATTTACAAAAATTATCTCATTTATACTCACAAACTGGCATAGGAAGTAGGTGCCATTTTTTCTTTTATAAATGGAATAGACAAAAGTAAAATGATTTACCCAAGAGCACTCAACTATTAAATATCTGAGCTCAGATTTTATTTCAGGCCTTACTGATTCAGTGCTTAGCACAGTATCTGGCACATAGATGTTTAATAAATGTTTTGTGATTCATTAACTCCAGATCCAGTGCTCTATCCATTCCCTCTCCTAGCTATCTCTATATACAAGTTAGTGAAGTAGGAAGGGCATTAACAATTGAGGGTGGAAAGAAAGGCTTCCTGTAGAAAGTCCTTGAGATACATCTGGAAGGAAAAGAGGGAATAAATGAGGCAGCAGTGAAAATAGACTCCATTTCAGGTATAACGGATGAACAACACAAAGACATGGAGCTGGAAGATAGTGTGCTGTGATAAAGAGTCATATTGGCTGGATTGTAGAGTGAGGGAAGGAGAGTCATCATATAAAACGAGGTTATTGGTCACTTCCCTCATCACTGTAATGCAAATCAGAGTGTTTCTACTTGAAAAGCAATGGATAGAAATTTGTAGAGGAATATTTCAACTCAACATAAATACTTTCCAATGATTTAGTGCCAGTTTAAAGTGGGGTGGTCTAACTTAAGAAAGGTCAAAGAACAAACACATCGTTAGACATTTCCAAGCAAATGCTTAATGGCCTTTTTGAGAGAGATTGGAGGGGAGTTCCTCATTCAGACATGGGTGAACCTAGATGGTCTCTGGTTCCCTTCCAGTTCATATATCCATTTTTTTCCATGGAAAGAAAGATGATTTAAGAACTGTAACTAGCACTTTTGGCTCCTAGGGCAAGTAGTTCTAAAAATCCTGGGACAATCCCATTGAAATACTCTTCTTTCTTCCCCCTACTTTCCTAGGAAAGTAGCACTAAGAATCTTGCCATCAAAATCACTTTGTAATACACAGTGTGAAAATGATACAGGCAACTTCAATTGAGATGTGGAGAGGGGAGAGAGAATAGTTACTAAACTATCTTTTGTGGAAGAAATGTGTATGTTAAGTGTATCAGTGTTCTGGGGCAACGTTCCTGTTGTTCCCCTTTAATTATACTTCTAGATGATTTTAGTGGTGAGGGAATAAGAATGTAGCCAGTTTGCCCTGTGCTTCGAAAATCCATGTAAACTTACAGAAAATTCAATATACATTCGCTCTTGTAACAGCTGGGAAGACTTAAAAATGAGAAAAGCAGGCACTAAAAATAGGAGAGAATCAAATACTGCTTCAATCCTCTTCCATTTTCTGCTTTGAATGAATGCAGCTAGATTCTCCCATCTATATTCTCTCTTTTATGTAGAGCCATTCTTTGTGCTAAGGAATAAGAGATTGTCTGGATTATTGTGAGTCTTACACCTCAACATTCCAAGTATTTTGTGGCAAGGAGAGGTGATGATCATTTCACAGTGTAGGATCATAATTTGGCAGGGAATAAATGTACCTTCTTCTGGGATGTTGCCAAACTAATTTTCTTTGGATTGTGTGTTAGTTTCTCCTGTCTTCTAAGATTTTCAAGATTGAGTGGTTGAGTTATAGACCCATCATGGTAGTAATGTACTCTACTGTAGAGTAGTAAAGTAATAGTAGAGACTTGCACAGAATAGAACCTCTTTCTCTTGATTTCTCTTGTTTGGGATTAGTGGAATGGATTCCCTAGCTTGTTGACTAAAATCGGAGTTGATGAACATCAGTTTGTGAAATCAAGATAATTTTATTCTGTGTATCATACTAACAAAATGGATTCTAATACTTATGAACCATGTTATGTAAAAACTATTTTGTCCATATTTTTAGCTTGCATCTCACTGAAATAAAATGAAGTTTGTCAGAATTTTTATAGCATACACATCTTAATCATACACTAAAATAATATAGAAATGCAGATATTTATTTCTAAACTTCTTACAGTTATCAAATTTGTAAAATGAATATACACTGAAAGACAGGAACTGTCACTACTGTATTTGTATTTTTTAGCAGGCAGTACTTACCTGGCATAGCATAATGATACTTGATAAATTTTCTTTTTTTCTTTCATTCATTTATTTTAAAACCACAAATTCTAATAATAATGTCATTGATGTGATGGGTGGGCTTCTTTTTCAGCACAAAATATATTAAAACTTGGTGCCATCAATAATATTGCTACTCATACTCCATTTTCAGTCATTGGATTGAGATCAACATTTTATCTTTAAAGATGATGCAAAAGAAAATTCCATTTGCACAAATAAGATAGCATCAGCGGGAACAAAATTTGGATTGCTTACTTTGATAAACCAGAGAGCTTTTTATTTATTTGTAGCTAAATACAACAAGATTGTCAGATTCAAATACTCATTTCAAATATTATTCTGAAATATGTTTATCTACCATTTTTGTTCAGTTAGAGTAAGATAAAATGTATCATATTTATCTATGGCAAATGGATTCTCCATTCATTTTGAGAAATATATATGTCTTTAAAATAAAATGAAAATTGCTCCCAGAACATGGTCAAACAGATAACAAACAGCTTTTTTACTTTCTTTTATTTCATTAGTAAGACCAGTATTTCCTAAATTTGGAAACAGAGCAGAAGCTCTATTTTGTACATTTATTACACGTGGCTCAAACTCTTTCATAAATGCTACTATTTTTTTTTAATATTGAATCAGGGTGGATTTGCAGTGATTTGCTTAGAATGCACATATTAAAAATCCAACAAATATATAAATTTGCTTCTTCTTCAATATCATCTCTAAGAAAAGTGGCAACTTCTTTTTTTCAGGAGGTTCAAAAATCCTTTTAAAATATTTTGACACAAGGAAGCCAATATATTTCACAAAGAAACTTGTGCTATGCTTTGTCCACGTATTGTCACTCGACTGTACTCTCTTTACATAGTTGAATAGTCTTGTTACTATTTGCAAAAGCTATGTAACATCTCACTTAACAGTTCTCAATATAAGTATTCGTATATCATGAAACATAGATAAATTGCCACAGTTTAAACTTGTAAGTAATATTGCAACTTGTAACATTTAAAAATTAAAATTAAGTGTGTAGACCTGCATTTTGTTCTCCTCTTAGTTGAATTCAAACAGTACAGAATCCAATATGACTGTTTTATGCCATGTCATTTTCATTTTAAAAACTGTTGATTTTGAATTGAGGTTGGAAAATTTTCTCGATGCAACATTACCATCAATAAGATTGTAAAATAATAAATCTTCTCTACCATCAGTTTCAACACCACATCATGGATGCAGGGTGTTCCAAAAGTCTTGGTACAGTTTTAAGCAGTTTAAAACTGCTCTAAGACTTTTGGAACACCCTGTATGTAGTCATATGAACATCTTTAACTACATTTGTTTTCTCCATCTTCTTGCAGTGCAAAATAGGAAGATTAGGATTTCTCAATTAGTTAGTTAAGGCAAATGAGAAGTTTTTCTTTCCACCACATTATATGTAAGAGGAACTGTCCAAATCTGTTTTGCCTAAGTTTTGCCAGGCATCCTTTCAACCACATCATTAGATCCAGGCATAATTAACATTTTTTTCAAATATAATAGGGTTTTTAGAAGCAGTTCTTTTGATATCCTAGGTATGGCATTAAAAAATTGTTTTCATTTATTAAGGCATCTAATTTTCTCTGTTTTGTCAATGTACACTTCAAAGATGCTGTTTTAACCAATTAGATTTCATATTATATGCAGCCAAAGTATTTGTACAAAACCAACACAGTGGTCTTTCTTGTCTGTTATAATAGCATTTGTGAATTCTAATGACAAATAGAGTGGATTATATTTTCTGGATTTAGACTTTTTACTTTGTGTTTGAACTTTCTCTTTTATTCTTGATTATATTAGTGTCGATTGATTTAGTAGATTTTCTCTTTAAAACAGTTATACATTTATCTATCATAAAGGAATATAATTTCTCTTTAAAAAGAAATAATAAAATGTTTAACAAGCACATCTTTATTGAAAATTTCAAATTTCTAACAAAATATATGTTATATACAAATATATGTTATATATTATGTATATGCATATTACATATATATTATATAATAATAAAGTTGTTTATTGATAACTTTTTTAAAAGTTGGGCTTATAAAATTAGCTTTTTATAATTACCAAAAGGAATGCAGTGGAGAGATCACTTATTACTTTCGATTATTCCCAGTCCTCAGTTTACTTTTTTGAAAAATGAGGAGGTTGAGCTATCTGGCCTCTGAGGTTTCTTCCAGTTCTGAATCTACAATTCTATCATATTTTGGTAATTTTAAATTCCAGAAAAGCTTTGTTTAACTCTGCCTTTGCAGCTTTCACATTTAAATGCAGTTAGCCAGGCAATGACACAGCTTATTTGTGTCATGGACCTAAATTGACTGATGGTGTTGTTGGTGGATAGCACGCCCATCAAAATGTGACATGTGCCAACTCAAATTTGACCTCATTTGTGCTTACTGTATTGAATAACCACAGCACTGTCTTCAATGTCAGTTGGAGTGAACTCACCATATTAGTTCTGCTGTTATGGACATTAATTTCAACCTTGTTTTATAGAAAAAAGAGGATATTTTGCCATTTATACTGGAGAAGAATCCAATGAATTAACCAGGACTTGAAACTGTTCAATCCCGCCCTGACCCCTAACTTGAGGGCTGTCTACTTCCAATAGAATGTAGCCCATAACATAATTAAATATTTATGTATCTAAATAAATCTGAACTGATCCATGTGGGATTCACATTCGCATCTACCTGTGTCACTGTGGGCAAATAATTTAAGATCCCTTGGACTCAGTTCTCTTATCTGTAAAATTACTTCATGTTGGATGTTGGCCTTTAAATTCCCTTCCAATTATAATTCCATGGTCCTATTGCTTTGTAAGAAGTGACCTCTAACCACTGAGGTCACTAACTAGTCCAAGTGAGGTCACTTCATTTAAAGGCATCATGATCTCATGGAAAGAGTATTATATTAAGAATACAAAGACCTAAGTTTAAATTTTATCTTTGCTCCCAAATAATAGATAGCATTTATGCAGTGTTTTAAGATTTCCAAAGTCATCAGCAGGCTAGATATGGAGTTGTGGGGGAACTGGGTTTGAATTCTGTCCTCATGCACTGATTTCTTTTGTCATCCTGGGTAATTTACTCAAATCTCCCTGAGATTCAGAGATCTTCTGAGCTTCTTCTTCTTCTGTAAAATAGAGATGATCTACCTTATGAAGAGGTTGTCTGCCAAGAAAATGGGTGTAAAGTTCTTTGTAAACTCTAAACGTTATTAAATATCAGCTGTGATTATTGTGTTTTCATTTGATCCTCACAACAACTCTGTAAGGTAGGCATAATTATTTCTATCTTACAAATTAGGAAACTGAGGCTCAGCCCAGAGAACTTAAATAACTTACCCATTGTTGTATTTGAGGCAGAATTTGAATCAAGGCTTCCACTGCTCTATCCACTATCACAGTACCTTGGGACCTCAGTAATCTTAAGCAAGTCATTCCATCTCTTTGGAGCTTCAGTTTCTTCATCAAAATCAAGAGAAACCCTTGAGACCAAAGTTCTTAATGCGGGATCTATAGACACCTGAGGACTCTGTGGATAGATTTCAGGGAATCTGAATTTGAAGGGAAAAATTACATCTTTCTATCAAAGTAATCATTTCCTTTTGTAATTCTACATATTTTCTTTTGTACATTAAAAAACATACTTGAGGAGATCCATAATCTCCACTAATCTGCCAAAAGGGTCCATGTGACAAGAAGATGAAGAACCCCTACTTTAATGAAAAGGATAGAGAGTGGAAAGAATGGAGAAGGGAGTCCTTCCCCAGTGAGTCCAGGAAGGAGAGATAGACAGTCTATGCTCTTTTTTGGTAGAGAAAGGCAGAAGAGAATAGAGAACAGATATCTGGGTGCTATTGTGATATCTAGGGCCCACAAGGTTTGTGCTATATCACTTCTAAAGATTTTTTCTGGCTCTTAGTCCTATAATTCTGTAAAGTATGTGCTTAAGTATTGGGAGGGGAGATTTAATAGAATCTGGGAGAAGGATACGGAGATTCTGTTCCCCTAGATACATTACTATTTTCAAAGCTCCCTCTCTGAACTGTGGACAAGTTATTTCACACAAGATCCAAGGATAGTGTGAAATGGGATAAGACTTGCCCCTCTTTCCCAAGGAGGAGAACAAAAGAGATTTCTTTTTTTTGAGGTTTTCATTGAATTCCTTAGAGAGGTACCATTAAATTCTGAGGTATTAAAACCTGGCTATTTCTATAAGGTCTTTATTCTACACATGGGGACATTGCTGTAGGGAAAATTATCAACTAGATTCACATAGCCATTAGTGATATAATCTTTCTCCACTTTCCTGATCACCTGTTTTCTTATCCCTCTATCTATTCCTGTACTATAGAATGTTAACTTGGAGGAGGGACCTCAGAGATAATTAAACTTGACTTTCTTCCCTATGTATGATTTCTCTCTGCATCAGCTCTGACAATAGGAGAGGGAGGGTCATCCAGCTTCAGCTCTGAGGTTACCAGTGATGAGGAAGGTAGTGACTCACAAAGGCAGCCCATTCAGCTTTTAGGCAGCTTCATTTACTAATAAGTTCTTGGCAATGAACCCAAACTTGACTCCCTATAACTTGTTCAAGTTAAGAGTCCAAGTTCTACCCTCTGGAGACACTTGGGAGAAATCTTATTCTTGTTCTACATGAACAAGTATTAAGGTATTTTAGAGAACGGGGAATATCAGAGCTGCGAGGGGCCTGAGAATAGAGGATATCCAAAATTAGAAGGGCCCTTAGAACAGGAGATGTCAGAAGTGGGAGGGGACTTTAGAACAGGGAATGTCAGGGCTGGGAGGCGTCTTGGAACAGGGGATGTCAGAACTGGGAGGGGTCTTAGAACAGGGATGTCAGAGGTAGGAGGAGCTTTAAAACATAAAATATCAGAGGTTGTAGGGGCCTTAGAATAGGGGATGTCTGACCTGGGGGGGGGGGCTTACAGAATATATAGTCCCAGATAGGCAAACTGAGATCCAGGTAAGTAAAGTAATTTATCCAAAGTCATTTAGTGAAATTGTAATAGAACTAGGATTTGACTCCATCTTGTTTTCTTTTCAGACTTAGCTTCTTACCAAAACTTTCTTTTTCCTGTTTTTTTTTCATTTATTCTTTCCTTGCTGAAAAGGATCCATAGGCATGGATCTTGCCTATTTATAAAAACCTCATTTAACCTTCAACCTTCAGTAGAATGTAAGCTCGTTGAGGGCAGGAGCCATTCTGTTTTTGTCTCTGCAACTCCGGTTGCCTAGCATGGTATCTTACATACAGTTGGTATCTAATTAATATTTACTGACCTGATCTTGATTGATTCTGAGGATATGAATGAATTGAGAGTTGATATGAGTCAATGCTTTGCTATGGATGCCAATATTAGACCTTTATTGAGAAAAGCTTTGGGCTGAAACCTAGGATGAGGATATCCTGTTATACTGATCTGGTTCTGGCCAGACCACTTAGGAGTATAGACAAAAAGCTAAGAAGATTTTAGAGATGACTTAATCCAGTCTCTTTATTTTACAGAAAGGGAAATTGAGGCCCAGAAATATTTAAGTGATTTGCTTGAGGTCGCACAGATTGCAAGAATAATAATCAGGATTTGAACCCTGGTCCATGATTCTAAATGCAGTCTCCTTTCCAGTGCATTGTGCTACTCTTTGTCTAAAATACTTGGCTCAGTTCTGAGTCCCGCAATTTAGGAAAGGCATTAACAATAAGTTTTGAGGCCACAATGTACTGGAAAGAGTGTCTTGGAACCAGGAAGACCTGGGTTCAAATCTTGCCTTTGATTAATATTGTCTGTATGACCTTGGACAAGTCATTTATTATTTAGTGGTGTGGACAGCTTTCTAGAACTGTAAGTTGCAGAGAAGGTGTTGACCTTTCCTAGTAAAAAGGGTTTCCTCATCTAGGAATTCCTTATGCCAATGATCTCTTGGGTCCAGCCCCCACCTATTATTCCTATCCATGAATAAGGTATAGTGCCTCCAGAGATGGGCAATCAGGGTGGTAGAGGTCATTAAATTTATGCCATATGAGGATTGGTTGTGGAGAAGAGATGAGATGGGTTAGAAAGGAGACAACATAGAGATTCTTGGGTATTGGAAGGGCTGTAACATGAAAGAGGAAATGCTTATGTTGGCCCCAAAAGGCAGTAAAAGGAGCAATGATGTCTAATATTTTTGAGTATAGTTATCATGTAATCAACTCCTCCTGCCCTAGACCCTCTTCCCCAGGCTGTAACAGCAACACTTCCTTCAAATTGTTCATCAGAAACTACCATTTTCTCCCTCACCATCCTGATCAAGCTCTTCTGGATGCACTCTTAATTTTCCTTATCTCTTTTAAACTGTGGCTCCAGAAAATGAACTTGATCTTCAGAATGTGACTTGACCCCTTCCGAGCACAGCCTAACTGTTAGTTCTATTTTTTTTCTGAGCACTATATATCCCTCTTAATGAAGTATCCAATGATGGGAGGACTCCTAGGAAACAAAGAGAAAGCTCAGTATTGCCCACGTGGTTCACATTTCCATTTTCTAGTTAGAAGTTCTTGCTAGATACCATCTGCAGCTGCTAAATGCTGAGCAGACTGAGTTTATAACTGGTTGTTTGTCATGCTTTTGCTCTGTGAAGGAGGGAGATGCAGTGAAGTTCATGTGGTTATTCCCTTGGTGAGTGGCTAATTGGTAGTCAGAGCTAGCCCTTTGCTTGGGATAAGCCAGTGGGTTATAGGGTCTTTCCCCCAATCTGTTGGCTGGTGTATCAGTTTCAGACTAAAGAGATGTCTTGTAGAAATAAACCATGAACAGGTACTCCATGAACCTAAGAGTTAGGAGATAGAACATCACGTTGTGGGCAGGGTGCTGTCCTTGGTACTGACTGTCTGTATATGTTAGTTCTTCAGTTTTCTCATCTATGAAACTGGGGTTAGACTGGATAAACGCTAAGGTCCCTTCAGACTTTCAGATGCTATGATGTTTTTTTCTCCTCCCTAAGTAAGATTTAGATGCTGGGTAAACTGTCCACAGTTGTCATGGCTGGAATAGAAGCTCGAAAAGACCCCATACATGCAATCAGCGAAGGAGTGAGCTGGTCCCTGCTCTGCTCACAGCGGAATCTGGATCAACTCTGGCTCTGTTTGCAGCGCAGTGATATTGGACAAAGCGCTGGACTTAGAGCCAGACAGATCTGGGTTCAAATCCCACCTCTTCTCTTTACCAGCTATATGACCACAGGAGAGTCACTTAACCCGAGTCTCAGCTTCCTCAGCTGGAAGGTCGCCGTATCATGATACCGGCACTACCTACCTCACAGGGCTGTTGTGAGGCTTCAATAAGATGATGTATGTATATATATATATTTGGAATTCTTTACAATAATATATAACTGTCAGTAATGATGATGATGATGATGACGATGATGATGATGACAATGATACTGCTGCTGCTGCTGATGATGATGATAATGATGGTGATTGTTGTAAATGGGGTTGAGCAGGAGAACCCCTGTTCACCTTGATGAACAAACTCAATATGATGAGATAGGGCATTCATCTTTGTCTGGAGACATCTGAAGGGTGCCTCTCATGGAGATAGTTAGACTCACTGGAACCTTGCTGAGGGGACACAGGGAACTCCTCTGATTTGTCTGGTTCCCAGTGATTGGGGTTGACTCAAAGATGGTTGGCCAATGAAAATTCAGGAGAGTAAACTCTTGCCAGAAAGGCTGCCTCTCTTTTCATGGTCGATAGAAAGTAGCCTATAAATTCTATTAGGATTTCCCTTCACTATTCAGCACTCCCATTTTCCCTTTTCTTTTGTGTTTTCATTCAAAATGAAATAAAGTGGCATTTTTTTGCTTTTCTCTCTCCTTCTTCCTGGAATCTGCTAATGACAGATTGCAGGAGAAGTTCATGGTCAAGGTAAATATGTGTATCTTTTTGGATTAAGAGCATAGTTTATGAATAATGTTCATGAGATACAAACTCCTTTGTGGAGGAAGAAGGATGTTGAATTCCCTGGGAAGCATTATTCCAGATTCTTTCTTTCTAGCAAGAGAAGGAAAATTTAATAGTTTTAGGAGTTGCCTTAAGGGTAAACCCAAGTTTGAGTGTGCCTGAAGTTCACTGTTCAGAGACTAGTCTCTTAAAGGGAGAAAAATTTTCTCAATAGTGTGTTTCTTGGAGAAGGAAGAAGATTATCCATATAGCCTCTCCAGATGAAGGACTAGAGACTCACCAATGTGGGGGAAGATCTGAACCCTGTCATCTTTGCTATTGTAGTGAATTGCTCAGATAGTACATGTCTCACATGAAGGGGAGTGCTTATTCAGCAGCCCTCAAAATCTGTATACCTTCCAGGGAGAGTTAAATTAGCTATTTGAGAGATTTCTGCATTTCTATCTCTAGTCATAGGTTCCCAAGAGTCATTTGCATCATGTACATTTTTTTTCCCAATGGGGATAAAATAAAGGCTCTTTCATGCACTTGATATGCCTTTAGTACCCTGAATGCCTGTGTAGGAGTTAGGAACACTATCAGCTACTTCTAGAGAAACATAATTCCAAGTTATATGATGAGTATATTTAGAGATTTTGCTAGCTGGGGCAATGAGCTAAAAGTTGAAACTGACCCTTTGTGGACCAACTCCTAAGATCAGACTCAAGTCATGTAAATCTCATCTATGGGTTGATCTTCAGCTATGAGTGGTATTATTTTCTTGAGAAGCCAAGGGATGCTTTAGGGATCATTAAAAGAGCCAAGCAGGTATGGGGGAAGTCTTTAGGTATAACAGCAGGAAAGAGAGAGAAAAATGGAATTAGCCATTGAAAGGCTGGATTTTTTATTTTCTCTTCTTATTTTTTTGGATGCTGAGTTGTATTCCTAAATGAAAATGCTTAAGCTGTTGATTCTAGGGAAGGGGAAGGCATTAATTTACATATAGTTCAATCCACATTTGCATAATGATTAGTGTCATATTGAGTACCTTCAACCTTCAACTCTCTCCATTTCTCCATTCTATGTTACATGAGTAGGTGTAGTCTTGTAACCTTGTAGCCTTCAGGGTCATCTTGGTGTAGTAGAAAAGGGTTCTGGATTTGGAAACAAAGAACCTGGGTTTGAAATCCAGCCTGTCTATTTACTGTCCAGATGGTATTATGAAGTCTCTTCACCTGTGTGGTCTGTTTTATCCTCTATAAAAGGAGATTGGACTAAATAGACTCAAAAGTCCCTTCCCTTGTCTATTCTAAAATCTTATGCTGCTACAATCACTTCTTTTTGCCATGAATGTGCTTTATTAGTCAAATTGGGCTTGATCATCCCTGTTTCAATATTTGGTGGATTTGAGCTTATTTAATTCTATATGAAGGAAAAGGAACAGCTCCTTCCACCTTCCACTTGATGTGGTCCTTGGCCAATGATCTCATTGATAGAGCTGATGTTCACAGCTTCCCTCATTTCATTATAAATTGTGTGACTTTTGTAGGGATCTTTCCCTATCCAAATTCTACCTTGGAGATAGGACATATGAATCTTATTAGAATCTCAATCGTTGACTCACTGAGTTCCCCTCTTTAATCTCATTTTCCTCACTTATTAAGTGAAGGAGCAGGAGTAGATGAGCCTTATGGTTCTAATCTACTCTGCTTTACCTGTTTAATGAATGCATGACTGAAAAAACAATTCAACAGTTAATTACTACCTGCAAGCCCCTGTATATTATGGATTGGGGATTTTAAAATGTTCATATTCCCTACCCTTATAGTTTGGATTGAAGGATACCCAGGTACATAAAGAAGTATCTTCCAGCATAAGGAGAGATGAAGCTAAAGGTGAGATTCATACAAAGACAAATACATGGAATCTTGTGTTCACTTTTGGGTCCTCAGGGAAAGGAAAGACATTGAGAAATTGCATCATCTGGAGGTGAGGAAAGGCCTTGAGTCCATGACATTTATATGGACTACTTGAACCAGATATTCAGCTTGGTTGTTTAGAAAATTTAAGGAAGGAGGGAACACTTTTGGCAGAGATGGATGAAGATGTGAAATAAGAGACGGCTTTCTGGAGGAGGTGACAGTTGAGATAAACTTTGAAGGAAGAGAAGGCTTTTCTGGGGGGGAGAGTGGGTACCTACCACTGAAGTCCTTACCACCATCAAATGGATAAATATCAGAAACAGATAGGATTTTATCAATAAACATGGCATTAAAGAAATAGCATTCCCATCTGTCCTACTGCTGCACTCTAAGGACCAGTGGTTCTTTCCATCATCTTTTTATCTACCCATTGTCATATGAGTTCCTTGAGAGCAAAGATTGCTTTGCTTTTCTCTTTGTATCACCCAAACTTAGAACAGGTCTTAGAGTACAGTCAATACCAAATAAATGCTTTTTTAATTCATTAACTCACTCATTTACTCATTCGTTTATCCATCCATCAAATAAAAATAGGAAACAGAACATAATTAAATAAAAATGCCATGGGGACAGGAACTATTTTCAATTTCTCTCCAAATCTCTAGTGTTCAACAGGGTATCTTGCACATAGTAGGTGGTATGTACTAAACATAACCTACCTAAGAGTAGAGATGGTTTCATCCTCTGTCTTTGTATCCTCAGTGCCTAATGAATACCTGTCATATCTTGGGTACTTAATGAAAGCTTGTTGATTGATTGGCAGATTCTGTGGTAATAGACGGAGTTCGGAAGAAATGGGTTCAAATACTGCCACTGACATTTACTAGCTGTGTGACCATGGGAAAATCACTTAAGTTTTCTGAGCCTCAGTCAAACAGGGGTGCTGATGCTTGTAAGTTCCATGCCAACTTACAAGGCTCCCGTGAGTCTCCAGTAAGATAATACATACACACACACACACACACACAAACACACACACACACAGTTTTGTGAATCTTTAAGTCTTATAGAAATATGTTATATAAACAAATAAATCTGAAAATGTTTTGATGGTCTAAGAGCATTGGACTGAATCTGGTAAGAAGAAATTAAATAGGGTAAAGATGGATGCCAAAAGGATGAATTACTACTTAAGAAATTTATATCTAGATAGTGTTCTGGAGACCATAAGCTCAATAATAGTAGCGGTAATAAGGCAGTTAAAAAGCAAGGGAGATAATAGTTTCTATGAATGAGGAGGTGATGGTCCTTTTGTTCTCATCAAACCACATCTAGAGTGTTGGGTTCAGTTCTGTCTCAATTAAAGAAGGTCATTTATAGTGTCCAGAAAAAAAAATACAAGGTAGTGAAAGGTCTTGAATATATTTCATTGATGGATCAGTTGAAAGAAGTGGCATTTAGCCTAGAGAAGAACAAAACGGCTGGGTGGGACAGGAGGGCCTAATAGAATCTGATGCTCTTCCATGAGGAAGAGTTTCTTCTTGTTCTCTTTATTGGGTAGAATTCCAAGCAATGGGTGGAAGTTGTACTTTTAAGACTGATTTAAGGTAAAGCTTCTAGCAATGACAACCATTCAAAAATGAAATGCAATGCATTTCTCCCAAAAAAGGGGAAGGAAAAAAGAAAGGAAGGGAGGGAGGGAGAGAAGAAGGAAGGAAAGGAAGAAAGAAAGAAGAAAAGAAGGAAAGGAGGGAGGGAGGAAATAAGAAAGGAAGAAAGGAAGGGAGGGAGGGAGGAAATAAGAAAAGAAGTGTGGAGGATTCCTCCTTCTTGGAGGTCTTTAAGCAGAAGTCAAAATGACTACTTGCTGAGTATGTTAAGTGGGGGGGGGGCAGAATTCCTTTGGATTATGATTGGTGAGATCCCTTCTGTATCTCCCAAATTCTGTGAAATGAGATAATGTATTATTGTTTTTATTATAGTGTTTGGCAGCTAGGTACACAGTGGATGGAGTACTCGCTTTATAATCAGGAAAACTCATCTTTATAAGTTCAAATCTAGCCTCAGACACTTACTAGCTGTGTGGCCCATGGCAATTGAATCTTATCTGTCTCAGTTTCTTTATCTATCAAAAGATCTGGAGACATGAAAAATCATTCCAGTATCCGTCAGAAAAACCCCAAACGAAGTCACAAACAACTGAATCGACTGAATAACAACAATAAAATTATAGTATTTCCACGCCATAAAGAACTATACAAATATAAATTATTATTATTTTTCATCATTTTATTTTGGTATTATTAATTTATCTGCAAGGATTTATTAAGTTCTTATAAATATGTCAAGTGTTATGCTTGGCACTGGGAATAATGAAACATTTCCTGCCCACAAGAAGCTTATTTGCTAGATGGCTTATTTAGCTTTGAGCTGTCTCCTAGCTCTGAGCCACTCATCTCTGGGCCTGAACTTTCTTGTCTCTAGGGCTAGAAGGCCCCTGAGGGTCCCATAAAGCTGTAGCTGTTATGCATGTATAATTTTAGGAATTTTGAATATCTTTCTTTGGAGTCATAACATTTCCATGGCATTTTGCAAAGGATTCCATGGTTGTTATTTCATTGAAGACTCACACCTCTTCAGCAAGTAGGCACTCTAGTTATTACTAGACCCATTTTATAGGGTTTATACTGAGGCTTAGAGGACTTAGGGGACTTGTTAAGGGTCATATAGATAGCAAGTAGCAGTATTTGAATCCAGATCTTGCTCATTTTCTCTTTCCTTTATTAACATGAATCTAATATGAAAATTTTCTCTTGATTGTAGCAATGGTGACTTGGTTTCAAGGTTGTATGCAACATTTCCCTCATCTTTTCTCCCCATAAATGATCAAAGGGAGCTAAATCTAGAGGGTCATTCAAATCCCCAAGTCTTTTCTGGGGAAGTTATGGAGAACCTTAGTTATTGCTACCTAATTTAGCTTTGGTTCTCCAAGAACCTAAATTAGCTAGAATTAGTGGAGCAGGTGCTGGATCTATAGTTTGATAACTTGGGTTCAAAATCCAGTTCCTGGCCTATGCATTTCCTTCCTCCCTTCCTTCCTTCCTTCCTTCCTTCCTTCCTTCCTTCCTTCCTTCCTTCCTTCCTTCCTTCCTTCCTTCCTTCCTTCCTTCCCTTCTTTCCCTCTTATCCTTCCTCCCTTCCTTTCTTCCTCCCTCCCTCCCTCTCTTAAATTAAGTGACTTACCCATGGCCACACATCAAGTATCAAAGATTTGAGGCTTGATTTAAACTCAGGACCTCCTAACTTCAGGCTGGTGCACTATACATAGCACCACTATACATAGTGTTTACTTTTTCATCTCCCACCTCTGCCACTCTGCCACTGAACCACCACTGAACTTGCTTAGCAAGATCTAGGTTCAAATCTTGCCTCAGACACTTAATAGCTGTGCTAACCTTGGGTGAGCCATTTCATTTCTCTAAGCCTCAGTTTCCCCATCTATTTCCAGAACTGTTGTGAAGCTCAAATGATACAATTTCTAGAAAGCACTTTACAAACCTAAAAATGAGTAGCCCCGTGTAGCTTGTCTCCAAATGACATTTGTGACTCCCATTCTTTGCTCCTCACACTGTGACCAGTAACTGTCCCTCACATACATCCTTGCATCCCTTGTCTCTTTGCCTTTGCACAAGCTGCCTTCTGTGCCTAGAATGTGTATTCTCCTCACCTCTGCTTCTTGGAACCCTGAAGTCATCAGAAACTCTGGTCAAGCCTAACTTATTATGTGACACCTTTTCTCATTCTCCTGCCCCAACAACTAGGACTCTCCCTCCTTACAGGATAATTTGGGTAGATTTTAGAAGTGTATATATAACACATACACACATACTATACACATGTGGATTTATTTATATACATTTTTATACATGTATATTTATATACATTTTATATACCTAAGCCTATATATATGTGTATATATATATATATATATATGTGTGTGTGTGTGTGTGTGTATTCATATACTTACATACACAACTTTGTTCGCATAAACAAATTTATATGTACATACATACATACATAAAATTTATGTGTAAAAGCATGTGTTTACACATATAAACATATTATAAATATATTTATATATTATTACATACATATATAGAATAATTATATATTATTACATACATTACAAACACATCTAAACATGTATATTATCTAAACAAATGTACCTTTAAGTGTATATATAAATAATACATTTATGTAGATAATTTAAAGTATATACTGTGTGTATTTACATATATACTTGACATAAATACATTCATGTGCATATGTTTAAAGGTGTTTACACTGACATGCATAAATTTATTAATAAAATAAATGTTAATAATTTATTAATAAAATACATGTTTATATATGTGTTGATATATATATAATTTTATGTATTTATATTTGTGTATGTCCATATACATACACATATCCATATTCACATAGATAGATTGATGGAGGCTCAACTGGTACCCTCACTCTTTCAGGAAAAATCAAGGAAGGTCTCCAGCATATTGGGTAACCCTCCTGATATAAAGTTCTGGGAAGACAGAGGCAAGAGATGCACAACAGATCAACAAGTACCTCATCTGCTCCACTGGTGGAAACTTCCACATGAATTAGGTCCCGGATCCATTTGAATATTGGAGAATATATTTCGCACAGGCTCATATATGTACATACTCTCTTCCATGATAGAGGGGAAACTCTTAGAGTGCAACAAATATTTAACTTCCATTTTAAAATCCCCAGTGGTCATTGGCTGGCCTGCAGTGACTATTTTATACGTGTTTGATGATGGAATGATTGAGGGCATCCATTTGTCTCATTTTTGTCTTTGGATCTTCAATTCTTAGCACGGCTCCGAATAAATAAGAGGCATTTAATAAATGCTCGTTTGAAAATGCGCTTGAACTCTTTTGCCATCTTCAGATGTGTAGTTTCTCCATTGACCACAAGAGGGGAGTGTCTGATCACCTGTCTTTATCCCAGTCTGGTGTCCATAGAGAAGATTCCATTAATTCTGATTTTGAGAAATGCTTTTTTTTTTTTTTTTTTTTTTTTTCCTGGGCAGGCTGAATTTGGGGGAAATCAGACTCAGAAAGCAAGTTATTTTTCATTCTTGAGCTCATTTTGACAGCCGAAGCCCACAGCTTGAAATGGTTCTGGTCCTTGTTCCAGGTTAGCTTCTATTTGGTCTGTAGCAGAATCTGAGTTTATATTTATCCATTTGGGGGTCATATCAGCCATCTTCCCACCACTAGTGGACTAACTAAGAGGTGAAAATGAGCTGAGATAAGGGCTTCCCTCAATTCAGGCTCCAAATAAGGGGATGCGGGTGCTAGTAGAACGGACTGAATGCTGGTTTTAGAGTCAGAAGAAATCTATATTTGAACTTCTATTTCTGGTACTAGGTTGTGAGTCATGGTCAAATCATATAACTCCACCCTCCACCTTATTCTCTCCCTGAGACTCAGTTTTCTCAGCTGTAAAATGGGGATTATGAAACCTCTCCTACCTTTTTCACAGATTTGCTGTTAGGATCAAAGGTGATAATATGTGAAAGGGCTTGGAACATCTTGAAGTAGTCTGTAAACTTGACTTTAGTTTATTAAAAGAATTTCTTAACCGGTACCAGAAAAGGGAATAGGCTCACCTGAAAACTGAAGGTATATATCTCTGTTCAGGGAGCAATAAGAAGGGACGATGAGGGAACTCACTAGTGGGTTTAGAATGTGTTTTTAGAAAGGTTCCAGTACTCCATTCCCCATCTATATATTTGGAGGTGTATGATTTCAGAGACCCTCCTTCCCACTCAGTATGTAAGAGAAGCTCTTGGATCTAGCTGGAAAAGGGCTAGAGTACCAGTAAGAAAGGTTATATTCCCCTTAAATCTGACTCTTTAGAATCCAGCTTCATTGGTTTACATTGCTAATTATGAGTCCTTTTTTAACATAACTGGAAAAATGAAAGAAAAATTAGGTTGGGCTTTAAAAAGGGTTAGTTTCTGCCACCTGCCACCTGAATGACCTTGAACCAATCATTCCTCCCCACTCTGTACTTCAGTTCCTTCATCTGTAAAGTAAAGGGGGTTAACCATATCTCTTTAAAGTTCGCTTCCAGCTCCAAATTGTTAATCCAATGACTCCCCCTTTTTCTGGGGCTTAGCTTTTTTGGGCTCATTATGAACTGGAACACAACGTTTTCCCCTCTGAGGGCCTTCCTCTCCCACTGGTTCTCACAACTGACATTGTTTTTGCCCCCTTTGATACCTAAGATATCCAAGTAAGAAATGGGGAGCACTCTCCATTTCTTTGCGAACGTTCTTTTCAATAAACTGTCCGAGGACAGAAACTTATTTGTCTTTGTTTCCTGAGCACTTAGTATAGTGGATAGCATACAGTAAGTACTTAAATAATGTTTGTTGAACTTGAAGGAGCATAGGGATGAAGGTGACATTTTTAGATGAGATCTTTGAGGAATTACCACAGGCACTAATATATCTATACTAGCACTAGAAAATAAAAAAAAAGGAACTGTTTTAAAAAGGGAAGGATCGAGTTTTATGTAATAAAATAAAAATTCAATAATCTAGAAATATCATCTGAATGAGGTTCCTGGGGAAAAAGTGTATTCTAGATCATACCAAGTTAGAAAATATGGCTGGTTGATATCCCTACTACTGGAGGAAAACCCCAAACTTTTCAGCCACTCAAAGTGCATATTGCCCAGCTCTATCTTACCCTCTTCTACCTCTGTACATTTGTGTGTATGAACTGATATTCTAGATCTGAAACTAATTTCCTTGAAGGCTTGATATTTTGTCTTTATATTCCAAAGACTAGCATAGTACCTCACACATAATAGGTGTTTAGGTGGCATAGTGAATGGCAGTGAGCATGGAGTCAGGAAGATCTGAATTTAAATCTGGTTTCAGATACTTACTAGTTAGTTATATGACCCTGGCCAAGTCACTTAACTCTGATTGTCTCAGTTGTTCTCATAAGTAAAATGAACTAGAAAAGGAAATGACCAACTGCTCCTGCATCCTTGCCAAGAAAAACTCAATGGAATCACAAAGATTCAGCAACAATTGAAATGACTGAAGAACAAGCACACATGCTTATCAAACTGAATTTAAGTGGGCTTTCCTTCTTGCATGGAAATACTGAATTACCCATAAGTGCCCTGTTGTCTCTCCTATGAAGATGTAGGATTTCAGAATACAAGGACTATCACTTTTGTACCAAAATGTCCAGCATAGTACCTATATATAGTTAGTGCTTGATAAGGACTTATTGATCCATTGATTCTCCTTTTCCATGTCTGTTGGTTAAAATTCTCTTCCTTTAAAGTCTAGTTGAGAGCTCACCTTCTCCTTGGAGCTATCCTTGGTCTTTACTATCTTTTTTTCCTGAGGCAATTGGGGTCAAGTGACTTGCCCAGGGTCACACTGCTAGGAAGTTTAAGTGTCTGAGGTCACATTTGAACTCAGGTTCTCCTGACTTCAAGGCTAGTGCTCTATCCACTGCACCATCTAGCTGCCCCTTTCCTTGGTCTTTATTCCCCATTCTTTTCAGATTGAAAATGTTCTCTCCCCTCTTCAAATTTTCTTAGAGTATTCTGCAGCTCTTCTTCCCTCCCTAACCCATTATAGTCTATCTATATAAGTCATATTGTCCCCATTAGATCCCTAAGCTTTGGAAAGCAATTTATATCTTTCCCCCTCTAATGTCTAGCATGGTCCTCTTCATGCAGTTTTGGGATTGAATTGGATTGTCCTATTGATGCTGAGTTATTTTCTCATGTGTAATAATTATTATTTCTCACCAATTATTATGTTTTCCTTGCAGATTAGAAGGCAAGGAGCCATGTCTTCTGGGCAACTTTTTCAATCAAAGCTAATTGAAAACAAGGCATGGTTAGAGCACCAGTCCTGAAATCAGGAGGGCCTGAGTTTAAATGTGACCTCAGACACTTAACACTTCCTTAGCTATGTGACCCTGGGCAAGTCACTTAACCCCAATTGCCTCAGCAAAAAAAAGAAAAGAAAAGAAAAGAAAACAAGGCATGGACTTAGTAAAATTCCAGTCATGCATTGCTAGGTTGACCAAATTATTCCTCATCATGATGTTCCATCTCCTATCTTTGCACCTTGGTATTAACTATTCCCTATGCTTGTGGTGCACTCCCCTTTCCCTTTTGCTTCTTAGAATCTTTGTTGCTCCCATATCTAAGAGCACAGTGCCTGGTATATAGTAGGTGCTTAATACATGTTTATCAAATTAAACATAGTTTAGTGGAGAGATTGGTGTACTTGGAAGCCAGAAGAATCTGTTCATCTCTCCTAGTAGATAGACTGTGAGCTCCTTGAGGGCAGAGTCTCTTGTTCCTTTTTTATCTCCAACTCATGGTTTTAAGCATTAACTAAGTACTTAATAAATGCTTATTGATTGATTGATTAAGTGTATCAACCACCTTGGTCTATGCTGAGGAAACAAAGGAAAAACAAAAACTAAATAGCCAGTGGTCCTACCTCAGACAATCACTAACCGTATGGTTCTTCGCAAGTAAGTTATCCTTCCCCTCGTTTTCTCCTCTGTAAAATGGAGATAATAGTCCCCCTAGTGATTATCTTATAAGGTTGTTATAAGAATGAAAGAAGATAATAGATATAATGGATGTACTTTTCAAACATTAAAATAACACACAAATGTCAGTTATTATCCAGTTCTGGTATTTCATTCAATCTTATTCAATCAATATTTATTGAATACCTACTATGAGCATAATCATGTACTGAACATAGGCAGTTAATTTGACTTGGATTTTCATGTAATTTGCAGCGATTCTTCCGAAGAACCAGATCCTTTTATTTGTTTTTACTTTTATTTCATTCTTCCCGAGGAGAAACCAACCATTTCTTCAAAAAGTACAGCTTAGGTAAAAAATATGGTGTTTGTACTTGTTGGAAGGAGGGATTATCTTTTGCTTTTCTTTGTATCCTTAGTGCTTAACACAGTACCTGGCACATATCGAGAGCTTAATAAATGTCTATTTCCTGCCTGCCTGTGGGACTTAGGAATAGGGTATTGAGTGAAGAAGAAAAAGATGGTGAATAATAGAGAGGGATTTCGATGAATTGGAGGCAGCTTCTGAACTATAACACTATTGTTATAGGCATTGGAACTAACGAGTTTCCCATCATTGAATGTGTTAAAGGAAACCTAGATAATAATTTGTTCTAAGTGCTATAGAGAGGATCCTTGCACTGACTGGAAAATGCAGTGGGATGGATTGAATTCTCTCACTGAATTTGGAAACACAGACTCTGAGTCCAAATTCTGGTTCTACCATATTTATTATCTTGGGGAACCAAAGCGTTGCCCAACTTTTTTGTAACTTCTCTGAACCTCAGTTTCTTCATCTACCAAATGAGAAGGTTGAACCAGAGGCCTCTAAATTCCCTCTCAGTTCTATGTCTAGGATTTTGTGATTTTTTGGTTCTATTGCTTCCTAATTGGTCTTTCTGCTTCAAGTCTATTCCCACTCCAGTCCATCCTTGACTCGGCTGCCAAAGGGACTGGAGTTGTTGACGGGAGGGACCATTTTGAATTTTGTTTCCTTAACATAGATCACAATGCTTGGTTCGTAGTATTCAATTAAAACCTGCTTTACCACCGCCAGAGAGTGCACTAAATACTGGGGTTATAAAGGAAGGAAAAACAACACCTACCTTCAAGGAACTTACATTCTAATAGGAGAGACAAACCACCAAGGGGTTCACATTCGAATGTGGCAGACAACGTGTATATAGATGGGTACATACAAATAACAGACGGAGGGATTTCTATTTGAGCTCAGAAGAAATGAGGAGCAATTAGATTTGAACAAGGGAAGGGGTAGTGTGATAGGCTCAAACATCCACTTTAGTCAAATCACTTTGGCAGTCGCATCAAGGATGAATTGGACTAGGAATGGCATTGAAGCAGGGAAGCCAATTAGGAGGCTACAGCAGCAGCCCGGGAGAGATGAGCTGAAAGTCTGAATAAGGGGGAGACATCTGACAGAAGAATACAGCTATAGAGACAGATATAACAAAATTTTTCAACTTACTAGATATATTGAGTGAAGGAGAGCAGTCAAGGTCACCGAGGCAGTGAATCTGAGTGACTGGAAGGATGGTGATGCATGATTTGACAAAATAAAAATTTGGAAGAGAGGGGAATTTTGCAGTAAATGTAATGAAATAATTCAGTAAACATTTATGAATCTATGATACCTTTTGGGATGGAGAGGGTGAGTTCATGATTGTTATTCTAGATTTTTTTCCTAATCAAGAAAAACCAATCAAAACATTGACCATGTCTGATAATGTATATTCTATTATACACCTCCGGTCCATCACCTTTCTGCCAAGTGGCAAGAAGAATACTTCCCTGTCAATCTTCTCAAGTCATAATATGTCCCTGAATTGATCAGAGCCCTGAAGTCATTTTAATAGCCTTGCTCAAGTCACTTACCTTTTTAAAAAAATTAAACATTAAAAAAATAATGATAATTAAAATATTTTTTCTTCCTGTTACATGAATCTCCCCTTTAAAAAAGAAAAAAATCAAAGCCAGATTGAGTCAAACAAAGCCTTGATTTTTCTCACATTATTTTGGTAATAATAGAAATTGTTCTCCTGGCTCTACTTATTTTGTTTTGCCCCAGTATAGTGGTTTTCTTTTTGGAGCCTTTCCTTTCCCATTTTTGTCCATAGATATCTTACCATTTCTTACATCCCCTCTAAATTACATGCTAGATGGGGTAGAAAAAGGGAGGTTTTTCTTTCTAGTAATGCCTAATAAAAATACTTCAGGCATAAAAGGTTTGATCAGTCTGAGTAAATCCCATCCACAGATGCAGGAAGCAGCCTCTCTCCAATGTTCTCGGATTTCCCAGAAATTCTTATCTGACAGCCAGCTTTCTGTGCATTTCATGGTTTGGCGTGCCTGGTCCTTGGAGGATAGACACATGGGCAATTGCTGGGCTTAGACTTGAAATATTCCTGGCTTAGCATAGGGACTGCCAAGGTTTCCAGACTATCTTGAAGAATAAAGAGTGATCTTTATGTTACTCGGTATGGACCATTAGTGGAAACTATTTCAGCAAGGTATAGTGGATGGAGAGCTGAGATTTCTGTTTGAATCCTACCTCAGGTACTATCTGGATGACCCAGGACAAGTCACTGAACTCGTCTGTTTCCTCATTTATAAAGTGCGAAAGAGAAAGGAAGAGAACAAGCATTTATATAGCACCTATTATATGCCAAGCAGTGTGCTAAGTGTTTTAAGAAATACTAAATTATTTGATCCTCAGAATAGACTGTAAGTAGGTGTTATCATTTCCCCCCCATTTTACAGATGAGAAAATTAAGATAAAGCAAACTTTACTTTTACTTTTACAAAATTAAGTTACTTAGCTGTGGGGTCCCACAGTTGGGAAATGTCTGAGACTGGGTTTGAACTCGTTTTTCTGAGTCCAGGGCCCAGCACATTACCTATAGAGCCAGCAACTGGAGATGAGAGAAAGAAGCCCCTACAATAATATGAGGTTAAAAATGACATATTTTGCAAACTTTAAAGCTCAATAGCTGTGATTTTTTTTGATATTCTATTTCTTCTAATTTTTTTTTCTTTCTGAGATATATTGCTATCCTACTCTTATTTTCTGTTTAATGACTTGTGCCTTTACTCTGGATTCCAGAACATAGTAGTTTTTTGTATGTCTGACACATAGTAGGTACTCATTAAAGACTAGTTGACTGACCATGGGACCATGGGACTGTGGGCATGGGCGAATAAAAAGACTGATTTCTTTTAGTTGAATAAATGTATTGAGCTCTGTGAGCTCTTTGGAAGATTCATTGAGAACACCCATCTTCAAAACAGCTAAAGTAGCTGTTAGGATGATGGGACTTTATCTCACTCCTCATATGGTTTTCCTTTCTTCCCCTCGTTCTCTATATTTCAAGAGCTTTTCTTTCTGTGTGCTATGGAGATCATATGCATTTGGTATCATACTATCTCTTTAAAATGTTATTCTTAAAATTTCATAGGTCACTGTTCTATCCAGGTGACTGAGGACAATAATATTTTCTGTGATGAAGCTTTTGTTTTGTTACAGGTTTTTTTTGTCTAATAGTATCACTGTCCTTTGTAATTTTTTCAAGATGGTTCTTCTTTCCTTTGATATAGACTATCATAAGCTTATGACTTGGTAGAGACTTTCTTTAGAGTCTCTAGAGCCAAAATATTTATCATCCTGAAAATAATTTGGCAATGAGACTCTGAAAGAGAGCCCTTGCACAGCTGACACACAATCCATCATCAGATCCATATTGAGTGCTTTTCAATCTTGGAAAGAAGATACGAGCAACTCTCTAGAACTCAGGATCCCTTCTGCACTGTGATGAGACATCAGAAGAAGGCTTAAAAATCACAAAAGCAGAACATTAAATTTCTCTGGGATCTTTGTCATTGTTTTTGTGAATATCTCTCTATAGCAGTTGTAGATTTCAAAATGCCCTCAAAATTTGCTGTATTTTGTTTTTATTTTTGTTTTTATTCCGAGTGCAGCTAGGTGGCGTCATTGTACTGGGTCTGGAGTGAGGAAAATTCCTTTTTCTGAGTTCATGTTATCAGAGATTTGCTAAGTTGTATGAATCCGGACAAATCACATAACCATGTTTGCCTCAGTTTCTTAATCTGTAAAAATGAGCTGGAGAAGGAAATGGCAAACCACCCCATCTTCTTTGCCAGGAAAACCTCAAAAGGGGTTACAAAGAGTGGGACAGTATTGAACAATAATTCAACAACAACTTGTATTTATTCCTAGAGATAACAGGGAAGCTTTGGAGTTTCATGACCAGAAATTTAGATATATACTTTGGTAAGTAAACAGAGATTTCATTTGAGAGCGAAAAGCTTTGAGTCAAGGAACCATCTAAGACATTCATCCAGGAAAGAAGCGATGAAGGTCTCTGAGATTCTTTTACCTCTCTGCTTTTTTCTGACTTACCAGAATTTCCTCTTGTAGTCAGAGGACCTGCAGTATCCAAACTTTCAGGGCAGTTCATGCCTTGGGACATGGAGGAGGAATAGACTTTTCAGAAGTACCCCATTTAAATGGAGATTTATGGCACAGGGAAAATATCAGGTCTTATCCGATTAAGTTTCCTTCCTTTGATCCTCTTCCTAATTTGTGAAGGATGAAAGAGAAGTTTAAGGAGAAGTCTTTTCCTGGCTCCATCCTCCTTCGGCAAGGCCATTTATATTCTAGGATTGTCACATTTTATGATAAGGCATTGAAAATTATGTCTTGCCATATTATGTCCTTTTTCATTCATTCATGGGAGCAAGAAGTTAGGATGTTGGAAAGAGGGATGAGTTTGTCTATTAGGATATTGAAGTGTTTATCCCAGGAGAGAGGGTTTTTATTCTGGTGTCCAATGGATGTTTTTAAATCCACTAAATATTATGTGCAAAGCCCTGGGGGTAGCAACTGGAGGTACAAACAACATCAACTATTGACCGCCCAACCCAAAAGCTCCTGCTTCCTGTGCTCTGTGTTCCAGTTAATCAGCCCTTCTTGTTATTTCTCACATATGACCCTTCATCTCTGACCTCCAAACCTTTGCAAAAGCTTATTCTCCATACCTGGAATGCACTCTCTGCTCCTCTTTGCGTCTTAGAATCCCTAGTTTCCT
This sequence comes from Sarcophilus harrisii, assembly GCF_902635505.1. Taxonomy (NCBI): domain Eukaryota; kingdom Metazoa; phylum Chordata; class Mammalia; order Dasyuromorphia; family Dasyuridae; genus Sarcophilus; species Sarcophilus harrisii. Next base: position 695,747,410 of record NC_045426.1, on the reverse strand, counting down.
TCTAAATGAAGTATTTCCTAATCCCTCCCCCCAACTAGGACCTTCCCCTAGCAAAAAATGCTTTATATATTTTTTATGTGCATATATACATCTATATCTCTGTCTCTGTCCCTCCCTTTCTGTCTCTGTCCTATCCCTCTGTCTGTCTGCCTCTCTTCCCCTCTCCCTCTCTGTGTTTCTGTCTGTCTCTGTCTCTCTCTCTTAAACAGAGGAGTTTTTATTTATTCTTAGGACTGAAAGGAAGTCACTGAGACTTATTGACCATGGAAGTAACAAGCTCAGAAATCAGACTTGTGCTTTAGGAATATACCTTTGATATGGAAGCTGAATTTGAGAGAGGAGATACTTGAATCAGGAAAACTAATTAGGAGGCTCATCCATTCATCCAGGAAAGAGATAAGAGGCTAAATGAGCATTTGTATTATATTCGAAGAGATTCTTTCTAGCCCAAAGATTCTATCTCCCTGTTCTCCCTGCCTTAGCTGAATTTCTTCCTATATTCAAGTAAGATTTCTAGCATCTGGTCAGCCCAATATTTTCATGCCTATTTTCCAAACTTCATTAATAATAGCAGTTAGCAGTTATACAGTTCTAAGGTTGGAAAGCATTTTACATGTGTTTTCTCACTTAAAGTTTACAACAACCCTGGGGAACAGGTGTGATTTTTATTCCCATTTTACAGATGAGGATTATACAGGTTGAATGACTTGCCTAAGGTCATACATCTACTATGTGTCTCAGGTACAAGAGACTCCAGTATGCAGGTGCCACCAATCCCAGAGTAGAGGTTTCTCTCTCTCTCTCTCTCTCTCTCTCTCTCTCTCTTTCTCTCTCTCTCTTTCTCTCTTGGCTTTTGCTATTTATGGGGTATTGGCTATCTAGGACCAACACATGTTCAGGAAAGCCAATGAGAGATCAGAAATCTAAGATGATCACTATCTTTGGAGGCAGAAATGCTGATCACCAGTAGCAGGTCCTGAAAATCTAGTTTAGACCTTTATATAATACCCTTTCCACAAACTAGAGCTCACCTACCAAATACAGGGCAGTTTGACTAGCCCCATTTTGCCCAGAGAGGGAGAAGAAACATGGAGAGAGAGATCTACAGAGACTAATGGATATCCACAAAGGCAGCCCCTGATTCCACAGGAAGTCTGCCAACTCCTGGAAGTTGGTGCATTTGTAAGTGGCTTTTTATGTTTGCAATTCACTGAGCCTCTAGATGCTGTCAATTTCTGATCAGGCTGTATCTGGCTGACTTTGCAGCTAGGTGGTGTAGTGAATAGAGCACTGGGCTTGCAATCAAAAAGACTCATTTTATGAGTTCTAATCTGACTATGTGACCCTGGGCAAGTCACTTTACACTGTCTGCCTGAGTTTCTTTATTTTTGTAAAATGATCTGGAAAAGGAAATGGCAAACAGCTCCATATCTTTGCCAAAAAAACCCAAATGAGATCATAGAGATATTGGCCATAATGAAAATGACTGAACAAGCTGTATGTGTGGCTTCATTTCCCTGTTCCCTGATTGACAAAGATGGAGATTCAGCAGCTATCAGGTTGTAAAAACAGATATCCCCATCTTCTTGTACGTATTCTGTTTGAGTAAACATTCATGTATATTCAGTATAATTCTTTAAAAATGTTATATTGATATTTTCTGTTTTTACATCACCTTCTTTTCTGAAAATCCCTCTTCACTTCCTTCTCTAGCAAGGTATCCTTTGGAGTAAATAAAAAGGAGAGTGAAAAACTTCAACAAAATTAACCACCATATTAGAAAACATGTGCTATATTCCACATCCATAGTCTCCCATCTCTGTAAGAAAGGAGACAAGTACATTTTCTCATCTCTTCTTTGGGGCTGAGATTGTTCATTACAATTCCATATCATTTAGTTTCATGTCATTGTTCTTTTCATTCTCATTGCCATAGTCCTTCATATATTGTTTTACCAGGTCCCCAGTTTAAGCGTTCATTAGCTTGTGGAAAGCTTCTCGTGCTTTTCTAAATATGGCTCGCCAGTATTCCATCACATTTGGGTACAGATCATGGTAACCATGATCTTTGTCATTTGTCAGTTGATGGCAAATTTCCATTTCTTTGTTACCTCATCTGTGGAGTATTTGCTGTTCATGGAACTTCTCTTTCTATCTTTAATCTTCTTGAAGAATTGGGGGGATCATTTTTTCTGTGTTCCAATAAACCTCATGTTAAGATCAATGTAGGGTGAGACTTTGTCTCTGTTTCCTGAAATCCCAGACCTAACTAGTGCACTATTTTTCTGATCCTCATGTAGTTTCAGTTTCAATCAGGCGATACTTGTCACCATTCTGTGTTTTTTGTCCTCCTCTCTCCCTTCTCCTTGCCTTTGTTCTGATTCAAGCCTAGAACTGATTCAAGCATCATCTCTGCTGGTTGAAATGATTTCTGTCTTACATAGTCCATCTTAAGAGCCACTTCTTCCCTGAAACCTCTCTGGTTTTCCCCAGCTACAACCAAACACTCTCTTTTTGAATTTCCATTAGCAATTTGTCTATAAGCCTCCGATGCACTTGGTATACTTAGCCTCATATTATATGTATTTATAAATATATACATATATAATATATTATATAAATATAATAAATAAATATTATTTTTATTCATGCTTGTTTGCTCTAGTCCTATAATATTATTAATATAGGGAGATTTGGAGAGGAAATTCTTTCTCTCAATACAGACATGAAACTTGGATTGTTGCTCTGAAGAGATTGAAGTTGTGACTAGTCCAGGGTCACACAGCCAGTATCTGAATAATAATGAACTTGAATACAGATTTTTCTGACTCCATAGGCAAGCTCTTTACCTATTGTATCACACTGCCTGTTATGAATATTGTGTCCCTTCTGAAAGACCCTTTGAGGGTAGGGCTTATGTCTGATTTAATTTTTATATTCCTAGCGATTTCGAAAAAAGGATCATTATGGACAAAGAATTTAACCCCTCGTGGTGAGCTGACTTAGGAGGAACCTTTCTAGACATTAACTAGGGTCATCCTCAGATAGCAAACAATCTATAAATGGGAATATTTTCAAAGTAGTAAATACTATATAAGAGCTTTCTATCCATGTGACTTTGGGTTAGTTAACAGTTAGTTAGTCTCAGGCTACTTTTCTGTAGAATGAAGGGGTTGGACTAGTTGATCTCATTGGTTATTTCCAACCTGAAGTCCTGGGATGTTATGAGAGTTTAAATTAAATTGAACTCAATTCCCTCTGTTTCCCAATTTTCATCCTTGGAAGGAGCAAGGTATACTATTCCCATTCAAGTAGAACACTATCTTATAACCAATGAAGACAGGATTGTGGAACTGGCAATTCAAATACACAATAAAAAATATCGAGAGACAGGCACTGGGTTACGTGCGTGCATACACTTATGTACACACATGCACACACACATGAGAGAGATTCCCTGCCACCAGAGAGCTTAGTTTTCTAGTTTCTATTTCTATTTTTTTCTAATTTTGTGTAATAATTTATATTAGGGAAAATGTAACATGTCCATACATAAGTAAATATAGGTTATATACATAATAAATACATGGTGATTTTTGAAGGCATTGATGACTGGAGTGAATAAAGAGGGCACCTTGAAGGTGGTGGTACTTGTGCTTTAGTCTTAAAGAGAGATAGTTCTCAAAAGGCAGAAGTCAGGAAGGTAGAACATTCCTGGCATGGGAATAAGGGGAGGCAGGAGATCCAAATTCATATGGGGTGAACATTAAGTTGGCTAGTTTGACTGAAGGGTAGAGTCTGGGATAGGGAAAAGCATATAAAATCTTGGAAAGGGAGATTGGAGCCAGATTCCAAAGGCCCTAACGGCCAAATGGAGGAATTTGTATATATTTTTTTGGCAGTAATAGATAGTCACTGAACTTTTACTTTATTTTGTGGATGAAGACTACATTACTGATGTTGGCCAACTAGCTTGCAGATGTGTGCTATTGGCATGAGAGAGTGTGGATGGTGGATAGCTCATGTCATATCTACTGCTGAAAAAGTTACTCAAAGGTTTTGCATGTGTGAGAAATGTGGAGTTTTAGGAAGAAATTTGTAACATATCTTCCATAACTGAGATTTTACAAATAAAATTTAGAAAGGTAGCGAATATATTTGATGACATCCAGGACTTGAACTTTGGGCCAGATCTCATGAGATGAAGTTTAATAGAGATAAATGTAAAGTCTTACATTTGGGGTATAAAAAAATCAACATCAGAAGTGCCAGATTGAAGAATAATGGGATTCAAATGAGATATCATGTGTGAGGATCAGCTACCAAACTAGGAATGGAGAGAGCATGCTAAGAAATATTGTAAAGTAAAACTGGAAGATTATGTAAGAGTTAGATTCTGGAATAGAGAATAACCCGCATGGCTTTTGAAAGCTAAAAGGTCAACAAAGTTGTGATATGGGGAGCAAGGGATGTGGTCCATCCTTGCGTTATTCAGATTTTTTTTCAGTCATGATTGATTTTTTTGTGACCCCGTGTGGGATTTCTTGATAAAGATACTAGAGTCATTTTCTTCTCCAGCTCATTTTATAGAAGAGCAAATAAGTTGTTTGTGTAATGCAGTTCCATTAGGAAATGTTTTGCCTCTGTAGCTTCTATTTTTATTCAGGTTAGTCCATATCTGTAGGATAGCAAAATAGCATAATGCTGGGTGCTCAGATAGGTTTGGGGAATAAAAGATACACCAGTTGAATATTGAGCCTGAATACTCATGATTTACTTTCCTAGCAATATCAAGTCCTTTCCCTTCCAAAAAGGATTCCATAGGTGGTGCTATCAGTTGGAAGAACATTAAGTCTCTGAAGGAAAGTGTAGTATTAGAGAGGGAGAATTATGTTGGTTAGTTGTGTTTTATGATGAGTCTGTTATTTGTTTTTGTATTTTTCTGTTGCAATTGGAGAATGGGAAAATAAAAGCTACAATATTTTTATATAATATATAATTTATTATTGCTATGTAATATATATCAATATAATTTATTTTTGGTACCTTGAGAACAGGTATTGGATCTGAGGACTCTGGGACTGACATCTGTGGGAAAGGAGCTCAAGATTTTGGAATATAAGGAATGACTGAAAGAATTATAAATATTTAGTGGAGAAGAGAAGACTTGGGGGATTTTGAAAATTATTTTCAAAACATGTACAGATTTCCCGTACGGAACAGGGTTTAGCTAGAAGGCAAGAACAAAGAGCAATATTGGAAGTTTCACAAAGGCAGATTTGACTTGATGTCAAATTCATAACAATTTTTAAAAAAACATAGTTCCATATTTGTCATGTTGTGCAAGAAAAATCAGACCAAAAGGGAAAAAAAAACTACAAGAAAGAAAATAAACAAACAAAAAAGGTGAAAATATGCTTCAATCTACATTCAGCCTCCACAGTTCTTTCTCTAGATGTAGATGGCATTTCTCCAAGTCTATTGGAATTGCCTTGAAATTCATAACAACTATGAAAATTACTAATGATTAGACCATGAGAGGAATAATCTGTTTTGGGAGGTAGTGGGTTACCCATCACTTTAAGCAAAGTCAAGGTGAGAATTTGTAAACAAAGATTTAGAGGCAATTCCTGCTCAACTCTATGTGGGATGGCCACTGAGATTTCTTCATATTTGGAGATTCATAATTTCCACTGTAAATCATCAATTGCCTTGGTCTTTGTAATGTTTGTTTTACCACATGAAATCCAAATTTATCCTATATGGCCCTACATTTTTATGAGTGAGCAGTAATTTCTACTTATGGACCCCAAGAATCAGATAAAGCAGTAATTCATGATGCTAACTTTTTTTCTTGAAAGCAAATAAAAATAATTTTGGGGCTGAACCTAGAGCCAAGATAGAATCACTTAACCTCTTTGTGCCTCAGTTTCCTCACAGTTCTAAAATGAGGGGTATTGGCCATGGTGACCTCTGAGGTGCCTTTTTTACCTGTGAATCTACAATTCTATGATCCTAAAGGAAGAATTGAAAAAGTCATCTAGCTTCACTCTTTCATTTGATAGTGAAGAACGTTATATTTAAGAAATGAAATTATTTTCCTGAGATCACATAATTGGTTAGAAGGGAATAAGACTGGAAGCTCGGTCTTCACGTTCTGAGTCCAATCTTTTCCATTATTCTGCACTTCTTAAAATAATGAATGAAGCTTGCTAAAGAACCAGGTCTAACAAATATTGTCTTTAGTGAGCTTTCTATTCTTTCAACGATGAGGGTTTCCATTGATTGCTTTACTGTAAGGCAGAACTTGGAACAGTGAATAGATTTATAACTAGAAATGTTGAGTCTTGACCTCAGGAAGGAGCAAGAACAAGAATAACGGGGTAGCTAGGTGGCGCAGTGGATAGAGTACCAGCCCTGAAGTCAGGAGATCCTGAGTTTAAATCTGGCCTCAGACATTTAATACTTCCTAGTTGTGTGACTCTGGGCAAGTCACTTAACCCCAAGTGCCTCAGGGAAAAAAAAGAACAATAATACTCCAAACTTTCTAATGTAGACCTACTCCCAAACTGGAATAGGTGGCCTCTCAGAAGGTAGAGGAGATTCCTCTTTAAATTAGCAAGTATTCATGAGGTGTCTATTGTGTGTCAGAATCTCTTCTGAATTTTGAGTTATGAGTTTATGAATACAAAGACTGAAACCGTTTCTGTTCTAAAGAAGGAGGTCTTTAAACACAAATTGGATGACTAGAAATTTGGGGTCATGGAATTATAGATTTAATCCTGGAAGGGAACTAACCCAGTTCATTCAATACTCTTATTTTATGGATGAGAAAACTGAAACCCTAATATATAAATGACTTAACTGAAGTCACATAGGTAGTAAAGCATCAGAGCTTCTCTAATTTTTGACTTGTGACCTTTTCTGAAGCTGTTCTTTCACTTGCTGTGACTTCGGGCAACTCACTGGTTGCAGCCTCTGTTTTCCAATATGGCAGCACAGGGATAGAGTGCTAGACTTGGAGAAAAGCATATCAGAGTTCTAGTCCTGCCTGAAACTCTTATGAATTCTTCGATCCTGTACAAGTCCCTTTCGTTTCCCCACTTGTGCAACGAGGATAATAAAAGGACCTATTTCACATGGCTGATCTGAGAATTAAATGAGATTCTATAGGGAAAACACTTTGTAAACCTTAAAAGACTAAATGAATGTTTCTATTGATGTTTTTGATAGGCAACTAGGTCATGTAATGGATGGAAGGCCAGCCCTGAAATCAGGAATTTGAATCTTACCTCAGATACTTACTAGCATTGTGAACCGGAGCAAGTCACTTAATCACTGGCTCAGTTTCCTCATCTGTAAAATGGAGAAAATCAGAATAGTTACCCTTAAGAGTGGACAGTTGGTATCACAGTGGATAGAATACCAGGCCTGGAGCCAGGGACACCTGGGTTCAAATTTGGCCTCAGATACTCACTGACTGTGTGACTCTAGGCAAGTCACTTAATCCTGCCTGCCTCAGTTTCCTTAGCTGTAAAATGAACTGGAGAAGGAAATGGAAAAACAGTCTAGTATTTCTGCCCAAAAAACCCCAAATTGGGTCATGAAGACTCACACGCAATAAAAAATGACTTAATGATAAATGAAGATCAAATGAGATAATCTAGGTAAAGTTTTAACCTTAAAAGTTTCAGCCTTAAAGAAGGATATAAATACTGGATATTAATATTATTGTTATCATATTGTTATATTATATATAAAATAGGATATTGAGCTCTAACCCTTCAGAGGTCCCTTCTAGCCTCAGCTGCCAGTTAATCTAGATAGCTCCAAGGTCCTTTCCAGCTTCAAATCTTTGATTTCATGAAGTAGGGATTGCACTAAATGGGCTTGGTAATTCTTTCCTACTCTGAGATTCTCTATTTCATGATTTCTGGACCATATGAAAGTCGACATTCATTAGGCGCATGTATGAACTTTTCTGATATAGGAAAAAAATTCTACATACCTACGGTGAATGACCCTCAGCTCCTAACTAGGACAGGATGAGAAAAAGCTAAGAAATTATCTTCCCCCCCCCATATTTTTTGAGACAAAGAGTAAAGAGTCCAATGGAATGGGTTTTATGGGAATGAACGTGCTTCAATACTATGAAAAGCGTATTGAAAAGAAACTTATCTGGGGAAGCGGGTTTTCCTTTTATGTTCTGTTTGTTCACTAAGTGATGGGGGATGAGGAAGGAAGCTGGCTTTGGGGGCCTGTTGTATCTTTTGTTCTTTTACAGTCAAGAAATCTATTTATTTAATTAAATTTCCTTTGAGTTTGTCTTTTCCCCTTGAGTTAATTTCTCCTCTGTTTTCTTTCTTTTGCGAGACATCTGTTAGATTCCAAACTCATCAATAATAGTAGTGACATTAATGGTAATAATATTAATGAGAAAGGAAGTCAGATCTAAAGAGCAATGTGGTTCTCAGTTGTTTATTTCAATGTCATGGCTTCAGTGGACTGTCCCAGGGTCGGACCCCTTTGTTCCTATCTCAGGATCTGAAAGCTCTGGAGGTCCTGGCAAATGATTGGGGGAGGAGCTTTTGAACCATCCGTGACCCTATCTAACATTTTAATGCTTGTATAGACTTTTTTATGATTCCTATGTTGGTTTGGCCCATTTTGGGGGAAAGTCAAGAATTCTGGAATCATAGATAGAATGCTGAAGTTAGAGTTTGAAACCTGAACTCTGACCACTAGATATGTCATATCCTGAGTAAATAATTTTAACTCCCATCTGCCTCAGCTTTCTCATCTGTAAAAAGGGGACAATAATAGCACCTACCTCACAGGATGGTTGCGAGGAGCAAACTAGATAGTAATTGTAAAGTGCTTTGCAAAGCTCAAAGTACTATATAGATGTTAATTGTTGTTTTTAAAAGTACCTTAGTATTCACATTTTTCTAACATGTGCATGAAAAAGGCAACTCTACTCTAAGATACCCATTCAATGGTCTTCTAGCCTCCATTCAGAGACCTTTGGTGAGGTCTCCCAGGATAGCCCATTCCACTTAGGACATGTTTCTTGACATCAAGAGTGCTACAGTTACTGGAATCATAGTAGGTGTTTAATAAATGCTTGAGAGGCAAAATGGCACAATGGAAAGAGCGCCAGCTTTAGAACTTGAACTCCATGACAGCTTCCGATGCCTTCTGGCAACGTGGGCAAGATTTTTCATTTCTCAATGCTCTAAGCAACTCTTTAAGAAACTAAATAAGAAGCTAGTTGCAAACCTGTATCAGTGGAACAAGGTTTGTCTAAGTCAGTGAAATTATAGCTTGGTTCCTCAAAATAAATATTTGTGAATTGATTATTGGCTGTATAACTTCCTTCCATTTCCCTCCCCCTACCAAGTTCTGCCTTCTGGAACCAGGCTGAGCAGGGCTAATCCTTCTCCCACATTACAAGTCTTCCAAAGATTTAAAAACAGCACAATTCTCTTTATTCTCCCTGTTATCTTTGCCAAATGCCTCTTTTAGTTGACAATCCATGGAGGGGCCTAAAGGCTTCTTAGCATTCTGGTTACTTTCTTCAATATGCTCTGTATTTAGTTTTTCTGTGCTCTTCCTAAAACATGGTACCCAGGACTGAATGCAGTACTCCCAAATCAGATATGATCAATTTCTCTAACATTACATGGACTCTATTTCCTTGTCTTGTGTCATAGATTATATTGTTCTCCATTTGAAGAGACATCACAGAGATGGAGAAAACACAGAATTTTTAAGCAGGAGATCTGGATCAGAATCCATTCTTTTCTGTTTACTACTTGTATAACTTGGGGCAAATCATTCTCTTTGAAACTCATTTTTCCCCAACTGTAAAAAGGAATTAGACCAATTGAATTAGTCACCAGGGTGGTAGACTGAATGGGGTGGTTAGGGAACAACCAAAGCTATGGCATGGTGGTACCTATTGCCATCCCCACTTCTTGGGTCTTTGGAAGCAATTTTCTATCCCTTGTGTTTCCACTGATTGAGGAAGACTAAAAGAGAAAACTGGGGGGACTAGGAAAAAAATTACATATTATGTAATTTGGTAGGTGGAATCTACCAATCTGTGGAAGTTTGTTGAGGGATTAATTTTCTTCTGGAAAAAGCTGGAGAAGGAAATGGAAAACCAATGTCATTGCCAAGAAAACCCTAATTGGGGTGACAAAAAATTGAATATGACTGAAAAATAACATCTGCTAGTTGTGTGATCCTGGGAAAGTCACTTTATTTGCCTGCCTCAGTTTCCTTATATGTAAAATGAGAATAATAATGGTATCTACCTCCATTATGCCATGCTTAACTCTTTTGAATCTCAGTTTTGTCATCTAGAAAATGGAGGAATTGGATCAGACAGAGAGCACAACCAGGAACAAAAGCCTGTTCAGGCTGGATAGCAGGAAACCATTTCCTAATAGAGAGAGCTGTCCAAAAGTAGGACAAGCAACTTCCAAGGATGTGAGTGGGTCTCTCTTACCGAAGGTCCTTTAGCAAAACCTGGCAAATCCCTTGTTGGAGACACTGAAAATGAGATTCATATTCAAATCTGCAGAGGATTAAATGAGCTCTGAGGTCTTTTCCAAACTGGGCGGCTTCCCCCTCCCCAGCTTTAACATTCTGAAATTTTAAATCACTTAACTTCTCTGACCCTTTGTTCTATTAACTACAAAATGAGGTTAATAATACTCTCTGTACCTGTCTCACTGCCAGATTAGGAGAATAAGAGATAATGGCTTAGACAGTGCTTTAAAACAACTCAGCATGACAGGTAGAGAGTCAAATGAAAAGTATTTAGCATTGTTATTATTATTTGATCTTAAGCTAAAAAGCTCATCCTTGGAGGGAGTGAAAACCCCCTCCAAGGATGGGATTGGCAAGAAATTTCCAATTTATATTCTCTTAGCACTGACAGGAGTGCTAAAAGGTTAAATAACTTGTCTGGGATCATACAGTTAGTATACATCAGAGGCAGAATTTGAATCTGGGTCTTTCTGACTCCAAGATTAGCCCCCTAGCCATTAGTTCCTGCTGCTTCTCTATCATTATTGTCATCATCCTTATTGATGATATGATTGTCATAGAGTAGTTAACAAGCATTTGTAAATATAGCTTCTATGAGATTAAAAAATAAGATTATATTTGTGAAAGTTTATCTGTTTGGTTGGCATATTGTAGGTGCTTAATAAGTGCACATTTCCTTCCTTTTCCCACTGTGCTGGGGATAAAAAAAAGGAAAAAGATGATCCCTGCCCTTGAGGAACTCGCAGTTTAATAGGAGAGACATCATGTAAGCATCAATATACAAACAAGCTCTTATAGGATAAACTGGAAATAATAAATAGAGGGAGGGTATTGGACTTGAAGCAAGTCAGGGAAGCCAGGAGGCAGGTGAGAGAAAGAGGAGAGAGAGAGAAAGAAAGAGAGAAAGAGAGAAAGAGAGAGAGAGAGAGAGAGAGAGAGAGAGACAGAGAGACAAAGATTGAGAGCATTCCAGGCCAAGATAGTATGCTGGGCTTAGAGTCAGAAGCACCCACAATTTAATTCTAATTGTAACATTTGTGGAAAAGGGCAGTTAGGTGGTGCTATAGTAGATAAAGTGCTAGGAATCAGGAAGACATCATCATCCCGGACCTCAGACACTAATTAGCTATGTAGCCCTGAGCAAGTCACGTAACCTTATTTGCTTCAATTTCCTCATTTGTGAAATGAACTGGAGAAGAAAATGGCAAACCGTTTCAGTATCTTTGCCAAGAAGAGCCCAAATGGGGTCCAACACAAAGAGTTGGACACTACTGAAAATAACAACTAACATTTGCTAGCTGTGTGATCCTGGACAAGTCACTTTATTTGCCTGCCTTAGTTTCCTTATCTGTAAAATGAGGATAATAATAACAAATACCTCCACTCTGCTGTGCTTAACTCCTTTAAATCTCAGTTTTCTTATCTGGACAATGAAGTCTCTAAGGTCCCTTTCAATTCTAGGTTTGTAGTATAATTTGATGAAGTCAACTCTCCCTCATTCCAAGTTCAACATTTCTCCCACCATTTCATGTTTAATCTCTCAGTTTCTCCATCTGTAAAATGGTACTACTAATAGTATCTATGTTATCTATTCAAAAGGGTGGTTATGAGGCTTAAATGAAGTTGTACATCATAGCTTGGAACATACAAACAGATTACCTGGATTGTTGTTTAGTTATTTCAGTCATACCTGATTTTTTGTGAATCCATTTGGGGTTTTCCTTTTCCAGCTTATTTATAAGGATAAAAAAATTGAGGCAAATAGGGTTAAGTGACTTACCCAGGATCACACAGCCAGTGTCTGAGACCAGATTTGAAGTCAAGAAAATGAGTCTTCTGGCACTCTATCTATTGTTCCACCTATCTGCCCTACTAGGAGAAGTGGCAGCATTAAATATATAACTTAAAAAGTCAAATTAGGAAGGGACCAGAGTGATGCTCTAGTTCTTAAGGGCTTCTTAAGTTGGCAAATAAGAGAAGATTGATTGGAGAGACTACAGATATTTAATTTGGGCAAAAGAAGACTCAAGGCAAGGAATGATATCTCTCATCATTCATTTGAAGGATTGTCTTTGAAAAAACAAACAAATAAACAAACAAAGGAGAAAAAGGGATGAAATATTTTCTGCTCAGATAATTGTATAAATGTGTGCCTACATTAGATTTAACATATATTTTTTTACCATGTTTAACATATATTGGATTGCATGCCATCTAGGGGAGGGGATAGAGGGAAGGGAGGGAGAATTAGAACATGAGATTTTGTAAGGGTTAATGTTAAAAAATTATCCTTGCATATATTTCAATAAAAAATGTTCTTCTTGGCTAGAGAGAACAAAACACAGAGCAGTAAGTAGAAGCTTCCAATGGGCAAATTTAGACTCAATGTCAAGAAATACTTTCCATCAACAAGAGTTGTCCCACAGTGGAGCAGACTGCCCCACTCCAAGATGATGTGTTCCCAGTTCTTGATGGTCTCCAAGCACAGGCAAGACGATATATTGTACCCATCATTTTTACTTCAGTGACCCCTGAGGATCTCTCCAGCACCAAGGTGTGATGATTGCACCATTTTGTATGGTGCCTTCTCCCTTTGCAATTTTTTGACACTCAGTCATGCAACTTCTCTGACCTTCTGTTCCTGAACTGAGTCAGGTACATAAACATCCATTCCTTACTCCCCCTCTTTTCTTTCCATCTTCTTTGCAAGTTTTTTTTTTTAATTTTTGTTTTTGTTGTTTATATTGGAAATAAAGGCCAGGAAAGATTCTGAAAGAAGCATTACTTACCAGTATGTGTTAAAGTGCTTGAGAAATCTGCTGCCTGACCAACTTCTAGCTGTCTTTTTGTTTAAGAGAGCTGGGTAAATGCTAATCTCTCCCTTCAGCTAATGTCAGGTAATGTATCTTGGAGGTTATCCATTCAGACTCCAAATGTCTCTTGCTTGTCATTCTCTTGATTTTCAGAAGGTACATGTCTTCCCTAGGCTTTCCATTTAAAAAATCCTTATCTTTTATACCTTTTGTTGGTTGGTTAGTGTTTTTTTTTTCCTTGTCTCTTTCTTAGCTTTTTTCTCCCAGGTCCCCCACTTGAATCCATTATTGGGTGGCCTGCCCCTGCCTCATTTCTCCAAGACAACGTAACATAAAACCATCCCTTGCACATCCTCAGGGACGGTTTGCAGCAGAGTCATTATCAGAACATGATTGCCTTGGGTTTTGAAAAGGTGGGTGGGAGGGTGCTAAGCTGCTAAGAAAGTTCATGGCCCTCCTTAACTTCGGGCCAAGGTATAGGTGCTAAATTGTGGTATAACCAGATTAGGATGAGTGAGGCAGTTACTTAGGAGCGCAAAGGTAATTTTGTCCTAATTTCAGTGAACAAGGCAAACAGAAGAAGGGAGTTAGTGTTCTGATCTGTACCGAGGTTCAAATATTGCTTCTGATGGTTATTTTCTAAATGATTTTGAGCAAATCACCACCTCGTTGGGTCTATTTCTTTGAAATAATAAAGTTGTATTTGTGACCTATCTAATTTGTATTTTGGTTATCTGAGAATGGGTTATATCTCCTGTAGTAAACTTTCAGAGCACTAGATGGCACCGTAATAGATAGCATGCCAGTACTGGAGTCAGGAAGCCTCATTTTTCTGAATTCAGATCTAATCTCAGACATTTGCTAGTTGTATGACCCTAGGCAAGTCACTTAACTCTGCCTCAGTTTCCTCATCTGTAAAATGAACTGGAGAAGGAGAAAAAAATATTTGGCAAGAAAACTCCAGATGAGATCACAAAGTGTCAGACACAACTAAAAAATGATTGAAGAACATCAACAAAGATGTTGAACAATTTCTTCCAAAGAGTAAATAAATGAATGAGTCAGCTGTACAGGAGAAGCTAAACTTCAAAGTAAATGATGTTTGTTGTGGCTTCTATATAACCACTCTGTCCTTCCCATGCCTTTCCTCTTTAGTGTTATTGATCTCTTCAGGTCTCCTCAAAACAAGCACCCCATTGGGCTTGGGAGCAAATAAGAGTTCCTCATCCAACTTTTTCCTCCATCCCCCTCAACAAATCAATTTATTGTCTTCTCCTTTTAACCAAGTTCCTTGAGAGCAGAGACTGACTTTTGCTTTTCTTCTTATCCTCATTACTTACCATAGTACCTAGTACCTAGTAGGTGCTTACTAAATCTTTCTATTACACCTCAGCTGAAACTAAGAACTAAAATGTCTTTAGAGTGGAATAAATGTTAAAGAAGAGGTCTTAGAACATGGAATATCAGAACTGAAAGAAACCTTAGAACAGGGGATGCAGAGCTGGGAAGGAATTTGGACATTTCTGGCCCACGCTCCTCGTTTTTCATGTGAACAGAGGGATCTTCTAAGTGAAACCCAGGTTTATCTGACTAATTAAGCTAAAGTATAAGACCGTACAGCTAACATTTGTATTTTATTACATGCCAGTAGTGCTTTGAGTCAAGGAAATGACAGACTAGTGGGGATGGAGAGAGAATCACAGGGATCTGGCTATGGGAGGAGGGAATATTTTTGTTGTTGGATGGATAGTTCATGGATCATAGGATTTCAACCTGAAGGAGTCCTTAGAAATCATGGATTTCAAATCCTCTCTTTTACAGAGAGAAATTATAGGATTTTAACCTGGAGGAGTCCTTAGAAATCATGGATTTCAACTCCTTTTTTTTACAAAAGAGGTCTCTGGAGAGAATGATGGCCACTTAGGTCTCTTCCAGCCCTGAAACGCTGAAATTCTGTGATTTTGAGCTAGAAGTAATCTCACAAATTATCCAGTGACATCTTGCTCATTTTACAATGAGCAGACTGAGACTCAAAAGGAATAATTGACTCACAGAGCTAGTAAGTAGAAGAGCTGGTACCTGAATCTTCATCTTCTGTATGCTGACTGTCTCCTGGCTGTTTTTCATACAAGATATTCCTGTGTCTGTATTTTCTCTGACTGCTCTTTTCCACCACCCATGTCTGGAATTCTCTCCCTCCTCCTTTTGGCTTCCTTCAATTCTCTGTTAATGTCTTACCTTCTATAGGAAGCTTCCCCCAAGTCTCTGTTGATGTTTTATATTGCCTCTCTGTTGAAAACCTTCATTTTTTACCCTGTCTTTGTCTTGTTTCTACACAGTTGTTTGCATATTGTCCCCTCCTTTAGGCTGAGTTCCTTAAGAGCAGAAACTGACTTTTGCCTTTCTTCTTAGCAAGTATCCAGCACATAGTAGGTACTTAATATATGCTACTGCACCCCACGTAAAATAATTGAGAAGGAAAACTGAGTCTTTGTTTCTTGACTTGAGGAGGTTTTTTTGGATCTGAAAGGTGAGGGGCCACCTTGGAAGATGGGTTTGGTGCTGCCATTGAAGGTAGCCTTTAGGTCCAGATAGAATTGAAAATAAGAGTCTTTGGATGTAGTGTTTGTCTATCCTTGACCACTTCCAAAAGATTCTGGGTAGTCAAATTCAACAGCTTTATTTTAGATGCCTACTGTATGGAAGCATCATGGTTTAGAAGAGGGAGCCTGGATTGGGATTCAGGGGATCTGTTTCATATTTCTTTTGGGCTTGTTCCTTGTGTAATCTTCAGTACACCAATGATCTTTGAGTCTCAGTCTTCTCCCCCATAAATAATAATGATCATAATAGTACTACTAATAATAACTATGTAGCATTTTAAGATTTGTAAGAGGCTTTCCAAATATTATATTATCTGATCCTCACAACAGCCCATGGAGGTTAAGTATCATTAGGAATGGAGCCATTTGGCTGTTCAGTGATCAGAAGCCTGATTTGAACTTCAGTGGTTAGAGTACTGGGCCTGGAGTCAGGAAAACCTGGGTTTAAAAATGGCCTCAGGACATTGACTAGCTGTGTGATCTTGGGCAAGTCACTTGACCTGGTTTGCCTCAGTTTCCTCATCTGTAAAATGAACTGGAGAAAGAAATGGTGAACCATTCCAGTATCTCTGCCAAGAAATCCCAGATGGAGTCATGAGGAGTCAGACTTCACTGAAATGACTGAATAACAATAACAAACTTCAGATCTAGGTTTCTGTCCACTATGCCCTCTCGCTGCATCAATGAGGGAGATGGGAACATTTTTCCAAATCCCTTCCAACACTAAGTTTTAGACATTTTGAAGTGGGATCCATATCAGAAAAAGAATATTTTCCTATAATTTACCCAATAAATAGTTATCCAGCCCCAACCTCATGTCTTAAGTAATATTCTCTAACATGATTCTAAACTTGATTTCCCTAAAGAGCCACAGATGCTCCCAGTACTCTATCCATTCACAATCCTGGTGAGGATCACACCTGCTTGTGAATGATCACAAGCCTGATCATCCGGTCTAGTTCTGTGTCTGTAAGCTGGTGAGTTGGGAGCCAAGATTCAAATTTTATGTCTAACCTAGCAGCTAGGTGGTGCTGTGGGTAGAGTGCTGCTCTTGAAATCAGAGGAACTGAGTTCTAATCCGAATTCAGATCCTGGCTAGCTATGTGACCCTGGACAAATTCATTTAGTATTTTTCATCCTCAGTTTTCTCATTTGTAAAAGGGAGATAATAAAAACCATCTTCCTCCTGGATTGTTGGGGGATCAAATGACATAATATTTGTAAAGTCTTTGGCAAATGTTAGTGTTAATAAATGTTAGCTATTATTATTAATTGTGATGAATAAAAATAATCATAATTTTGAGCTTTCTGGAGGAGGTTGATTTTAGTAGACGTACAAACAGGTCATTTTATCGATCGTGAAGGTCTTTCCTCCCAATGCAATATCATTGTCCCCATTTAGGAAAATATAGAATGCTAGTCTCCCTTGCTTCTCCCCATCCCACTCCCTACAGTCACTGGGCTGCTAGTATTTGCCCAGGTATTGGTGGTAGCATGAAGAGATTTGTTAAATTTCTTGCTGCTTTTGTCAATTTGGGGAGAGGGTTCTGTGTTTTAATGTTCACCCTTCTTACCCCCAGACCGAGAAACGAGATTTTATCTTCAAAATGCCCAGCTAACTAACTGATTTTGTGATTTATTCTGTTAGCCTTAAATGCCTTTATTACATGCTTAAATATATTTTAGTGAACCAGGCAAATAAAGCACAGGACTGTGCTCTGCAGAATTTCCAGGATCTACCCAAACAAGTTCAAGAACATTCAGAATCTAATTAGAAGAAAACAGACCCCATCCCTAATCCAATCAGTGTCTGTTTCAAGCAGGCTGGGTGGATGGGGCAGAAGCCTCTTCTCCTGTCCCCCCTCGTCATCTCCAATTCCAATGTCCCTCCAACTTTTCTCTGGAGTTTGAGAGGGTGAATCTCTCTCCTGGATAAAAGGAAGAATTGTCAGTAGTCATGACCAGCTTTCTGATGAGTTGTGACTATGGCCACAAGGAGACATAGGATCAGCTCCAGATTTGAATCTTCCCTCTGAATCTAAGCCTCTTTGTCTCTTAGGGACTCAAGTTTCCTCATCTGTAAAATGAAGCACTTAGACCTAATGACTTCTGATCTTCCTTCAGTTCTAATCTGGGGTCCTGTGATGTCAGAACAAGTTGTTTAGGTTCAGTTTCCTCACCTGTAAAATGGGTGTAATAAGAGAACCTACTTCATGCTAGGAGTTGTAAGGATCAAATGAAATAATGAATATGAAAATAATAAAAGAAAATTTAAACCTTAAAGTATTATTATATTATTAATTATTATCATTATCCTTGCTATTATTTTATATGTGGTAGAAAGAATACAAAATTTCCAATTGTGTGTGACTTTGGACAGTTCATTCTGTTGAGTCTAGGGAAGGGAAGGCAGGGAGTAGGAGTTGGGGAGTCAGGGAACCTGTTATCTGTCTACCAGTATGAAGGGTCTGTCTATGGAGGAGGGATCTGCTTGTTCTGTCTGGCCCCTAGGAGGCAGATCCAGGAGCAATGGGGGAAAGTTGCAAGGAGGACAGTAGAGACATGAGGTCAGCTCTTTATCCAAAGTCTTACCTGCTATATAGCTATTATATGATTAATTGTTTTTAGCCTCTCTAGATCTCAGTTTCCTCAGTTATAAAATGGGACAGTTGTACTTGATGGCTCTGGAGTCCTTTCAGATTCGAATGTTCTGTAATTCTTTGTATTTGTAAAATGAGGGGATTTGCCTCACACTAGAAGAATCAGGATTTTCAACCATCAAAAAATATGCTGAGTCTCTTGAGCTCTTTTCCACTTTCATTTTTCCAAGGCTATCTCAGAACCAGAAAGGATCTGAGAACCTGCACTTCCAATCTTGGGCGAGTATGTCTCCCTTTTTGGGCTTCAGTTTTCTCATTTGTGGTAAAATAGAAAGAATACCAACCTTAAAGTCAGAGGATGAGGATTCAAATTATACCTCGGTACAACCTGAGTGGTTTTGGACAAGTCTTTTTTACTTGCCTGCCCTCAATTTCCTGCTCTGTGCAATGAGAGTGTTAGACTAGATGGTGTCTGATTCTATCACTGGCTAATATTTTGGTCCTTTCTTACTCAACAGCCTATGATCCAATCTGGTTGTGTAGTATTGGGCCACTTGCTGAACTCTGCAGAAGTTTTAATCCTCAGTTTCAATTTTCCCCATCTGTAAAATAGGGCTAACTAGCCCTCTACTTCATAGAACAGCTTTTAAAAAGACTATTTAAACTTCAGTGCACCATAGAAACATGAATAAATGATTACCTCTTATTTTGTTCATTGTTTTGTTATGTTTGTATCCTTTGTTATGATGAGGTTATATTAATATTATCTGAGTTTTAATAAATCAGAAAATAATATGTAGGGCTGCATTTCTGTGAGATTGCTATTAATTGCTTGCTTTTCTTCCATAGAGGCATCTATAAATTCTTACCTTTAGTTTGGAAGGAAAGAATGGGACAGTGGGGTACCTTGGTAATAGAGGTACAGGTAGGTGGTTCAAATACAAACCCAGTGTGACCTTGGCAAGTCATTGGATTACCCACTTTGGACCTCATTTGGACTGGATAGTGAGATCAGAGATGAAAAGCTAGAAGGGACTTTCCCAGCCCAGTTTCAAGGACTATAAACAGTCCTTGAGATATTCACTGATTTAAGCACAGCAAATGGCAAAGCCTGTGTTCAAACTTCTGGCTTCAAATCCTTTGTTCTTTTCACCATAACATGCTCTCCAAAATCACTTCTGGCTTGAAACCTGCAATCTTGCTATCTGACGTCTATTCCCTCTCGGTTAAGTACGTACCTTCTCACCTTAAAAAAAGGATGACAAAAATAAACAACAGCAGCAGCAGCAGCAATAATAACATGTCAGTGAAGGGAAGCCCAAAGTCTTTGGTTTTTCCATCAGCAAAGGGCCCTTTGTGACTGCCCCCCTTCCTTGTCCCTGCCATCTTTCTAAATTTTTTAATAATCAATTGCCCATTCCATTTTCTCAGACTAAATGCAAGAATTGTTTCGGAAACTAGAATTAGGTTAAGCAGATCTTTTTTTCAGAAGGAAGAGACTTTAGAAAGATAACTGCACTAAGTGCTCTCTATGTTCTAGGCACACAGAGATATGAAAACACCCTTGATAAGCATTAGGGAAACTCATTTAACCAAACAAGACAATTTCTAGTGGTGGAACCCATTCTGGTGGGGGAAAGAACACACAAGCAGAACCTGTTAAGGGATGATGTGAGTGAAAGGAAGAAAAAAGCTGCTGGGGAGGAGGTAAACAAATTTGGAACCTGGGGTGAGGTAAAATTGCCTGCACATCTTAGGAAATTATGGTCTGGGCCAAGTACATCAGTGGAAGGAGAACGTCACAGGGCAGAGGCATCCTGGAGTGAGAAAGCTGCTTGGGAACTAAAGGGAAAATTCTGAAGATTTAGGAGTAAGATGAGAACACAGATATAGGTACCCCACCTTTAAACAGGGTTCCGTAGGTGTGCTGGCTAATATTATTGCAGTGGGATGAATCTTTGGAAGCCAAAATTTATATTAGTGATCTGGAGTGAGATTCTGTTCATTTTTTCCATTCATCTCTATTTATTGAGTCATTAATTTGGGTTACTTAATTTCCCATGCTATTTTTCCTTGGTAATGGGGGAGGAGCATTAGGAGAGGGAAAAATCAAGTCATTATCCCTTTTGTCACACTTCTGTTCTTAATGAAGTTTTGCTGGAATGGTTTTTGAAATTCAGTTGCTTTCGTCAGCAGACTGACTAAAGCGGGGATGGGGGTGAGGGTGGGGAGAGAAGCTTGGGCTCTTGCTGGGGTGGGGTAGGGGGGCTACCTTGCAGTTTGGAAGCTCATAAAAGGTATCTTTAGATGATTTGTTTAACCTTGTGTGAAGAAAAAATGGACACTGAAATGTTAAATGCCAGGTCCCAGCAGAGCCGTGTACCAAGAAACTGAGTACTCTCATAATTCCCTTCTCATGGGAAGGTAGCCCAGGAATAGGTTTGGGGGCAGTGGACATAGGATTGGCTTAGGATCTGCTATTTGAGAATCAGTCAATCAACAGGGCATTGTACTAAAAGCTGAGATTAGAGCGAAAGAGGACCATAAATAGTCTCTGCTTTCAAGGAGCTGCAGAATTATGGGATTTGGGAGCTGGAAGTCACTATACAAATGACCATCCAGTTTCTGCTTGAAGACCTCAGAGGAGGAGGAAAGCAGCACCTCTGGTTAGAGACAGCTCCCATTGTTAGGAATAAAACTGGCCTCTTAGTAATTTCCACCCATTGCTCCCATTCCGCCTTCTGGGGCTGAACAAAACAAGTCGTTCCTCCTCCACATGACAGTCCTGAAAATACAGGATGACAGTTCCCATGCCCCCTCACACCCCCAAGTCTTCTATTTTCCAGGATAAACATCAAATGACAACAGGGGGACACATGGAGATAAATAAGTACAAGATGCATATAAAATAAGTGAGCAAGAACTTTAGAGGGAGATACAGGATTATAAACCTTGAGCTGGAAAGAGCTTCAAAGGCAATCTAGTTCAGACCCCTCATTTTACAGATGAGGAAACTGAGATACAGGGGCTACCTTATGATTTACCAGGGACACATAGCTAATATGTGTATGTATGGGAGGATTAAAACTTAGGGTTTCTTGACTTAAAGTCCACTTCTCTCTCTCTGTTATGCCATGTTGCTGGAAAAGTCACTTCTCTTCTGTAGGCCTCAGTTTCCCTTTCTGTAATAAGAGGAAATTGGATATAAGATTTTAAAGCTTACTTCTAGTGTTCAATAATATTATCCCATGATCCATGGTACCCCAGAGACCCTTAGGGTAGGTAACAATAGGTAGATGGGTATTTTGCAGAGCGGGGTACTCAAAAATGTTTGATTATATCTACTCTACAAAGTTTTCTTTTGCTCCCCCCATCCTCATTGCCTTGCTACATATCTTGCATGAGTTTATGCATTTTAGTAAGCAGTTAATAAAGTGCTGGTTTAGGGACTCAAAAAGACTTGAGTTCAATCCCTTCTCAATTATATACTGGCCATATGACTTTGGATATATCACCAAATTTTTTAATGCCTCAAGCAACTCTGTAAGATAGGAAGTCACAGAGCAAATGCTGTTGTCCATTGGCAGAAGAGGAGGGGACAAGTATTTATTAAGTGCCTCCTATATACTAGTCACTGTGAAAAGAATTTTTTATAGACATTACAGGAAGGTGCTTATTGCGAGTTCCCTACACTCATGAATCACAGGACTTGTCCAGTAGTAGTAAGGTGGCTTCTTTGGAAAAGTATAAGAATGGAGAAAAGAGACCAACCTGAGTCTTCCCTTGAACTCTCCATATACACCATCTCATCACATTGAAGACAAAGGCTAAGAATTATTTCAGAAAATGAAGTCTAATGTCTCATCATCTAGAGGTCAGGGAATTTTAGAATATTATATGAATATTGGCCATAAGTACTGAGAGCCCTCAATTCACACATCAGCTCTTCCATTGATTAGTTAACTCATCCGTCAGAGCCCAGAGTCCACCAGGCAGAATCCAAATTCTGTTGGGAACTGGTTGAAGAGGCTGGCCATAGTGTGGACAGCACAGTGTGGAAATAACTTGAAAGTGAGATGGAAAAACTGAATGGTTTCAGCCTCAATGAGAAGAAACATCAGGATAATACGATAGCTTTCTTCATGTATTTCAAGAAGGAAGAAAGGACTGAATTAGATTTACCTGGCTAGAAGGGAAAGAACTAGGAACAATGAGTAGAAGTTATAGAGAAGCAAAGTTAGACTCTGTGTCAGAAACTAACAATGATGTGGGATGGATTCCCTTGAGAGGTCGTGGGTTCTTCCTTACAAGAAGCCTTGAGTATGAGATGGATATTTATTTGTGGAGAATATTGGAGAGAGGATTTTTTATCAGGTAGAATTTGGATTAGATGCTCTTTGAAGTCCATTCCAACTTGGACATCCCCATGGCTCTGACCCATGGAAAGTTTATTTCGCCATTCTTCATCTTGGAAGGGTTTAGTTTATTAATTATTTCTCTTTGAGAAAACCTGCCCTAGAAAACTTTCTCCCTGACAAAGAGTTGGAAGAGATTGAAATTCAGAGGTCTGGGTTTGGGCTATTGGTTAGGTATTTAAAAAGATAAGTATAGATAGTTATACACAGATAGATAGTTAGCTAGACAGACAGATAGACAGAATATCTCTCTATATATACACACATGCATATACATATATATAGTATGTATATAAATATATATATATATACATAGATATCGATAGATACATAAAGTTGTATACATATATAGCTAGAGATAGCTATACATGGATAGATAAACAAGATAATTATTTAGGTAAACAAGATAGGCAGGATGGATAGACAGGTACAGACAGGATACACACACACACACACATATATAAAGATAGATACATAGATATAGAAAGATACATAAAGATATATACATATATAGATAGAAATAAGTGTACACACATAGAGAAACTGGATAGATAGGGTAGATAGACATAGATATGATATATATACACACACATATATAGATATATCTATATAAGTTTTATTTAGGTCTTTTGTTTTTAGATCACAGCTATTTTCAGAGATATCTCCCCTTCTTCATGAGCCATCACCCCCAAAAGCTTTCTTATCATCAATAAAAACATCTAGGTAAAAGCAATTGAGAAAGTAACTGGGTCTAACAGTGTATATGACATTTGGCATCCATAGTCCGCCATTCTCTAATGGAAAGAGGGAGGTGAATTTTCTCATTACTTTTCCAGAACCAATAGTGGTTACTATAATTACCTTAAGTTCAATTTTATGCTTTTTAGTTTGTTAGTATAACCATTGTGTTTGTGGTTTAGATATCATTGCATTATGGACAAATTGAACACCAAGGGATTAAATTGCCCATTCACTTGAATTCAACAAGCATCTATTGAGTATTGTTTGATACAGGCAAGAATGAAACAGTCTCTGTCCTCAAAAAGCTTGAATTCTACTAGCAAGTTAGGGGAATCTGATATGTGAATAGCTCCCAAGCAAACTATGAAGCATTTATTTAGGATTAATTCTGTTGAATACAATGTACTGGGAATGCTACAAAGAAAAAAAGGAAAGAAAGAAAAAAAGAAAGAAGGAAGGCAGACAGAGAAAAAAGAAAGGAAGGAAGGAAGGAAGAAAAAAGAAAGGAAAATAGAAAGAAAAGAGGGACAGAAAGGAAAAATAAAGGAAAAAAGGAAAAAAAGGAAGGATGGATGAAAGAGAACAAGGAAGGAGGAAGGGATGTAGGAAGGGAGGAAGAAAAAGGAAGAGAGATAGAGAGAAGAAGAAGAAGAAGAAAAACCCATTCCTCACATCCTAAGAAACCCACTTCTCTGTCTTCCAGGAATTTCTATTCTACTGGTAGGAGGAGAGTCTGACATGACAGATCCAACCGACCTACCAATTATTTCTTAAGAAGACAGTATATACAAGACACTACGCTGGGGCTGGTGATGGAAGGATATCAGTGAAAGCAGTTGCTTTTCTCAGAGAGCTTACATTCCCTTGGATTCCTAAGATTCCTAAAATCTAGAGTCTCTCTTCATCTTATAAGTTTTAATGTTGAAAGAAACCTTGGAAATCATCTACTCCAACCTATCACTTTATAGATGAAGAAAATGATACCTGATCCAAATATATGCAAGATTCTCACTTAACCTTCTTGCTAGCTGGCCTAGAGGTAGGAAGATGAGTTCAAATCCAGACTCAGATACTTCCTAGTTGTGTGATCCTGGGCAAGTTACTTCAATTCTGATTGCCTGAAAAAAACAACCCCCTTCATCTATTGGAGAAGGAAATGGCAAACCACTCTAGTATCTTTGCCAAAAATTCCCCAAAGAGGGTCATGAAAGATTGAACATGATTGAAATGACTTAATAACAAGAACAGTTTGCGCAGTCATACAGCTAATATCTGAGGTTGGATTTGAACTCAGGTCTTCCTAATTCCAGGCCCAATGCTCCATCCATTGGTCCACCTAACTATTTTTTTTTTTTTTTGCTGCAGCAATTGGGGTTAAGTGATTTGCCCAGGGCCCACCTAGCTTTGAAATATCTCATGTAATACTCACAATAACTCTGGGGGTGGGTGGGAAGAGGTGATATTATTATCACAATTTTACAGTTGAGGAAACTGAGACATACAAAGATTAAGTGATTGCTTAGTAAGGATAGCTTTGAGGCTAGATTTGAACTCAGGACTTCCTGATTTTAGCACAATTTCCCTTGATATCACTTGCATTAATTCAAGGAAATATTTGACCAAGAGGGCAAAGACAGAAAGAATGAATCTATTCTTAAAGGAAACAGACTCCATCTTGTCCTAAAGAAACTCCTAATGACTCATAGTATCCAGCTTTGGAGTGGACTTCCTTACAAAGTGTTGTTATGTATCCCTGGGGATGCTTCAGTGGTTGGGTCATCATTGGTCACAAATAATGTAAAGTGGATTCCTGCTTTAGGAAATGAGGAGGCTGGAAGCATATCACACTGGGAAATACTCTAGATTTGAATTCAGAGGACATGATTCCAATCTCAGTTCCATCCTCTGCTACCTTGGGTTAGCCATGTCCTTTTGGCCTTCATTTCTTTATCTATAAAGTATTGGTTGGAATGGATGGCCCCCAAGGCCCCTTCCAGTTCCTAATCTATGGTTCTATGGCCTCTTTATTTCCTTCATTGGTTCATAGATTTTGAGTGAGAAAAGGTTTTTAGAAGTCATCTAGTCTAGTACAACTGAGGTATTTGAGACTTACAGAGATCAGTGATCTGCCCAAGATTACATAGTGAGCAAGGGGCAGAGCCAGGATCTGAACTATGGTTTTTCCACTCTTAATCCTGCATTTCTTTTCTAGTACCTTATACCTTTTTTATTAAAGTTTTTTATTTTTTCAAAACATATGCATGGACAGTTCTTCAACATTAGCCCTTGCAAAACCTTGTGTTTCAATTCCCTTTTCCCACTTACCCCATGCCCTCCTCTAGATGACAAGTAGTCCAATGTATGTTAAACATGGTAGACATATAGGCATAGAATAAGTACTTTATTCTTAAGACTTTTTAATGCAATGAATGCGGCATGGATTTAGTTAATAAATACCCTCTCCACTTCTCTCTCTCTCTTTCTTTCTCTCTCTCTCTCTCTCTCTCTCTCTCTCTCTCTCTCTCTCTCACACACACACACACACACACACACACACACCCCTCTCCACTTTTAGTTTACCTAAATCAAGAAACCATTGCCAAGAGTCAGACCCAAACCTTTTGGGTCACATATCAAGACATCTTGGTATGTAAACACATAGTGGTTTAATATTGACGTGATAGTCTTTCCTGTGTGTGATCTTCAAAACCTTAAACTACAATGAGGAGTGATGTGTTAATCCAGGGTTAAGAATTGTGTTTGGAAACAAGAAAAGATTAATCTAATATTAAGTTGGTACTTCATAAAGCTACTGTAGATTCAGGGATTAATGGTGTGTGGCTACTGAATTATGAGGATTGGATGTTATTTGACTATATTCAATGAGATGGAAAAAGTGATTTATCTTCAGAGCTCTGCTTTTCAGAGTCTTTCTTATATACATTCAGGACTTAAGAACTTTGGGTCCTTTGAAGCTAGGATGTGGACATTGGCAGTACTGCTGTGTTTGGACCAAAAGATATTACTTGCAAAGTCTCTATTATGCCTTACAGCCATGGAATATAAGAGTTGGGAGGGTCCACAGAGACCACCTAGTCTGACCTGTACTGAAATTATTGAGCAATCAACAATTTCTTTCTTTCCCTTCTTCCCTTTCTCTCTCCCTTCCTCCCTCCCTCTCTCCCTTCCTTCCTTCCTTCCTTCCTTCCTTCTGTCTTCCTGTCTTCTCTTTCTCTCTCTCTCTCTATGTGTCTCTACTTTCCTCCCCCTCTCTCTCCCCCCTCCTTCCCTCTCTCCCTCCCTCTCTCCCGCTTTCTCTCTCTCCTTCCTCCCATTCCTTTTGTTATCTTTTGTTCCAACACCAGCTAGATTTATTAATATTTTGTGTTCCTACATTGGCTACATCCCCCCTCCCTCTCCTGGCCAGCCATCCCTTAAAACTAACTTTTTTTTAAAGAAAGAAAAATCATATTAGAGCAATATATTAAAAAGTATGAAAAAAAGTATGGTATTGTCTGTAAAGTTCTACTCTGAGGGACCCCAACCTATGCAAAGGACGAGGGGAGGGAAAATGTCTTCTTTTATATCTTCTTTGGGATTAAGCTTTCAGCAATCATGATTCTGGGCCAGGTGCTGAAAATTCAAACATATTAATAAAACAGACTTTGCCTTCAAAGAGCTTATAATCTATTTGGGTACACAACAAGTACCTATATATGTTTATACAAAATAAATCAGGTTTATTTGTGCATGTGAGGGAACTGCCATACTTTTTTGAAATGTTGTTCTAATATAAGTTTTCTTTCTTTAAGAAATTTTTTTTTTAGTTTAGAATTCCCCAACATCCTTGACAAATAGTTATATAGTCTTTGCTCAAAGACCCTATTCCTCCAGCTCTCCCCTCACCCCTGCCCTAATTAAAGGCAGGTCACTACTTTCTCTTTTGGGATAGTTCTCATTGTGAGAAACTTTTCTTATATAAAACCTTAATTTGGTTCTTAGTATTCTGCTCCTCTCCTCCTCCCCCTCTCCATACACCCATGTCTCCCTTTTCTGCCTTCCCTGGCCAAGCTGAACAAATCCAATCCTTTCCCCCCATGATGTTCAACTTTTTAGTCATGTGTGACCCTGTGTGACCACATGGACAAAGTCCTTGGGATTTTCTTGGCAAAATACCAGAGTATTTGCCATTTTGTTCTCCATAATTTCTAGATAGGGAATGGGGTCGAACAGGAGTTAACAGTAAGTATTTGAGGCTGAACTTGAACTCAGATCTTCCTGACTCCAGGCTCAGTGAACTATCCACTGTACCATAGTGAAGAGACCTTTTATATCTTCCCTTCATCTCATCTCCAAGCTAAATCTCTCCAAGTTTCTTTAACCAATTCTCCGAGGCCATTCACCATCTTGGACAATCTCCTGTTGGCACCCTGTATCTTGTCAATGCCCTTCTGAAAACATCATTCAGAGCAGGTCAGTGTGCTGACCTGGGCAGGTGGAGTGGGACTTACCTCCTTATCCTTGTTGAGCCTCTCCCAACACCTTGCAGCTAACTGTGCTATGGTCGAGTGAGTTCTTGACTCTTTTTCTTACCGTTGTGTGTGTGTGTGTGTGTGTGTGTGTGTGTGTGTGAGAGAGAGAGAGAGAGAGAGAGAGAGAGAGAGAGAGATGCAGAGAGAGAGAGAGAGAGAGACGCAGAGAGAGAGAGAGAGAGAGAGAGGAGAGAGATCTGGGGAAAATCCTTTCCTTTTCTGTGCCTTAGTTTCCTCAATTGTTAAAAAGAATGTTAGATTACACAACTTTTAAGGCTTATTTCAGAACTAAATTAATGATCCCAGGAGCCTCAGGTCCATTAAAAACCTTCTTTCTCTTTTTAGTAGCTCTTCCTCTCCAGACATTTTTTCTTGGTCCATATGTTATTAAAGAGATCTGAGCTCCTCATCTCCTTTGATTCTTCTTGTACTCCCTGGCTGCCTTTATGATTTAGCTCAAACCCCACCTTTTTCAGGAGATCTTTTCTGGTCTCTCCATTTGCTGGTTCCATCTTTTTTAAGGTTACCACTCATCTGGTCTGTATTTATCTTGTATTTCTTTCTCTCTCTCTCTCTCTCTGTATCTATATATGCATATATGTATATATAGACACACACACACTGAGAAACATATGTATATGTGTATATATATATATCTTTCTCTGTATATATATATATATATACACACATATATTCTATATATCTACTCTGTATTTATCATGTATGATATATATGTATACATACACACAAATATAACTAGCTATCTTAGTGTATATACACACACATACTCTGCATTTAATATTCTATTTGTTTAGTATGTTTTAATAGATATTGTTTATGTATATACATTATATACTTATTAATACACATTGATTTATAATATTTATTATATTATATGATTTATGACATATAAATTAAATAATATATTCATTTCATATATCATATTTGTACACATCACCTCCACTAAGATGAAGGTTCTTTTTGCTTCTTTGGATCCCCAATGGTTAGCATTAGTCTGTGTCAGAGACAATACTTGAACCCCTGTCTTCCTGGCTCTAAGATTGGTTCTTGATTTACTGTGTCATATTGCTTCTTGAGGCAAAAATGAAATTATACTTATATTCAACTAAGGGTCACAAGGACATTTCCTTTAGATTTCCAGAACCACTTTCTTCCTGGCTTTTCATCCATTTGTGACCTTCTCCTCTTCAGCTCTTAATTTCTTTGTCTAACAGATGGAGGTGTTGGATTCAATGACTTGTGATTGCTGTTTCAGATTTTGATTTGCGATTCAGTGATTTACAGGGGACTCAGTTTCCTCCTTTGTAAAATGAGGGGTTTAGACTAGATGGGCTCCGAGGATTCCTCTGATACTACATCTATAGTTCCATGACTTATGCCTCAGTTTCCCCTTCTATAAAATGAGAGGTTTAGACTTAGATAAGTCTCTGCAATTCTCCTTAATATAGCGATCAACACCTTTGCCACTCTAATTTTCTTTTCTCTCCTCTCCTCCCAGAATGTTATTTTAAAGCTGGAATTCAGGCCTCAGGGCAGGGCAGAGAGTATGGAGAGCATGGGAATTTTGCAACAGATTCTAATCAGCCCAAAATATTGCCCAGTGGGTTCTGTTGGCCAGTGGGACCAGATTGTTTCTATTCTATGTCTACCAGGAGTCAGCTGCCAGAGTAAGTTTTTCTCCTCTTGCCTCTGGAGCCTGGGGGGGGGGTTAGGATACACTGGGGTCTGTATTCCCTGTTCTTCTTCCTGTCACATTTCATCAAGCAACTCCTGGGTCCTCCCTGGCACCAGGAATTCAGCACCATGCCGGGCCATGGCACGTGTCAGACAATGAGTCTGAGAAGGGCTGAGTGGAACAGGCAGCCCATGATTAGAAAGGAGAAAGCACTTTATACACTAATCAGCACTGATGGGGGCTGGAGACAGGACCTGACAGCTTGGGGCATCAAGGGAGGAAGAGAACCTCTTTGAATAAAAATAATAGCTTACATGTCTATAACCCTTTAAGGTTTGCCAAACAGTGCTATGTGCTCCTCATTCCATTTTACAGGTGTGGAAACTGAGGCCCAGAGAGAGTGATTTATTTTTTCCATGGTCACAAAACAAAACAAATGCCAGTGCTTACCGACAGATTCCCCAATTTGACCATCCAGAGGTCTACCTCAGAAAGTTTCTGGTTTAACTATAACCCGAGCAAAAATCTTAGACCACATCTCTAGCAAGTGGTCATCTAGGCTTTGCTTGAAGACTTCTTGGGACAGATAATACACACACACACACACCCTTACATACATATACATGTATATTATATATAAATAATATATAAAATATGTGTATACATATGTGCATAAAATCTGGCAGATCTCAGATTTGCCACTGTGATCAATTATTATTTTATTATTGATATGCTGCTTTTGGCCTGGAATAATATAGAAGGAGGAAACATGGTAGGGTGTGAGGCAGCTGGCTCTGGAGTGAAAGGTCCCTGATTCAAATCCTTCCTCTTATACTTCATGAGTATAAGACGAGTATTTAAGATGAGTACATAAGACGAGGTCTTTAGCTTTCTGCAGGTTCTCATTTGTAACATGTGGATGCGGGACCAAGGAGTCTCAGAGTTTCCTTCTAGCCATTGACTGGGGGCACCCCATTCCCTTTGACATGGCTTAAATAGTAAGAAAATCCCACATTTTCCAGGCTTCTCAATTCCACCTTCACATCCCTTTTCTTATCTGCCTCCCTTCCTTTTTCTCTTCCTCCCTTTCTTCTTTCCTTCCTATAAAATGCACGTTTCTTGAGGGCAGGATCAGTTTCTTTCTTTGTCCTTATATCTCCAGTGCCTAGTACAGTGCTTATACATAATAGGTACTTAATAAATGTATATTGATTGATAATTTCTCTATATCAAACTTTATTTCTCTCTTGTTCCCTCACTGTTCCCTGTTGTGTTCTCTAGGATTAAATAACATCAGAGTCTAAATCTCCTGGCACATTCTAGACACTTAAATGTTTTTTGATTGAGTAGGTTCTGAGCTCTCATCTCTCTGTCCCCACGGCCACCATGCTGGTGGTTATTTTTTATACGGCACCCAGCAATCCATATCTTCAGATTTCTCCGGACTGACAAATTTTTAATTGAGTCTCTATGCAATAGATAGAGAAATAAATTGCTTTGTTTAAGGTGTCAGCTTGAGAGATTTTTAGCTCCATGTCAGGAAAAATTTCCTAACAATGAGGCTCCTAACAATGTGGAGGCCATTCTTTCTGGCCTTAAACCACCAGATGGATGACCTCTGAGATTTCTTCTGTCTCTGACATTCTATGCTCCTGTGACTTCCCTGGGGTGTCTTTTCTCTGTTTTAGTTACATGTTTGTCCCATGGCTGGGAACTCTAAAAGGTTGTACTTTTCATTGGCACTGATGACTGTGTGTGTATTAATCATTCACCTTTTGGGGGTTCCGTTTTTTCATCTGTAAAATGAAAGGAGGTACAATGTGGTGTTCGATGGTGTAAGAGTGGGTAAGGCATGAATTTAAGTCTTCTGCTTTAACACGCAGTGGTTGTGAGACTTCAGACCAGGGGTCCTCAAACTACGACCGCTGGCCAGATGCGGCAGCTGAGGACGTTTATCTTCCTCATCCAGGGCTAGGAAGTTTCTTTATTTAAAGGCCCACAGAACAAAGTTTTTGTTTTTACTCTAGTCCGGCCCTCCAACAGTCTGAGGGACAGTGAACTGGCCCGCTATTTAAAAAGTTTGAGGACCCCTGCTCCAGACAAATCATTGAACCTTCCAGTTCTTAGAGAATGCTTTAAGATTAAAAAATTATAGATGAGTTGTCCACTTGAATAAGTGAAGGAAGTTTCCCCACTAGGGAGTTCTTCATGGGCATGAAATCACTCTCTCATCCCCTCACCCCCATTAGTGGGGTTAATAAGAGCATGTACTCCTCAGAGCTATTATGTGGATCAAATGAGACAATGAAGATAAAATTTTCTGGGAACTTTAAAGTATCATACAATTGTCAGCTGTTATTTTCTAGCTTGCTGAACCTCAGTTTTCTCATTTGTGAAATGGAAATAATAATGTTTGTGAGTTTCTTCCCAAAGCCGACACTATCCATAGCTGCTGAGATCATGGATGTAAATAGCTTTGTAGACTTTAAGGCACCATATAAATAATGACCCTTCTTGTTATTTCCCTAACTAGATAATAATAGCAAGCATGTAGAACACCATCCAGTTTGTAGAATACTTTACAAATATTGGGATCTTCAAAACCATCCTGGGAGGAAAGTGCTATTACGGAAGGGGAAAAACATTTATAAAGTACCCACTGTTTGTCAACTACTATGCTAAGAGCTTCACAAATATCATCTCATTTGATCCTTACAGCAGTCCTAGAAAGTAGATGACATTTTTATTCCCATTTTATAGATGAGGAAACTGAGGCAAACAGAGATGAAGTTTCTTGTCCAGAGTCACATAGCTGGTAAGGATCTGAAGCTGGATTTGAATGTCCCCAAAGGCAGGATCTTCTCCCTAAAGACTATCACATCTGGTTTCATTTTTTTAATTGCATTTTTATCTATTTTGTTAATTATTTCCTGCTCACATTTTAATCTAGTTCCTGTAGCACTTGTGAGTATGATTGGCCATATGTGACCTGCCAATCACTTGTTTGACACCTCTGTGCAGAGCTGTTTCTTTTTGTATATCCTCATGTAGCACAGTTCCTGGAACGTAGTTGACTCCTTTTTTGTTTTTGTTTTTAAGGGATTTTGTTATAAAATGTACATTCATTTTTTTACATATTTCCATATGAATCATGTTGGGAGAGAAAAATCAGAGCAAAAGGGAAAAACCATGAGAAAAAAAGAAGAAAAAAAATGAACATAGTAAGTGTTGATTTATATTCATTCTCCATAGTTCTATCTCTGGAAATGGATGGCATTTTCCTTCCAAAGTTTATTGGGGATTGCCTTGAAATCACTGAACTATTAAGATGAATCCAGTCTGTCATAGTTGATCATCACACATTCTTGCTGTTGTTGTATACAATGTGTTCCGCTTGTTTCACTCAGCATAAGTTAGTGTTAATCTTGCCTTTCAAAAAATCAGGCCTTTCAAAAACTAGTGTGTTCATCTTTTTTTTTATAATGTTCCCTTACTTTCATATACTGTAACTTATTCAGCCATTCCTCAATAGGTGAGCACCCACTCATTTTCCAATTCATTCCCACCACAAAAAGAGCTGCTACAAACATTTTTGCCCACGTGGGTCCTTTTCCCATTTTTATGATTTCCTTGGGATACAGACCGAGTCACAGCTGGAGCAAAGTGTATGCAGTTTTATAGTCCTTTGGGCATAGTTCCAAATTGCTCTCCAGAATGGTTAGATTTTTTTCACAACTCCACCAATAATGTATTAATGTCCCAATTTTCCCATATCCCCTCCAACATTTGTCATTATTTTTTTCCTGTCATCTTAGCCAATCTGATAGGTGTGAGGTGGTACCTCAGAGTTGTTTTAGTTTGCATTTCTCTGATCAATAGTGATTTGGAGCACCTTTTTGTATGATTATAAATGGCTTTAATTTCTTCATTTGAAAATTGTCATATCCATTGGTTCTCTTTCATTCTTGAAGAGTACCAAAATGATAGCATTATGTTGGGGTACAGTGTTTACTTGGGTCTGATCAGACCAATACAACAGTTACACTAGAGTTTAATTCAAATAGGCACTCGGTGCCCCTGTTCTATTGAAGTGTCCTGATATAAGGCGAAAATCTGGAGAATTTGATTAGAGGTGGTAAAATGTCCCCCAACCCAAATGTGTGCACATGAGCAGCATCCTTTCTCTCCTTTCTCTTTGGAACACTAGTACCTCATTCCTCTTTCTGCGCTCAAATAGGAACAGTCTAATTTTTCCATTTGGGAATTGCTTAATGAAGAGGCTTGTGATGTTTCTCCTTCTCTTTGTTTTTGTCCATGCCCAATAAATCACTCTGACAAGAGCTTGTTATTATTTAACTCTACCCATTGTTTCAGGCAGTCATTGGAAGGGAACGGGGATAGATCATAGCAAAGGATTGTTTTTGAAGAGTGAAATATTTTTGGTAAATTAATATTCATCAAATAGATCAGGTAAACACACAATAATAGCAATGAGTGGACAATTTATTAATTGTGGGTCCAGGAGGCAATTATTCACCGATTAGCACAGACCTGTAATGAAAACTCCTTGAAAAATTCTATTTATCCCAGATTGGGGAGTAGGAAAGACTCCTTTTTACTCATTTAGAAAGAATGATGCTTTCAAATGAAGTTGGGAATCATGATTGTCCGTCCCTCTTGAACCAAAAGAACACCATATCCAAGAAACACAGAATTTCAGTGTTGGAAGAGTCATTATCTAATCCAACATGGAACTCTATTCCTTTTTATATAGGTGACTGAATTAATAAAAAAGTATTTGTGAATTGCCTACTATAAGAAAGGAATTATGCTTGGTACTGGGAATATAAACACAAAAAAGAGAGTTCCTGCCTTCAAGGAGCTTACATTTTAATTGAGAATGAGAACATGTATGAAGGAACAGCATCTAAGGGTATTTTTGTCTTGGAAGTCACATGAATAGCAAATGGAATAAGGGAGGATACTTGTGTGATGACAAGATTAGTGGCAAGTTGTCTCAAGATGATGCCATGGTAGTGAATATAAATCATGATCTGGGGACAGTGAGACATAAGTGAGTTTGTACCAGCAAGTACTGGTAACTTAACAGTCCAATATAGCTTAAGGCCAATATGGCAGATTGCTATGCCATGCTATTAAGTTTCATTCCCGAACCATTATTTGGTACTTCTGAGGTTTTAGGGGCAGCTCAGTGTCAAAATATTGGACTACCAGACATCGAATTAGGAAAGCTAAATCTGAATTTTGTCTCAGACACTATGACCCTGTTCTTCACTTCCAATGGACACTTCCATACTACTGCAGGATGCTGAAGGAGAGTGTGATTGGACAATGGGCTATTTGTGTCAGTAAATGAGAAAAAGATTTGGTCCTTTCCCTCAAGGGGCTTCCAGGACAGCTGAGGGAAGAGAACACAATTAGATAAAAGATCAACTAATAATATTTCTACTTCATGGATCTACAATTTCATCTGGACCATCATAAATTGGGATCTCTTTCCATATTGGGAATTACTTTCTGTAAAAAAATATTTCCGACATATATGGTTCAGTATAGAGGATTATACTATAGTGGATAGAAGGCTCCTAGTTAGGAAGACCTGGATTCAAGGTCTACCTGGTTGAGTGACTTTGGGGTAGTCACTTAACTTTTCAGTGATCAAAGAATTCTTAAAGATCTTCAGTTGTAGAACAGATATTGATCAGTATTGGTAGAGGGAGTTTACACCCAGGGAGAAATGAAATCATAGGTTAAGAACAAAAGAAATTTAATGCGGGGAATATTTTGTGGAGTATTATATTTTTGTTTTTGCTATGATTTTGTGAGGACAGCAAGATGGCAAATTGGATAGAAAGCCAGATCTGGAGTCAAAAAGATCTGAATTCAAATTCAGATTCAGAAACTAGTTGTGTGACCCTGGGCAAGTCAAATCCTGTTCGTCTCTTTCCTCATCCTTCATCCCCATCCTCAAATGGGAATAATAGTGCTTGTAATGCTCATCTCATGAAAATTTTCTGAGGCTCAGATGAAATGATCTCTATACTAAGCACTTGTAATCCAAAGAAAGAGCAATATGTAATTTCACTTATTTTGGCAGAATCAGAGTTTGCACTTAAATGGACGTTGTTGTTCTTGAGCTGTTTCAGACTCTGTGACCCCATTTGGGATTTTCTTAGCAAAGAGTCTGAAATGGTTTGCCATTTCCTTCTCTAGCTCATTTTATAGATTAGGAAACTGAGGCAAACAGGGTAAAGTGACTTACCCAGAGTCACACAGCTAGTAAGTGTCCAAGATCAGATTTGAACTCATGAATCTCCTGCATTCAGACCTGGTACTTTATATACTTTGCTGCCTATCTAATTCATCCATCTTGGTTTCATATGTCAGGGAACTGAGACCCAGAGAAAAGACAATGATTTTCCTGAGTCCTCTGCCTAATGAGTGGTAAAGTTGGGATGTGAATCCACACTTTCTCCTTCCACATTATGGTCCTTTTTCTCACTTTTCTGTCTCCTGATGCCTCTTGGCTGTGAGAATAATCCTGCCCCTATGAAAGCTGATGATCTGTCCTCTTCCTAATATTGAGAATGCTAAGCTGCCTCTTTCACAGAAAGACTAATGCTGACTCTGATTCACCTCTTATTTTTCAGACTCAATTGAGTTCCTCTGAGCTTCCAGGCTCTTTCTTCCCTTTCTTCACTTTAAAATATGGTTCATTTTCAAGTGCTGATTAACTTCCAGATGGTACCTAGCCAGGGCTGGGCGCAGGACTTCAACCGACAGATCTCAAGGAGATCACAAAGGGCAACATTATTGCTGCCTTACCTTTTGAGCTTCTGATAATGCAGCCTTCTCATTTCTTCCTATTCTTAAGAGTGGAGGAGAAGAGATGGAGGAGATGGGCTGTTGAATGTGCTAAAGGTAAAAGTGAAGAGGAAAAAATGAGTTTGAGAGTTACTTAGAACAGGGAAGATCAGAACTGGGAAGGACCTTAGAACAGGGGGTGTCAGAGCTGGAGAGGTCTTAGAACAGGGGGTGTCAGGATTGGAAGTACCTTAGAACAGGGGATGTCAGAGCTGGGAGGGGCTTTAGAACAGGGAATGTCAGGATTGGAGGGACCTTAGAACAGGGGATGTCAGAGCTGGGAGAGGCCTTAGAACAGAGAATGTCAGCTTGGGGGGGCTTTACCTAGTCAAGTCTCTCATTTTATAGATGAGAAAACAGGTCCAGAGGTAAGAAGAAAGTAATTTTACAAGCCATACAGCTAGTTTCTTGTTCTGTCATTTTCAATCATGTTCGGCACTCTGTGACCCCATTTGGGGTTTTCTTGGCAGATACTGGAGTGGTTTGTCATTCCATCTTTACTTTATATTATAGATGAGTAAACTGAGGTAAATTAGGTGAAGTCACTTGGCCAGGGCACACAACTAGTAAGTGTCTCGGGTCACATTTGAACTTGGGAAATGAGTCTTCCTAATTCCAGGTTGGGTGCTCTGTGTCTATTGGCCACAGCTAGTTAGTGACATTAAACAGATCCAAATCAAGGTAGAGTTCCCATTAATCTGCAGCCCATGGGGCTGAAAGGAAGCCCCCCCTCTCTCCCCCTTTCTCTCTCTCTCTCTTTCTCTCTCTCCTCTCTCTCTCTCTCTCTCTCTCTCTCTCTCTCTCTCTGCCAGTGTGTATATACAGCCAGATTTTTGCTGTAATCTTCATATATGTCAGGTCTAGAGGGAACTTTGGAGATCATCTTGTTCAGTCCACTCATTTGATAGTAGAAGAAACTGAGACCCAGAGGAAGAAAGGAACTTCCTTGAGGTCCCATTGGTAATAAAAACGTTGGTTTCTAGCTTCCATTCTTTTCACCACACTGTGCCACCTCCAGTTTTTATATCAATAAATCCCCATTTGACAAGAGGTCTCATGATTATTCACATTTACTTGGCTTTCCATCTGCAGAGTACTTTCCTCATCAAAACCTTGTGAGGGTAGGTATGAGAGCCCTCCAAGAGGACCCAGGAGACCAGTGCTGCCAGTTACTAGCTGTGAGAGTAGGATGTTTTGGTTATTGTATCCCCAGAGCTTAGAACTTAGTAGCAAAGGAAATTCTTAGAAGTCTTTCATGTAAGCCTTAGTTTCCTTTTCTGTAAAGGACACAGTTGTTGTAGACCCCTGCCAGCTCTGATATTCCTTGTTCTAAATTCCCTCCTAGCTCTGACATTTCCCTATTCTAAGACCCCTCCCAGTTCTGACATCCCCTATTCTAAGACCCCTTCCAGTTCTGACAATCCATATTCTA
Source organism: Sarcophilus harrisii (assembly GCF_902635505.1). NCBI lineage: Eukaryota > Metazoa > Chordata > Mammalia > Dasyuromorphia > Dasyuridae > Sarcophilus > Sarcophilus harrisii. Next base: position 695,709,137 of record NC_045426.1, on the reverse strand, counting down.
AATGGTCTCTCAGTGTGGACATTTTTTAATATTCCAGGTTCCTTATCACAAATCTAGACATTTGGACCAGTTCCTCTGGTTGCCATGGACTTTACTAAAGCCTTCTGGGGGCAGAATTATGTACAAAATGCTTGCATCATTTCCCGGAAGTCTGAGTGGGTGTGAGCCATGTAAAGGTGAAGATTTAATTTAAAGCCCCCCCCCCCATCTTTGGGAATTTTTTTTAGCTTCCTTGTTGAAGGAATATTTTCCTCTTAAGATACTGCGCTCTCTCTCTCTCTCTCTCTCTCTCTCTCTCTCTCTCTCTCTCTCTCTCTCCCTTTCTGTGTGCCAGTGTGTGTGTGTATATATGTGTGTGTCTCAGGCAGTATATGGCAGAATTGATTCCCTTGGGACATTCTTTGGGTTTTTGAAATTTTGCTTGCCAGGGAACACATCTGAAATGATTAGAGGAATAGCTCAATGACTTTCTGTAGCAAGTTACGGTATCAAGGGGCTTTTCTCCAAAGCATTTCTTACCGTTGAGAGGGGAATGTGTTATTGTCTAAAGAACCAGGGAGTTGTTAGTTTAGACATTGGGCAAAAATGTTGAAAAAAATTTTTAAGCAAAAAATACTCCTTGTCTGAAGGAGCCCATAAGATCAAATTATATGCATGTATGTTATATGTATCCTTGTGTATATATATATAGTGTACATGTACACACATAATCACTTACATATAAAACACAACTACACATATGTGTGTAATATATGTAATATATTGAGAAATACATAAGAGACAAAATTTACATATATGAAGTATATATTAGGAATACATATATTAAATATTACCTATTTTAATTCATAGCTATTAATAGGAACTGCCCCCATAACATTATTGTATAGAGAACAAGACATGTAATGATTCAGCAAAGGATTCTGCAAAGTAGTAGCCAGGCCAGGTAGATTAAAACCAGGAAGCAATATCTTCGGAACCCAAGGAGAAAAGTACACAATGAGATGATTTGTGTAAAGTGCTTTGTAAAGTTTAAATTATTTTCATTATTGCTGTTATGATCATCATAATTATTATTACAACTATTATTGTTATTATCATAGTCTTTATCACCACCTAAATAGTCATCTTAATGGGCAGCTAGGTGGTATAGTAGATAGAGTGGAGTCAGTAAGACTTATCTTCCTGAGTTCAAATCTGGTTTCAGACACTTACTAACTGTAAGACTACTGACAATTCACTTATCTCTGTTTGTCTCAGTTTCCTCATCTGTAAAATGAGCTGGAGAAATAAATGGTAAACTACTCCCATATCTTTGCCAAGAAAATTTCAAATGGGGTCATGAATAGTTGGACATGACTGCAACAACTGTAGTCATCTCTAATATGTTCAAAACAGAACTCCTTATCTTTCTTCTAACCTTAGAAGAGTATTATTATGATCTTAAGTTGTAGGGATCTGCTTTGGGAGAAAAGCATCCTTACTAGGAGATCTTTATTCTGATTCAATTAAAAGTCTGGGGGGGGGGCGGATGTGTAGAGAATCATGATATGGGGTTATGCCAATAGATTAGGGCTCCATTGAGATGGGTGTTCCTTCAGCTAACACAGATCACCAACCCTTCCTGCCTGTCTATTGTGTGGAGATCTCTTCCATAGCCTCCCATGATGTTCTCACAAGGGGCTCTCTCTATATGCTGAAGACCTTTCCATGATTGTCCATCCATCACTCTAGCCACATGACTACTCTGGCTTCCTTTTTGATCATACATTTCTTTGATGACAGTCTTTTCACTGTTTATTTCCTTGAGATTCAAAAACAAAAATAAATTAAAAATAAAATAAAGTATAAGTGAAAAAATATTCAAAATCAAAATAGAAACCCTATTCCCCGGGGTGAAGAGCTATGTGTCTTCCATCTTGGTTGATTGCTACCTTCCTGATAGTCTTCATAAAATTGTAACAGTGCAGATTAGAGCTGGAAGGAACTGAAATGGCCATTTAGCCCAGCATCCTCATTTTATAGATGAGGGAATGGAGACATACAGAGGTTAAATTACTTTTTCAATAGTCATATGGTTAATAAGTGTTTGAGGTGGGATTTGAATTCAGATCTCCCTGACTTAAGCCCATATTTCTATCTACTGTGTCATATTGAGTTGCCCTGGCCAAGGAAAGTCATTATCTATTGGCCAGACTCAGCAATGGGCTTCACAGAATTCAGCTCAGCTGGTATTCTGACACATCTTTCAATTCAATTCCACTCAACCCCATCCATCCACTATAGTCTAATTTAGTCTAATTTAATTCAACTCAACAGTTATGTCAGTCACTGGGCTAGGTGCTGGGAATACATTGACAAAAGCTGTATCACTTCCGCTCCTCAAGGAGCTTATATTTCATTTGAGGGAAATATGTTCACAGAAAATGAAATACAAAGTATGGAACGTGATTTCTTAGGATGGAGAAAAAGAACATTAGGACCACTGAGGCAGCAGATAGAGTGCTGGAAATTCTATCGACAAATCTGACCTCAGATTATTCGTAACTCTGTGTGATCTTAAACAAGTCACTTTGCCTCTGTTTCCATCAGTTTCTTCATCTGTAAAATGGGGATCTCCCAGGGTTGTTGTGAGGACAAAATTAGCTAATATTCATAAAATACTTTGCAAACCTTAAAGCATTATATTAATGCAAGTGATATTGATGATGGAAAAGGAGGATCGACAGGCTTTCTGTAAGAGATGATGCTTAAGCACTGGAGGCCTCCGCAAAGCCTTTTTACCTTGGAAAAGGTACTAGCTGGCTTGGCATAATATTTCAGAACCAGCTCTGGATCATTTCCATCCCCTCTTCCTGACCCCCTAGGCATTAGGAGAGAATTTAAGAGTAGCCCATGGTTCTATAGTCCTTGAAGATTAACAGAGTACTTTCATTAAAACAATGTTATGTGGTAGGCAGTACAAGTACTATCATTGCCATTTAATTGAAGTAATTAAGGATCAGTCAATCAACAAGTATTTATTTAGCATCTGCTCTTTTCCTAGATCATAGAAGGGAAGTGATTTACCTGTAGGGTCACACGGCTAATAAGTGGTAGAACTGAGGCTTGAACCCAGGTCTCTTGGGTTCCAAACTCTTTCCTCAACACCACACTAAGAAACTTTTGGGACGTGCTTGCCATCACTGGCACCATTCCATTCAACAAATATTGTGTATGTCTCTCCTCCCCTTCATAGTCAAACTCCTGGGGAAAAACTATTTCCTCACCACCCACTAACTTCCTAGTATCTGGCAGTCTGGCTTTTGACACTAAACTGTTCCTTTCTGACTTATCAAGAATCTCTTCATTACTTCATCTTATGGGTTCCCCCTCCTATCCTCTTTGACTTCTTTCTAACATTGGTTCCATTCCTGCTGCTCAGTAAACTTTTCTCCCTGTTTTTTGGAGACCCTGCTATCTCCTAGGTCTCAAACCACCTAGCCCAATAGCTCTCTTCCATTTCATTTCACTGGATTATCACATTTCTTGTTCCCTCTGTCTTTACTCATCCTCCCTTAGTGATTCCATCAGTTCACATTGGATGGTTTTCATCTCTATGCAGGTGGTTTCCAAATCCATATATCCAGTCTTCATGTTTCTCCTGAGTTACGGCCATTAATCCTTAGCTGGATATCCCTATCTATGTGCCCTGAACTCATCTCAAACACATTTCCAAAAACAGAGTCCCGCATCTTTCTTGTAAGCCTGCACCTTCTCCAGACGTCTCTGTTGAGGTCAAAGTTCTCAGGTCATCCTTGATTCCTCTTTCTTCCTTACCTACCCTGAATGTCCAATGAGTTGCCAACTCTTATCAATTCTACCTTTATGAGTTCTCTTGTATTTGTCCCCTCTTCTCTACTTAAACAACCATTGCCCCGAGAGACATCATCATACAGGAAAGAATATTGTTTCTGGTTTGGATTCAGAGGATCTGGGTTTAAGTCTCATCCCTTATACTCATTGTCTTGTGATATTTGGGAAGTTATTCTGGGTTTCAGTTTCTCTATCTGTAAAACCAGGGGCTAGATGGCTTTGGAGGTCTCTTCCAGCCTCTAAATCTATACTCATAGAATTTTTGGTTGTGAAGATCTATTTAGTATAATAACCCTTCCATGAAATAAATTTTTACTATGATATATTTGACAAGCAGTTGTCCAGATTCTGTCTAACGACCTCCCAGGATTCTTGTTTTTGTGCTCATCACTGTGCTTAGGCTATTCTAATAGCTTTTCAATTGGTTTCTTTGCCTCCAGTCTCTCCTCCTCCAATATAGTCTCCTCACAAATACTAGATCATGTGACAATCATTGTCCTGGTCAAGAATGCTCCATGGCTCCCACTGTCTCTGTGATAAAATAGAAAATTTTCAGCTTTGTAGTGACTGGCTTTCACAGAATTTAATTCCAGCCAATTTTTCCTGATTTTTTTAAACATTGCTCTACCTCTAACATATTTTCTTTCATACTTCTTCCGTTTTCTAGTATTCACCCAAACATGACTCCCTTCAGTTGACCCTACAAATCTGGCCATCTTTTTCAGTACTGATTATATCTCCTCTAATAGCCTCATATACTGGTCCAAGAGGATGCTATTTGTTGCCTTGGGCATTCTAGACTCTCCATCCACTATCATCATTCAGCCTATGGAGGACCTTAGAATTTCTCTATCACCAAATGAATCACCCAATTTAATCTTTGCAGTCATTGTCCATTGGCCCCCAAGAAATTTTCCCTCTGCCTCCAAGAAATTCATTGCCTTCCTTGGTCTTCCTTTCCACCTCTACTCTTGCTTTATATTAAGGGACTTTAACATATTCTGTCAAATAATCTAGTTTCTTAATTTTCTCAGACTCCAGTTCTATTTCTCCACTCTTCTCTTAATTATGCATAGTGATCTTGCCATCACCTCCCAATGTTCTTTCCTTCATGTTTAAGAATTCGGAAATTCTTTTGTCAAATCATAATCCATTATTCCATCTTTCCCATGCCCTTCTTTCTTTCTAATCTTTGCTTTCTCTCTGTCTCTCTCTCTCCTTCCTTCCTTATCTTCCTTCATCCTTTCCTTCTTTCCTTCCATTCTTCCTCCTTTCTTTCCTTCATTCCTTTGTTCTTTCCTCCTTTCCTTCCTTCACTCCTTCCTGCCTTCCTTCTTCCCTTCCTTCCATTTTTCCTACCTTCCTTCCTTCCTTCCTTCCTTTCCCCCTTTCCTTCCTTCCTTCCTTCCTTCCTTCCTTCCTTCCTTCCTTCCTTCCTTCCTTCCTTCCTTCCCTTCTTTTCTCCCTCCTATCCATATGTGCATTTTTCCATCTATATATGTATATTTGTATGTATCTATTGTATTCATCCATTTATCTATCTATCTATCTATCTTACCAGCCCTATTATTTCTCCTGAAGTCTGGTCTTATATCACAAACTGTCTGGTGGAACTTTTAAATGAGATAACCAAATTTAGTATTTTCAAAATAAAACTTAATTTCCCCCAAAGCCTCCCATCTTCCAATTTTCATATTTTTCTACAATGGCACCATTCCTTCCAATCACTTAGATTCAAAACCTTACTCCCACCCTTAGCTTCTCACCCTCTTTTATTCATCATGTCTCATCAGTTGCAAAATTTTGTCATTTTGGTATGTACTTGTTTCCTTCTCTTCACTCAGACCATCATCAGCCTGGTTCAGGCCCCCATCACTACTCAGTTAACTATTGTACAATTATCTTTCTATCTCATTTCTTCCTTAATCCAATATATCCTCTACTTAACTGCCAAACTGAGGGCTACTATCTTCAGACATCCTGATTTAATGAGGCAGGTGACCTTGCCCAGCCCTCCCTCACTGACATATCATGGCATCCCCCTCCCTGATGTCATAGCCCTCTTCAAGGACAAAGGAGAAATAAAAACAAGATTTGGCAATGTTCACATTCTTTCCAAGAAACTTCAAGAGCTCCCCATGATCTCTAGGATCAAATATAAATTCATCTGCTTGGCATTTAAAGTAAAACTATGACTTAGGAGCTTTGGTTCTCCTTAAGGCTCAGCTTAAGCACAACCTTCTCAAGAAATGCTTCTCCTGATTTCTCTGGTGTCTCCCTTTCCCTCACTTTTTCACCCTCAGGTTACTGTGGATCTGCTGCCTTAGGTTTTTATGGGGCTATCCATGGACATTTGTGTTGATGTCTCTTTTAGAATGTAAATTTCTTGGGGACAGGGACCAGTGCTTTGTATGTACAAGCACAATGCTTGACTTGTAGTTAAGTACTTTATAAATGTTTTTTGATTGAATGATTGATATTCCAGCTAAAGGAGCTCGTTTGCCATTCCGTGTATGACCCCTTAATCTTTGCCTTTCATGTCTAGGATTTCCCCTTCTGCACATCTGTCTTTTGGAATTCTTAGTTCCTTCATAGCTGGCTAGCATTTAAATACTATTTTAAGGTCTTCAACATGCTTCATATATGTTATCTCACATCAGCTCTGGGAAGTAGTAGCTGTCATGTTCTTATTCTATAGATCAAGGAACTGAGGCAAAAACAAGATAAGTGAATTGCCTAGGGTCACACAGCTAGTACGTGTCTGAGGTAGAATTTGAATTCAAATCTTCCTGATTCCAAGTCTAGCACGCTCTTTACTATGTCACTAACAACCTAATGATTAAAGAGCCCTCTGCTTACTTGTGTTCTTTCCTAACATCCCCAGTTCCCTTTTATTTATTTGTCATGTTTCTCCTGATAGAATATAAGCTTCTCAAAGTTAGGGAATGTTCCTTCCTGCCTTTGTATCCCTAAAACTTAGTAATCCTAGGTATAGAGTAGGCACATTTAAATGCTTATTGCACCAAGTTGTAAGACACCTTGCTGGATGCTGGAGACAGAGACAAAAATGAAAATTATTTTAGCCCTTAGAAAGCTCATTCTTTCCTCACTTAACCTTTTTTTTTTTTTTTTTTTTTTTGGTTCTCTGGGTCTAATCTTTTCAAACAACTAGTGGGAAAACTGATATGGGAAGGAAAAATTCCAAATTGGCAATAGCTGGAGGACGTTTTTTCTTTTCTGTTTGCAAAGACTTGTCTGTTTACCCAAGTCACTGAAAATGAATGCTCGGAATACACACTGTGTGTGTGTGTGTGTGTGTGTGTGTGTGTGTGTGTGTTTGTGTGAGTACATCTCTGCATATGCACACAACAGTTGTCAAAGTGCACTCCCAAGATACTCTGTTATTTTTAGAGATGACGCACTAGACATCAAAATAACCAGTTATTTTGGTGACTGGGTGCATCAATCACATTATGACATCTTCCAGTTTCAGAGAAATAGCAGCCAACCAGCAGCGAAGAAGAGGGGAAGGAGTCAGTGATCCAGACAGAGGAAGTGGTCCCGGAGGGACTTAGAGAGGCTAGGGATGTGTTTCACAGCTTTCCCTTGGGAACAAACATCTTATCTGGCATTCAGTCACTCCACAAGCACATTTGGAGCATCTACTGGGCTCAACAGGAGAAGGATAGATGACAGGAGCTCCCCTCTCCTCTGTCCTCATGGTGTTCAGCCATTCATTCACCATGTATCCACCCATTCCCTGCAATGGAGAATCTAGGGGTATCTTGACATAATGCACCAAGACCCAGGTTTGGGGTTAAGACACTTGTATTCCAGTATTGCCTCTGATATATACTGGCTCCGTAACTGTGAACTAAGTTCTGATTTGTCAGTGCCTCATATCCCTTTCCAAGACTTGTGCAAATCATAAACAATCTGCCAATTTACATAGGTAGAGGGAATTTCAAGACTGGAAGTTGCTGAAACTGATAAAGTCATAGGTTTGGACCTTCCCGATGTGATACAAATAAGATATAAAATATGATAGAAATTAAACTTTGATAAAAACGTAAAAGGGTCTAAAATACTATGAGCTTACATGAGAAGGCAATAGCTTTGAGAGTAGGGGTGATTGGGTCAGAGCACATTTCTTACTATTGAACTTTGAAGGATAAATAGAGTGAGATAACAATGGGAAAAACTATTAACCTGGCAACTACATAAGTAAAGGACCAAGGGTGGGAAAATGTTATGAAATGTGTTTTGGGATGTCATGGAATGGTATGATTGGACTAGATGTAGAGATGTCAAGGGATATTAGTAACATCTGTTTAATTTCCGGCACATAGTAGGTGCTTAATAAATGTTTATTGACTGATTGATATTCCAACCCTTCTTAAAGATGAGAAAATCCAAGTTGTGACTTTCTCAAAAAGTAAGATAATTTGGGTTCAAATCTAGATTCTCATCAAATCCAGTGGGTTTTTTCTCCCATTATATGTTGGGTTTGTATAAGAAAAAACTTTTTCAATTAGAGATTTCCAAGAGTTAGATCAGTTTTACTGGTCTCAAGGTGGTAGCTCTGCCTCACCATGGGTTCTTAAAGCAAAGGTCATCAGACCAATTAAAAGAGATTCTAAGTCAGGTACAGGTTGGACCAGACAGCCTCTGGGGTCCCTCTTAGCTAGGAGCTTCTGAGATTTACTATGTTGTAATTCTTCATGAGAAGCCATAGGGTGAGAGAGTGCTGTGAAAGTAGTAGTTAGGATAGAGTTTATTTGAGAAGATAAAACATGAATACTTGAAACAACTTGAGATCGGTTCCAAAATAGTGTATGGACATATGCAGTTATGTGTACATAAGTGTTAAATAATAGAGGAATTAGGAATGAGTGAAAGGAAGAAGATAGGTTAGGATGACATCATAGATATGGAAGGTTGGGTACTGGGTCCAGCTTTCAGGTAGGCCATCACAGTACTACAAAGCTATCACAGACTTTCTTTCATACTAGGTTATATCTTTTGAAGTGAATTAAATTTTGTTGTTACTGTTTTTTGTTTTAGACTAGCTCTATTTCTTGGTGAGGAAAAGCCTTGAAGAGTAGATTAACAGCCATCCCTGCCTGCAGGGCTCTATTCCCCCAACTTCTGTTTCTTTAAATCCTCATTTCTATTCACAAGTCAGCATGAATTACCTCCCTCCCCAGCATAAACATATGAGGTCTTTTCTGATTCCTCCTTCACCCTTTGAGTTATTAATAATCACCCCCCAAAATTACTTTTTATCTGAATGTACATTATTCTCAAAAGAATCATCTTATTTTTATTTCTGTATCCTAACAACAAACTCATTTCTGGCACATAGGAGACACTCAATAAATGCTTATTGGTTGGTTACGTGTTTCCCCTAAATAGAATATCAGTTCCTTGTGAGTGGGAAATCTTCCAGTTTTATACCTTGTGCAGGACCTGGCACATGGAAGGTGCTTAATAAATGCTTGTTCGTTTGAGCCACCTCTAAGAACTCGGGCTTGGTGGAAGGTCTGTGGTCCGGTCTCAGGGCAGTATTTGATTCTCTTCCCTCCCTCATATAGATCTTATAAAAGCCGGAGGCAGATTGACTTAGGCAGGCAGGAAAGGAAGCAGTAGGAAATCAATTCTTTGTAATGCCTGCTTTAGCATGCACCATGTTTCATCAAGGCGATCATAAAGAATGAGCATTTATCAAGTCATTTGGGAAGGAAGGTGCCTTAAGAATTCTGTACCGGAGCTCATTGCCCTCCTCTTCAGACACGACTAAGCTTGTATCATCTAAGACAGATTGGCGAGCCCACTCTCCCGCATCTCCTAGGATGGAGATGCCGCAGGATTCTTCATTAGTCTTTTTCAGCATTTTATTACCCTTTCCATTGGCACATCTCTTCTTATGTCACACCTAATCTCCATCTCAATTGTTTACCTGCCCTTGTCTATCCCTGTCTCCCTGTCTCCCCCCTCCTCACCAGAATAATGGTTTTTACCCTAAAGTGTTATTTGAGAAACACTGCACATTTGTGCCTTCATTAGACAAGGAGCATAGGTTTAGGTTTAGGATGCAGTGGGATGGGATCTCAGAGGCCGGACTGTCCAGCCCACCCATTTTGCAGATCAGGAAACTAAGGCCCAGAGAATAAGTGACTTGTTATATGGGCAGCAAGTGGCAGAGTGGGGAATTCAAACTAGGCTCTGGGGACTTCCACTGCCTTGACTCACATTACCCATGTCTGCCTGAGTCTGGAGCACAGGGACGGGCAGAGATTGAGAAATGGTAGGGACCCCAGGGGCCCAAAGTAATATACATACCACATAACAAGGAAAGGGTTCAAATCCAGATCCTTTGACTCCCAATCTATTGATCCTTCCTCCCTCCCTCCCTCCCTCCCTCCCTCCCTCCCTTCCTTCCTTCCTTCCTTCCTTCCTTCCTTCCTCCCTCCCTCCTTCCCTTCCTTCCTACTTCCTTCCTTCTTTCCTTCCTTCTTTCCTTCCTTCCTTCCTTCTTTCCTTCCTTCCTTCCTTCCTTCCTTCCTTCCTTCCTTCCTTCCTTCCTTCCTTCCTTCCTCCTTCCCTCCTTTCCTCCCTTCCTTCCTCCTTCCCTCCTTTCCTCCCTCCCTTCCTCCCTCCTTCTCTCTTTCTTTCTTTCTTTTTTCTTTCTGCCTTCCTTTCTCTCTCTCTCTTTCTTTCTCTCTTTCTCTCTCTTTCTTTCCTTTCTTCCTTCCTAAACAGGTATAAAATGTACATATATAAATATTAGTGTTACTAAGAATAATAATTTGTCTAGATATTTGATTTCACAGTTGTAAGACGCTCCACTGAGGAAATGCCCTCTATCAATATATGTCAGCACCTGCTTTCCAACTTATAGTGTCCAGGGTATTGTGGTATTAAGTGAGTCACCCAGGGCCATCCAACCAATATGTGTCAATGGCAAGACTTGAACCCAGGTCTTCTTGCTTCCAGATCATGCTTCCCTCCCTACCATGCTTCCTCTCTGTCACAGAAAGACTATACCATGAGGATAGTCATAGCATTTAGAGCTGATATGGGCATGAGAGATTAATACTATCCCTTTTCTTATAGAGGAGGAAACTGAAAAGGCAACATGACTTGGGATCACATAGGGCAAATGTCCCCAAAATAATTAAACACAGTTTGCTAAATGTGCCAAAATCTAGGCTTCCTTGGGCCCATTCTTGAAATTTCTCCAATGTGGTAGTTCATACTCAGGTTTCAGTTTACCTGGCAGAGCCTTTGGCAATCCAGAATCACCTGCACTCTAGACCAAGGCAGCTAAAGAGAGCTCTGTAAGATAGTGCCTTGGGGGACTATACCAAATTAGAGCATCCCAGAATGCCAGTGATGGAAGAGACGTCAGTGTCCATCTTGTCTCACCGACTCACCCTGAGCAAGAATTCCTTCTATGATCTTCCTGATGAGGAGTCAGCTGGCCTTTGTTTAAAGATATCTAGTGAGGGAAGAACTCTACAGGAGACTTCCTGCCATGTGGGCACAGTCAGCTATGCTTTGAGTGACCATTCTATTGACCTCATAATGCTACTGTTTAGCCCACATTTCCATCTTGTCCCAAGAATGTTGTTAAGTGTCATTTATTAAGTGTCAACTATAGTGCTAAGTGCTGGGGGTATAAAGAAAGGGGAAAAAAATCCCTGCTTCAAGGAGTTCATAGTCCAATGGGGAAATAATGTGGAAACAATAATGTACAAACAAATTGTAGTCAGTATACATTTGAAATTATCACCAGAGGGGGCAGCCAGATGATGGAATAGAATAGAGCACTGATAGAGCTGGAAGAGAATCCAGAGCTCAGTTCAGGAATTAGCACGAGAATCATATAAGTATCAAGGAACTAAAGAAAGATTTGAACCCAAGACCTCTGACTCCAGATCTAGCACTGTTTTGTTGTTGTTGTTGTTGTTGTTCCATGTTGATAATCATAGCTTCATTATCCATTCCCCTGATACAATCATAACTGTTCTTATGTTGAACAAAAGATACCAGGCAGGTGAGAAAAACTTAGTTGCACAAGTTCTTGTGACACAGAACGATTAATGAGTCTTTGGAGATCTGGGCCAGTTCTCCTGTGGAGCTTTTGAAATGGAGGGAAGATAATCCTTTTTCTTCAGAATAATCAAAATGTCCCAAGAAGACTTGAATCAGTGTGTATTTAGTGAAGTTCTGGGGAATCTGCAGGTCAGCTAGGGCACAGAGCGCTAAGCCTGGAGTTAAGAATCTTTCTGAGTTCAAATCTGGCCTCAGACACTTACTAGCTGTGTGACCCTGGGCAAGTCCTCACCCTGATGGCTTCATGCCAAGTTGTATTGGGATTCCTTCTGCCTTGAAGTCACTTGTGTTTCATTTGTCACAGTTCACAATTTGGGCTCTTAAAAAATGTACAGTAAACCATAAAATCCCAAACCTCATTGGGTTCTAGACAATCCTCATTCAGAAGACAGTAAGAGAGGAAGAAACGATGGAAACCATTTATTTATTAAGCTCTTATTATGTTTTCAAACACAGCATTTAGCACTAGAGATACAAATACATGAGAAAAGAAAACATTTCAAGGAGGTTACGTTCTAATGAAAACGGTTGCTGCTTGTCATTTGGTGAAACTGAGGGTAGGACCCCATGGCCACAACCGATGTCATTGAATGAGAGCCTAGGGCTGGGAAGGTTCTACAGCAGTGAGCATGAATAGCTTCCACTTATGCAGATTGAAATCTGCCTATGACTCAGGAGTTAAATCAGTGATTCTCAAATAGATTTTTTTTCTCAATGCATCATATTCTTTGCCATAAGGAATTTGTGGTAAATGGAAAATTTCTGTTTTCTAAACTGTGAAAACTGGGAAACTTGTGCATTCAGGGGGCCATTTTCCTTCAATAAAGCCATCTTTTCATCTTCAGAGCTCTTGTTCTGAGGCCCATTGGTCTCATTATTGAGAGCCTCCCAGGGCTCACTATTCAAGACTGGCTCCAATCAAGCTGCAAGTTATTTTCTGGCCATTTTCTCTCCAGGGGTGTCTCTCTCTCTCTCTCTCTCTCTCTCTCTCTCTCTCTCTCTCTCTCTCTTGTCTTTTTCAATCTTGGGACCATAATAAGATCAATCAATATTATCTTTACTCTTGGAAAGGATGCATCATTCTATTGTCTATAGACCCACTTTTTATGTCTTATGACTATCAGAATGTAATCTCCATGAGTGCAGGAACTATCTCTGCTTTTCTATTTGTATCCTTAGGATTCGCCACAATGCTTGGCATCTAGTAAGTGATTAAATGATAACTTTTCATTATCATCTGTTCAATAAGAGCAGGATTTTTTTTCTTCCCAAGTTCAAAATCTGTCTTGTTTTGAGATTAGTGCTTACATGTAACAGGAAAGTTTTGTTAATTTTGCAAATACTATATTTCTCAAGCTATGTATTTGAGCTAAGCAGAATTTATGTTAAGATGATTTTTATATTTTCATTGGTCTATGATGACTGACACCCACAATTCCATAGTACAACTAATTAACTCCATGGAATCCTAGTATCTTTCAAGAACCATTGAGTCAAGTCCCAAGGAGTTTATTGAAACATGTAGATGGAGATACTGTGACTTGCCTGATTTTTAGTTAGTAAATAGTGATTTGGGAACCCAGGTTTTGGCCAAGGATTTAGGCTACAAAAATGATGATGATGATGATGAAATGTGGTATATAGGAAAACCTAATGATTTGGAATCAGAAGACCTGGGTTAAAATCTTAGCTTTTCACCCTTTATACCCTGTTTAACTTTGGTTGAATTCTTTAGCTTATGTCTTCTCATCTACAAAATTAGGGAGTTGGCTTTTAAGGTCTCTTTACCTCTAGAATTCTGATCATCTGATGATAAATAAATCATATTTTTATTAAAGTTTTTTTATTTTCAAAATATATGCATGGATAATTTTTCAACATCAAGCCTTACAAAACTTTGTGTTCCAAATTTCCCCCCTCTCTCCAACTCCCTCTCCTAGATGGCAAGCAATCCAATATGTGTTAAACATGTTAAAATATATTTAAAATCATATATATATATATATATATATATATATACATTTATACAATTATCTTGCTTAACAAGGAAAATCAGATCAAAAAGGAAAAAAAAATGAGAAAGAAAACAAAATGTAAGTAAACAACAAAAAGAATGAAAATTCTATATTGTGATCCACACTGAATTCCCACTGTCCTCTTTCTGGATGCAGATGGCTCTCTTCATCACAAGGTCATTGGAATTGGCCTCAGTCATCTTATTGTTGAAAAGAATCACTTGCATTGAATTGATCTTTGTATAATCTTGTTGTTGCCATGTACAGTGATCTCCTGGTTCTGTTCACTTCACTTAGCATCAGTTGGTGTAAGTCTCTCCAGGCCTCTCTGAAATCATCCTGCTGGTCATTTCTTACAGAACAATAATATTCCATAACATTCACGTACCATAATTTATTCAGCCATTCTCCAACTGATGGGCATCCATTCAATTTCCAGTTCCACTATAACAAGGATTACCATAAACATTTTTGCACATGTGGGTCCTTTTCCCTCCTAATAAATAATATTTTTAAAACATCTGAAAATCTACAAAATATGTTCTCCATAGAAAACTTGTAAGGTAGAAAGTTTAAAGTATGATGACCTTGAGGTTCATTATTTGAAAATCACCTACTGTGTATCAGGCACCATTCTAAGCAACATATAGAACCAAGCCTGACAACAATCCTTGCCCCTAGGAGCTTATATTCTACAGTGGTGGTAGAAGCACATAGAAGTCATTACAAAGTATATAGACAAAGAAAGCAAAGTAATTTCAGGGGCTGGAAAGCATGAGCAATTAGAATGAGGAAATCTCTCACTTAAGAGTTGGAGTTTGTGTTGAACCTTGAAAAAAGCCGGGAGTTCCAAGAGGCAGAGCTGGGGAGGAGGGAATTCTAGGCATCGGAGAAAGCCTGGGTATAGACATGGAGGGAGGAGAGGGAATATTACATATACAGAACAGCAAAAACACCAATTTGTCTGGGATATAGAAATCACAGAGTAAATCTAGGATTCTATGATTATCCTCATTTTACAGACGAGAAATTAAATGTGTCATGTCAATGTGCATTTATTAGTATCTACTATGTATCAGAGCAGCTAAGTAGGGCAGTGGATACTGTGTCAGTCTTGCAGCAAGGGAGGCTCAACTTCCTGAGTTCAAATCTGGCCTCAGACACTTACTGGCTGTGTGACTCTGGGCAAGTCACTTAACTTGTCTGCCTCAGTTTCCTCATCTATAAAATGAACTTGAGAAGGAATAATGAAACACTTCTGTATTTTTGCCAAGAAAACACATATGGGCTCCTGAAATATTGGACGTGACTAAAAAACAACTGAATAACAACAACAAGAACTATGTGTCAGGCATGGTGCTAAGTGCTAGAGGATACAAATAAAGGCAAAAAACAGTCCTTGCTCCCAAAGGAGATGACAGTCTAATGGGAGAGACAGTATGCCATAGACAGGGTAAACTGGAAATAATCTTAGAGGGAGGTCACTAAGATTAAAAGGGAAAAGGAGAAATGTTATGTGGGAACTGAAGAAATTTAAATGAATTCTAGGGAAGTAAAGAGGTTAAGGATGAAGAGGGAGAGCATTCCAAACATGGGGAATAACCAATAAAGATGCTCCAAATTAGAAATTAGAGTGTCATGGAAGAGGGACAGCTCAAGAAGATTCACAGGGTTAAAGTGACTTGGCCAAGATCACATGGCCAGTAAGCATGAGAACTGGAACATGGAGGCATTGGTTAAGCTCTGCAGGTTAAGCCCTCAAGGGTTGCCCAGTCTAACTCCTCATTTAACCGATGACAAGAAGAAAAAAAATCACCTCTTTTCCCCAGTCACTTATACATACATGCATTGAAACAACCACAAAACTGAATTGTAGCCAAGTTATATGTTTCCTCAAAGATCACACAGGCAGGGAATATCAGAATCAGAATCCACACCCAGGCTGCCCTGATTCCGAATCCTGTGTCTTTCCACTGTGTCTTCTTCCTCTCCAAGTCTTCTGTCTCTAAGATCTTCACACTTTCCATGATGCCATATTGCCTCCATGAGCAATAGTCTAGCATTGCTCTAGTTAATGGCTCACTAAGAGGACACGTTTCCTAGGATCGCTTCTTTCCAGGGTTGCCAGAAAGCTCGGTAAGACCCTAACCAGATATAGAGCTATACTTATGTTTGTTCCAGTGAAGTCTTGGGGACATCGTGGGTAGAGAGAGGGTAAAGCAGCAGAAGCCATAATCTGGGGAGATATAGAACTTCTCCTGCTCAGTGGGATCCCTTCTTATATTGCAGAAGAAATCAATGAGTGCTAGAACTAAAAGGCCTCTCTGAGTGCATCTAGTTCATCAGTCATGTCTAACTGTGACCCTATTTGGAGTTTTCTTGGCAAATATACTGGAATGGTTTGTCATTTCTTTCTTCTAATCATTTGACAGATGAGGAAACTGAGGCAAATAGGATTAAATGACTTGACCAGGGTCACACAGCTGATAAGTGTCTGAGGTCAGATCTAAACTCAGGAAGATGAGTCTGACTCCAGGTCCAGCATCCTATCCATTACAGCACCCACCTAGCTGCTCTGGGCATCCAATAAATACTTAAAAGTTAAAACACTATATCTACTCTCACATTGTTTCTCACAACACTCCTGAGACATATGTGCTATTGATGACATTATGATGGTGATAACTAGCTTTGATTCATTAATTGCATTTATTATATATATACATATATATAATAAATGGATTTATTAATGATGGCAAAGAACTTTACAAATATTCATTTGATTCAACCCACTGAGATTACGTCCATTTTACAGATGAGGTAAGCGAGGCTGAGAAGGGCTAAGTGATTTGCCTGGAGTTGCACAGCTAATCAGTATCTGAGGTGGGTTTTGAATTCTGAGTTTCCAGACTCCCAGTCCACTGTGTCATCTTGTCTCATAGCAAACAGAAAGGAGTTCTTGGGGGTGAAGGGAAGGGCTGGAATGGCTTCCCAAAGGAAGGAGCACTTGGCATAAACTTAGAAGGAAACTACAGATTATAAGGGTCAAAGATGAGCCTCTGCAAGGGCACAGTCAGTCAACAAGCGTTTATTAAACTCTTACCATGTGATAAGTAGTTTAGGATACCAGGAAAGACAGAAGCAAGATCTCTGCCCCCAAGGAGCTTACATTTTATTGGGAGAAGTAACATGTCAAAAACCCCTATATATACAAAACACATACAGAGTAGATAGAAGGTAATCTTAAAGGAAAGATCCAAGGGGATATGGAAGACATGGCAAGAAAATGGAATGCTGGGTATGAGAATCAGCACATGGGGAATAATGCATAAAAAGGCTGAAGGATAGGCTGAAGTCAGGTGGGGGAGGGCTTTAAACACCCACAAAAGAGTTTGCATTTTATCACAGAGACAATAGGGAGCCCCAGGAGATGTTAGAATAGAGAAGTAACAGATAGCGATGTGCTATGGAATATCACCTCAATGTCTGTGTGGAAGATGGATGGGAAAGGGCAAAGATGGGAAGAAGGGAGACCCATTACCACGCTGTTGCAGTTAAAGGTCGATGTTAGAGGTGGTGGGGTTCTAAACTAGGGGGATGGCCACTTGGGTGAGGAGAGTGGCAAAAGAAACAACATAACTTGGCGACGCATTGTATTTGGGAAAGGAGAGAAGGGATGAGCAAGTGCTTTGAAATTGTAGAGAAAGTAAAAAGTTTGTTTAGCTTTCAACTTTTAGGACCACTTATCATTTTCCTTTTAAAAATCAAAAACTCATACATTTTCATGCTCTTGGTAGAAGAATCCAGACTAATAACCTGACATGACTCTTCCCTTGATTTTTTTCCAATTTTATTTTAACTAAATTTGAATGTGAAAGGACAAAGAGATGAGAAACCACCAAGACTTTGGGTAAGGCATTCTCGAAAATGGTTTTCCTTTCTCTTTGCCCCTTATCAGAGACTGTCCAAAGAAATCCCTGTCTGCCTTAAAGGGCCTTTCATCAATCACTCCCCAGACCTTTCATTTTTTCTATGTCTGACCCCCCTCCCTTCTCTCCCTTCCTATTCTGAGACTTGAAATGAAATGATTTTTTAAGAAACTGATGACAAGATAGCAAGGTCGACAATTAATAACCCTGGTGTCTCCTGGTAATACACCTTGCCCATGCGAAATGAAAAATCACCTTTTAATTCAGACTTTATTAAAAAGAAAAAGGATCAAAAGGGGGGAGACGGGGTGGACTGAGTTACCGGAGCTAAACACTTCTGAAGCTTCCAAAGAGAGGTAGCGAGTCACTTCCCTATTAATTTAACAGTCCATACTTTTGGTAATTAAATTTCCTCTATTTCACATCACTCCCCCACTCAGTCTGTTCTTCAGAACTTGCCTTGTTGGAGTGATGAGTAAGGAAGACCAGTTGAACCTGGAAGACGCAGCTGTTTCTGCTTCCTTTCACTTGAAATTTAAGAACTTTGAGACATGAAGCCCCTAGGGACGTCCTAGTTGAAAGTCATAACTAGGGAGGAGCAGTCAGAGCTTACTCCCATCTCTCTCAGGAAATTGATGGAATATAGACAATACAGGTAGAGGAAACTAAAGTTAGCTTCTAGTTACTAAGAAAAATTAGAATTAATCAAAATAGGAAAATAGCCTGTGGAAACATATCCCAGGTAAACTAAGATTATAGATTAGTACCCAGAAGGGACCTTAGAAGATAGTTATGATGAAATCATTGGATCATAAAATCAAGATCTGACCTTTGAGAATATCCAGTCCAACCCCTCTCATATAAAAGAGGAATATGAGACTCAAAAGAAAGTGAGATGAAGTGCTTAGGGTCACACAGGTCATCATCATCAGAGGTAGGATTTGAATCCAGGACTCCTGATTCCTTAGGCAAGTCTAAAGCCTTCATTTGTCAGATAAAGAAACTGAGGCTCAAAGATATTAAGCATCTTGTCCAAGATCACACAAATAGTACATGGCTGAGCTCAGATTCAAACTCAGGGACACCAATGCCAATTTAGCTCTTTCCCCTTCTGTAATGGGCAGTATAATTCCCACCCTGCTCCTGCTCTGCTCTCCTTGGTAATAACTCTAGCAGGAATTTGGAAATGTCTTTGGGTCTGGACTACCCTACTGTTCTAGGGTGTTTGTCTCATAGCAGGGCTGCCCCCTCTGCCACCCCCATCTGGTAGAATCTTGTACTGGGAAGTCTGAGAAATTTTTCTGAATCTTCCCTCCCTTCTAAAGCAAAAGAAAATCTGAATGTCCTAAACAATTGACTGGTGGGCAATTTTTCATAATTCTTTCCAGAACTATTTCCTTCCTTCCTTCCTTCCTTCCTTCCCTCCCTCCTTCCTTCCTTCTTTCTTTCCTTCCTTCCCTCCTTCCTTCCCTTCTTCCTTTCCTTCCTTCCCTCCTTTCTTCCTTTCCTCCTTCCTCTTTCCTTTCCTCCTCCCTCCCTCCCTCCCTCCCTATCTCCCTCCTTCCTTCCTTCCTTCTTTCCTTCTTTCCTTCCCTGCAAAAAATTACAGAAGTCTCCAATTTTCAAGGTCCTTTGCAACTCACTCTCTATGATCTTATGATACGCATACCAAAAAAGAAGTCATCTCTACCTTCAAGGAGCTCACATTTTCATCTGGCACTCTTGCTCTCTATTTTCTATTCCAGATAGTCTACACAAGTTGTCCTCTGTGCACATCTGGTAATTTCCCATCTGCTTCCTTGCTTTCTGTAAACGAAATATCTTTGCCTCTCCTCTCTCCCTCCCCAATGTACTGTGAGGGGTCCCTTTGAAGCAGTCAGTGACACAGAAGGCAGAACACTGAATCTAGAATCAGGATGACCTAAGTTCAGATGTGGCCTCAGATATTTCCTAGCTGTGCAACTCTGGGCAACTCACTTTAACTTCTGCCTGCTTCCATTTCTGCACCTGTAAAAAAAGACATCATAACGGCATTGATCTCCCAGAATTGTTGTGAGAATCAAAAGATAAAGTGTTTGTTTAAAAAAAAAAAAAAGGATTTAGCACATAGTAGGTGCAACGCAAAACTTCATACTGATCTTAGTGGGTCTAAATTTGGGGACTGTGGAAAAACAACAAATGAGAATTTCAGTGTTGTAGTGAAAAGCTTTTTATTATTAAAGCAGTAAAAAAGATATATGAGGTTGAGTTTATGTGTCCAACATCAGGGATGAGCCCCCACCCGTGTCGTCCTTACCAAGAGGACCAGCTGTATGGGGAGCTTCCTACATCAAGGCTTTGATCTAAGTAGAAGCCCCACTGAGATAGACCGAGATGAGAACAGTGCTTTTTATGTAGAATGCAGCTTTTTGTTGGAAACCAGCTCAAATATTGGTCTTGAACAACAGATGTCACCCAGTGGTTTGTCATTTGGTTCTTATAGACTAGCTAAAGGCAAATAAAGAGATTGTAGTGGATAGGTTCAGGCAGAGGTCACTTCATATCTGAATTGGATTCTGAAATGGAGACTTTTTGTATCACCCATTTTTCTATAAATTAAGTCTTTTTTCCCACAATTCCCTATTTGCTCCATACCACTTTTCTTTAAAAACATAGATTACTCATATGACATCTTCAACATGAAACCTTCTTTGAATCCTTCCATGTAGAAGTGATTGTTCCTTCGTTGTTCCTCAACTCTGGGAGATGGAATGATTATTAATCCCATTTTACAGATGAGGCAATTGAGGCTGAGGCTAAGTGAGATACCCAGGATCATCCATTTTAGTCACATCCAGCTCTTCATGATCCCATGGACCATAGCATCCTTCTATCATTCATTATCCCCAAGTCTCTCCAAGTTCATGTTCATTGTTTCCATGACAATATCTATCCATCTCATTCTCCTTTTTCTTTTGCCTTCAATCGTTCCCAATGAATTGGCAAAGATACTGGAGTCGAGCTCGATTTACAGGTGGGAAAACTGAAGCAAATAGGGTTAAGTGACTTGTCTAGAGTCACACAGATAGTAAGTGTCTGAGGAAGGAAACAGATTTGAACTCAGGAAGACTCATTTTCTTGATTGCAGGCATAATGTTCTCTTTACTGCTTTTCTTAGCTGATTCACTGTGCTTTTTAAAGCATTCTGTATTGGCATGAGTTTAATTGACTATATTAATCTTCTACAGCAAGGATTTCCTTTATGAGACCTTTATGAGTTATGGAACAGGTGGTCATCCAGCTTGGACTTGAATACTGCCAGTGGTGGGGAACTCACTAAAATCATGTGGTAGCCTATAATATTTCTATGCAATGATTATTGTTAGAAGGCTTGTCTTTATATTGAGGCTTAGTGAGAAGAACAAAAAAGCATTAAACTGAGTACCAGGAGCTGTGTGACATCTTGTGACTCGGTTGTGTGTGCTCGGTTGACAACTTGTGACCTTCATAAAGTTGTTTCTCACAGGGCCTCAGTTTCCTTCTCTGTAAATCCAGGAGAATAGATTTAATGGCTTATAATGCCCTTCCCAGCCCTTACCTCTCCTGTTCTAAGTTCCCTCCCAGCTCTAACAACCCCTGTCCTAAGCTCCCTCCCATCTCTGACATCCTCTATTCTAAGCTCCCTCCCAGCTCTGACATCCCCTGTTCTAAGCTCCCTCCCAACTCTAATAACCCCTGTTCTATGCTCCCTCCCAGCTCTAACAATCCCTGTTCTAAGCTCCCTCCCAGCTCTGACATCCCCTGTTCTAAGACACTTCTCAGCTCTGACAATCTGGGTTCTAACATCTCTTTCTTCAGAAAATACTTTGATCTTATGAATCAAAAAAATGTTACCATGAATTGCTTAATATCTGCCCTTCCCCATAACTGCTGCCTGACCAATATTGTGAACAGTTCAAGGGTTGCTGCCATACTTACTCCCCTCTCTCTCCCTATCACCCTTCCCTCCACAAACATGTACATTTCTTAAGGCTCCATTTGTCTTTGCACCGAAGTTCTTCCCCCAGCCTCATAAGGTGTTTCATGAATGCTTTTTGGCTTAAATTCATTTGAGAGCTCAGTGTGGTGGGGATTTACAACCAGCTTAATATCGTCATTATTTGTCTTCTTGCTCTCTCTTTTCCTCTCCCAAGATGCGGGGAATGTGCTGGGAGTCAGGTTGGTTTGTAAATTATAGACCGTAGCACTCTCTGCTTGGTGGGCAATAAATAAAGCTTCCTCATCCCTTGGATGCTTTTTTTTTTAAAGCAAGAGATCAGGTTTTTATGTGATCTTTTCCCCAAGTAAGTGACCATCTTTCTCATCACTGAGCTATCTGTCCTTGCTTCAGATCTACTGTTGCAGGAGGAAGGGGAATAAAGTTTCTGCAGCTCAGTGGCTGGCTTGGCCATTATCTCTCTTTCTTAGTCCAAAAGGATTTGTGCCAGCAAATTAATGTGCATTTATTAAGCACCTACTGTATATCAAGCACTATGCTAAGGACTGGATATACAAAGAAAGATAAAGGCAGCCTCTAGTTTTAAAGGCTTCTCAGACTAATGGGAGAGATTACATACAAAACACTATGCAAGAACAAAATAGAAGATAAGATGGAGATCAATGAAAAGCAGGTGTTAGATAGTTAGAGAGAGGGGAGGATACAAGGAGTAGCTTGACAGTAACAATAATGAGAGGGCAGCTAGGTGGCACAGTGGACAGATTACTGACCCTAAAGTCGGAGGAGCTATGTTCAAATCTTGCCACAGACACTTAGTAGTTATTAGCTGTGTGACCGTGGGCAAGTCACCTAACACAAATTGCTTTGCCAAGGGCAGGGGGAAAAAAGAATCATGAGAGCTGTTCTATAGTAGAATGGGAAGCTCAGGAATCTAGTAGGTTTTTCCTTGTTGGGCTTTTTATGCAGCATAAGGGGGTCCTTTTCATGCATATTTTAGACAAAATTCTTTCTCAGGTCCATTACCACTCTGAAAGTTTGAAAAGAACAGTGGAATCTTTATTGTCTAATGGATTTTTCATGATTCAAGATCAAGTGATGCTATTGTCCCCTAGAAAACATATTTCTGTCTGAAGAGTGAACCTGGATTTCCCTGGGATAAAGAAAACATTGCTTCTCCTTGCTGATGTGTGTGATGAGGCTGAGTTTTAGAAACTCTGGGACATTGTGGCCACTGTGGCCCAGAGCCACCTGCTGCAATATTGGACAGTTAAGGATGATCCCAATTCCTCAAGCATCTGTGAATCAGGAAGATCCTAAATCTTTTTTTACTTTTAAATATATTATAATAATTAAAAAATATCAACCATATTTCTGCCTATTATTTCTTATAGCATACTAATGTTCCATTACGATCACACATGATAACTTAGTTAGCTATCTCAACCATTAGGCACCTACTTTGTTTCCAGTTTTCTGTTGCCACAAAAATTACATATAGAAAAAATATAAATATTTTGGTAATGTGGTGTTTTTGTTAAAGACCATCCAAAGTTATACGTCTAACAGTAGAAACTCTAGGTCCAAAGATATGGAAATCTTAGTCATTATATTAAAATAATTCCAAATTATTTTCAGAATGCGTTTACCAATTTACAGCTTCACCAGCCATGTATTAATGTCTTTCCCTAATCCTTTCAGTGTTTATTATTCTTGTTTTTTGTCATCTTCATCTTTTTACTGTTTGGGAAATGACATCACTGGGTTGTTTTGATTTGCATTTCTCTCATTACTAATGATTCGGATAATTCTTTCATATGCTTATTAATAGTTTGAAGTTCTTCTTTTGAGAACTATTTGTTCTTATCTTCCTATCTCTTGGGGGAATGACTTTGTTATATGCTTCTTTTAGTTATCTATTGTGACTATCAAATCCTCATTAGAGATATTTAATAATAAGATTTTTTCCCAGTTAATGGCTTCTTTTAATTTTAGGTATGCTATTTTTGTTGGTTCAAAAGCCTTTCAATTTCATGTACTCTAAATGATCTACTTTGTCTTAAATTCATTTCTATGAGTTGTTTAGTTAATAAGTCATCCCTTTGCTGTAACTATGAATTATCTGCCAGACCGCTTCTTGGTTTTCTCAGCAGTTTATCACATAGCGAGCTTTTTTCTTATGTAATTTATGTTTTCATATTTACAAAACATTGAATTATTTTGTTCAGTTACTTCTGAGTCTTCCTTTTCTTCTTGAACTTTCTAATAATTTGTCTTCATTAACAGATTTTCAGACATTGAGACTTGGGTCTGAACACATATTCCAATGGTTAGTATCCTGTTACCCCATCTTTCATTCTCCTCATCCTAACTGGCCAATTGAATGCCAGTTATATCTCTATAAACCCAGCTGTCAACCTTTACATTTCTATCCACCTCAACCTTCACTGATAGTGTTGCCCTGCCCCTTCCAATGTGCCCTCTGGAACTCCTGCTCTTTTACTAACTCTTTTTCATCTTAGACCTCTTTAATTCTTCATCATTCTGTCCTCTGGGATAATATTCCATGGGTGACATTGAACCTCTGGATGTCCTTTACAACAAATCTTCTTTTCTTTCTCCAGTCCTCAGCTGAAGACTTTACCTTCTATTTCATCCAAAAATTGAAATTATTAACTACAAGCTCACTTTTCCCTTTCCCCTCATCTCATTCTCCTTCACATCATCTTCTAGTTATCCTCCTTTATTCCATTCTCTGAAAGAGACCCTTCACCTTGCCAAAGCCAGTTCCTCTTCTTAATTCCATTCCCTCCCTGCTCTCACATATAGCACCTAATATAACTTTCTTTTCCTTCAATTTCTATCTACTGTTTTTTCCCTCTTGCCAACAAACATGTTTTAGTTTCCTAATCTTAAAAAAACTTTTAAGTCCTAGTATCACCTCTAAGTGTTATTATATATCTTTAACCATTCCTTTTTATCTAATATTGAAAAATTCTCAGTGCTTCCATTCTAGCTTTTCTTACTTATTCTTTAACTCATTGCAACTTGGCTTTTGTTTTTAAAGTTCAACTGAATTCTCTCCAATGTTATGAATGACTTCCTAATTACCAAGTTTAATGAACTTTTCTTAAGCTTCACCCATCTTGCCTTCTCTACAGCTTTTTATACTATTTTCTCTTGGATACTCTCTCTCCTTGGGTTTTGTAACTCTGCTTAATTCTCCTTCTACCTCTCCAAACATTTCTTCTCAGTCCCTTTGGTTGGGTCTTCACATATATCATGATCACAAGATCCATTTCCTTTGCTTGTCATTTATTTTAACCCCCCAAAGAAATAATTTGAAAATGATTAGCTATATGGGGATATAGTCATAGCAATAACAACATAATAAGAATAACTCACATTAATACAATGCTACAGCATCATAAATATATTACTCATAACACATTGCTATTCTCATTCTATATATGAAGAAAACTGGAGGGATTTTCAGTTTGAAGTGATCTGTCCATGGTCACACAGCTAATCACAATCTAAGAATCTAAGGATAAATAGTTAGGGAGCCTCTATATAGTGCTTTAAGGTTTGCAAAATAGCTAACAAATATCTCATCTTATTCTTAGAACAACCTTGCAAAGTAGGTGATATTATTATCATCCTTGTTTTACAGATTTGGAAACTGAGGTAGATAGAGTTTATATGACTTCGGAGGTCATACTTGAGCCCTGATGTTTCTGATTCAAGCTTAATGCTCTTATCCATTGTGCAATCAGTGGTTTCTTAAGATAAAGACATAGTGAAGATCATTTTGAAGCTATGAAGAACATCAAATATTGAATTTAGGAGAACTTGGAAAGTAAACTTAAAGAGGATAGTTGAACTGAAGGAGGGAAAGGGCTCAACTTGAAGAGAGACTCAGTTCTAAGGAAGAAAAAGATTAAGGAATAGCACCTAAATAGAGAGAAAGGGGAGTAAAGAGTTAATGAAGCAAAAGGGCAAATAAAACAAATTATCAAATGAACCAATTGGAAAAGTAAATTGCTTAGCAAACCAAACTGGCAAAACAAATAAGAGTTAAATGAGAACTGGAAAAGAAAGTAGCATATGGCTTGTAGGCAATGGTGAGGACAAAGCAAATTAATTGGGAACCACAGTTGTAAAATTATTAAAGAGGTGTTTAAGAGGTGAGGTATAAGTAGTTTACATGTAATTCAAAAACAATCTCAATTGGTATGGATACCAGAGAGAAATAATTTCTTTAAAAATACTTCATTTTAACATTAAAAAAAATTTTTTTGAATTCTATTACTCTTTCCAACAATGAGATGACTGATGCCATTTCTAATGATCTTGTGACAAAGAGAGTTATCTACACCCAGAGAGGGAACTGTGAGAACATAACATTTTCATTCTTTTTATTGTTGTTCTCTTGCATTTTGTTTTCTTACTCATTTCCTTTCCTTTTTGATCTGATTTTTCTTGTGCAGCAAGAGAATTGTATAAATATGTTTACACCCATATATTTCAACATGTTTAACATATATTGGATTGCTTGCCATCTAGGGGAGGGAATGGGAGAAAGGAGGGGAAAACTCTGAAAGGGTAAGTGTTGAAAAATTATCAATGCATAGGTTTGGAAAATAAAAAGCTTTAAAAATAAAATAAAATTTTGAGTTTCAAATTCTCTCCATTTCTGAAATCTCTCCTCCACTCATTGTGGAGAGCAAGCAGTATGATATCAATTATGCACATGAAGTCAGGCAAAATATATTTCCTCATTGGCCATGTAATACACACATAAAAAACAAGAAAAATGAAATAAAAAATATGTGTCAATCCTCCTTCAGCGTTCATCAGTTCTCTCTTCAGAGGTGAATAGTATTTTTCTTCATGAGTCCTTTGGAATTGCCTTTTATCATTGTATTGATCAGAGTATCTAAGTCACAGTTAATCATCATTACAATATTGTCATTAGTGGGAAAAATCTGGTCTTGGTTCTGCTCACTTCACTTTGCATCAGTTCACATAAGTCTTTCTAGGTTTTTCCAAAACTATTCCCTTCCACATCATTTCTTACAACACAAGAGTATTCAGTCATCACAATCAGAGACAATAATTTGTTCAGCCATTCCCCAGGAGAAGTGATTTGTATTGAGTGTACTATATTTGCATGTCTGCCATTGTCAAGTCATTGCCATTTATGGCCCAAGTATTGCCTTTTCTTCCCTCATAGAAGAAGGAAATTAGTGGGTCTGGGTTCAAATCTCAAATGTGTCAATACCTATGGGCTACCTTAATCATTAATTAATAGATATTAATTACTTATTAATACTTTGGACCTTTCTAGACTCCACTTTACTCAACTATAAATTGATGGATAGGCTAGATGATCTCTGAAGTTCCAGCTGTAAATCTATGATGGTTTATTGGATGTTCTCTAGTCATTCTATCTCCCATTCCCTTTCTTTGCTTGGGCTGTCCTTTATATCTGGGATGTATTTATTCTCTTTTCATCTATCTCACAAAATATCTAGCTTTCCTTCAAGGTTCAACTCAGGTTCCCTCCCATATACTTTCCCTTCTGAAAACTGTTTTTTGTTCATTTGATTTATACTTTGTACTTCTATTTGTGTGCAAATTATCTTCCCTCTCTTTGGGGGCAGGAACTGTTTCATTCTGGTGTGTGTGTATATGTTTGTGTATTCCCATTGCTTAGCACAGTACTTTACACACCGTAGGCTCTTAATAAATGTTTATTGACTTGAATAACAATCTCTACAATTACCAACAAATACGAATCAAGCCTCAAAGAAAACCTTATGATTAGAATTGTTTACATTGTTAGAAAAGAAGATTCTCTAATCTAACCCAAAAAATAGGAATGGATTTCTTTGTTCCCTTCTGATCTCCCTTCCCGCTGGGGACTTAAAAAGATTTTTTTTTTTGTTTTATGTCATACAAAGCAAAGTTTATGCTATTCTAATTCTGTTTCTCTACTGTGTATCACCTCACATGAATCTTTGCCTGCTGCTTTATGGTCTTCCCATTTGTCATTTGAATGGTGAGATAATGGCTCATCTGTATGAGCAATTGTCAAGGGAACTAGGCATATTTTAGCCCAGAGAAAAGAATTGTGTGTGTGTGTGTGTGTGTGTGTGTGTGTGTGTGTGTGTCGGGGAAGTGAGACGGGTGTTGTATTTTAGCTGTCTTCAAATATTTGAATGACTGTTATAGAAAAAAAGGGTTTCTGTTTGCTCTGTGTGGCCCCAACAGGGAGAACTTTGAATTGCAAAGGGGTCAATTGAGGATTTGATGTCAGGAAAAAATTCTTGATGATGAGAATTGTCAAAACTTAGAACAATCCTCAATTTCCCATCTCAGTGCCTTTGCACTGGCTGCTCCCCTCCCCCCATTCCTGGAATACTCCTCCTCACCTCCGACTCTTCATTGTGACTCTCTTTTTGTTTTTTTTCTCTTTTTTATGTATAAACATATTTATACAAGTCTCTTGTTGCACAAGAAAAATCAGATCAAAAGGAAAGTAAATGAGTGAGAAAACAAAATGCAAAGTGAACAAAAAGAGTGGGAATGTTATGTTGTGATCCACGTTCAGTTCCCACAGCCCTCTCTCTGGGTGTAGATGGCTTTTCTCATCACAAGATCATTGGAACTGGTATAAGTCATCTCATTGTTGGAAAGAGTCTCGTTCATCAGAATTGATCATCCCATAATCTTGCTGTTGCCGTGTACAATGATCTCCTGGTTCTGCTCATTTCACTTACCTGGCTGTCTTTATGACTCAGATCTCAGCTCCTGCCTCCTGGTCCCCTCCTCTACTCTGGTATTAATTTCCATCTGCTCTGAATAATTTTTAATGTACCTGGTTATTTACATGTTGTCTCTTCCATTATAATGTGACCTCCTTGAGAACTACTGCCTTTTTACCATTTTTTGTATCTTCAGAGCTTAGCACAGTTCCTGGCACATAGTCAATACTTAATATGTCCTCAGTGATTGATTGGTTGTCAGGATTTGTTTAAAAAAGATGCTTGTTCAAATAGACCCTGAAGCTTTCTTTATGATCATGTGTAAGTAACTTGACCTTTCTATGCTCCATGGAGGTTGCTAGGACGTAATTATTTACTCATAAAGGGATGTAGAAAGAAGGAGTTCTCATAGCAAGAATTACTTAATGAAGTCAAGGCCCCTTGTGTATGATTTTTGTATATTTAAGGTATTATTCCAGGTGAGGAAATAAAGTGTTTTATTATTTAAACGAATGTATCAATCAATGTTTATTAAATACTTACTCGGTACCAGGTACTATGCCAAATGCTTAGGAACAAACAGAAAAGAAAAATAGTTCCTGCCTTTGCCTTTGAGGAGTTTACATTCTTACCTAGGAGACAAAAGAGAGAATGAGAATGACAGAGGAGAGAAAAGGAGAGTCAGACAGAGAGAAAGAGAGAGACAGACAGATAGACAGAGACAAAGAGTGAGAGAGAGACAGAGACACACTGGGAGAAAGAGACAGAGAGACATATACACACACAGAGAGACAGAGAGACATAGAGACAGAGACAGAGAGAAAGAGAGACAGAGACAGAAAGACACACAGAGACAGAGAGATATAGACACACAGAGACAAAGACAGATAGAGAGGCAGAAACAGAGAGAGAAAAAAGAAGAGACAGAGAAAGAAAGAGAGACAGAGATAGAAAGATATCCAGAGATGGAGACATATAGACACACACACACACACACACACACACACACACACACAGAGAGAGAGAGAGAGAGAGGCAGAGACAGAAGAGGAAAAAGAGAGAGAGAGAGAGAGAGAGAGAGAGAGAGAGAGAGAGAGAGAGAGAGAAGATACTCACAGAGTGAATAAATAGCTAACCTTAGAAGGGAAGGCAGTTAGCAGCTGGAAGATGTAAGAAAGGTCTCTTGCAAAAGGTAGTGCTTAGGCTAAGTTCTGAAGAAATTCTAAGAGGGAAAGAAGTGGGAGACTATTCCAGATATGGGGGAAAGACAGTGAAAAGGCAGGGAGAAGAGAGACAGAGCACTGTATGTGAATAAAATGGGAAGTAGGCTTTTGTCTCTGAAGCACAGAGTGGGGAGTGGGGGAAATAATGCATAAGAAGACTGCAAAGTTAGCAAGGCCTTTGAATGACAAACAACGGTAAATAGATGCCACAAAATGGAATAAAGTACAGCATCCACAAAGAGTGAATATGATATTAGGTGAGGTGCAAGAAAGAAATCTTTGGAACATGAATGGAAAGTTGAAAAATCCTGTCTCTTCTGCTTTAGGGGAAAAAAAGGCCCGAGAGATAAAGAAGAATTACAAAAATCTAAAAGCCATGGGATGCAACTTGCTCCTGGGTTAAATAGAGAGCTGAGATCCTCCATCCAGAGCTTAAAAGGAAACCAGCCGAATCCCTTGATTTTTCATAGGAGGAAACAGATCCAAGGGATCAAATGGCTTGTCCAAAATCTTACAGGTAGTAAATATGAGAGCTGGCATTTGAATTTAGAGCTATAACTCCAAATTCAATGCTCTTGCCACTGAACAAATATGGACCCTACTAAGACAAGAGCTACAGTTTGGTTAGCATAGGAAACTCCCTTCTCTAATGAAAATTGGCATCCGCTCTGTAACCTATAGTCTTAGAGAATGGCTGAGGGAATGGAGAGTTGGCTTACTTGGGGTCCTACTTGAAGCAGGAAGTGATAAAGCACTCCAGGATCTTTGCTAAGAAAACCTCAAAGAAATCATGAAGAGTTGGACGTATCTGAAAAACAACACAATGAGAAGATCCCACAGTCTATAGTGCTTTAGAATCAGCACTTGAAATCCAGATTTTCCCAACTCATAAGCTAGATTTCTATTCACTATGTTATTCTGCCTATGAATGGAGTGGTATCTTATTGATTCTCACCTCAAATATCCAGTTCAACAAACATTTATTCAGCACTTACTATCTACAAGGCCTGAGAAATTTCTTAAAATCAAGAAAATGTTGCTTTCATTAGAAATTGTAGTGGTAAAGTCATGGAAAAGGGGGACAGAATTGGGACTTGTCTCAAATAAAAAAAAATGATATACTTCCCATTCTCAAGAAGTTCATATTCTACTGTGAGTGGGAGATAATGGGAGTAAGATGGTGCCATTGGCAGAGAAAAGCCAGAAATAAATGAATTGTTGGACAGCTCCACCTCCACAGAACCACAGACTGATAGCTGAAAGGGGTCTCAGTAGTCATTCTATACACTCCATGTGGGAAAGGAATCTCCAAAATGGCACCTCCAACAAGTAGTCATCCAGTATTTCCTTGAAAACCATGAATGAGGGAAGCCTTTCTGTTGGGTCAGGGCCCAAGGTGTACACTCAAAACTGCATATTTAGCTGATTATCTGTTGCTCATTATTTGTTTTCTATAAAACCCTCATCCTAACTTAGCAGTCTTTCTACAAAAACTCTTACTTATCTCCTTCCCTAAATTATGACCTTCCTTATCTTTTATAATTTACAATTTAGCCTGCTAAGTCCCAGATTTTCAGTTTATAAAGCCCTCCTGAACTAGTTCTAATTTGCTAGACTTTCTTTAGAGACTAGCTGATCGGCTCCAGCATAAATAAACTCTTTTGTGACTTTAAAAGAATCCTTTTGAATTCTTTCAAATTACGATCCAAGACTCTCACACATTTCACTTCCTTCTCCCCAAATGGTCCATTCCACTCTGGGAGATAGCTCCTCATTAAGAAGTTGCTATTCATACGGAGCTGAGATCTGTTTATTTGTAACTTCCACCCATAGTTCTTACTGTATCCCTGAAACCAAAGAGACCAAATTCAATCCCTCTACTAGATAATAGCTTTGCAAATACTTGCACACAGTTACCTGTCCTCCTGTCCCCTGAGTACACAAATAAGTATAATATGAGGTAATGCACAATAGGGACCAAGAAGAAATGCAGACAAAATGTTCCAGGAAAATTTGGACAGAAAGAAAACTGAAAAAAAGAGTCTGTATCTTTTGATAAATAACAGGCTCAGCAGAGCCCCAAAGCCAAGGATATGCTAGATCAGGTTTTCATACTTGGCTATTCCTGTGTCCTTGTTATTTCAGGGGTATGTGTATTTGTATGTACACACTTATATATGTAGCAACATGCATGAGTATGTATGTGTGTGCCTGGTACTGAGAGCATCTCTGGGGTTTTGATTTGCTACTAGTTCTTTTTTGCACAATTATGGTGGTTGTTCAGTTTATTAAGTTCACTAAGATTATGGGGTCTTTATAGATTCAGATTCAATAGGAATTACAAATTCAGGATGGGGAAAGGTTTGACTATGTTTACAAACTGGTCTAGAGTTTTTATTTGGACAAAAAATTCAGTATGAATCAATAATCAGTAATCAATGATGATGATGATAAAGCTGTCATTTATGTAGCACCTACTATGTGCCAGACACTGTGCTAAGTGCTTTCTGAATATCTCATTTGATTTTCACAATGACCCAGAAGATGGGAGCTATAAGTATCCCAATTTTTCAACTGAGGAAACTGAGACAAATAGAAAAGAAGTGACTTGCCATGGGTCACACAGTTGGGAAGTGTCTAAGGCTGGATTTGAAATCAGATCTTTTTGACTCCAGGTTCACTGTGCCACCCTTGTGTGACCTCTTAACAATGTGATGTGGGAACATCAAAAGCTAATGCTATCTTAGGTGGAATTAAAGAGGCAAAGGATGTTGGATTAATCCTTATGTTCAGTCAAACTGCCTCTGAATTATGAGGGTCTGCTCTGGCTCTTTTGGAAGAACATCGATCTAACTGCCAAGCAGAGGGCAGACAAGGCAATCATGTAGTCTCCTAAAAGTCTGTCTTTTTAACATACTGTCATTTTTATTTTTATTATTTACAAAATTTATTTTTTTATTTACAAAACATATGCATGGATAATTTTTCAACATTGACCCTTGCAAAACCTTCTATTCCAACTTTTCCCCTCCTTCCCCCCACCCCCTCCTCTAGATGGCAGGTAATCCAATACATGTTAAATATATTAAAGTATAAAACATACTATCTTATTATAAAGTTGATAATTCTTGCAGCAACTTGAAAAACTTTACATAGCTCCTCGCTAATATTTATAGATGCAAGTAATTGGCTGTGAAGCGTATGACATATTCAAATGTCATGAATTCTTTTTGACCCGCATATTGTTCTGACAGCCATTAAGCTGTCAGAAGAGAGTTTAATATAGCTCTCCCACGTGATACCGCTTTAATTAAAAATTCACCAATGGCAATGGAAATTTATCTTACTGTAACAGTGCCATCAATAAGTTTGCTAAATAACAAATTGGCAATAAATATTGTCTAACATCAGTTTCTACACTGTCCCGTACATATGTAATTAAATGAGCATCTTCAACCACATCTGTTGCTTCATCTCCTTGCAATGCAAAAGAGAAAGATTTTAGTTTCTCAATTAATTGCCTGCAAAGGTCTTTAGACATATGGGCAATTATCTTTCCTGCAATATTATCTGTAAGTGGAACCATCCAAAGCTATTTTGCATATGATTCACCAAACATCATTTTCACCGTCTCTGTAGCTGCAGGGAGCACTCTTTCTCTTCTTGATTGTAGATTTTTTTCCCCTTTACATTTTGTAATTCTGTAAGAAACCTCATAAGATGCAAATGATATTTTTGATGTCACAGACATAGTTCTTGAAAAAGTTTGTTTTGGCATTTAATTATGTCTGGAAAAAATTATTGTCTTGCTAACATATT
The DNA here is from genome assembly GCF_902635505.1 of Sarcophilus harrisii. Lineage (NCBI taxonomy): Eukaryota > Metazoa > Chordata > Mammalia > Dasyuromorphia > Dasyuridae > Sarcophilus > Sarcophilus harrisii. Next base: position 695,675,438 of record NC_045426.1, on the reverse strand, counting down.
CTGCATGCAGACTTTCAAGATGTCATTTCAATTTGTTACATCTCATGCTATCTGCATCTGAAAGTTTTTTTGGGGTGGTGGTGAGGCAATTAGGGTTAAGTGACCTGTCCAGGGTCACACATCTAGTAAGTGTCAAGTGTCTGTTAGATTTAAACTTAGGTCCTCCTGATTCTAGAGCTGGTGTTCTGTCCATTAGGCTGACCATCCCCCCCTCCCCTCTGCCCTTTTTAGGTTTTACTTTGATAGTGGAGATGGGAAGCCCTGGAGTACCAAGCCAAGAGGCAGGAGTGGAGAACAAAACAATGTCCTTTTTTCCCACCAATAATAGTACTTGTAAAATTCAGTGATAAACTTAATGGATCATATAACATGGATTTGTTTTTCTTTTTTTTCTTTCTTTCTTTCTTTCTTTTTTTTTCTTTTTTTTTGCTTTGCATGTCTATATTTTGAGCATTTGAGCCATCTTTATTTTCTCTGTTTATCTTAATTTCATCTCTTCCAGTGGATTTTCTCATCAAATCCATTGTGTATTTATCCATCAGGAAGAAATGTAATTTCATTTTTAAAATTAGCCTAAAATTTAAGACAATTAAGACAATTAATTTGCAAATTTTTTAGAAGTGTTCTCGAATTATTTCATTTTTAAAAAATAAATTACAGTTTTGGGGGACATACTTTTTATGTTGTACTTATCAAAATGATTGGCTTTAAAAATATGACAAATACTTTGGACTTCTGACTTCCATACAAAGTCTCTCTAATTCTGAATGTATACACTTCAAATATAGCAATAGGGTAATGACACAACTCATTTGGTGGCAAGCCTCTTTGAGGAGAGCACACGATAATGGCCAAAATTTTTTGATATTTTCAAACTAAACTTGCATACTATTAGTTAGTGAAAACAAAAGTTAGAATCAATAAAAAACCAGACTAATCTGTCGAGAAATTATTTAATGCACAGGGGCAAAGGAGGTCAATTTTTTTAATGAATGAATTTACAGAATATATTAAGCACATAATTATGTGCAAAGCATTGTGCTAAGCATGAAGATACAGAGAAAACTAATATGGTTCCTATTCTCAAGGTGCTTACACTCTAATGGAAGTAGAAAATACTGGGGCACCATAGTACACACAGCACTAGACTTGGAGTCAGGAAGATTCATTTGTCTGAGTTCAAATTTTACTTCAGATGCTTACTGTGTGAGGGCAGGTCTCTTATTAAAGTTGGGAGTCAATGGGAGTAGAGTAAATGCAAGAGTTTGTGATCACTATTTTCAAGAACTTGAAGCCCTGGGACCAGCTAGACGGCATAGTGGGTAAAGTACCAGGCCTGAAGTCAGGAGGATTTGAGTTCAAATGTGGCCACAAACACCTAACTAGATAACTGGCTCTAAGAAAATCACTTAGCCCCAGTTGCCTTACCAAAAAAAACAACAACAAAGTTTTGTCCTTTAAAAAAGGGACCAGAATATTTCTACTTGTTCCTACAGGGCAGTGGGGAGCAGTTGCAAAGACTCAATTTAGGCCAGATATAAGGAAAACACTTCTCACAGTGTGAGTGGTCCTGCAGTTGAGTGGGATACCTGGAGAGATTAGTGGGTAGTTTCCTTTTCATTAGAGCCCTAAGTATAAGGAGACAGGAAGGACACAAGCCTAAGCAATAAGTATTTGTAGAGGATGCAGTAAAGGAGTTTGGATCAAATAGCTTTGTCTCTTTTCCCACTATGAAATTGTAGGAGTGACTTGAGTAAGAAATGATAGCTGGGATAGAGTGGAAGGGATGGATATTTTCATTTCTCTCACATTGCTAACTTTATGCTTATGTTTGTGTCTGTTTAACCCAGGAGGCAGCCTTTCCAAGCAGGACTGGACTATTCAATGGCCAACCCCAGAGACTGGGAAGGAGAACAATCCAGCTTGCCCTCCTGAGTCTACTCCATGGATCCGCACCCACCTTTCCCAGAGCCCCAAAATCCAGTCCAAGTGTATTCAGCACTACTGTCCCCCTGGCCCCACTCTTGGCCCTGTGTACACCCATGTGGACAGACTGACCGTGGAAGCCTACCCAGGCCTATGCCCCCCACTGGAGTCTGGGCACCGGTCCTTGCCACCTTCCCCCCGGCAGCGGCATGCGGTCCGTACACCGCCCTGCACGCCAAACATTGTCACCACGGTGACCCCACCTGGGACACCTCCCATGAGGCGAAAGAACAAGCTGAAGCCCCCGGGGACCCCACCCCCTTCCTCCCGCAAGCTGATCCATCTCATCCCTGGCTTCACTGCCCTGCACCGGAGCAAGTCCCATGAATTCCAGTTGGGGCATCGGGTGGACGAGAGCCACACTCCAAAGTAAGTGAGATCTGGGGGGCTGGCACTAATTGACTTCTGGAATATGGAAACAGGAATGAACAGGGCTATTCTGTTTCCCTATGGAAAGGGGAAAAGGTGTCCTAGTTGAACAGGCACTACAAGGTGCAGTAGCTATATAGGAGACATTGAAATATAAGATAATAGATCTGGAGCTGGAAGGGGTCACAGAAGCTGTCTAGTCCCACTGGATCACTTTATAAAGGAGGCAACTGAGATCTGTAGAGAATCAATAATTCAAGGCCATCAGATCATATATCTAGAGCCTAAAGGGGACCTTAAAGGCTATTGGTCCAATCCCCTTGTTTTACAGATGAGTAAATTGAGACTCAAAGGAGGCTGGGTGATTTGCCCATAGTTATACAGATAATTCGTGCCACCTGTAGTATCTGAACCATGTCCTCCAACTCCAGAGCCAGGAGTCTTTCCACTGTACTATACAATCCATTTAATTTTTTTACAAATAAAGAAACTGATCCCCTAAAATACTGATCAAGGAGAAGCTAGATAGTACAGTGGATAGAGTACGGACCATGGAGTCAGGAGGACCTGAGTTGAAATTCTGCCTCAGACACTTAACACTTAACTCCAATTACCTTGCCAGAAAAAAATGTCTAACTGGCCTAAGGTGAAATTTCTTTCTTTTCTTAATTGAAATTTAATTTTTTTCAATTAACAGATATTTATTTCTTGGCCTTTCCCCAAATCCATTGGGGAAAACCCCCAAAAGCTTTGTAACAGATATGCATAATCAAACAACCCCCCCAAAATCTGAAATTGATCATGTCTAAAAACATGTATCTCAATGTAAATCCATCCCCTTTCTGTCAGGAGTCCTATGGGGAAAACATGCTTTCTCCTCTGACTTTTGGAATTGGAGTTTGCCATTGTCTTGGTGAGCACCCTTAAATCTTCCAAAGTTTTCATCTTTCTAATGTTATTGATGATTGTATAAATTGTTCTCCTGGTTCTACTTAAAAACTTAGTCTTTAAAAAAAAGTCTGATATTCTAAGAGTTGGAGGTTAGAAGGAAGAGTGTTCCAGACAGAGAGGTGTCCATACAAAGCCATGGAGTGTCATATAGGAGAAATAGAAAGTAGACAACTAATTTAATTTTGTTGAATCTCTAGGAATCAGACTCACCAATCCTGAAGGTCTCTGTTTTATTTGTTAAAACTCTGATTCCAATGTTAAAGATAGCTCTTTTTTTTTTATACCTGAGAGAGGAAATATCTGTAAGTGATTCCAGAGAATTCTGGAAAAAATGGTTAGGAATCTCTTCCAGAAGGGAGAGTGAATGTGGGCCAAATTTGAACCAAACAAATATATCCCAAAAGAGAAAGTCAGGTCAGTATTTGTGAAAGAATTGAAATCTATCTGAATTCCAAGGGACAGTCAAATGGCTACTATTTCCAGGCACTGTGCTAAATTTGAATGTAAAAAGGAAGTCTGTCAGTAAGCATTTATTAAACACCTACTATGTGACAGGCAAAAGGTAGTCCCTGCTGTGGAGGAGCTCGTTGTCTCCTAGGGGATACAATATACATACAACTTATGTACAGAGTAAATTGGAGAGAATCCATAGAAAGTAGGTATAATCCAGATAAGTCCTCAAAATGTAAAAAACCTATTTTCTAGTTTGGGAGTCCTAGACTCAGAGGAGGAGTTATTTGATTCCTTTGAAATTCTTGGTTCTTTCTATACTTGAGGTATGTGTGTGTATGTGTGTGTGTGTGTGTGTGTGTGTGTGTATGTGTGTGTGTGTGTAAATGGCAATCTAAGATCAATAGGGGATAACACGTCAACAAGCATTTATTAAGTACTACTAATTATATGGCACTAAGATTGGCCATACATTTGGAACCATTTTCATGTTCTTAGTTGAATGTGATCAACTTGTTTGCCGTGCTCTTGTTAGCTTGACGCTTGCAAGGACCTAAGGACTCTTCATTGAGAGCTAGAAATGAATCAGATCCTGATGTCAGCAGACAGTCTCCTTGGGAGACAGAATTGAGCTTTTAGAGGATATTGAGATGCTCCAAAGACCGAACTTGGGTCTATGTTGAGTTGCTTTTATGTGATGATCTGCACCAAGGCTCCCAATAGAATCAGGAAAAATAACAAAACAAATCAACCTTTGTCTTGTTTGGTGACATGGTTTCTCCCTCTCTTCCCCTCCAGTGATTTTATATTTAGAAGCTTCCTCTGTATCTCCACAATATGGCTGATGGGTAGGGATGAATTAAATCCAGTAGGCAATAGGTGAGAGAGATGTGAAGAGGCTAGTTATTTAGCCCTTGGAATGAAGCCACATCTATTTCAAGGGTTTGCTTTATCCTAGCATTAATAGGTACCTTACATTGGAGCTCATTCTTCCCTCCTTTAACCCTCAGCAACTCCATGACCTTCTTTCTGATGATATTATAGAAGTCAGAAGTCTCCCCTATGATTCTTTGTTATTGAGATGAAGTTGTTTCCTAAGTCACTGATTTTTCTGCACAGATTATTTTTTTAAAGCATTACCATCTGAGAATTTGAAGAAGATTTTTATTTTTATTTTAAAAAATTTCCAAGCAAAGCAATCCTGATAGACACATTTACTTATTTACTCTTATATAATAGCTTTTTATTTTCAAAATATATGTAAAGATAGTTTTCAACATTCACCCTTGCAAAACCTTTTATTCCACATTTTTTCTTCCGCTCTTTTCCCTACTCCTTGCATGAGCAAGAGCCATGGCATTCCTCTTCAGCCCATTTCCTCTTCATTTGAGATATGGGTGAAAGACGAATTAGAACAGAAGATATCTGAATGATTATGAGATGGGGAGAAAAGGCAAAACTCTTTGCAAATGTTCTTAATTTTTACAATGAACTTTGAGACGAGATTTTTGGCCAAGTAGTTGAGGATGAAGGAACCATAGGAGGTTTGAGGTAAATTGTAAAAGTTGGAAGTGATTGTTGTGGATGGAATTATGAATTGATTAAGGCCATGGAAAAGAAATGCCATGTAGCTAGGAGAGTCCAGTTGTGATTATGTAATAAATCTGTAGTGGACTCACTCATCACAGTTTTGTGATTTTCTCTAGTTCAATAGCTAAAGTAGAAGCAAGACAGTAGATGGTGGGGAGCAAACAATGGCTGATGCTTGACCCAGGCCAAAATCTTCAATAGGCTAAGGGGACAATGAATTCTAGAGAAGAGGGCAAATGTAGAATTGAACTGGTTTACCAAGGGGTCAAGATGGGGAAATGGAAAAGTATGACTAGTGCAAGGATGATTGCCTGGGAAAGAGGGAAAGGTAGAAACAGATTATTATCTGATAAAGTAGTTTCAGATACTTTCATGAAAGTAGAATACATTATAGGTGATGAAAAGATTGAGTATATAACTATATCTAAGGGTAGCTGATAATGAACTGGAATAATTGGTCATTAGAAAGTTGAGAAATTGGAAGTTTAGAGTAGTTAAGGGAGTATTAATATGGATGTCAAGGACTCTACTGGGTTAGAAGAGAAAAGACTATGAATACAGCCCTGAAATCATTGAGGAAAGGAGAGTATCTCAGAGACTTGTACACAATAGGTCAGAAGAATCTCAAATAGGTGACAAATTTGAATTGAATGAAGCTCAAAGGAGGAGAGATTACTGGGGATACAGGGAGAGCCAGAAAATGACAATGGGAAGTCGGGAATATCCCAGTTCCACCATTATGACTAGTGAGTCAGTGGATATGCGTCAAAGTATAACCAGTGCTGAACAGGGTGACCAAGGAAGCTGTACCCTTAGAATGAGATTCAGATCTCAGTGAATCCAAGAAGGTGGAACAAGTGAAGAAGGGAAAGGGTTAAAGAAAAAGTAAGTTTGTTACCTATAAAGGAGGAATTTCAGAGAAGACAGTGGAAGGGGCAATGGCTTTAGGATGGGATGTGAGAAGGTAGGTTGACAGAAATTGACCCAAGAGAGTGGTCAGTTGGAGATAGAGAATGAGGCTTGAATAATGACAGTTGTGAAGTCACAATCACTGGGATGGAGAGGATATGAAATGGTGGAAATGTGTTAACATTAAAGAATGATTTTTATTCTTTTTAATACATTTAAGGGTTCAGCTGAGGGAAAATACACTCTGGGATATAAAGAAGGAGATAAGAGATATGTCCTTGTTTGAGAGAAATTACTATCTAGTTGAGGAGATAAAATGTATATAGATCCAAAGAGAAATAATGAGCAATACAAAGTCATCCACAATGTCAACAAATATAATAAGGAGTTCTGAAGGAAGGTAGACAGCAAGTATTTATTAAGTGCTTACTATATACTTCACAGTCCAGGGGCTAGGATAGGAATAGATAGAAAAAGGGGGAAAAGCAAAGGGTCAGAGAATATGACAGTTGAGAGTGTACGCCCCAGTGTTAGAACAATGCTCTTGACCACATGGGGTTCCTACCTCATGGTTGAGAAACTAGGGCTGGGGCAGCCACTTAGAACGGGCACCTGCTGGAGGATTCTGTTGGCCACCTGAAAAGAAATCTGCCTGGCTGCCATTCTGCTCTCTTGGGTCAGGGGCAAAGAGTGAGGGCACAGATGTAGAGCTTCCTGGCTTTCTTCCTGCTCCTTGAACCAAATGAAGACTATTGAATTAAAAGAAATAGATTTTGTGGCTGAGAGCCTAAGAGGGGACCTTGCCTGCCAATCACGAAACCGTTTCAGGGTCTTCTACAGCATTTTTAGCAAAGTAGGGATACTGTAGCCTGCCCACTGGGGAGTGCGCAAATTGTCCAGTTCCCCTTTCCCTGTTTATTTTCTTTTCTTTTCAGTTTTTCAGCTGGTTATTCAGTGTTATCTTCTCCCCCGTCTCTCGCGGTGCTCCTTCTGGGATCCCATTAAATACTGCTTTTCCCTCCAGCTGCTGAGTGAAACTGCTCTAATGGATGGTGTCATGGCCATTTTGAAAACCTGAGGATGATTAAAAAAACACATTTAATGAGGATTAAGCACTGCTGCCTGCCTCAGGAGGGGGGTGGTTGGGTTGTTAATGTCAACAGACCAAAAAAAGATGAAAAGCCCTTGGAAAAGTGTTGATTCCCATCCCTGTTATGTTTGAGAAAGATGGAGTTGGGAAACTTCTGTTTAAGATGCTGAACTTTGTAATTAACACAAAGTGTTTGTTTTATCCTATGTTTGGCCTTTCCTAGGAATGTTAGTAGCTTTTTTTTTGAATCAACCAGTTTTTACAGGAAATCATAAAAATATTCTCAGCTTATCCTACCTTCCCTGTGATTCTGAAACCATGGCTGTTATTATTCAAATCCCATTCTCCCTTCTTTATCAGGTTGTTTTTAGTAGTTTTCACTAATGTCTGACTCTATATGACCTCATTTGGGGTTTTCTTGGCAAAGAATGGTTTGCTATTTCCTTCTTCAGCTAACAGATGAGGATACTGAGGTAGACAGGGGTAAGTGACTTGCCCAGGGTCACACAACTATAAGTGTTCAAGGCTGGAACTCAGGACTTTCTGATTCTAGGCCCAAAGCTCTATCCAATATGCCACCTAGTTGCCCAAATAAATATTTATTAAGTGCCTGTTAAATGTCAGGCATTTTGCTTATCATCAGGGATACAATAAAAGGACAAAACCATGTTTCTTATCCTCGAGGAGCTTATATTCTAAAGGAAGAAACTGTGTAAATAATGACATATATTATATATGGTAATAATCCTAGAAGGAGACCCAAGGCACTTGGGGGAAAAAGTTCAGGAAAAGGCCTGTGATTTACCTGCTTCTGAGGCCAGTATAATAAGGAGATGAGAAAGTCTTTTACCAAATTAAAAGTCCTATAGTATTTTAATCTTTCAAGTACCTGCAATTGTCAGTGTAGAAACAGTGGAACGAGCTCCATTCTTGAGTTCACATCCCACTTCTGAGATCTGGGTAATTTTGGGCTAGTCAGTTAAGTCCCATGAGCCTCAGTTTCCTCAAATATATAATGAAGGGTTTGGACTAGAGGGTGTTTAGATTCCTTCTGCCTCTAAATTTATCATTCTATGATTTCTTTAATACTTAACTTCCAAATCTGAAAAATAAATCAGTCTATCCAAGTTCCCCAGAAATTTGTCCAAAGATGCTTGGGTATCAGGTGGTGTTTTTTTTTTTTTTTTTAAATCCCACCAACTTTTTTTTTTTCGGAGACAATTGGGGTTAAGAGACTTGCCCAGGATCACACAGCTAGGAAGTGTTAAGTGTTAAGATTTGAACTCAGTCCTTCTGACTTCAGGGCTGGTATTCTACCCACTGTATCCCACTAACTCTTAAAAAATCTTTACTTTGATGTACAAAAGAGAAGCTAATTATTGTTTCCATAGAAATCATTTTGGTAGAAGGCTTTAATAAAGAGTTGTTGACTTGTAAAAAAAAAAAAAGGACTCTTTCCTATGACACAGAAAGGGTCTGAACTGCAAAGATGGAGGCAGCCCCCACCCACACCAATGAAATGAATCACAAGACTTTTGCAGGAAAAACAAAAACTATAATCTAGACTTGTAGTCATTGGTCCTGGATTCAAATCCTGCCACCACTATTTAGTATCTAAATGATCTTGAGTAAGTTACCTCTCTCTAAAATGAGGAAATTTGACTAGCCGGTTGCTGTGGTCTTTGTCAGCTCTAAATCTATGATTTTATGGTCTCATTTTACGAGTAAGGAAACTGAGGCCCAGAAATGCTAAAGGACTTGCCTAGTATCATTGCAGTTTAATAAGTAGCAATACTTGGATTTAAAATTAGGTTCTCAGAGTCCCCGTGTGACTGGTCCTGGGGAATAATAATTATTATTTGAATACTGCAGAAAAAAGGTTTTGAAATGCTTTACAGGCATTATCTCCCTGATTGCCACAACAAGCCTGTGAGGTAAGTACAATTATAGTTCCCATTTTGCCTTTTGGGGAAAAAGAAAACTGAGACTGAGAGAGCTTGAATGCTTTGTCTAGAATCACACAGCTAGTAAGTGTGAACTTGGGTCTTCCTGACTCTAAGCTTCTATCACTCTGCTACCTGGTAGTCACAAGCCACTTAAACCATTTGGGACTCAGTTTCTTTATTTGTAAAAACGAGAGGCTTGGATTGCATGGTTTCTAAGATTCCTTCCACCTCAAAACCTATGACCTTAAAATCACACGAAGTATTAAAGGCTCCAGAGGAATAAATGATTTCTTTCTTTCTTTCTCTTTCCTCCCAATTCTACTCCTACACAAGATTTGTTGATTTGTGGCCTGAGTGATTTGGCCTGTGGAAATTAAAGGAAAATACAAGGAAAATTGATATTTTAAAACATCTCTTTCTCCCTCCTCCCTCTACTAATGTATCAGGGGCACCCTGTAGGGAAACATTGCTGGAATGATCTCACATCCATAGGACTAGTTTCTGAAAATTGTCCTAGAGTATTAACTCAGACTTTTAGATATTTGTGTGGCTTCAAGGCTGTTTCAAACCAGTGGACTAATGAGCCTGTACAGGGTTTTCATTCCTCTCCTCAACTTCCAAGTATAATGATTGCTATTAGAAATATTAAAGGAAGGACATCTGTATTGTTCTTGGAATTAAGAACTCTAGGAATAAAAGCTTTATGCTTATGCATAAGTGGTTCAGTTCAGTCATTTTTGTTATTGTTATTTTCTCTTCATGATCCCATCTGGGATATTTTTAGTAAAGATAGTGGTAAAGAAAGTGGTTTCCATCTCCTTCTTCAGCTCATTTTGCAGATGGGTAAATTGAGGCAAATAGTTAAGTCACTTGCCCAGGATCACCCAGTTTATCAGTTTCTGACATCTGATTTGAAATCAAGAAGATGAGTCTTCCTGATTCTATCCCTGGCATTCAATACATTTTACTACTTAGTCATTTGCTTTCAAAAGCTGTTGGAGCCAAAAATTTTATCCCTCTGATCCCATGTTTCTGTTGATGAGCTTATAAGATACCCAATAAGTGATCATCCAGTTTCTAACTGAAGACTTCCAGTGAGGGGAGCCCCTCACCTTCCAAGTCAGCTTATCTTCACTCTTAGTCAACTCTCAATGTCAGAAAGATCTTCCTTACATCGAGACTGTATTTCCCCTGTTGCTGTGGTTCTGCCCTCTGGGGCCAAGCAGAATAAGTCTAATCCCTGTTTTTTTGTGGCAGCTATTCTAATGATCTAGTGAATCCTGGCTTTTTTGATAAACTGTTTTATGACTTTGCACAAATCCCTACCCATTGATGAACTTCAAGATTCTTTATCTATTAAGGACAATTGGTGTCATTAACCTCTAAGGTGTCTTGCAGCCCTGACATTCTATGTTGGGGCAGTGGAAAAAAGCCCTGGACTTGGATCAGAATCAAGAGACTTGGACTGAAGTCCTGGCTTCAAAACTTAACAGTGCTTGTTCTTGTGTAGCCCTGTGTAGCCTCTGAACATCAATTTCTCCATTAGTAAAATAAGCATAAGGGGCAGTTAAGTGGGTGATACAGTGAATAGAATGCTGACCTAGGAGTCTAGAAGATCTGAATTCAAATCCAACCTCACACACTAGTCACGACCCCATGAGGGCCTGTCTTCAAGTCTCTTCAGGTCCTCCTCTAGGTCTGACTCTGACCTCTTAAATACTCTATTACAATTAAATATATTCATCATAATGAATATGAGCCAATCGTTATATCACCAGGAAACCATTATTTGTTGTAAGATTAAATCAATCATACTAAACTAGAGAACTATTAATCATCATGCTAAACTAGATAACGATAGTTTTATCAATTCCTCTGAGTTAACACCTTGTTGTAAGAATCCTTGCCTCAAGTATATTTCTCTAGAGTTCTGGCCCATGACAATGGCTTATGGAGAGGTGATGTGTAGAGCATTGGACTTAGACTTTATATATTTTTAAATTTTCAATAGTATTTTAGTTTTTCAAATATATGTAAAGATAGTTTTCAATATTCATTTTCATAAAACTTTGTATTCCAAATTTCTCTCCCTTAACTCCCCTTCCTCAATACTGCAAGTAATATGATATAGGTTAAATTGTGCAATTGTTTTAAACATGTTTCTATATTTGTCACATTGTGCAAGAAAAATAAAATCAAAAGAAAAAAATGACAAGGAAATAAACAAACAAAAAGATGAAAAACTCTGCTTCAATCTGTATTCAATATCCATGAAGATGACATTTTCTATCCCAAGTCTTTTGGGATGGAATTGGGATAATAATAATATTCTTATTAGCTGTTCAACACTGGGAAAGCTTTCTCAGACTCAATTTCCTCACCTGTAAAATGAGAGGGTTGGACTTGTGGCCTTTAAGAATCCTTCCAGCAGTAAAAGCACAGATCTTCTGTCCCTCTACCTTTTACCTCTCTTTTGTCCCTGTTTCATGCTCAGAATTTTCAGAATGTTTTCAATCAGCTTGGGTCAGGCTCAGAAGTGAACCATGGGACATCTGGTGATACAATCCATTCATCATACATCCTTTTGGCTCCAGTTCATTCCTAACCACTTGGCCCCAGCCCTGCTGCTCTCTGTTTACCACTCTTTCCTCTTCCTTTCTTCCTCCTCTCCATTAATTAATTCTTTCAGGTATCTTGAGTATCTTCCAGGACCCTGGAGAGCTCAGACCTAGTCACTCGGATGAGAAGAAGTAAATGAACAGTGAGACCAGATGCTCCTGGTGGCTAATGGTGGCCAAGGGGGTCCTTAGTCTCCCCCTGGAGGACTCCTTGTTCCCTCATCTGCAAAATCTCTACATTCTATCATCTCACATGCTCCATCACGCCATGGTAATTTACAGTCAGAGTGGCAAGAAGCTTTCCGATATACAGCATGAAGCCAGACCCCCTCTTTCCCTCAGGCTAGGGGAGAGTTTATTAACCTAAATTAATAGAGAAAGAAGAAAACAAATAGTCACCCATTTCCAATTTATCTCCTGGGGCCATATCCCGCTGTGACAAGGACCATGCTCCCCGAGAGTTCTGGAAAGGAGGTGAGGTTAATTTCCTATAATGGTACTTAATGATTTTCAGTAGGCAGGCACCAAATCCTGCTTTCTAATCTCATTAGTCTTTTGGAATCATAATTACTGCATTGGAGAGACAGATTTTTTATGTCTGCTGACAGAAGCATGCAAAGGTTTTGCTAGTTATCTCCTTCCTGGGCCTGACTGTAAGCTCTCTGTGTTCGAGAGAGATGGTATATCTGCATCAGAATGGGACATTTCATAGGATCATTGAAATATTATAAGCAATGCACAGCAAGATAACTGTATAAATATATATACACATATTGTATTTAACATATACTTTAACATATTTAACATGTATTGGTCTACCTGCCATCTAGGGGAGGTGGTGGGGGGAAGGAGGGGAAAAGTTGGAACAGAAGGTTTTGCAAGGGTCAGTGCTGAAAAATTACCCATGCATATGTCTTGTAAATAAAAAGGTATAAACTAAAAAAATAATAAAAAAAATAAAAATTATAAGTAAGATCTTTTAAATGAAGGTTTGGAGAAATGTCTCAGAAATATCCTTAGCTATAGTATTACATGAGCAAACCACCTAACATCTAGAGGTTGAACTAAATAAATTCTAAAGATCCTTCTCCCTCTAAGTCCACAGTCCTATGATTTAAAAAATCTGAAAATGATATGTAATGGATTAAATGTATTTTTTTCAGTGAACAAATATCTATATTTTCTTCCTCTCACCTGCTGCCCTTCCCGATTGTGTGTGTGTGTGTGTGTGTGTGTGTGTGTGTGTGTGTAATCAATGTTGTAATGAATATGCATAGTTAAGCAAAAAAAAATTATTGGCTCTGCCCAAAGATTTTGATTTTATGTAATGTTACATAAACATCATTGAATTTAGGGGGTCCTAAAATATAGTAGCTTTAAGTGTGAATCCTACCTCTGCTATTTACCATCTTGTACAAATCACTTCATCTCTGTGCCTCACTTTCTTCATCTATAAAATGAAGAAAATAAAGTAGATGGCTTAGAATCCTAGCTCTAGAGCTACAAGGAATCTTAGATGGCATTACTTCTCAGGTCTTTTCTAGCTCCTTACCTTATTCCTTGGACCTTCACATCTATTAATTCATAAGTATCAGAGCGGCAAGAATTTAACAAATCAATGAGTCAATAATCCCTCCTCATTTTCTAACTGAAGAAACTCAGTTCCATACAGTCCAAATGATTTATCCGAGACTGTGTAAGTAGCAGAATTAGAATTCAGTCTTAGGTCTCCTGATTCTGAAACCAGGAATTAAAACTTTGGGCAGCTTGATTCTCTTAATTCCATGTTGTCCTCTTTAAAATGATAGAATGGTGTTAAATTAGTCCTTTGTTCTGGGAACTTTTGGTAAAAAGGATGTTAATAAGTAAATTTCAATAGGATTGATTTCCTTTGTAATGTTATATCTTTTATTTTATGCGCCTAAAAATATGATTCTGAAAAGGGAACTGTGGGCTTCACTAGACTGTAAAAGTGGTCTGAGAATAAATATGAACTTGGGAATCTTTATTTTTTGGAAGCAATCAGGGTTAAGTGACTTGCTTAGGGTTTAGCATAATACATACTTAATGAATTATATTGAAATCCTTCAGCTACTTACTGTGTAAGTCTGAGAAAGTCCCTTAAATTCTCTCTATCTCATGGATAAAATAGGTGATTGAATTCTATGGTACCTAAAAGTCCTTCCAGCCCTAAATATATGATCTTATTATTTTATAAATAACATGTGTGTGAAAAGGGAAAACACAGCCCAGTGAATTGTGAATCAGGCTTGAGGTAAGAAAGACCTGAGTTCAGATTCTGCCTTTAATACTGACTGACTTGGTGTCTCCCACAGTAGGAGAAGATTATGTGATGATCAACTGTGATTAACTTGGCTGTTTTCAAAAATGAGGTAATGCAAGGCAATTCCAATAGACCTGTGATGGAAAGAGCTATCCATATTCAGAGAGGGAACTTTGAAGATTGAATGTGGATCAAAGCATAGTATTTTCACTTTTGTTGTTGTTTGTTTGCTTGTTTTCTCCTCATTTTTTCTTTCACCTTTTGATGTGATTTTTGGAGGCACAACGACAAATATGGAAATATGTTTAGAAGAATTGCAAATGGGTTTTTTTTTTTCATATTGCTTCTATATCAGAGTGTACCTCTATGGGATTGCTTGCTGTCTTGGAGAAGGGAGACAGGGAGAAAAAATTGGAACACAATGTTTGCAAAGGTGAATGTTGAAAACTATCTTTGCGTGTCTCTGGAAAAAAATAAAAAGTTAATAATAAATGAATAAATCTGACTTTAGATATTATAGAAGGAAAAACAACTTCTTAAAATCTATCTCAAAAGTTTGAGAAGATGTAATGGAAAGAGTCGTGAGTGCAAGTTCCTTCTTTATTACTATCTACTACCTGAATAAATTTTAATAAGTCATCTCTCTTCCAGGTTCCTGTGTTTCCACTGATCAGTTGAGGGCATTAGTCAAAGCACAGATTGGAAGGGTACTTGTCTCATGGATTAGAGCATGGTTTTTGCAATATGCATGGGCTAGATGATCTGTGACTCTGAAACTTTGTGATTCTGTAACCAGGTTTCCTCCAAGGTCCTTTCTGATTCATAAGTCTTATGATTCTTTAAGCTTACTTGGCTCAAAAACGATGTGTTTCCTGTCTGGGCTTGTGGTTTGGGGAATTTAAGGGACACAGACAAAGCCTCCAGCTAATTTGATCTAACTACAATGTTTATTGATGGCATAGAAATTGATTTAATGGATGAACTCCATACAAAATGGTATAAGACATGAGTGCTTCTCTTCTATCCCTGGATTCCTATTCTGCCCTGAATCATAGAAATGAAGCATTTGGGGTTTGGGATGGTTAAGCCCCAGGAAACCAATCTGATCCAGACAGCCATCTGGCTCATGGGTCTGCTATCAGGTTTGGTTTTGTTTTTAAACAATAAAAGTCAATTTGGTTTAGTGAGTAATTCTAGATTTGAAGTCAGGATGTGGGTTCAAATCCTGTTCCTGATACTTCTGACTTAACCTCTCTGAACCTCAGTTTCCTCATTTGTAAAATGGAAAACACACTTAGAACATTTTTATTTGTGAGGATCTAATGAGATTGTGTAGGTAAAATTATCCACCTCACTTGAAGTGATAAGATTAAATCATAATTTATAGACTAAATTCAAAGAGTCCTTTGAACTGGAGTGATATCACTCAAGAATTATATTAAGATAAGATCAGGAAATGTAGTCATACCTCAGAGGCCACCTATAAGTGATTGAGCTGGTTGGAACCAAGGACATTCTAAAAATTGGATTGAGTATGGATCTCTCATAAAAGTTCTTGAAGAGTATTTGCCTAGAGATGGAGAGAAGACTTAACTATAGCACCACCTTTGACCAGATGGAGACCTTGGGACTTTATATCTTCCCATTGGTATCCTAGCAACATCCCCAGATCAGCTGACACAAATATCTTTATTGGGAGTCAAGGAAAGACAGGATGTTGATTCTTGGCTTCACAAAGGAGATCAGGAAAGTAATAATGCCCTGTTCTTGATAATAGAGTTCTGAACACTCCATGAATGAAGTGTTCATCTGTAGCTCCATGTGCAGTGGCCATATCCTGATGAAACTGTCTCTACAGATGGAGTAAACCAGGTTAAGGCTACCCAACAGACCTCAAGCCCATTGGTGAGTTAAGGGAATGTCCATGCCAAATATTGTGAAGATTTACCCAGTAGAATGAGAACAGTTTATTCCAGTGGCCATGAAGGTGGATCAGTCAGGCTTCATGGAGTCCTCAGAGCTTGATCAGACATCAAAGATGTCAGAATCATCAACTGATGTTGTGTCATTGCCAGATGTTCTGACTTTTGTCTTACCACCAGACTCTGAATATTAGAGGACAAAGTGAGACTGACAACTTTTTGCATCTTTGTCTCATTCACATTTGAATTAAGACATTGTCCACAATGTCATTGGCCCTCTTCAAGAACAATGGATGAACGGCAACAACTCTCTAATATTGGCCCTGCTTTCCCCTAGACTCTTTGTGCACTGATGGCAAAGTGGATGATTTGTAGCTAACTACTACTCCAGCAAATTTGTAGATTGGTATGATTCTTATTGTAACCACCCTAGTAAATAACCTTTTCTTAAAATCTGCTTAAAACTGACTGACTAAAATTATTATCTATTAATGATCACAGAGAAAGCAAACTCCCAGGGGCTTTAGCTAATGGTGTTAGAGAAGAATCTCCTAAGCCCTCAGGAGTACCCCTAGAATCCTGAGTTGGATATGTAACTTTGCTTGGGGACCCAACTAATCTGTGAGAGTATGGGTTACATACAGAATAAATACTAAATAAATTGAAGTAAGAAAGAGAAAGAAAGTACAAGTCCATGTCTTCCTGGCCCCAAAGTCCAGCACTATAATAACAACAATAATAATCCACACAATACATAATAACAATAATGATAGTTAATATTTATATAATACTCTGTCTCAGGCACTATGCTAAGCACTTTACAATTATTATCTCATTTGATCTTCACAATAACCTTGGGAGGTAATTGCTATTATTATTCCCATTTTGCAGATGAGGAAATTGAGGCAAACAGAACTTAAGTGATCCAGAGTCACACAGTTAGTAAGTATATGAGGCTTGATTTGGACTCAGGTATTCCTGACTCCTTGCCCCAGTTTTAGCCATACTACATTGCTTTTCATATTACATGAAGAACTCCTTAGGTCCATTCAGCCATCAGTGACATAATGGAAAGAGGACTGAACTAGGAATTAGAACTGAGTTCTTGCATACCTGTATTTTGCAGTTTCTTCATAGGTAAAATGGGATTATTACCTGATCTCTCCGTCATTCAGCCTGTGGTTGTGAGGATCGATAAAGGGATAAACAGACAAGCACTTTACAAAGCATGAAGTGCTTTCCATGTAGAAGTACTTGGTAAAGCACCTGAAAGGTTTTGGAGCTGCCTGGATATGGATGGGAGTACCAGAGATCCAGGCCTGAGCATGCTATTATCTTAGTTGATTTGTGTTTTCTTGAACCCCTCAGAAGTTCCTCTTTCCCTAATACCAAGGAAGGATCCTGCCCGAGAATCTTTGGCATATTCTGCTTGGATAACTATCACTTATGCTTGACATACTGCAAAGGATTGAGGGAATTGGTGTTAAGCAGACCCTTTCTCATCTCCCTATTCAGTGCTTCATTTCTACTCTAAAGTAGGTGGAGAGGGGCTATCTGGGAGCCAGAGGGACCTCTCAGAGAGTTAATGTTCTATCCAGAATTATTATGGACAGCAGCTGGAATTATTTGCTCATGGCAATTTGCTGTTATAAGCTCTGGAAATGGCCTCTGGTGAAGAATACAGGGAGTTACTTAACCATGGCCTATGTAGGTATAGTAAAATGATAAAACTTGGTGATGGGAAGAAGTTAGAAGGACATTCAGTTCATATATCTTTCCTGCTTCCCTCTCCTTCCTCTTCCACATGCTGGATTTGTTTTGCTGTCCCATCTTATTGGTAAGGAACAACTACCAACATCCAAAATGACACCTTTTCTTCCTCCTGCTTTCCTCCTCTTTTGTCGTATTGTTTCACCTTCTCTTTCCTAGACAGATTTTGAAGTCTTCTCCAACCTGGGGATTTTGTGATTGTCATCCTTCTAGTAAATTTTCTCTTCCTGCATCAACTTAACTGGACTTAAGTTCAGGAAAGGGGATATGATGGAAAATATACACTATTTCCTTCCCTTCTATGTTCTTCATTCTTCCTTGCTGCCTATCTTAATTAAAATGTAACTTATTGTTCTTTGGTTGAAGACAGAAGAAGAAAATCAGGAAAAAACATATATGTATCTTTGTTATATATTGTGTGTTTGCTGTCTGTGTCATTTCCCCTCCTTGAGAACAGAGAATGTTTCATTTTTTGTGTTCGTATCACTAGCACTTGGGACAGTTCCTGACACATAGGAGATTATTAATAATGTTTGTTGGATTAAAAACAGATGTTCTTTCTCTCTCTCCCTTCCCTCCCCTTTATTATATTCTCTTCTT
Source organism: Sarcophilus harrisii (assembly GCF_902635505.1). Classification (NCBI taxonomy): domain Eukaryota; kingdom Metazoa; phylum Chordata; class Mammalia; order Dasyuromorphia; family Dasyuridae; genus Sarcophilus; species Sarcophilus harrisii. Next base: position 695,656,953 of record NC_045426.1, on the reverse strand, counting down.
TTCCTTTTCTTTCTCTGCCTTTTCTTTCTCCTCCTTCTTCCACCTTCTTCTTCTTCCCTTCCTTCATCTTATTCTCCCTCATCTTTCTCACACTCTCCCTCCCCTCCCTTTTCCTTCTTTTCTTTTTATTTATTCTCCTTTCCTCTTATCTCTTTTCTTTTTTCACTCTATTTTCCATTTTCCTTACTCTTGCTCTCTCCTCTTTTTCTCTCTTATACAATCCTACTCTTTGCTTCTTTCCTCTCTTCACAACAGATGTTCTCTACACTGAAAAAAATCATAGGTCTACTGCTGATAGAATATGAATATTCTCTTATTATTTTGTATCTTGAGAGAACTGAAAAAGTATGTGCTTTTTATATTTTCAAACAGAGATAGAAAACTGAATTGAGATTCAAAAGATCTGAGTTCAAGTTTTATCTTTGATTCTTACTTCTTTTGTGACAATAGGCAAGTTGTTTTTCCTCTTTGGGCCTCAAGTTTTCTATCTGTCAAATGGGGTTATTTAGCCTGGATACTTGGGAATATTTGTAATGGGATTGTATTTGGGGCATGGACTTTACTAGATATTCTTTTAATTCTGAAATTCTGCATTTCTGTGGCTAGATGAACCCTAAGTCCTTTCCCCTTCTGTCTCATCATTATCATTAGTGTCAATAATATTATTTTATTATCCTTAATATCTCATCAAGGAGATAGTGCTATGATAAAAGGAACACTGGCCCTTAGGTTCAAATCCTACCTATGAAGCTCAATATCTTTGTAACCTTATGCGACTCATAAAGCCTTTTTTTTTTTTTGTATCATCTGTAAAAATAAGAGGATTGACCTAGATGACTTCTGATGATTCCTCTGGTTCTAGCTCTATGAGTCTATGACTTATGATCCTTAGTTGAATAGAGTTCAGAAGAGAGGATAAAAGTCCTTGTGATCTCATATACAATTAAGTTGAAGAAATTGGGATTATTTAGTCTGACATGATAACTGTTCTTAAGGACTTGAAGGGATATTATATGGAAAGATTCCACTTTTTCCAGTGGATCCCAAGGAGGCAAAAGTAGAAAAAAAAGTACAGAATTTGCAGAAAGGCTGATTTAGGATCGACATTGCAAAGGAACAACTTCCTAACCACGGGAGCTGTCCAGCAGTGCCACAAGTTGCCTTGGGTCATAGTAGTTCCCCTCTCACTGGAGGGCTTCAAGCAAAGTCTGAATGACTATTGGTGTGGGATGCTACAGACAGACTTTCTCCAGCATGCTTTGGAGACCAGCTGCCCCATGGCATTTCTTCCAGTTCTGAGATCCTATGATTGTGTAAATGGAGAGATGCCCAGTAGTATTTTCAAGAGCTCTGTACCTCAATTCTTGCAAGGTTCAGATGGCTAGTTTGTACCAGAAGTTGCACTTGCACCTAGTTCTTCCTAACTTTAAAGCTAGTTCTCTATTCCCTATGTCAAACTGCTTGCCTCTTCTCTATACGTCATCAAATGCAGAGATAAGGAAGGTAGGCTCATCTTTCTAAGTTTAAATATGGCCTCAGACATTTACTAACTGTGATCCTGGGTAAAACACTTAACCCTGTTTACCTCAGTTTCCTCATATGTAAAACAACCTGGAGAAGGAAGTGTAAAACCACTCCAGAGTTTTTGCTAAGAACACCCCAAATGGAGTCACGAGCAGTCAGACCTAACTGAAAAACAGCTGAAAACCAGAGATGAGGCACTTCTCCAATATTTCAGTGACCTGTCATTTTCATCAGGGAGGGTATGCCATTCAGTGATGTAGCTCCAAAGCCTTTTATAACTTAGTAAGCATGATATACAATGATCTTGCATTTATCTGGAGGGGTATTATGGTTAATTAAATAGTCCAGTTGTCTGATAATTCCCCTATATGCCATAAATAGGTTACCAATTTTCAGAAATTTCAAATGCCACAAAATGCACTTAACACTAAAGCCATATTGGAAATAATTTAATCCTTCTTATATAATTCAGATTTTTTTTCATGTGCCCCAAGGTTATCATTATAAACATCAGTTATCACTGTTCAGGGCTGTTAATATGGAAAGGTGTGGGAGTTTGGACTGCCTCCCTACTGACCCTGTGACTTACTCAAGAAATTGCTTTTTTGATTAAATCCCAATATCAACCTGTTTACTTGCCATTTATTTATTTCTCATAAAAGTAGAGTGGAAGGTGAAGGAAAAATGTAAAATAGCTTTAGGTAGTTGAGAGATAATGTGTTTTAGTGGAAAAAAGACTGGACTGGGAGGCAGAAAGCTTGATTTTGAGTCCAAGCTCTTCCAGCTATTCTTGGCTTTAATTAATAATTACTAAATTTTTATAATACTTTAAGGTTTATAAAAGTAGTTCAGAAATATTACAGGATTTGATTTTTACAACAATCTTATGAGGTAAGTGCTGTTATCCTGATTTTACCTATGGGGAAATTAAGGCTGAAAAATATTGTAACTCCATCATCGGCTACAGACCAAGCAGTTGTCTTAGTATTGTCATGGTATAGTCTTGGTCTTGTCTCAGATCATATTCTGATTCCAAATTCAGTATTGGATTCTACCAAGACACTAGTTAAATCTCAATCCCTTCTTTGATATTCAGTTTCTTCAGTAAAATATAGAAAGTGGAGTAGATATTATCAATAGTCCATTTGAGTTCTATTGTCTTAGATGCTTCCCAATGCTGATGTTTCCTATTCTAAGGCCCCTCCCAGCTTTGACATTCCCTTTTCTAAGATCTCTCCCAGCTTTGACTTTCCCTGTTCTAAGGTCTCTCCCAGCTCTGACATTTCCATTTCTAAGGCTCCTCCCAACTCTGGAATTCTCTGTTATGAGGCCCTTCCCTGCTCTGACATTCTGTGATTTTATTAGCTATTTGGGTTCTAGAAAAAGAACTTGTAGTTCTTTTAACAAAGCAAAAACAAAATGACTGCTATCCTGAGAGACCCAGATGAACAACTAAGAATTATTTTATCTGGGATAAAATAGCATAAACCATTTCTGGAACAAACAAACCATTTCTGGGACAAAGAGTGAAGTGTGATGTAGAGGAAACTGGTAGATGAAAGTATCTGGTACCTTTCTATTTTAACTATTTGCTTTCTTTTAATTAGTATTTAATTTTTTCTAATTATATTTAAATACAACTTTTAACATTCTTTTTTAAAAATAAAATTTTGCATTCCAAATTTTCTCTTTCTCCTCCCTAAGATGGTAAGCAATTTGATTAGGTTACATATGTGACATCACATAAAACACATTTCCATATTACTCATGTTGTAAAAGAAGAAACAGAACAAAAGAAAAAAAAACTGTGAAAAATAAAGAAAGTGAAAATAGCATGCCTCGATCTGCATACAGACTCCTTCAGTTTTTTTTTCTTTGGAAGTGGAAGGCATTTTCCATCATGAGTCTTTTGGAATTGTCTTGACTCATTGTATTGCTGAGAATAGCTAAGTCAATTATAATTGATCATCAGTCTGATTCTATGCATTTCATTCTTTAACCAGTTTAGGTTCTGTATTTTCTGAAAGCATCTTGCTTGTCATTTCTTACAACATAAGAGTATTCCACTTCTTTCATATACCACAACTTGTTCAGCTACTCCCCAACTGAAAGCCATCCCTCAATTTCCAGTTCTTTGCCATCATAAAAGAGCTGCTACAAATATTTTTGCATAGGGTTTTTTTTTTCCATTTCTTTCTGATCTCTTTGAGATATAGATCTAGTAGTGGTATTGCTGGATCAAAGAGTAGGCACATTAGCTAATTATTCTTGTTAACAATGAGCTGAGTTCTGTTTTTTCCAAGCTGCTGAAGGGAGACAAGTGGAGTCAGCACCTCTTAATTTAATACCTTGGGGGTAAAGATCTATTTGCCCTGTCCTAGTTATGATTCAGAGGAAGAATATCTAGAAAAAGGGTGAAGATAGTTTTGTTGAAATCTCCCTTGGTCAGTTCACATCTGCAGAATTAAGTTTCATTTTGGATATCATATCTTAGAAAAGACATTGGTAAATAGGATCACAGAATCATAAATTCATTTATCTTCAGACTATCAATTTGGAGTTGAAAAATATCTTCGAGGTCATCCAGATCAACACACTCATCTTACAGATGAGTCAATTGAAGATTAAAGAAATTAGGTGATAGAAGTGACAAGAAGCTGCTTGAGAATCTTTGAAAAGAACTTGAGACATTCACCTCAAGGAAAGAACACTGAGGGAAGACAAGAAAGATGTATTCATTTAAAATCTTGCAGTGTTTAATAATAATAATAATAGAGAACATTTATATAATACTTTATGCTTGCTAAATGCTTTATGAATTTTGTCTTATTATTACAAGAACCATTCTGGGAAAGCTGGGGAGCACTATAGTGTATAGAGCACTTTATCTGAAGTCAGCAAAGCAGCTTCCTCAGTTCAAAGTCTGACATCATACTTTTACTAGTTAGGTGATCCTGGGAAAGTCACTTAACCCTATTTGTCTCAGTTTCCTCATCTGTAAAATGTGAAAGTTGGACCAGAAAGTCTTTGATCACCTTTCCAGATTTAGTTTTCTGGTTCAAAGGTTTTTGGAAGGGTCCTATTTCTCCTCCCAGAAGATATCTTCTCTTCAGCCAGCTGAAATGAATAGAATTAAGGTTTTGAAGAGAGCTCAAAGTTTATTTCTTCTTAGCCATACAGAATGTACAGTGCCTGGCACAGCACATGTTTCATAAATATTTATTGATTGATTCAATCACAAAGTTTCAGAGTTTGAAAGTATTTTATCTTGTCAAACTCATTCTCATCTCCAATTCTAGAATCCCCACTACTTTATCAGACATGTGGTCATCAGTTTCCTTCCTAATTAATTTAATGAGGAACAACCCATTCATCCATTTCTCTTTTGGTAGGAATTTTTTTTTTCCTTATGGGCAGCTAGATGAGCAGAGTGCTGGCCTGGAGTTCAAATCTAGCTTTAGACATTAAATATGTGACTCTGGGCAAGTACTTAATCCTGTTTGCCTCCGTTTCCTCATTTATAAAAATAGTTGGAGAAGGAAATGGAAAACTATGCTAGGCTCTCTGTCAATAAAACCTTAAATGGGATCACAAAGAGCTGAACATGATTGAGAAATGACTGAACAGTTTTTTCCCTATATGGTGTTGAAGCCTACCTCTTAATCGCTTGTATCTATATGGACCCTTGGGACCAAACAAAATGGATCCAATTCTGTTTTTTCATGATGACCTTTCAGATATTTGAAGACAGCCATGATATCTTCCCCAATTTATCTCTTCTCTAGGCTACATAGATCCAGTTCTTTCAACTAATTCTCTTTTACTATTATTTCAAGTCCCTGCATTGTCTTCCCAGTTCAGAGGAAAAGGCTAAAACTAGCTGGGGGTTCAATTTCTAACTGTGTGATCATGGGCAAGTCATGTCATCTCTTGAATCTTAATTTTCTGAACTGTAAAAATGAATAATTTGGATTATATGACCTTGAAGTTCCCACCCAGATCTAAATCAATGACCCTCTGGTCTTACTGCTTCTATGATCTTAACTAAGTTACTTTTTTTTTTTCTGTGGCTCAGTTCTCTCATGTGCAAAATGAAATGATTGGAGTACATGACTTCTAAGTCCATTACATCTTTAAATCAATTATACTCTAATCTAGAGGTAGGAGTGACCTAGTCCACCTTCTTCATATGGTAACTAAGGCCTAGACAGTTAAAAAGTCTTGCCTCAAGTCACATAAATAGGAGTCTACTTGAAATGTTTGCCAGCTTGTCAATACCTTTCTTAAAATGTGGCATCCAGAATGGATGGATTACTCCAGAGGTTTCTATGAGGACATAGTATAGTGGGACTGTTTTCTTAAATGTTATAAATTTTATTTTTGTTTGCTATTCCATGTTAGCCTAATTTCAGTTATCCCACTGCTGAACACAATCAAAGATTATACTTGGATAGATCACTGGATCAATGAATGAATGAATATAAAAGTATGTAAGTAGATCAATGAATGAATGAATGAATGAATGAATGAATATAAAAATATTTAAGTGGATCAATGAGTGAATATAAAACTAATTAAGTAGATTAGTGAGTGAGTGAAAAAGTATTCAAGCACTCAGTACATTCCAAGCACTGTGCCCATCAATATGGTAGACTCCTGATAGACTCTTCACCAGTTTATGTTATGATACTCCTGTATCTTCCTATCCTGTGTAGTTTTTGTCCATGGACTTCCATAAATCTTCTGTTTAAAAAAAAAAAAAAAACAAAAAAACAAAAAAACCTCTACTCAACATACTGGAGGTATTTCTCTGACTGATTTTCTTCCTAAAGGGTTATACCCAGGTACCTCTTGGGCTGCCCATCTGTTGTCTCTCACTTTTGATAAATGACAGTTTTATCTCCTTTTCCAATTGTGTGTCTGGATGATGTCTTTCTTAGGCAGGCTATGGCAACCCTCTTAGCCCTACCATTCATCTCTCTATTGCCCTTTGGGTCACCTGTAATTTTGCTTCATCTGAGGTTGTGGAGCATTTCATGACTGAAAAGATTGTACAATTTTGTACAAAATGCAATTCAACTTGATTTTGCCTGCTTAACTCTGGCCCCTGCTATTCCTAACAATCAGAGCTGGCACAAATTGGATTGGCCACCTTGGAAGATAGTGAATTTCCATTTGTTAGAGATTTTTAAGCAAAGACTGTTTGGCCATGGTGTCAGAGATAATGTAGAGGGGACCCTTGTATAAGCAGTGGTTCAAGTTAAAAGGCTCCTGGGATCTCTTCCAACTCTGAGATCTTGGGAGTGATTGTTTATCACCGGTCGTGAAAGACCTTGATTGAGATCAAAGGAAAATCTGTGCAGAAAATAAGTATTTTTGAGTTCAGCCTTGATTTTCAGGTGAGGAGACTGAGGCCCTAAGTGCTCAAGTAATAACTCACCTAATAACTAGTCATATGACTAGTATGTGTCTGAGGTAGGATTTGAACCCAGATTTTCCTGACTCAAACTTTAATGCTCTAGCTCTACATGATGTCCCAAAAGTCTTTGTACAGTTTTAACCTATTGGGCTACTAAAGCTTAAAAATGCACAAAGATCCCATAAGGCAAGTTATTTTCTCAGAAGCACAGTTTCCACATATGTAAAAAAAAAAATACCTGAACTAACTACCTCATAGGAACATTGAGAAGAAAGTACTTTGTAATTTTTAAAGTACTATGGAAGTATGTGTGTATATACACACATGTGTATACATGTATGTGTATGCATATACATGATACATATATGTATATATCTACACATACATATTGTACAATCTATGTTTGGATATATACATGGGGGAGAGACAGAGAGACACAGAGAGAGAGAGAGAAGGAAAAAGAGAGAGAGAGAGAGAGAAAGAGACAGAGACAGAGACAGAGAGAGAGAGACAGAAGAGAGAGAGACACAGACAGAGACCCAGAAAGAAACTCAGCAGGCTGTCCTGCTTTATTTTATTACAAGCAAAGGTAACATGACATAGCACTCAGGGAGAACCTAGATCCCACTTCTGATTCATATTGGCACTATAACCTGGGCAAGCCACTTGCCTTTCTATGTCTCAGGCAGCTCTCTAAGGTGGTAACTTTCCTGGAAGTTGCCAATCTGCATTGGCAGAGAGTATTTCCTCATCCAGGAGTTCTCCATAAAAATAAAATCACAGGTATAATCTGAAAAAATATCATCTGTGGTATTCATTCTTTTAAAATATTATTTCATCCAAACTTTTGCACAATGAGTCTTGTTTTAATCCTGAGTTCAAATGACTGAGATTTAAATGAATATTCTAATATTTTATTATGAGTTCCATTTCAATTTTTGGTAGCTCTTTTTTTGTGGCTATCTTCAATGGTATGTTCATCAGAGTACAGAAAGACCACAATCTGGCAGAAAAATCCAGAATTGCTGTGAGTTTACTTGAACTTGAGTAAGTAACTCCCCCTTCTAGATCTCAATTCTCATCTGTGAAATGAGGGTACTGGACTAGATGGCTTTTGAGGAGCTTTCCAATTCCCGTAAGGGATTATATGGTACTCTTTGTGCCTCTGTTTCCTTTTCTGTAAAATGAGCCATTGAAGTAGATGGTCTCTGAGATCTCTTCCAGCACTTAATCTAGTATCCTATTTCTTAGGGCTGGACTAGATGACCTAGAAGGTTCTAGTTCTCAAACTATGATCCCCAAATCCTTTAGAACTTTTGTTGTCTGAGGCAGTTGCCCTTTAAAGGGTGAGTTGGTGCTGAGTTAGACCCAGGAACATTTGAACCTAGAATCTGCTTTTTGGATTTCCTTGACCTCTATTGTGATGTTTCCTGGGAGTCAAGTATGGTCAGAAGAATTTGTGCTGCTCAAAAGTCATCTGATCATTTGAAGGGAGAAGTCATATTGAAGGATTTCAGAAGATAGTAATGAAAGTTAGAGAAAATGAAGGCATGTGCCTTAGAAATGTAAATGTGAGCCATCAATCAACAAACATTTTTTAAGCGCCTACTATGTGCCAGACACTGTGCTAAGTAAGCACTAGAGATACAAAAGGGAGGATATAGTCCTTTTTCTCATAGAGCTCAGATTATAACATGGGAGACACCATGTAAATTAGTAGGTATATACTGGAAAGGAAGTCACTTTCCTAGATTTGTAAACCAAGTCATTTCTAGGATTCTTTGTAGGTATTTCTGTAAAGTGGCAATAATAATGATATCTACCTCATAAGCTTGTTGGGAAGATCCAATGAAGTGATATATATGTATATCAAAAAACAAAAATATATACTATATATACATAAATAAATATAAAATGAAATATATACAAAAATACACACACCTATGTCTCTTACTTCCCTAGAGGATAATGAAACATACACAAAACATTGTAGGCCTAAAAGCAGCCATCAATTAAGAAAGCGTTAAAGCTCAAACTTACCTAACATTTAATACCAACTATCAACCAAAATCCCTAAGCCCTATATTGGATAATTCTATAATTATTTAGAAGATATAATGCTAATATGAATAACCTGAACATATTCTCCTTGAACAAGCATAATAAACCTTAAAGGGCTATATATAAATGTCAGTTGTAATTGGTGGTATTTGTACAGCTAATTGCTCAGACAAGTATACACACACACACACACACACACACACACACATATATAAACCTTAAAGTGCTGTATATAAATGCTAGTTATTATTTTTGGTATCTGTGCAGCTAACTGCTCAGACAAGCATGAGTCCTGACTTTGGAGGCTTTAGGCTCAGGCTCCAACTCATCATGCTCTGGGACTTAAAAGTGTAGCAGGGATTCTGAGAGATGACCACTTTCTCCTCCAAGTCCTACCGTGATGATGATTCTTGGACAATCCCTTCTATAGGACAAAGTCTTTTATAGCCACAATTCTATTTAATTCTCTCAGCATCTGGAAGAGCTAGAGGGATGATGGCTGACATTTATATAGTGCTTTAAGGTTTGCAAAGCTTTGCATAGATCATCTTGTTTGAATCACTAAATAACCTCGTGAAGAAGGCCCTTAAATTGTTATTATCCCTAATATGCTGATAAAAAACTGAGGCTCAGTGACTTATAGTAGGAGAAAAGGAATAAGTATTTACATATTGATTACTAGGTACCAGGCACTGTGCTCAATTTTTTAAAATAAATTTTATTTCATTTGATCTTCACAACAACCCGGGATGCTATTATTTTCCCCTGTTTTTACAGTTGAGGAAACTGAGGGTTATGATATTCTATATGGGGAGCAACCCATTTGGGGTTTATGCACACATGAAATACATAGGATGGGAATAGGGATTGGGCCGCTGTTTCCATTGTTTTAGGAAATTTCAGGTGTGGAAACTCCTTTGATCAGTGCAGCTCACTATTTTCTTAGCAACTTAAGGCCATAAAGAGGTGTCTGGAGCAGAGATATCAAACTCAATGCCAGTAATCCAGTATCTAAAGCATCCAAGTGAGGCCTGATGCAGGTTCAGATGTCACTGGGAAATGTTTACAGAATCAATAAAATCACAGCAGAATATAGATGTTAATTTGTGGTTTTCTAAGTCAGTCTGTGACCCATAGGGATCCATTTCTATCTGAGGTAGAACACTGACTGGGAATACCTAGAGACTAAATGATTTGCCCACAGTCATAGAGACTTTAAGTGGTAAGTAGGACTTGAACCCAGGTCTTCTCTGTTTCAGGTCATATTCTTTGGCTACTGAATTGTTGCTCTTCTCAATTATAGCTGGTGACCTTTATAAAGCACTTTATAGTTTGCAAAGCTGTGTGTGTGAATGTGTGTGTGTGTGTGTGTGTGTATGTGCATGTGTGTACACACTGTCTATATGTCTAGATATCTTTCTATATCTATCTATCTCTATATTATCTACCTATTCTATTCATCTAACTATCCTCTTTCTGTCTCTGTCTGTCTGTTTTTGTCTCTCTGTCTCCCAATCTGTCTCTATCTCTTTCTTTTTCTGTCTCTCTCTTTTCTACATATCCTACCTACCTATTTATCCATCCATTCATCTATCATATCCTTTTCTATCTATCTATCTATCTATCTATCCATCCATCCATCTATCTATCCATCCATCTCTCTCTCTCTCTCTGTTTCTCTCTCTCTCTCTCTCTCTCTCTCTCTCTTTCTCTCTCCATCCATCCATATGTCTGTCTATATATCCATAGTTTTATGATCAGTAAATAAGTTGGGGCTGGTAAGGAATTCTCCTGACTTACACTATGGTGCTTCCCATCTTTTACCTTCCTCCATTCTTGCCTTTACTCTTACTGTCTAGGTCATGGGAAAAAATGACAGATTCCCAGGTAGTATTCCTTAGCCTTCCTCAAAAATTTGCATTTCACATGCAAGAATGAAATACATAAGAAAGCACCTACTAAGTACCATGCACTGCACTAAGCACATTTACACATATTCCCTTATTTTGTCCTCACAACAACCTTAGTGAAATCACACCCAACTTTCATTGAATCATTTGTGATGGAGAGCTGGTCTCTCCCTAGAGATCTTCAAGGAAAAGGAGGGATTGCCAATTGCTGGAGAAATTCAGAGAGGATTCTTCTGTAATCACAGGTTGGAATAGGTGGCTTTGGAGGCTCTTTCTGACTGTGATTTTGTGATTTTGTGTTTCTCTAACAAATGGACTCTACTGCTGCTTTCTCTAAGCTTGGACTTGTGATGCTATCTGGGTATTTCATTAATGGTAATTATTGCCATCCTTTTCATTCCAAGGGAACTAGGGTCCTTAACATTCTCAGATGACAGAAACTTCGACTGTGGCTTTTAATGAGAAAGTTGGGGATGCTTTCACCATGATGAAATTGCAGTCGTGATTATGAATTTAGATGAGAATTTATGTTTCCAGGGGTGACAAGAAAATGGAATTCCCCAAGTGTTTTGTCTAAAGTCTAGTGAATTTCTTTACGGGGTGGAGGGAAGAGACATCCAGCAGGACACTTCTACTTTCCAACCAGTAGAAAGGCAGATTCTCAAGAGAATCATCGAAAGGATCCTTCTAATGTCAACAAAATAGAGGGGTCGAGGAACATTGATGTTCACTTAAATGTGAAGTTCCCTCTCTCGATTTTTGTCAATCTTTCCTCTTGGCAGGTTTCTAAAGCAAAATGGTAGAGCCCGGTTTTCATTATCATGTCTGATTCTCCCTTTGCTTTTCCTTTGTGGCATGCCAGGGCCCCATTCTGGGATGGGAAAAGTTCCATTTTGGTTATTTTTTTCAAAGAATAGCAGGGTCTTAGGAATTGAGGTTGCATTAAAGGATTCCATGGTGTGATACAAAAAGAGAATAATAGATCAGTAACATTCAAATTTGATAATTCACTCATCCTCAAGGTATAGGGAAAGGCATTTGAATAAATATTTAACTGCCTGGGCTTTAATAATATAGAACTGACTTTTTCTCCCAATCTAGAGATGGAATTTCCTTTTCTTCCCTCTCACCTCTTAGAATAAGAAGAAAAAGATAATACGTATCATATTGGGTGAAAACTTGCCCTTTCTAATAGCGTCAGAAGTAATGCTGTTTATAACTCTTTTAACCGTAGGCTTATAAACAAGAGATTTCTGGCATCTGGAGAGCTTAGATTGCTGAAATTGAGTCAACATCTTAGACTAATTTCAGTTTTTGTCTTGAGCCCTGGGGAATAGGCATACTACACCTTTCAATCCCTTTTAAAAAACTTGTTCAGTGTACCCTCTCTTCAAAATTTATATAAACTAGACTTCTAGAACCAGAAAGAACTTTAGAGATTGTCTAATATGGTACTTAATAATAATGCTAATGATAAAAAAAAAGTGCTATTGTTATAGTCAGAGAATCTCAGATCAGCGTTTGCATTTGTCACTACTTAGGTGGCTTGGGTTAAATTATTTTAGCTCTCTAGGTCTCAGTTTCCTCATCTGTAATAAAGATGTTGAAGTAAATGATTTTAGTAAATGAATTCGATCTTCTCTTTGTCGAAGATCTGAGATCTCACATCTGAACCTGTAAATATTTTTTGCTTGAAAGATGAACCCGTGATTCTTTAATCTCATTATACAGATGAAACAAGCTCAGAGGCTTAACAAAAAGTTGCTTCTGTTCACTGATTGGGGCAGGGCAGAATCCAAGTCTTCTAATATCTCCTTGTATGTGAGTCTATCATAGGATTCTAATGAAGGGGGCATGCCTTCCAGGAACAAGGGATGCGTTGTGCAAAGACAGAGTTGGAATAACTCCCTAAGCATTGAATAGGTACCTATTCTGTGCCAGCCAGATATCAGAAAGCATAAAGTTGAAAAAAATTGTTCCCACCTTTAAGAAGGTTATATGCTAGAGGAATAGACAAGATAACTACATGTAAGCATGTAGAAAATAGATACGTAAATATAAGGAAGGAAATTTGATTTGGTCAAATCCATATTTACAACCTTTTCAAGGAGTACTCTCCTATTCTTTATTTGAAATCCTCCAGTGAGAGGGAACTCACTGCTTTCAAAGTAGCCCAATTCTACTTCTGGATTGTTGTTGTTTGTCCTTCATAAGAGGACCAGGACATTGGGGCGGTGACGCCATGACATGCAAGTGAATTGGATTTAAGTGATGGAGGGCTGTGCAAAGATACCATCTTCACTTTCTCTTCCAGAGCCATCTGGGTCCAGTGGTAACAGAGAGATCACTATGACCTTTTATTTATTTATTTATTTATTTTAAATACCCTCCTCACCTTTACCTTTCAGAATCCTCCTTTCCTTTCATGTTCTCTATACAGATGAAGTCATAAGCCCACTTCTTATCTCTATTATGATTACTTCTGATACTATCACCACCACCATCATGATTGCTATTTAGAACAGAACTTGCGATTTCATTAGCATAGGGGTTCCTTGGTGAGGACACTTACTACCAATGGAGATTATAAACTAACACTAAACCTGTAGCCTTACAGAGATGTCTGGGGGATCGGAGAGGAAAAATTTCTTGTCCCTTTTTATTTTCTTTCTTTTTTTTTTATTTAATAGCCTTTTATTTACAGGATATACGCATGGGTAACTTTACAGCATTAACAATTGCCAAACCTCTTGTTCCATTTTTTCACCTCTTACCCCCCCACCCCCTCCCCTAGATGGCAGGATGACCAGTAGATGTTAAATATATTAAAATATAAATTAGATACACAATAAGTATACATGACCAAAACGTTATTTTGCTGTACAAAAAGAATCAGACTCTGAAATATTGTACAATTAGCTTGTGAAGGAAATCAAAAATGCAGGTGTGCATAAATATAGGGATTGGGAATTCAATGTAATGGTTTTTAGTCATCTCCCAGAGTTCTTTTTCTGGGCACAGTATGACCTTTTAAATAGCTCTTTCTTAGGAACTACACCTCACCCTTCATTACTTTTATTGAAGGCTCTATTGAGCCCTAATTGGCCTCTCTGTAACTTCTGTTTATTGCTCTGAATTTCTTTTAGACATTCCAAAGTCTTTCCTTTTTACCTTGTTGTTTGTAATAATAACCCATTAAATTGTTCTTCAGTCATTTCAGTCATGTCCGACTCTTCATGACCCATTTGTGGTTTTCTTGGCAGAGATACTGGAGTGCTTTGCCATTTCCTCCTCCAGGTCATTTTTACAGATGAGAAAACTGAGATAGGAATAAGTGACTTTTTGAGAGTTATTCAGCTAGTAAGTTTCTGAAGCCAGATTTCCTGACTCTAGGACCAGTACTCTATTCACTTGCCACTTATCTGCCCAGTGCCCCACCCAGTTCTACTAATTTTACATCAAATTATAATTACTTCATTTAGTGAGAGGTCAAATGCTTTCTCCTACCTCTGTGTAATTATACCTGGAATAAATAAGGAAGAGTGATGTATAATGAAGCTTGAAAGGCAATATGGCTTGCCCAATTGTGAGAGCCTTGAGCACCAGGTGGAGATGTATAGATTTTAATCTGTAGATGGCAGGGAACTATAAAGATTTAGAGCAGAAAGGATAATACAACTAAATTTATACATTGGAAAGATTACTGAAACTATAGTATGAAAACTGGATTGGAGGAATATGAGTTCAAAAGAAGGCAAAGTCATTAGAAGCTTCCTAAATATTTCTTGTACAAATAAGAGCTAATTCCAAAGTACTGGCACTATATAATCTATAAAGAACAATTGATGGTTAAAACAGAAGGAGAGAACAGATTCTGAAGGCAGATTCATTTTTTGGTTGTCAGACTCTTTGTGAGCCCATTTTAAGGGTTTTCTTGGCAAAGACACTGGAATGGTTTGCCATTTCCTTCTCATTTTGCAGATGAGGAAACTGAGGCAAAATATGTTAACTGACTTGCCCACATCACATAGCTTGTCTCCAAGGTCATATTTGAACTCAGGAAGATGACTCTTCTTGATTCCAGGCCCAGGGCTCTATTCATCGTACCATATAGCTTCCCTACATTTTTGTACATATCTCTATTTTTATAAGAAAAGCGAGTGATGCAGTGAATTTTGGAGATGTAACTAGGATGGAGAGGTTGGGGATTTGTCCTAGGGTACCAGATTTACAGCAAAATGTATTATGCTTTTTCTTAGAACATCTTGAAAATAACACATCTCAACATCTATTTTGCAAGATTAATTTATAAAAGCAGGAAGCTACAAGAAGATGGACTGAATTGAGCTTCTTTTCCCTTTTCCCTAGTCATCCCCTCCACCCTCACTCTTGCATTCACCTTTTACCTCTGTAACAGTAAACTTATGGTGGATGTCCTGAGTATTTTCTTTCATCCCATGTCTTTCCTCCTCAATGGAGGGTCAATTTATGCTGATTGCCCTCAATACAAAAGTTCTTAATTATGGCTCTGGTGAGTCTGTCCTGATTCTATGGAAAGTAAGAATTTGGCTCCATTCTTTGGGGTTCTAGAGGCAGTTACATCCTTCAGCTGTGACAGATTGATAATGCATAAGGTTTCTGAGGAAGTTTGAATGTTGAGTCTGTGAAAGACACATCTAAGGAAAGAAAGGCGTGAATAAAACATAGCCCAAGCCGACAAATAATGATTCCATTTGAATATGCCCTCTTGGCCCCCTCCATCAAGCCCTTGCTTTTGTTTAGCGGGAGGAAAAAAAAAAGGATGACCAAGAAAAAAAATTGGCAGGTGACAGCCAAGGCCTTGAGGGCATCTCCATTTCATTATCCCACACTCATCTTTTATTTAACGAGGAGATTTGAATGTTTCTGAGTGTTTAGTGTGATGGAAAGAATAGAAAAATCAACAGAATAGGAAGGAGACTATACTTCGAGATGCAAGGGAGTTCAACTTGGTTCAGGTCAGGAGGGGTTCAGCAAAAGTGCTATTGCATCCTCCCAAGGATAACCTGTCCCATTTAAAAAATGGTCTTTTTGATGGGGTCACACTGGGACAGTGGGACATGGCAGTCAAAAGCTAACGTGGTCTAAAGCTGCATGAAGAGCTTACAGCATGTAGAATGAAGGAATCAAGAATCTTATGTTCTGCTCTGCTCAGAACAAAGACAATGTGGAACATTTGGAAAAAACACTGACTCTGGAGTCGGAATTCGTGGGTTCTACCGCCATGTTTTTCATTTATTACTTGTGTGATCTGGGGCCACTCCACCTTACAGTTTCCTTACCTAAAAATTCAGCATTTTACTTGATGGCTTTTTTTATTTAATATTTTTTTTATTTTTTTTCAAAGATTCAAAATTATTTTATTTCTCCAGTTACATGTAGGATACTTTTCACCATTCACTTTTGTAAGATTTTGAGTTTCAATTTTTTTTTCACCTTCCCTCCCTTACTTTTCCCCTTCCCAGGATCACAAGCAATCTGATATAGGGTATACATGTATAATCATTTTAATGTATTAATATTTTTAGTAATATTTTCCCCAATTATATTTTTAAACAATTTTTAGCATTTTAAAAAAGAATTTGAGTTTTAAATTCTGTCCCTCCTTCCTTTCCTTACCTTCCCCCTCCCTGAGAAGGTGAACAATCTGATAAAGGTTATATATGTGCAATCATGTAAAATATCATACATAGCTTTTGAAGTTTCTTTTATTTATGATAACATGATCACATCTAGAGTCTTGTCTTAGGGTCTAGATCTAGCCAGATAAACTGAAGAGTGTGCAAAAGAGAAGGGGATGGACTATGAGTTCATGGTATTTGTAAACTAATGAAAGGAAATGGGGATATTTTTCACCTGGAGAAGAGAAGATTTGGGGGTTGGAGATGAGAACTATCTTCAAGCATTTGAAAGGCTGACATTTGAAAGGATGAGAGACTAGACTTATTTTTCTTAGCTTCAGAGGACAGAGCTGGAAGCAAAAGGCAAATATAAACTTTATATCAGAAGAAAATCTCCTAAAAATGAGAGCCATGCAAAAGTGGGATGGGATTTGTCCAGAGGTAGATTCCCCACCATAGAGACTTTTAACCAAAGGCTGGATGACCACTTGTCAGAGGTTTAATGGAGGAGTTGTTCAGGACAGATTGGTCCTAGATAGTTTTTATTTATTTTTTTAATTGTTCAATTTTTTTCTTTTTTTAAATTAAAACTTTTTTATTTTCAAAATATATACATAGATAATTTTCAACAGTCACCCTTATAAAACTTTATGTTCTAAAATTTTTTCCCTCTCTTTTCCCCCATCTCCTCCCCTAGATGGCAAGTAATCCATTGTACGTTAGACGTGCAATTTTTCTATACATTTCTACAAATAGTAGATGGCTTTTAAGAGGTTCCAAATCAGGGGCCAGCTAGGTGGCACAGTGGATAGAGCACCAGCCCTGAAGTCAGGATGGACCTGTGTTCAAATCTGTCCTCAGACACTTAATGCGTCCTAGCTATGTGACCCTGGGCAAGGCACTTAAACCCCAATTGCCTCAAAGGAAAAAAAGAAGTTCCAAATCTGAGAATGAATGTTGAGGGTTTGTGTTAAAGTCTTGGCTCCCTGTGTTCTCTGGTTTATGAGTGTTCCCCTGGAAATTGCAATACAACTGAGCCCTAAACATCAGAGTCATGGGATTCTTTATGACAGTGGACAGTTGGAAGCTTGGGTGCATGGAGCTCTCTGACTAACCAAAGACAGGGAAAGGGATAGGAGATAAGAGTGAAGGGGAGAAAAGGAAAAAGAGAAGAGAAGAAGAAAATAGAAGAAATGAAGGGAGGAAAAGGGAGAAGAGAAAAGAAAAAGAGAGGGGAAGAGAGGATGTTGGTGAGGAGAGAGGAGGAGACACAACATTCTGTCTGCAGCATGTATTTCTTTGGACAAACTATATCCCACACCTGGGGTATTTTTCATTTCATCTCTGTATCTTTGAATTCGTACATTTTTCAAATTTTCCTGTCAAATACTTGCACTTCTCGCTCCCAGGTATTACACTTCAATCCACTCCCAAATAAGTGCATCTATATTTTGTATACACTTGGTATTATCTTCTCTGTCATGTGTTGTCCCTCTCCCCACAAAAAACAAATTCCCTGAGAGCAGAACTGCTTCATACTGGTTTTTTACCTCCATAGTCTGCCACAGAGCTGGGAACATAGTCAGTGCTTAATAAATGTTTTTTCCCCCTTTTAGGGAGGGAGAAAGGAGAGTGAAGGCAGCAATTTAATCCTGTGGTGCTAGAAGGTGTATCTGGACAGCAAAAAGCAGAGTGACTCCACCACGCTGCCTCATAGTAAAAACCCAAAGGAAAAGACCTTAAAAGACGTGTGTACCTTTGAGCTCTTCCCCATTCTGCTCTAATCAGGTCACGTATAATGATTATTCTCCTTCCTTTTTAACCTGCTCCTCAGCACTTCTCCGAGGAGGTGAACATATTTTCATTCTTTATGTATTTCCAGTTCTGAGGAACAAATATGGAAGGACATGGTTCCTTTTCAAGAGGTGAATCAGTTTTGAATCAAGGAGGTCCAGCCCTGCTAACAACAGACAGCTGTTGCCTCAATCCATTACATGACTCATCCCTGCCTGATGTTATTGTTTAGTCATTTTCAGTCGTGTCCAATTCTTCATGACCCTATTTGGAGTTTTCTTGGCAAAAGTACCGAAGTGGTTTGCTATTTCCTTCTCTCCAGCTCGTTTTACAGATGAGGAAACTGAACAGTTAAGTGACTTATCTAGGGTCACACAACTAGATCTGAACTCAGGAAGATGAGCCTTCTTGACTCCAGGGACTGTGCTCTTTCCATTGCCACTTAGCTGGCTCCCATTCAGGGCAGGTGAGGAAGAAAATGGCAAATCTCTCCGGTATCTTTGCCAGCAAAATTCAGATGATGTCACATCTCAAATACAGATGAAGCTATTGAACAGTCACCAAAATTTACTCTTTGCCCAGTTCTCTGCCAGCCAATGGGAATACAAATCTAAAAATGGAGCAGTCCCTGCTCTGAGAGAGTTCATATTCTATCAAAGGAGACTACCTATATACAATATATAAAAACAATATACATACACACAGATAAAACATACACAAGACATACGGAAGGTGTTTTTTGAGTTGTCTCTTACAGAAAGCAAGAAAGTACAAAACTACTACAAAACTGAAGGAAGTACAAGGGAACTCCTTTAAAGTATTAATAGTGATATGTTTGGGAACGTTGAAGGGCAGAAGTTTTTTATGTTTCTATAGCAAGAATTCAAGGAGCAGTGATTTCAGTGGAAATGAAATCCCTCCACTAACAATAATGCCATTTCTATAACTAATAGATTAGTGATACAGGGGAAAGAGTATGAGCTTGGGAGTCACAGGTCCTGTGTTCAAATCTCGGTTCTGTTATTATTAGCTATATGACCTTGAACCATTTAACCATGTAGAGCCTCAATTTCCTCATCTGTCAAATGAGAAAATTGGAGAGGTAGCCTTTGAGGTTCATTCAAGTGGTATTGATCCAAAATAATTGTCTTAAATATTTATAGGACTTTCACACTGAAAGAAGCCATGAAAAGAATCCTGTTCCACAGTCAGATGACTTGGGTTCAAATGCTGTGTCTCATAATATTAAATTGACTTTGGACAAGCCATTTAAGTTTCCTTGTCTTCATTTTCCTCATCTTTGAGATGATGAGGCTATTTTTGCCTTTCTCTCTACCTCCAAGCACTTAACATAACGCTTGGCCCAATAATTTTAATAAATGCTGGGTGACTTGGCTAGTTGTCACTTCCAGCTCTAGCTCTGGGGTTCTAATATCTTATGTACGTCCCTCTTAGCTCTAAATATGTGATTGCTCTGTTCTGATTAGATTATAATAAGAATAATAATATTTATATAGCACCTACTATGTAGTAGTAGCATCTATTATGTAGCAGAGTGACTGTGCTAAGAGTTTTTATAGATATTATCTCAATATTCATCCTTACAATAACCCTAGGAAATAGGTACTATTGTTATACCATATTACAGATGAGGAAACTGAGGCAAATAGGAAGTAAGTGACTTACCTGGGGTCATACATTAATGAGTGATGCAAGCTGAATTTAAACTGACTCCAGATCAGACGCTCTATTCATTATATCATTCATGGTCTCTAAAGAACAGAACAAAGAACAGAAATTACAAAGAGGTAGAAAGGGTTGGGTTGTCTTTAGTTCAATTCTATGATGACATCCTAAGCAAAATTTCCCTTCTCTGTCAGTGGGAATATAGCCTGCACTTTTCCCCCTTGGAATAAATAGTGACTGACAGGGAAAAAAGTGGTGGGTGGGACAGGGTCCCTTTGAAAGCCCAGGTGAGTTAATTGAGTGCAGTTGGGGTGAATGATCTTTCAGGGGGCACCTGCCGCTTAGAAGGCATTCATCACAGAGGCATGAATATGAATTTTTCTTTCCTCTATGAATATGAATTCCCCACCCCACCCCACCCCCCAGATTCTCATAACCCTTCAGATTATAGGGCTTGGGTCTGAAGCCCATGGGAAGTAAACAGCCCCATCTATGGATCAAAGAATACCCTTAAAATGAGACTTTGCTCAAAGCCCCAAAGTGCTAAAATGCTTTCTGTTCATGTTAATAAGTCTCTGTTGTCAGTGTATGTTATTTTGTCCCTGCTTGCTGCAGGAGGCTCCTTTTGCAAAGTAAGCAGCCCCACTGATTTCGCTCTGTTCTATTTGCATGATGAGAAATCTGTGGGATTTCAGAGTTTGCACATCGGCACCATCTCAACTTTGAGCTCACAGCCTTCTGGGTTAGCGGGCTTTGGAGTCCAATAGCCCGAGGTGGCCTTGAGGTGATTGATAGGTCTATGGCCTGGTTGCGCTCATTTCCTCGTGTAGCTCACCCCCCGCTAGCCCAGAAGGTTGCTATGGACCCGTAGGGGTTTGATCATTTTTGCAATAGGATGGATACACATGGGGGAAGTTGTCAGTAGGAGGTAGAGTTGGCCTTTTAAGTGCTAGGAGGGAAAATTTCCTCATGGGGGAGATGAATAACTGAGGGGAGAGGGCCATGGTCTTGAGCGCTTAGTGTCAGGCATTATGAGATGGGGCCATGAAACTGAGTATATTCTGAGTTGAGTATATCTGATCTCTGACTAAATTCATTCACACTGTATCTGGGAAACTCCTCCTTGAGAGTGATGAGAGGATTGCAATTGAATGTTTCAAAAACTTAGCACTGGATGGAACCCCAGTGATTAGCCCAACCTGTGTAGGATAGAAACAAAAATTAACTTCTGCAATGCAGCCGGTGAGTAGCCCTCCTACATCTATGTGAAGAACCTATCCACACGTTAAGTACTTAATCAGCAGACATTTAATTTGAGTCTATTTATGCCAGGGACTGTGCTAAGCATTGGGCTTACAAAAAAAGAGCAAAAAACTCATCCCTTCCCATGAAAAATCACATTCTAATGGGGAGAGCCATCACGTAACTAACTAGGAACATATAAGATTTAGACAGAGCAAGTGGAAGATGATATCAGAGGGAAAAGTGGACCAGGATGTGAAAAAAGATTTCAAGTTCGGGCTATTAGCAGAATGTTTGAAATTCTGATAAGAAAAAGATATGTCAAACAAGATAGATGTCTCCAAGTATTCAAAGAATCATCCTGTGTAAGGAAAATTAGACCCGTTCTCTTTGGCTCCAGTTGGCAAAACTGGGGACAGTGAACCGAAGTTGCAGGAAAATGATTCCAAAGAGTTATCCTAAAGTGGAGTGGGCTGCCTTAGTAGTTGGAGGATCAAGGGATCATGGACTCTGAACTAGAAAGAGCCTTATTGTTAATCCAGTCAATACTCTTATTATTCAGATGAGGAAACTGAGTTTTACTGGGAGTAAGTGAATTCAGAGGATCTTATAGTTAGAGATTGAGAACTAAAGACTCAGAACCATCTAAACCAATTCTTATTTTTTCAGAGAAGGAAACCAAGGCTCAAGGCAATTAAAGGACTTGCCCAAGATTATTTATAGTATTAAGTCTCAGAGGTGAGGTTGCCAGATAATCTGACTCCAGAGGTGGTAGCCTCCATCACAACAGGTATTCAAGCAAAAGGCACGTGGTCATTTGATGGATATGATTTAGAGGGGACTCTGGTTTGGGTACAAGTTGGTCTAGCTGGCCTCTGGGGTCTCTTCCAAACATTGAAATCCTAGGAATAACAGCTCGACTTCAGAGGAGTTCTCTATAAAATTCACCCTCCTGGGAATACATTACAGCCTTTTTCTCTCATACCGAACATAAACTGTCAGTGAAATGTCAAGTGCAAAAATTCTAAATGTGAGCAAACTCTCTTGTCTCTTGTCTGATTTTCTGGGAGAAATGAGACACTTGTCCCTGTGTCTGCTGACCCTTGACCCAAGAGTCCAGAACTAACCTGATTCTCTAAATGGTGCATTCTTAGCTTCTCTTTTGTTCAGAAATTTGACCCCTAAGTCTTGTTATGTTGTTCTGGAAATCCTAGGGTATCTGGATGCCAGACCCTACTCCTTCCCTTCATAAGCTCAATGATTATAGAATCAAAGTTGCCCAGTTGCAATGAGACTCAGAGGCCATATAGTCCAGCCATTTTGCAGAGTAGGGAACTGAAGCTCTGGTAGGTTAAATGTTATTTGCTCAAAGTCATATAAGAATAAGGTCTAAAGGTCAGGATTCAAATTCATTCTTTTTCCCTCTACCATGGTGTTTCCTATTATGGCCAGTCATTATAGAAAAGTTGGAGAAGCAGTTGAGAGCTTCCCAGGTCAGTAGGTCATGGATATATCTATCTACATTTATATCTATATCTATATCTATATCTATATCTATCTATAGATATCCAGGAAACCTCATTGAATCTATTCAGCTAAATGTGACTCTGGACATAACCCCCTCACCCAATTACCTATCCTTTCTTACAATCATAGTCTAGAGATGAAAACCTGAATTTTGCAATCAAAACATCTGCTTTGACGTGATTTGATTTGATTTGATTCCACTTGCTACCTTCTCTTGCCTTCCATTTTCTTTATCTGTAAAATTTAGGAGTTGGTCTTGGGATCCTGAGTGAATCCTCCTTTGTAAAAATAAAGCATCAAAAAGATGACTCTTGAAGTCTCTTCTTGCTTTCCATCTATAATTTTATGATGAGATGTCTCTAGGATCACTCCAACCTCCCCAGATCTAACCTCCCCAGTCCCACGATCGGGGAAACTAATTTTCCAGTTTTACTTTTGGTATCTAGGAGAGAACCTTATTGTAGTGATTAATATCTTACAGAGATTTGACAAAAAAAGGAAGGAGAAAAGATAATGTAACAATAATAGCTACAATCCATTTATAAGCACCAACTGTGTGCCAGTTGCTGTGCTAAACACTTTACAAAAATATTACCTCATTTGACCTTAACAACAACACTGTGAAGTAGGTGCTGTTGATTTTCATTTTATAGCTGAGAAAATTGAGGCAGACGAAGATGAAATGACTCGACTAAAGCCACACAGATGAGAAATGTCTAAGGTTGAATTTGAACTTGGGTCTTTCTGATTCTAGGTCTATGTTGTGAGAAGAGAGGAAGGAAGAAGGGGAGGAGAGGAAGAGGGGGAAGATGAGGGAAGGTTTGAGAAAGGAAAGGAGGGGAGGGGAGGGGAATGGAAAAGAGGGTTAGGAAGGGAAGAAAGGAGAGGGGAGGAAAGGGGAAGAGAGGGAGAGAATAATGAGGAGAGGAAAAGAGAAGAAAAAGAGAGAGAGGTGAGCAATGAAGAGAGGAGAGGAATAAAAAAGGAGAAAAGAGGAATTGAGAGAGAAAAAGAAACAGAAAAAAAAGCCAGCAATGAGCCCATCACTTAAAAACTACCTTCTTTTGCTGAACCTTTCCCCGGGTCCCCCAGAGAGACAGACAGCTCGATTGCCTTTCAGTCAATTGTCCAGTTGAGAATAGAGAAAAGAAGGCCCTAAAATGTGCTAATGTCCTTCTGCAAGATGCCATTTGGAGCTGTGTCCCATTAAGCAGAGCTGGTGCTTTTAAGGGCCCATGGCTGTGTCTCTTCCAGGGCAGCTCCCCTGGTGCACATCTCCACAGAATTGCTATCCCTTTACAAGTAATCTTCCATGTGGGGTTTAATGCATTTCTTCCTTTTTTTTCTTTCTTGTTTTCCCGCCGTCTTGTGATAAAATGTGCCAGTTTTCAGAAAAGATCAGAAATGTCCCTTGATGGGAAAATTAGTGTGTCCAAACATGAGGTGGGGAGTGTGTGTTGGAAGGAAGAACACTCCTGGCTTAACATCCTGGGCTTGGCAGGGGCCCCCATTCTAAATCAGGGGTGAATTAGAGGCAGCACAGTACAGGTCATAGAGGGCTAGACTTGTTTCCTGAGGAATTCAGTCCAGTTCAGTGGTACCAGCATTCAGTGGGACTGCAAAACAAAATAGTCCCTGCCCTCAAGGAACTTACCTTCTAAGGGAGGGAGGCAACGCATATAAGGGAAGGCTGACCATAATATGATGACATCATAGAATTGGTGAGTAGAGATATAGGGCAATTGATTGTCATAATTCAGGAAAAAAATGATAGCACTGATAGAATTACTGTTCCCAAGGCACAAAGTAGGAAACAATAAATGGCATCTGAAGGTTGGGGACAGACATGTTATAGAGGAAAGGACAAGTGACCAGATATCCACATAGGTCCTGGTAGATGGCTGGGTGGGACATGAGATGTATGGCTGGTCTGGGACCCACTAGATTAAAAAAGCAAAATATAAAAATTATTATTATGTTGTTGTTTTGGTCATTTCCTCATGGAAACTTTAATTTTTTTCACTGGAACTGGAGGTCTGACCCTTGATCTGAAGCTTATCTTTGAGCTGGTTGCTTTGCGCCATCCATCCCACCTAAGCCTGCCAATTAAAATTTGTTGAATTGTATTCCTCTGCTAGTTCCAACTCATCATCCTAGCTCATTGATTCCTTTACCATCCCTGATCTCTTATTCATCATGGACCTGTGTGATGGTACGGCAGGATAAGACAAGCTAACGAATTGCTTCGGCTAGCTGATTGGACCATCCTTCTAATCTTTCAGAGTTGGGGTTTTCTTTCAATCTGTTAATAGCCTCATTACCCAGTTGAGTCTTCATGCTGACATTCAAAGATCAGGGATGTCATTGGTGGTTTTCCACAGTATTGGTATAAGTCCATACAACCCTCCCTGCCCAGAGTCCTTATTTCTTGAGGAGTTATATAAAAAGAACTCATTTAAAAATTAAAAAAAATAAAAATTTAAAAATAAATTGTATTAAAAATAAAATTATATTAAAATACCAGTCATGGCAAGTGTTAAAACAGTTGAAATAAAAGAATAAGGTCATTCTCTGTCCTGGCCATGGGGTTCACTTAATTCATACCTGGTAAAAGCCCCATGATGTATCATGAATGGATGTGCGTTAGAAGGTAAATTATGTTCCTGATTGGTGATGGATTGTAGATTTTTCTCTCTGTAATATATAAAGCCCATAAAGGCTACAAATAGGCACTAGACCTGTGAAATCACTAGTAAAAAACCAGTTCCTCTATTTCTGTAGGTCATCCCCTTCTATTCAGTTTATTGTTTTAGGGAGATATTTTGAATAGAGAGGTGGAACATAAACTCAGTGAATCTTCCTGGCTTCCCTACTGGCTGGTATAGCCTTTAGTCAATATCTGTTGAAGACAGCTGATGTCTAATAGACTGCTGGGCTTGGAGTCAGGGAATTCTGAGTTCAAATCTGGCTTCAGACACTAGCTGTGTGACCCTGCTTAGCCTGGTTTGCCTCATCTATAAAATGAGCTGCAGAAGGAGATGGCGAACCAGTATCCTTGCTAAGAAAACTCTCAAATCAACAATAAGAGCCGCCTAAACAGACTAAAATTGAACAATTATAGGACAAGAGTGGAAAGACATCTCTGATAATCCTGGATTGATGAAATAATGACTTCATCAGTGTAAGGAGGCTCAGTCACTCTGGGGGAAAATTTTATCCAATCAGTTAATGCAGGAATGAATGATAGAAGCTAAACAAGACCAGGCACATGCGTGCTCCAAAGCCTGGCTGCATTATAACTCGGAAAAGATTGAAGTGAAAGGGCTTATGGGTTGTGATAAATTAATGCTTTCCCCCCCTAACAATCAGGGTTCTTGTTTGTTTTCAAAGTCATTTTTTCCTGCCTTTGGGTGTTCTAGTTGAGTCACTGGTTACAGTCCTCTGATTTTTAATTTAGCACCTGGAAGCAATAAACTATCCATGAGCGTGGATAGCCTTCATTTTAGAACTTACTGAACCTTTTATTGAAGTGACATGTGAGCATGAGAGGGGATCTGTGATGGTGGCAGCTGGTACAACTTCTGGTATGAAAACTCCCTCCACTGTGAAGATTGCAGTCCTTCCCTGATCACAGGATTCTTGAAAGTCAAAAACACAGGAGCTAATATCCCTAATAATACCCATAATAATAAAGGGACAGTTTATAATGAATAGGCACATATAATCATCATCATCACCACCATCCTCCACCTCCATCCTCCGCCACCATCCTCTGCCGGCTCAGATATTATCTAAATATGTATGGGATAAATACAAGATAACAAAGACAAATAAATACAAGGCAGGATTTCAAGACAATCTTTATGGCATAGTAAACTTAGAGTCAGGAAGCCCTGAATTCAGATTTGGTCTCAGATACTTAATAGATTTGTTACTTTCCCAAAGTAACACTTTAATCTCTGTCTGCCTCAATTTACTCATCTGTAAAATAGATATAATCATAGTACCTACTTCTCAGAATTTTTGTGAGGTTCAAAGGAGATAATATTTGTAAGGTGTTTTGCAAAATCTTAAATGTTATATAAATACAATTATCATCATCACTATTTTTACTTTGTAGAAGGAATTCTTCAGTTATGAGTTGAATCAGGTGGTCTTTGAGGTCCCTTCCAACTGATTCTGTTTCTTCTATGAATCCTTGATGTTCAAAAGGAAAGAAAATGTCTTCTATTCTTCTAACCTAGAGAATAAAGATAGTTATATAAAGTTAAGACTCTTCTAGAACAAAAGAGACTCTTTTAGGGACAGAATTAGCCCTCATATTGTAGATTCCTTTTATTATATCTGCCTTTTTCTGTATGTAGTGGTCAGTTGGGGATGTTGAAAGTTGGATCCTTGAAACTTGCACACTTATTATAGTATAGGAGGGAGGTTACCTCCTGTCGTGTTCTACTTACTTCTTCCATCTACTTTATTGATGTTGGGGCTCATTACTTGACCTATTGCATGTAAGGAGGTGGCTCTGTTGAATGTTTTCCATTTCGGCGCCTCTCCATCTGAGCCAGGGTTTGAAGCATGAGAGATGACCTGGTCCTGGTGGTTTCTTGGCAGGATGTAACCACCGGGCGTGGAATCCTGGAGAGCCGGTAGTAAGTAGCCAGCCCTGGAAGGCTGCTTAGTGAGCTGTGAACACAGCTGGGTTTTGACATGGGCAAGATGAGAAAGCTGTGCAATCTCTCAGGTCAATCTGGAGTCCATTGTCGAGTCAATTATGAGCACAGGCTGGTGAGACTTCTCGATTTCTCAGCTTGTCACACTGATAAAATGAGGAAGACACAAATGGCGAGATGGGGAACTGTGCCCTTTTCTCCCGGTGCCAGGTTTGTTTTCAAAATAATCACCTTGGAGTCACTCTCCCTCCTGAATCTCATGATCCACAGTCAAACTTGGCCCAGGAAACAAGACAGAGCTATTAACTTGGTGTAGAAGTTGCAACGGCCTACTTTCAGAACAGGGGAAAACAAAAAATAAAATCAGAACAGAACAGGGATCAACGTTGGTATTATTGAATTCAATTAAATTCAGTTCATCCAGCATTTCCTGAGTACCTACTATGTACCAACCACTGGGTTAAGCCCTGAAGACACAAAGACATAAATTAAAAAGATCTTGGCCTTAAGGAACTTAAATTGCACTGGAGAATATGCGTACTTAGGTAGAAAAATGCAAAATGAAACAAAAAAAATAAGTTAAATTAAAATAAATTTTTATTGATATCATTTTTATATCATCTACCTTTGCCAATGGATCAGTGACCCTTTGTAATAGAGTAAAATAATAGTATATAGTATATACAATATGCTATTTATAATACATAGTAAATATGTGTTATATATTATATGTTGTCGTTTAACCCATTTTTCAGTCCCCTTTGATTCTTCGCAGTTTTCTTGGCAAAGATACCAGAGTGATTTGCCGTTTCCTTTTCTAACTCATTTTACAGATGAGGAACTGAGGCAAACAGGATTAAGTGAATAATTATTTAGGGTCATGTAGATAATAAGTGTTTGGGCTAGATTTGAACTCCGAAGAAGAGTCTTACTGACTTCAAGCCCTGTGTTCTATCCAATTTTTCATCTAGCTGCCCCCTTTATACTGTGTTAATATTAAAAATAATAATAATAATATAATTGGAATAGGAAATGGATCATGATTTCATTGGTACAGGGAATTCCCAATTGAGAGGTAATTCTCTCTACCAGTACAAGTTGGGTACCTTTTCTGAAATTTACTCTCAAAGAAAGAGTTCTTAACTTTTATTTGTGATAGACATGGACCCCGTTAGCAGTCTAGTGAAACCTATTCAACCTTTCATAAAACCAGGTTCTTAAATGCAAGAAAATAATATTAATTGTTTTATAGCAATAATGAATACAACTGTTCACAAAATAAGATTCTTTAATGCATGAAATAAAGCAATATTAATTATCTTTACAACAATAATAAAACAATGAAAAGAAAATTGGATTATAGGGGAAACCAATTATATTAAAATAAAGTTATCTAAATTTGTAAATGTTCTCATTGTGTGGCCTTGGACAAATTATTTCATAGAATTTAGAGCTAGAAGGGATTTGAGATACTATCTAGTTTATCCCTGCACATTTTACATCTAAGGAAACTGATGTTTATTATCGTATGACACTGGAAAAAGTGACAACCTCTCTGGGCCTCAGTTTCCACATCTGTAAATTGAGACTGTTGTACTAGATGGGACTTCCTCAGCTGCTAAGGACAGGAGCTGATTTTTTTTTGGTTTTGTTTTTTTTTTTCTTTCTCTTTATATCCCTGATGGCCAAAACTGTACCTGGCACATAATAGTTGAACATGTCGCTTGTTTGAGGGCCTATACCATATATACAGCAAAATAAAAACAAAGTAATTTAGGATTGGGAGAGAACAGTAACTGCTGCTGTGGCAGGTGGGAAGAAGGCTTTCCAGGAGACAGGGTAGCCTTGGAAGAAACTAAGGGCAATTTTGGAAATCTATCAGGCATTTAAGTGGTTGCCAGGCTCAGCAACTTTCTCCACTTAAGGCTGCCTTCACTGTCCACTGATTTTCTTACAACCCAGACACTATCATGTTAATAGCCCTAGGCGGGAATTACAGAACCCCAATTGGCAACTTGGCCCCCTTCTTTAGCTGTGCCTGACAGGTGGTGGCACTGATGGGTTTTGGTGAGTCTGAGTTTTACAGCCCCTTTGCTGGTGCTTTGAAGCAGGGTATTTGCTTTGGGTGCACAGGGAGTCCCGAACCATTAATTGAGCTGGCACCGAGCAGGTGGTAGAGATGTGCAGGTAGATGGGGCAATTATGCAGCTGTTGAGGAGGTTAAAAGGGAACGGGGTAAAGCACAAAGGATGATGAGAGGTGTCAGTTACTTTCAGGAGGATAAATAGGACCTTTTGGCTCACCTGTTCCCCATGGAACTCCCACCTAACACGGCTTCCTTTTCCCATGCAGCCAACGAGCTCAATGTGGAGACTGATGGTTCTTAACTTTTCTTGGTGTCCTGAACCAAGTAAAATCTGCAGAGCTCCTCTCAAAACCATGGTGTTTTTTATGTATAAGATAAAATATGTTACAAAGGAAGCCAGTTATATAAGGATAAAGATGTCATTTTTTACCATCCAAGTTCACAAATCCTCTAAAGTTTATCTATGGATTCTTTGGGTGTCTGAGGACCCTGGGTTAAGAGCCCTGTCCTAGAGATTCTGGTGGTCCTTTCCTTTCTCTACTTGGAAGTAATAAGCAGCCCCCTTTCCCATTCTCTTCTCATTCCTAACTCCATAGGCAACTCTTCTAAAAATCTTTTATTGTATTTTATTTTTCAATGCATAAACATATATTTCCCTCCCTCCTGTTCTTTCCCAATTTAAAAGAAAGAAAAATAATAAAGAAAATTCTTATAATAAATATGAACAATTAAGGAAGACTTATTCCTACATTGGCCATGTTGGAAAAGTATGTCTCATTTTTCATCTTCAGTGTATCATCTCTTTGCCAGGAGGTTGATATTCTGCTTCATTGTTGGTCGTAGCCTTGATCAGAGTTTGTATGGCTTTCAAAATTGTTTTTCTTTCACTCTGTATTTATTCATATACTCTGAAACTGTCCTCCTCCTCCTCTTCTTCTTTCTTCTTCTTCTTTTTGTAATCGGGATTAAGTGATTTGCCCAGGGTCATACAGTTAGGAAGTATTAAGCGTCTGAGGCGGATTTGAACTCAGGTTCTGACTTCAGGGCCAGTGCTCTATCCACTGTGCCATCTAGCTGCTCCAGGACAACCTTCTTGACACTCTTCTCAGCAAAATGGTGGAGCCCTCCATATGCTGCTTTTTGGTTCTTTGGCTATGTCAGGGACCATTGCTCAGTGTCAGATTTCATTCTGATTGAGAATCCTCTCTATTTCTTCTCTCTTGCTTCTAATCAATTAGTATATTTTCAGAACCAGAAGAAACTTTAGAAATCATGGAATCAGATGCTTTTATTCTTTAACAGAACAGGGTAAAGTAGAGTGGTATAAATGATGCAAGTCTGATCAGGAGTCAGAAAGATGTAAGTTCAAATTCAGCCTCTATATGACCCTGGGCCAGTCACTTACCTCTCTGGCTAGCCATTTCTTTATCTTTAAAGTGGAGGAGATAATAATGCCAGGACAGCTTCCCCACCATGTTGATGGGTGATTCCAATAAGATAATGGATGTAAAGTTCTTTGCAAACCTGAAAGTGTTAAAATAAACATCAATTATTTTTATCCACGTATTTTATTTTATTTTTTACTGGAGCTATGATATTCTTGTATAGGAAACTCCCAGTGAAGAAATTTTCTCAACCAATGCCGATAGTCAACTAGTGATTGTGTAATTTATGACCTTAAAAGTTGCCTGGGGCATTGAGAATTTAACTCAGGGTCACACTGTCAGGATATCGCAGTTAGGAAATGAGGCTATATTTTCTTTGACATCAGATCTTGCCCCTTATCTATTATTCCATGTTGACTCACCGGTGGTATTATTTTAGTGTTATTGTTATTATTGTTGTTGTAGTTACATTTGGAGACACAGGTCATGGTATTTGTGGCCTGTCCTAGGTCTCACAGGAAATTTGAGTGCCTGGGACTCTTGGCTTCCAATCCTGAGTTGCACCTCTCCTCCTCTCTTCCCCTCCCCTTTCCTTTCTTTCCCTCTTCTGCCCTCCCCTCTCCTCCCATTATCCTCCATCCTATTTCTTTTCTCCTCTTCACTTTCCCATCTCATTTCTCCTTTTTTCCTTCCCTTCTTTCCCTTCTCACTTTATCTGTAACTCACGGGTTAATTCTCTTTGTCCACTGCTCCGTCGGCTGTTTGTAGGATCAATGTCAGCCAGGGCTTCAAGTCATGTCAAGGAAGGGGATGCGAGTAGTCACACAGCACAGGGAAAGAGATGGTACTAATGATAAACACGTAGCTGGGAGAGAGGGCCGTTTGGGAAGTCTGGATGCGACGGTTCTTGCTTGTACCCAGCATGCCCTTTGGGGGTGTCCGTCTGGGAGTCTGTCAGTCAATCTGCCATCTCCCTCTGATACATGATTCATCTTAATGATGCTTTGCATGGCTCATAAGTCACAGTGAAGGCAGCAGGCCCCTGAAGGGCACGCCGGGTTTTATACAATGGAGGGCAAGAGAGACAGGGACAGATTATCCATTTTCCAGGTGCCTGAAGCTCAAGGTTAGCACCAGGGTGACTCAGCATCCAGTGTCTCTGCCTCCCAGTGTTGCAATATAGCCGTCTCTGGGCAGTGCATCCCTCCCTATTTTAGTCTGTGACTTCACTTGAATATTATATTAGACATTGATTGCCCAGTACAGGCATTTAATAGACAAATCTTCCTCTGACTTCAGTAAGTTGCAGGGCTTCATTAGCGACTCACGAACTAAGGCTTTGAAGATAATTTAGTTTCCCCTTTCCAAACTGACTCTCCTCTCTTTCTCTTCCCCCTCTTTCCCCCTCTCCCTCTCCCCTTCTCCTCTGAAAGCTTCCCTCTCCAACTCCTCTTAGAGGCACTTTCACAACATTGTCAACCCATGTTGGGTCCCCAATGTATTCAGGGCCTTATTTTGGAAAGAAGTCAAAAATGAAGCAGATCATTTTTCTTTTTCCCCTTGCTGTTAGGAAATTCAGTGAGCATTTAAAGATTGGGTTTCCTTGGAGACCAAAACATCTGCCTGTGGTTCTGGAAACTGAACAACCAGTTGTTTCATCTGTAAATTGGACTAGTTTATGGGACCATAGCTTTAGAACAGAAAAGAAGCTGAGAGGGAATCTAGTGATGCTCCCTCACTAGACAAAATAGGAAACTGAGACCCATGGAGAATGACTTTCCTAAGGTCACACAGGTAATAAGGGGCAGGACTGGCTTCAAAGAGCCACTCAGTCCCCACATATTTATTAAGGATAAAATGTATACTAAGTAAAGGGGATATAAACGGACAATAGCAAAACAGTCACTGCCCTCAGGAAGCTTATGTTCTATTGATGGATATAATGGGCACATATCAGCAAGTAAACACAAGACAAATTTGCCGGTTCAAATGAAGATGGTCAAGGGAGGGGGGCACTAGCAGTTTAGTCAAGAAAGATCTTATGGAGGATATAGCACTTAAGATGGGCTTTAAATGATTTCCATGATTCAGTAGAGCTGTAATGTTCTTTATTTTAAGGTCTTCCAATTCTTACTCTGTATTTATGTTTCTAAGATCCCTTTAACTGTTAATAGTCTATGTTCTACATTCTCAGTGCCCTTCTAACAGTCTGTATTCTAAGTCTTCTCTCAGTGGGAAAATTTCTGTTCTAAGCCTCCTCCCAGCTCTGACATCCCCTGTTCTAAGCTCCCTCCAAGATCTGACATCCTTGTTTCAAGACCCCTTGATATCCCCTGTTCCAAGGTCTCTTCTAGCCTTGATATCCCCTATTTAAAAACCCTTCCCAGTCCCGACATTCCCTTTTCTAAGGCACCTCCCAATTCTGACTTTCTTTGTTCTATGTTTGAAGGTTCCTTCTCATTCTAATGTTCTGTGTTCTGTAATTCTAAAGCTTCTTCCATCCATGACGTTTTCTGATTCTCTGATGCTAAAGATCCTCAATGCCTTATTTGAAGTTTGGGGGAAGGGTTAGTAAAAAAAAAAAAAAAAAAAAAAAGCAGACAGGCCATGGGTGAGAGATAGTAGTCATCTGGGCATTGGACTTGGATTCTGGAAGACTTAGATTGAAATATTACTTCAGACGCTAGTTGCAGAACCATGGGAAAGTTATTGTACCTCACTTTCCCCATGTAAAAATGATAGAGCTAGTCTCGGCTTAAATCTGTAATCTTGTGAAATATTAATAAATATAGTCATGTTGTTTACTGTCTTGGGAAGGAAGGAGGTCAGGGAGGGAGGGAGAAAACTTTTGAACATGAAGTTTTACAAAAATGGGGGTTCAAAACTATCTTTTACGTGTATTTGGAGAAATAAAATACCATTTTAAAAAAGAAATGTAATTATGGAGTCTTGTTTTGACTTCTGATGACCCATCCCTCCCTCCCCCCGGACTCTATTTCCAAAGCTTTACTGTTTGACAATCGTTCAT